>NC_085048.1:45719779-46319779 GCF_963662255.1 Cinclus cinclus | reverse complement strand
AGACTGTAACTCAAGAGTTAAATTCCCAAAAGACAGAGATACATTACTTTGTCAGAAGATATGTATTTAAATGTATGCATATATATGTAGAAATATTCTGTAGGTAGCAGGAGACAAATTCTTTTTATTCTCATTAGTCCCCTCTCCTGAGCCAGTGTGACCTTGTGTGAACAGCTGAGATCTGCTCCTCTGGGACTTCAAGCTTCAGCACAAGGTGAGGATCCTTTTCTCCCTTTCATTGAAAGGCTTCCTGTTACAGCACAACACCAGTGCTCAGAGGAAGCCCGCAGATGGGAGCAGAGCAAGGGGAAGGAGAGAAGGGTGCCTCTCTTCTTGCATCTTCTGTCCCCGCTGCTGGTAAATTTTGTCTAAAAAGGGAGCATTATTCCAGCCACTCCTACAGGAAAAGAAGAAGAAGGGCCAAGTTTGTGCATGGTTTACTGATGTGGATACCATGAAATCACAACATAGTTTATGTCTCTTCATTTTAACTTAGTCTAACATGGCATGAGTTTGAAAAAGTGGCAGAGCAAACAGCATTTTACCTGATTGCAGTTGCTACAAGAAACACCTTTTATTTGAGGCATACATTTATGATGGATTTATCAGGTAAAAAATTCAGACATCTTGCTAAATTCTAAACTTTCCATGTTCAGACGGGTTGGCTCAGCTCCTAGGTGATGGGTCCATGGAATTGCATGACTTTGGCTTTAATCAAAACCCCCTGTATCCTTTCAAGGACTACTACGTCAAGTTTCCAATAACTGCTGTCCTCTGTCTCCTCTCTACATGTCTCTGAGACATTTCAAGGGTTCTGTTTCTTTCTCATGAGCACAGACAAAGACTTGTAAGTCCATATCTTCTTTCTTTGGGCTCAGGGAAATCCCCAGAACTGAAGAATAAGCATGCGAGTTTATTCCATGATTTATATTATCTCATGAAGTTCAGACCCAAGCAACATCCTGAAATTCATAGATAACAGGCATTGAATTCCAAGTAATGTCTTCTGTTCAGTGTATAATGTCTGGTTCCTGAGCTCTGACTCTGCACTTAATGAATGATGATGTATTCTGCTCTGTTTTGCTGACCTCACACCCCCTACATTGAGTGGGATAAGAAGCAGTGAGGATTTCCTGGAGTTTCAGTAATAAATGTCATTCAGCCTTACAGAATTAATTTCTACAGCAGTGGGTCTCTCTCTCTCTCTCTCTCTCTCTCTCTCTCTCTCTCTCTCTCTCTCTTACTCTCCACACTTGCATGCAGACTAAAACTAAAGATCAGATACAAAATTATTTTGGGTAAATACACCTGTTTTTCCAGACCTGGAGCGTGTTAGTTAAAGTGCTGAACACTCATGTGTCAGAGGGAAATGTTCTGCAACACAGTGATGGCTGGATGTGGGATGAGCTACAGTCTGCAGCTCAGGACTGGCAAGTATCTGAGCCAGTGCCATGGAAACAGGCATCAGTACCTGTCAGGAGCTGGGAAGGCACAACATTCATGGTTTGTATTATTGCTGCACATTTGTGTCATGGATGTTGAAGCCTCCCTGCACTTTACATTACAAGACATGCTCCTGGTGAAGAAGTGCTCTTGAGCAGACTTTGACAATGAAGGTTGCAAAAACAGATTCCCCCTCTAAATATTCAAATCGTATTTTAAACAGACCTACCAATGCCCCGAATATAAAATAAACCTGGCTGCAGCTGCAGGGATTTGTGGGAGGAAAAAAATCATAATCACTATTTCCTAACTGGTAAGCAATTAGCCAATTATGCTACAGGACTTCTGAAGCATGTTAAATTGACTAAAAACAAAGCTGATTTGTAAATAAAATGGCTGGATCCAGTTAGAAAAGGAAAATTGGCAGCAGCTGGGAGGCTGTCAGGAGACAGACGTGTCACGAGGAGGCGGGAGCAGTGATAGTTTAACAGCTTGTCTTGTTAAGCATGAGCCAACTAAGGATTTTAAAATATGAATATATGTGAATATTTATTTATCAAATGTAACTTGTCTATTAAGTATATATTTAATAGAGTAATATAGAGAGGATAATACTGGCGTATATATGTACATGTATATGTAATCATCATGTATAAGTATACATATTTAATGTACCTACAATATGTAATACATGTATTTAATTTTTCCTGGTATTTTACATCAGATTAAATTGATTATTTAATCAAAATTCTGGCATAAATATCACATTTGAAAATACTGTGACATACAAGGTACTGTTTGAAAGCATGTCCCTCTTTTCAAAAATGCTATGTTACAATGCATGGGAGGAGCACCCTGCAACCCCATATTCCCGTACTCTCAGAGCTCTAGTGATGTAGAGCTTAATTTGCCTGCATGCAACTCTTCTTGCAATTGGGTTTGCAATTCTTCTGCAGCAGAAGATAAGCACATATGTTTTCAGTAAGAAAGAATATCTGGAGATAATCTCAATGACCAGCAAAACCATCCAATTAATGCAAAAGCAATGTTTATCTTAAAGGAATTTCAGAAAAGAGCTACTGTTACTTTAGCATTTTCAAATGTCAGGGGGTCACATTCTTCTGTGGTACAAAACAACAATCATGTAAAGTGTTTAATGGTAAACCATGAGACAGATCTAATAATTCAGATGACAACAGTGGCCTCAGTATGGGAAACATCACAGAAAATCCCATCATGAAGTTACAGTCAATTGTGAGTCTTTTCTGCAGAAGGGGAATCAAATCTGTTAAATTTCAAGAAAAGTCTCTGGTGTTCTTTGCCCCTGTTGCAGCAAACAGCTTTTCACTCTGGTCATCCCCTCACTGAGAATCAGAACTAAAGGAAAATATATCTTTTGAAAGATACTGGAAAGAAAAATATTGAGACAAAACCTGAAAGCTTTCCTGAGCATTACTGAAGGAAAGCCATTTTCAACATCACTGAAAATCATCTGTATGTGAGGAACTGGGTCCTCTTCTAAGTGTCCTCATTCATCTGCTTCACTCAGTGAAGACGAGAAGTTTCTCACTTCTGGTGAAGTCAAAGGAAACATTAGAAGAATAAAGAGGGTTGTTTGAATGATGAATGAAGGCTTCAAAGCCTGTCTTAACAAAATTGCTATTGCAGTTCCAGATTTATTAATTTCTGTTGACACAAATCAATCTATGCAGGAAAAAATAAATACACATAGAAATATAAATGCTGTGGTGCATCTCAACACCTTGGGTAAAAACATATATAATATGTAGATACTGATTACCCATATTTGTTCTGATGTTCTAATTGCTTCTTTTAAACTTTTCACTCAGAATTTGCTAGTGAAATAATTACCTTGGAGCAATTAATCTCTAATCAAGGTTCCATGACAGTAGATCTTGAAACATAAATATTCACACCTGTCTTATTTGTGTAATATGAGCAAAATTATCTCAGTCAAAATCCCAGTTTAGTTGCTTCACAGATTCATACCCATTTAATGAATGGAGAGCCTTGCAGGTCTCCACATCCACTTCATTCACTCAGTGCATAATTTCTGTTTAGATAATATTTGACTGTTCCCAAATAATTTTTTGTTTATTTAGGAATCCCCTTTTAGACCATCCAGGAGCACTCTCCAAATTACCTTCAGCTCCCATTCATTTGTAACAGGAAATAAAATGGGATCCGTAGCTCCAAGTGGAACTGGTAGAAGGGGCTGATGCTGGGAGGAAGAAAGGGTTGTAGAACAAGGCTGATTCCAGAGAAGTTTTTTTGCACTGGGGGCTGGTAGGAACTGCCTGGGCTGCCAGCTGAAGCACAGGCATCAGTGCCAGCTGCCCACAGCTTTACATGACACAGTTGGCACTGTTGATTTAAACAGACTGATGAATGTGACCTCCTGAATGAAATGTTAGTAATTATGCAATATAGACAGAGAAGGCTCGCATTAAAGGCATTTCATAGCAGTTTCCTGTTTTATTTTTGTTTATCTGTTTGTTTTGAAGGGGAGAAGACTAATTTTCAAATGAGTTCTCAAATGAGAGTGCACACATACCCTGCAGATATTCCTTACTGAGTGACCCTGTATCTCCCGTGCTAGTTCTTTCTGAGGAAAAAAAAAGAAAAACAAGCAATTTTCAGGAGGGTGTTAAAAGGATGAAGACCAAAGTGTGAGATATCAATAAGCATTTTCCTTTGTTAAACTGTGATCACTGCATCTGTTAAAGTAAGGAGAAGACCTGGAGGGATGAGTTGTCCTTCATGGAATATTTATTGTAGAATGATACTCCATCAGCATCTCATTACTAAGCACACTTTTGAACTCTCTTCAGATTTTAGTGGAATGAGATGCTCTTATGTAGCTGTTACTGGTGCTTGAAGAAACTGTTTTTGCAGAAGAGCCAGGGAAAAGAGAACTCAAAGACATAAGTCCTCTGTCACTTCCACCCAAACAGTGACAAGGCAAAAATACACCTATTGGAAGTTCAAGTGAAAAAATCATTAAAGGAAATAAAGTACTGTCATGTTCTTATGAGCAATAGCTCTGTGAGGTGCTGAAATATAGCCACAAAGCATCTGTTGTAATACTGAGAAGAGCTTGTATTAGCCATAGGAGCAAAATATAAGAGCATCCTCTTCTGAACATGTGATTTCCAGGAATTGTATCCAGTACATAAGTTATCATTTAGTGTTATTTAGATTCATACGAAAATAAAAATAGAACAAGATAATTAAGTCCTTCTTCTATCTATACACTATAATTTATCATTAAGACAGTCTCCCACAGATCTTTAGAAAACTAGTAGCATAATAGGTAGTCATTAGAATGTAGATTTCTAGCTTTGAGCTATTTTAGGCTCTCATTACCATGGTATCTAGGAGCTTTTTAAGGTATTGAAAAAGGAGTTCCCTAGTGGACTTCATGTTGGCTCTTGCTCCCTCCCACACTTGCCTGCAGAAGACTTTGCTTTGGCAAAGAGGAGTCAGTTAAATAAAGCTGTGTGCAACTTAATGTGTAGTCTGCATGGCTCCTTTTTTCTTTCAGAGGAATTTCAGTTGGCAGGAAAAAAAAAGTTATAGCCGCCTTTTTGCCTCCTCATTAGTTAAAAAGGAAATGTAATCCTCAGAAGATGAATAGTTCAGTTAAAATGCCAGCAGTAGAATAGAGTATGCGAGAGAGTAGGGCATTTCAGAGACTGCACGTTGCTCTCTGGTAGCCCAAAAGAGAAAAAAGTTGAAGGCTCCAAAAAGATCAGTATTTTAATCAAGCTGCATCATGAGATTATTATAGAGTCTAAAAGGCATCTGGAAGAGCCAGAATATTTCTATATACTCTGATAATGCTGCTTTCTTGCCAAGACATCAAATACTGAAGTGAAAGCAACAGGCAAATCATGGAAGAATAAAAATAAGAACAAACAACACACACAAATTGATTAAAAAGTTATTTCATTTAGCTGACTGTACAATTAAGCCTACTCATTCACAGACACAAATTAATCAGAGAAAAAAATATTTTAAAAAAAGAAAACATCTTCAAGTGATGTAAAGTTTTCCATATTTGCTCTTTTATGTTTGTCCTTTTTTTGGTTGGTAATATGACTGAGGAATCTGACTAAGATCAAATATCTTTCTGGTATGTTTTTATATCTCTACATCTGGTTATCTCAGAGTTCCTTTTTCATACAATGTTCATATTGTACCTAAAAATATCTTGGGTTTGTTTTCAAAATCTTAATCTTTGCCTGATATAAACCAGAAAAATTTCCTTTTTATTTCTAGGCCCGTGGTGATCTAAATCAGTTAAAGATCTTTTTACAGCAGAAACTTTATTTGCTCTCTGTACTGGCTGGGGTTTTGCCTGGGATTTTGTTGTTGTTGTTTTGTTTTTCCTGTTTTCAGTCTCTGCCTTTTGACATATTTATAACAGGAAACTTTTGCCTAAGTGTGCAGAAAGTTTTTTATAGGTTGAAAATTGCTACTTTCTTCATTATATCTCTTATTCTGAAGCTTTATGACAGGTTTTACTTCATCACACTTCCATGTTTGAACCAAGGGAAGAGATGTATTTTTAATACACTGTGTGTATAAAATTTTTTTATGTACTGTGTGTTCATATGCAATCAGTGATGCAATCTGGCTCAAGTCACTGATGGCTTAAACCACTGATGGCCTTGAGATCAGCAATGTGTCCTTAAAAGAAATTACTCCATACCTGTTGGGATTGCAACACCAAAGCACAAGTTCATGGCAGCATCTTTAAGTTCAGGCTGGGTTTCTACACATAACAGAGCTGCTGTTATTCTTGTCTCAGTGGCTTGGCTTAGAGTGAGAGATTAGATAGAGAGCAGTAGCTGTATTGGTGATATTTGGCACAGTACTGGCAAAATAACAGGGTCTTTATTTCCAGGGTCTGGCAGATTCACCTGTCTAAACTGTGGTTGATGCCTTCCGTTAGCAGCTGACAGAATAATTATTTTCTTTGGATTTCAGAAGCCTAAAGTTGCAGGAGTCTTGGCAGAGCAGGTCATTGTTCAGACTACAGGTCAGAGCAGTTCACTTCCAAAAGTTTCTGGCACAATACAGTTTTTCTTCAGCTTGTTCTGATTTCCTTCTTTTGTTGTCTCTCACTCTCCAGTCCCTATTTGTCAGCATATAGGCAATCTTATTTTTCTTCAATCATTTCTTGTAGACATTTCTTACAAGTATTTTCCATATGATTATTCCCTCCAGTGGCTGGCTTTTAAATACAATAAGAAAAACAGCCGGTTTTCAGTGATTATTTTTAATTTTTTACCAAGATTTTGTCAGAATAAAGTAACTCTTTCTAATACTGATGAATAAAAAATATAAAAAATTTTTAGACTTCCAGAGAATTTTGAATTTTTCCATTAAAAATATGGAAAATAAGAGAAGTAAATTTGAACATTTCAAGTGATAGTACTGTTTCTGCTTGCTTTTCATGACAATGTGGCAGTAATATTGCAGTCAGCTTAGGATCCTGAAGCCCTGGTCACTCATTGCCCATGTAGGGGACACACTAAGGGTCTTCTCTACCTTTGAGATTGGCTTGTCGTGGAAACAGGAATGTGCAAGGCATGGGGGATGCAGAGGGGGGTGTTATACACTCAAGCATCATAAAAATGAATTTTTCCCCAGTGATTGATTCACCGCTGCATCAGTGGAATGTGGATGTTCCCAGGTCCTTAGCTGCAGCCACCAAAGGAACAGCAGCCACTGGATTCCCACCCTAAATGCCTTACAGCTGAGGGAGAAAAGGGCTTTTAGCCTGCCTCTTTTCCCTTAGATCATACCTAGCTATCTCTCTGCATCTATTTTCAATTATCCAGACATACAACTGTGCTTTACAAGAACGTTTCCTCCTGGGTGTGGGGAAGATCAAATGCCTTCTCCAAAATCATTTCACAGACATATCTGCCTCTAATGGTATAAAAAAAAAAATCTACATTTGTTAAGAATAAAACTGAAAATATACGAAGGAATCAAGGAAGAAGTTGTCACTGCAAGAAAAAGTAAACTTCCACTTGCTGTATAGGGCTGTTTTCATTTGTCTTTGAAATTCTTCCTTTTCTTCGTACTTCCCAACCTGTTTTAACTTTAAATTTGACGCCCATGAAAATTCTAGAGAATACAGTCCATCATAGTACACATCTACAAACTGTGAGGATAAACAGGTTTTGGGGTGTCATTTCTCTTAAAGAGGTTATTCAATATGTCAATGGACTAAGTTATTGTTGTTTATGTGTTTGTTTTTTTAAATTAACCTATTAATTGAGAATGTAGAAGATTGTATTTTATGTTTGCAATGCTAGAAGCAAAAAAGTGAGAGCAATTAAAAGGCTTTTATTTGTCTTAACTTTTATAAAGTGGCAAATAATTATTATATGTCAGGCAATAATTCTTGAGTTAATATAACAGGTACACAGAGAATTAGGAGGTAAAGAAAAAAGTGCAAATAAACAATTTTTTTTAAGTTTACCTCTATTTTACAATAAATCAAGCTATGTAGAAACCTTTAGCTATGTAAATTATTAATGTGAAATTTGTTTAAATTATTTTTGAAGTCAGCTACTCATTTTCCCTCTAATACTAGTCAAGGAGATAAATAGTTACAAACACATATCAGCCGGGATGATCCAAATTTTTTGGCCCTATTTGAGAGGAAATACTTTGACTGATAATATGCAGATGCTTAAATATTCCGAGTGAGTTGAAAGGCATAAGACTGTTCCTTTCAACAGGATGTTACATCATTAGGAGTTCAAACTTGTTTGAAAGTCATTGAGCCTAACTTTTCTTAGGACCTTTGAAAGCTTTTTCTCCTGCTTCTCCTACAACTTTTTTTCTCTTCAGGCACTAAACCCCCAATGTTCAGAATATTTTAGAGGTGGGTCACAGCCCAGTGGAGGAAAAGGGAAGTGGAAAAAGGCTAAGTTAAGCCACAGCATAAATCACACGTGGGGAGTGAAGGGGTAAACCGTATTCTCAGCCTCAGGCTGCCAAGACTTCGAGTCTCACAGCACAGCACAAACTACTGGTTTACAAGAAGGAGAGGTGTCGGTCCTCAGTTGTGCCCAGGCTGGAGGGATTTGCCCTCTCATCTAATTTGGCAATTTCTAAAAATTCCTCAGAGAAAGCATAACGTCATCGAGGCTTTGTGATTTATTTTTCACAGCATTTAAGAGCTTTTAGCTGTGGCATCTGTGCTAACCACTGTATCTGTTAGCAAGGTCCTGGAGTGTTTGTGTTATTGGCAATGCAGCTGTTTACACTCTTCATTATCTAGTTCTGCTGACAGAAACCAGTCTAGATCCAGCAACCCAATTCTTCATGGGTCCTTTTTCAGTTTCTCCTGCTACTGTGCTAACATTACTAGCAAAGAATAGCCTCCTGTATAAGAGGGGTTGCACTGTTTATTTGAGAAGTCTAACAGGTTCATCTGTGCCTCAAATGACAATCATAGAACAATCTGAGTTTCATCTAGATGATACATTAGTTATATATTCCCTAAGTAAGCATTTTAAACTCTATACCCAAGGTTCATGATGCTGAGTTTGCATTCATTTCTGCCCTGAATATAAGTCTTACTTCCATGGGAGAAATAAAAGATTCCTTAAAGTACTTAGAAATTTAATGTCAGTCAAACGGAATGCCTGATTGTGTTTCATTGAGTTATGTTATTCTGTCCCCCAGACCCCATGTAAAATGAAAAGACATATGAATATGAATTAGCATCAGGTTAGATCAGAGTGTACCTGTTGCTCATTTACTATGGGTGTTGACACACCTATTACAAAAATGGCAGCACATTTTAGAGGCATGATATTTCTTCAGCTGTCTTTAGGGGGGAAGGGAGAGACTCTTTTATGGTCTGGACTGAGTGCAGGATTAACTTTTCCTAAAGCTCTACTGAAGCACAGAGGAAGTCAAAGCTTTGCCTGAAGAACTGTTCCAGCCTAAAACTGCACACTTCTGTGAGTAGCTCCCCTACATAATGTGATAGAAGTAGCATTGATGCAGATTACTAAAAAAAATGTTTCTTTTCCTTTCAAACACCCATGAGCTTCAAAGTATGATGCAAGCATGAATGGTGTTTGATTCATGTGTCCCAGTGTTGTAGATTAGGTAAGAAAGAAAACTTCAATTTATTTTACATTTTCCTTTGGGTTCTCTATCCTCATTTGAAGGTTAATATCTCCAGTGCGTCTGTGAAGACATCCTTTGCAACTCCACTGTCTGATTTATTTACCAATTGTTAGGGATGATTTAAAACTCCCCCTGTTCTCTCCACAGACATACACAGGTATAACTAGAACCTTCCTTGTGAAACACACTGGATTTAATTTCTTGATTCTGTTCAGCTTAACTGCTATTACAAATATTTCCATTCAGTGATTCTTAGTAGGTACTGGCACCTGTCTAATGAAGTTACATTTTCTTTTTCTCTTTTGGGAATTGACAGAGGGAAAAAAACCCCAGATTTTATCTAATTGGCCTTTACAGGATAAGAGTAGATTTAATATGCTGGCCTTAATAGTATTTCACTAAACTCATGTCATTGGCAATGAAATTTTGTCTTACAAATTGGATGAATTTCAAGCTACCAATTAAAAGGAAAAATGGAGAGAAGTAAAGTAAAATTCCTACAACTCAGATTATACAATGCTCTGTTCACTGCGAAGCAGAAACTTCTGAATTATCCCTGATCACCTGTCTTGTTACTTGATCTATTTACTGAGTTGAGGAAAGACAGGACTCTGAAGTGTGTACATATACGTGTGTCTTTGTGTGTTTTTGTGTGCAAGCATACAGATATTTATGTGTGCAACTCTCACTCTCTCCCATGACTGCCAGAGACTTTATTGCAAAATACTTCCTTTAGAAAGAAACAAAGACTATTTAGGCTCATTTTCTACTTTTACCCAAGACACATCCCTAGTTTTTTTCTCTTCTTCTCCTTCACCACAGAAACTATGTCACCTTCTGACCATCACAGTTGGGAACATGAGGATATAAATGGAATCTCAGGTGCCCACCCCTAGTCTCCTTCAGGTTACTACTAGAAACTAGATTTTATTTCAGGAAAGAACATAGTAATGTGTAACTATGTCTTCAAGCATCTCATGTGTCCATGGCAATACACAAAGGGGAAGGGTTTGGAGTTGCCAAATGCTGTGAAACACAAACAGAGCAGCCCATGTAAAATAATTTCATGTTGCAGACATGGATTCAAATTGACCTGGAGGGCCAGTTACCTGGTGACCATAAGCACAGGAATGCATTGAACATGTGAGAAACTCCACACAGCTCAGGAACTGTTGTATGACCCCTCCTGTCTCATGCAATAGACTGAACTAGTCACATAAGAATGTTTTAAAGCATGTATCAAGTAACTTCTATTAAAAGGAAGATACCAAAAAAATCCCAATATAATGAAATCAAACAGCATAAAAAACCCCAACCAAATGTAGCCAAATTATTTATCAATTTTTGGTGTGTTTTTTAGGTATTTAAAATCTGTTAATTTTAAAGTTTTGTTATCATTTGTATTTTAGACATATTTTCTGAGCAGCATAGTCTTATTTCCATAACTCTTAACCTTGCCAAGAAAAAGAAGAAATCCTAAGTATTCAATGTGATTCAATCCTCCTGGGTATCTAAATTATTACTTTCATGGAAACAGAAGTATCCAATTTTTTCTGTTCCTGAGCAAACATACCTAATTGGCTAAGAGGGTACATTGAAATTCCTTTGGGAGACTTTTATATGGAAAAAGAACAACCCTTCAATGCATGCAGAAACTAAATTGGAAGCAATCTATAGCTGAATATTTGAACAGTTCCCAAGCCTTTTATTCTTGGCATAGAACTTTTTAACTGTGAATTCTGCTTATATCCACCATAGTTTCTCTGGACACAGCTATTTGAAACATATCTGAGAGCAAGCTTTACCCTGAAAACATTGACTATTCAGAAAATTAGCATCCCATTGCCCCCATTTTTTTCTTGTGACTCAGCTTTAAACTGTAAGACATCCTACGATCAGAGGATAGTCATGTTCTTTGATGAACTTGGGGGTAGGTGTGATGGGTCTGGGTCTGATGAAGCTAATTTTCATCATGTGGATTGGATTTGTGATTAAAACAGTGTGATTGCACACAAGTGTCTTGTCAGTTTATGAGCAGTGCTTGCACAGAATCAAGGTTTTCATGTTCTTTGAGGGGGTTTTGTCCCCACTCAGCCTCTACATGTAAATGTGAAGCATTTAAAGCATGTAAAGTGGGGGGTCCACAAGAAGCTAGGAGGGGATGAAACTAGCACAGCTAGCCTAAACTGACCAAAGGAATGCTTAATGCCAAATGACATCATGGCCAGCAACAAAAGCTTGGGAAAAAGATGGAGGAAATGGGGATCTTCATGGTACTCGTTTTTCCGTGTAATCACTGCATGTGCTGAGGCCTTGCTTTGGGGGGAAGAGGTTAGATATCTGCCTGCCAACAGGAAGCAGTGAATAAATTCCTTGTTTTGCTTTTCTTGCACACACAGCTTTACTTCACTTATAAAACTGTCTCTATTCATCCCGTTTTCTTCTTTTCTGATTCCCTCTCCTGTCCTGCCAGGAGCAAGCTGGGAGCAAGTGGCTGTATGGGTGCCTGGCTGTTGTCTTGGTCAACCTACCACAGCAGATTAAATTAAAGCAGCTGCAAGCCTACAGAAGGTTAGGAATAAATTCATACTTGAGAGTATGGACATAAACTGCAATCCAGTTTTAGTAGTATATTTGAATCATTTTTTAGGGCAAAATTAAAAAGACACAACACAGACCCCTGTGTTCTGTGTTACTGGGTGAGCAGTGTAGAGGACCGGTGCCACAAAGTTGAGCCATCAGTGATTTAATCTCACCTGGATGACTTGGGAGAGGAAGGCAAGCACTCATGTTGCCAGGCACTGAGCAAACTTACACATTTCATCTGAGATATTTGTTTTTCTCTTTTCTCTGAAATGTTTGAAAATACGGACACAATACTGAAAGGGTGCTAAGCTTGTCAGATAAAACCCAAGGGGAAGATGTGGAACAAGCAGTGCACATAGCTTTCTAGTTATGCTGGTAAAATCGGTGCTGGGGGAAGAAAAGAAGAAAGTATATTTTTTACAGGGGCAGCAGGGCAAATAGGGAATCGCTATGTGTAATGCTTCAAAGGCAGCCACCCTGGAAGTAGTACTGCTACAATAAACACTTTGACTTTCTTGGGTACGTAAGAATAAACTCACACTCCATAGTTAAATGACAGGATTTCAATAAACCACAAACCACACAAGATTTGCCTGCACAGGAATTTCAGGCATACAGTGCAAATCAGAAAAATCCCTCTTCACTAATCAGTGCAGGACCATAAACTGTTCTTCTGGTGTAAAACATTTCCTTGGCTCATGTAGGAAAGCCCCTACCTCTCACCCCTGCCACTGCTTTTCAAATGGAAGCAAAAACAGCACTTACTGGTAAGTGCAAATAGTTGAAAGAATGCCACAGAGATTTAAATGTTAAAACAAATCTCCTCTATTGATGCAGGAAGGCTAGGTGCTCATGGGCTGAGTGATTGAGCCAAGGGAATTGTATTTAAAACTAACAACATAATTATAACTTTCCTAATTATTTTCCTCCAATGTAGATATACACTAGAAGAGTGCAGGAACCAAACTGTCAGAAAGGGCTGTAGGTAATTAATACTATAAGTGCAAAGTGTAGCCAGCAATATCAGCAAAATACTTTCTAATGGCTCTTTCCTTACAGACACCACCACCAACATAGCACAAATGGCATTCCTGAAAGTGCTCCTGTAATTACCCTTTGAGGAGCAATGCATAAATGTTATGAGAATGTGGTAGGCTATTTCTTGACCCTTTTTTTATTTCAGAATTTCTGAGAAGCTGTATTCTAGCTTTAATTTTATGCATTTAGTTCTTGTAGCAGTCCAGTTCAGCAAAGATGTACCATGGCCATCCTTTGGGGCAATTTCAGCTGCAGATAGAGGCCGAAAGAGGTAGTAGCACAAGAGTTTCTTCAGTGCTAACATTGGTAGCATATTAAGTAGAAAATCTTATTATTGGTCTTATACCTGGTAAAAAGTCATGCTGCTCAGAACAGCCATACTCCCAACCAAAATTAAAATAACTATTGTCCTTTACAAAGTTTTATTTTCTGAAAGGAAGAAATGATGGCAAAAGATTTCTTGCTGGCAGGTCAGTTGTGGGTAGATGCAATGAAACAATACCTGTGCACTTTCAGTAGTTCCAAAGGGTGGGTAAATGCAATGAAACAATACCTGTGCACTTTCAGTAGTTCCAAAGGATGGTCTGGCTGCTAACTGAAGTGAGATCTAAATTTTACATACTTTTACATCTTAATTTTACATCTAAATTTTACATACATGCTGATGCCTCATGATTCTGGACAATATGTCTTTGTTTTACTCTCATTTCTCCATCAAGAGAATAGGCTTGTTCTCAAACCTTGCAAAATCAGTTTTTGTTTTATGGTTATACAGGAAAAGTAAAGAAACCCTTATTTCTTTCCCAAACAAATTCCTCATCTTCCAAGCATAGTCTGGCCTGCGTCCTGAGCTATGAAAGAGACAGAGGTGAGATTTCTGCTGAGAGAAAGGACACAGAGAAGGCTCAAGTAGCATTTTAACCAGTGTGGCAAGTGTCCCTGGTTTCTGTTTGGGCAAAGTACTCAGTGAATGAGGTGCCAGCAGTTTTGTCATATGGCCACAGTTGGAAAGCAGGTTGGATTGCTAACTCAATGTCTGCCTTTTCTGGAATGGCCATTTTCACTTAAAGTACAGTTTTCTAAATCTTTAGAGGAGTACTTTTGCTGTGGGTGTTTGTGAGACAAATGGGGAATTAGTGAGGAGTGACAGCTTGGTGATGTTTCTTAATCTAACACACACTTGTTAAGCACAGAAATGTTTGCCATCGGTGAGGGACCAACTAAAAATGTGAGGTATAGTTAAGTGGTTCTTAAATTCCAGTAATATGCAGCCCATAGATGATGGGGAGAGTTTCTACTTGGAAGCATGCTAAAGCAGCATGCTCATGTCAGCAAAACTCAGTAGGTCACATTTCAAACTCATTCTGGACCCAGACAGATGCAGTAGAATGAAAAGGGACTGCAGTTTTACCATACAGAAGTTCAGCGTGGTAATGCTAGAAAGGTTTATCAATAAATTAGTAATGTGGAGTTGTAATATGCCTCAAATAAAAAGACAGTCATGACTTTGGCCATATCTAGCTAAATAGAGACAACATTAGACAAGAGCTGGTCTCTTCTGCCTTCTGAGTGCTAACCCTGCAGAACGAGTGCAGCTGAATTGCAAAAGCTGTAGGCAGATACACCAGACTTCTGATGTAATTCCTTGCTTAAGTTTCAAGACAGGCTGAGGAGCAGCCACAAGAGGGGCCAGGTGGAGTGGGTTACACGTTTCCAAGGAGTCCCACAAGTCAAAGGATCTGTGACTCAGAGTCACCATCCAAGCATCTGTTTGGATGGCTCTGCTCCACCTCCTGCATCTCTGAAGTGACCAGGCAGCATTATATCCATGCACACAAAATATATATATATATATATATATATATATATATATATATATATATATATAAATACACACACACACACACACATACATATACATATATATATATATATATATATATATATATATATATATATATATATGTATATAAGATATATATATACACTGCAACACTAGATGGTGCTTAGGTGCCCAGTGCCCTCACTACAAAACACATCAAGGAATAATCTTGCAATTTACCATGAGATCTGGTTTTGTGCTTTACAAACTTCATGGCAGGTGATAACGGAGTAAAGCAGGCTGCATATGACAAGCCTCAAACTTCACCTCATACAATGCAACTTCCCAAAGGCTTCCTGGACACCTCCCTTGTTCACTTGGGATACAAACAGGACTCCAGACTGATGGAAAAGGAAATTTGGAGCTAGTGAAGCACATAATCCTGACATGGAGGTGGGAAAAATGGCTTAAATCTCTGCAGTTTCTTTGTTGAACTTTTCATGAGAGGGGAAGTTAACCAAATACCTCACAGTGTTTTGTATTAGAAGTGGAAAAACAACTGTTATTCTGTTCCAGGACAGTTTCTTGAAAGCTAACATGCCACACCTTAGGGCTATTGTTCAGATTTGCTAAAGAAAGGCTCCATTCTCTCCTCTGCCCTGTGAAAATATAAGTTGTCTCTGCTTGAAATTCATCAATACTGTGCATCAACTGATTTACCCCAGCTGCCTCAAATCCAACTCTAGTGAGAACCCTGGTGCAGCTACATTGACAAGAACGGACATGTAGTCTGTTTGAGGTTTTCCAGCTGTGTAAGCAAAATTGAATACTGTTGCCTCAAAGGTGAGGACAAAATAACTTGCCAGGTCAGAGAGTCAACATGGTCTCTTCTCTTCTCTTTCTCTTCTCTTTCTCTTCTCTTTCTCTTCTCTTTCTCTTCTCTTTCTCTTCTCTTTCTCTTCTCTTTCTCTTCTCTTTCTCTTCTCTTTCTCTTCTCTTTCTCTTCTCTTTCTCTTCTCTTCTCTTCTCTTCTCTTCTCTTCTCTTCTCTTCTCTTCTCTTCTCTTCTCTTCTCTTCTCTTCTCTTCTCTTCTCTTCTCTTCTCTTCTCTTCTCTTCTCTTCTCTTCTCTTCTCTTCTCTTCTCTTCTCTTCTCTTCTCTTCTCTTCTCTTCTCTTCTCTTCTCTTCTCTTCTCTTCTCTTCTCTTCTCTTCCACTACTACCCTCATATTCCCCAGTCCCAGCAGACTTCTCAAGAGCCCTGGCTAGCTGAGAGAGCAGTGGTCCCTTGGCTGCCTTTCCAGGCTGGGGCTGGACCTGGGGCTGCTCTCTGCACGGCAACAAAGTGCTTTGCTCAGCACTGGGGCTGCAACCAGCACTGATGCTCAGGTCCCACCTGCCCAGGATGGGGCCATGGCTTTATCCTGCATCCTGCCAGCCCCAAGGGAGCACCAGCTATTCACACCTAGCAGTAAAACGGGGCTGACAAATTGTGCATTCTCTCATTTAATGGGTGTTATGTAGAAGCTCAATCCAGACACACTATTTGCAGAGGGCTTAAAACAACCAGTGTTGTGTGCTGCACACAGGTTGATCATATGAGACTTTCTCTAGGAAAGCAGCTGCCCTTTAGGATTCCTATATCTCAGAAATTATGCAAAGCAAAGTAAGGTCATTTGTGAGTCCTTGAGAAGACAACATGCAGTTCCTATTCATCAGGGAAATAGGTACAGTTCTCCTGGGAGACATTAGACAATATGAAAAATGCTGTCATTTTATTGTCCTAAACATATTTTTTCAAAAATTTAGAAATTAATAATATAGGAAAAATTATTGGGAAAACAATACGCTTTTCCTGTTTTTCATGTTGCCAGTTAAACTTTGTATATTTTGTGCTCGTATGTAAATCCATACATGTGTGCATTCCTGTGTATGAATAACATATATAGCAAATTCATACTTCTTGTTAAAATTTTCAGTCAAATAAAAATTCTAGTAAAATGTAATAAAAATTAAGTACACAAAATTACATTAGATTTTGATTTTTTTTATTAACTTGAGTGTTTTATTTGAAGAGTTTCAAATTTGAAATATATTTTGTTATATTTTTGCATATAATCATGAAAATGCAAGGAGATTTTTTTATTATGTTCTGCTTTCAAAAATGTATTCTTTTCTGCTTTCTAATTACATGCATATAAAAAGGGAAGAAGGAAATAAGTTCTAATTATATAGAACAACTTTCTTTTTAATTGAGAGTGGAAGACAAATTCATTCATGGTGCTATAAAATATATGTGGGGCAATTATATCATCAGGATTTCTTTTTGTGTATAACTTATGTGCTATGGAAATGGAGCAATTATGATATCATGACTTTTTGTTGTTAATTAGAAAATTAGTCTACTGTTTGCATAATTGCAAAGAGATTCTCTTTTATTGGATCTTTTTATAATAAGTATTAGAAGTAATTATAAGCAAGAGAAGGAAATATAGCTTATTTGCAAGACAAAAAAAGACAGTAGTGCTGCTTTGCTACTATAACAGCTTGAGTTACACACCATATAAGATGTAGAAGATGTCTCTTATGTGATGGTTTCAACTTCAGATTATATGTGAAAAGCACAGAAAAAAAAATCACTTCATGCTTTAATTATACAACAGCTTGATGGTTTCAATTACACATGTAGTTCAGTGCAAAACTGGAAAGGACATGATCTTTTGCTAATTATTCAGACCAAAGGCTAATATCCCCATTAACAGTAGACAAGTCAGGAATTCAGAAAGGCCTTAAACATAATGCTGGTGTTCAAGTTTTTTGAAACTGCATAGTATGGCTGTAAAATAGTTAAATGTGGTGATGTGAGAGTTTAAAAGCATGCAATGGATGCATCAATCCCTTACACTAAGTCTGAGCGTGAGGAAAGTGGGACCCAGATACATCCACAGTCTGGCACGGCTCCTTAGACATCTGTAAGAGCTGGACCTTGGGTTCTTAGCATTCATCTGCTGAGAAAGAAAAGGCAACAGATATGAGCCAACCCCAACATTCGTAATGTGTTCTTGGTCAGTGACTCTAGTTGGTTAAGGCAGAAAGGAAAACAAAGGCTGCCCTTTAGATTTTCTGAGTCTCTTGCTCCTTACAATGACAGTCTTGCACAAAATCTGTGCATAATAAATTATCAAAGTATAATGTAATAGCCTTTGCTCTCCTTGTTTTAGCATAATTTACGTGTGTAATCCAGACAAAGTCCTTATTTACAGAGAGATGCAAGACAACTAAAAGGAAAATTCTTGCTTTCCTATAACACTTGTTTATAATTTGAGGGGAGAAAAATCAGTTTCTTATGCCTGATTCACATGAAATTTTGTACTAGATGAGCAGTTGATCTCTGAATAAAAAAATGAATTTACTTGATTTAAGATGAATATTTCTCACATTAGTAATTTTTCTTGTATTCTTGGTGTCATTAAGGAGTATTTACAGATGTTTGGCCAAGAGTACATAGCCTGATAATTATAGTTCTATTTTAAGATTCAACCTTGTAAAAACTTTCAAGTGGACATCCTAGTTATTAAAACAACCATTTCAAATTGATGTTTTATGGTTGCGAAAGCCATGGCCACTGTTTCCAAGTTTTCAGTTTACGTCTTCAAACCAAAATAAGTCATTGGTTGCAATAGTACATTCTTTTGATGAAGGTTTTGTCATATTTTGATACCAAATCAGGAAATTAAACTCTTATAGTGTTTCTGTACTTTACAGTGTTTCCAATGTTTTCTAGTAGAAAAAGTGTTTCTTGTATAAAATGAGTCAGTTGTGAGCAGTCTTTCCATAACAAAATACAAAAACTCAGTGTCACATTCAACAGAATTAACTGTTTAAACAACTTTATTAAATAAGAATCAGTTCTAGCTTATTGAATCTTTGCTCTCACATTTCATTTTCTTTAGGAGAAAACTGCATCAGACTTTGTTGTATCTCACTTAATTTGCCATTTTAAAGTTACGTGTTTCTTTCCTATATTGAAACTGCTCTATGAAAGCCTTACTTGGCATCCATTTTTCTCCTTGTCCTTATCTTGAAGCAGGATGTATTTACATCCCTCACAGCCCATACATCCTCAGGGCAGGATTTCAGGAGCCAGCCAGAAGCTCAGCACACGTGTGGAACATGGCTTAGTTTAGCCCCTGTGCTTTCTGGCTGCTGCACTGCAGTTAGATCCCTAAAGACACAAATGCTCCTCTTGACCTAAATGATCTTTCTTTTTTCAAGACATAATGTGGCAACTATAGTTCATTGCCCTGGAGTAGATGCACCTGTCTGGTCTGCTTTGGAGACCATTTGGAAGATGAGAGACAGAAAGGTCAAGGCTCTCTCTGTTCTGAGGAATATTTTGGTAAACTCACTGGAAATTGAGGAAACATTGGAAAATGTGGGTTTAGCTGCCAGAAAAGGGATCTTGATTTCAGACCAACCTGACTGCATAGTTTTAAGCTGGAGAAGGTCTCAGATAACAGGAAGTGTGCCAATCCCCTTCAGCAGATATAGCACCTGGAAACTCTGGTTCTCTGCTGGGGGAATCAACACCATCTGATCTTGGTGGGGAGAACTCAGATACCAGGCAGCATGCCCAGTTCACCCTGTGCTGCTGTTGTACTGCACCATCATGCCTAAACCTGCAGGAACATGAACACATACATTGTGCTCCAGGAAGTTCCAGCCTCCTGGTCAAAAGGTGATTTTGACCCTCTGGCTCACTGAGTGGGAGGATACAGACCAAGAAGGTGGAATTGCTATACTTGGAAGAGATTTCCTTATAAACCTCTGATACTTATTTTTGCTTTTCTTGCAAGTACTGAAACTTTTCCTCCAGGATGAACAGAAGTTTTATGCAGAGCAGAGTGAAACGGGTTTTGTTTAAGTGAGAAATAATAGAATATCAATTCTAAATTCTTCTTAAACAACACTCTGCAAACTAATGACTTCTCTTACATATCCTTAGATATAATTCAGCAGTTTTACACCCACATGGATTTGCATATCTTTTGATTCTGGATGAAGGTATATGTCTATTTTTTTGTGTGGAAGCTGCTATTATTTCTGTCATTGGTTTTAAAAAGCAGTTAACAGTTGTTTGCCTTCTTTCTTCATCTATTGGTAAAACAGAATTGTTCTTGCATCCACTGATTTAAGTGATTCCCATACCATAGCAATACGGTTTCAAAGATATTAGAATTGTTTAGAACTATATGAATGTTTATGAGTTTGATCCAAATGTGTACAGATCTGTCAACATGTACTTAAGATATTTGTGTCTTCTAGGAGAAAAAAACAAAACCAAATCAAAACAAAAAGAAAATTTCCAGTTTAAAGCACAATTACACTTTGAAATTAAACCCTTTATTAAAAAAAAAACACCATAGGATTTAGTGTTTACTTCCAGTGATTCTATGGCACATATGTTCTCTTTATAAGCAATAAGATTCTCTTTCCCTAGCTGCCACCAATGAACTCAATGTGTTCTCTGAGCTCTTTTCTTTTCTTGCATTGCTAACAATAAAGGGTCTCCAAACAAATTAGGGCACTGCTACATCTGAATAAACCCCTGGTATTCAAATTACACCCTCAGTGAAAGCCACTCAGTCTCATTGGTCTTAATGCTTTTGAGCAGGTTTTCAAGAGAAAAATGTACTAAAGCAAACAAACAGACACAGCAAGATGTTGGTGACCAAGATCTTCACCCTTTCTCATTACCCAGTACCATTACCAGCACAGAATCATAAGTGATGAGTTCCAGAAATGCAAATCTGCAGTCAGACTCATAAATAAGGCTGGAGGTATTTTCTGGCATTTTTTCTGTATTGCATTTCTGTTTCAGGGAAATGATATTAGCATACAACACCAGGCTGGATAAGTATTTTGAGCTAAAAGCTTTTTACTCATCAAAATATTTCATTGTCTGTGCCCCAAAATTTTGTGACTGGAAAAAAAACAAACAAAAAAAAGCAAAGATTAGACGATCCATAGCCAAGGGTGTTCAGGTCATTTACCCCTTTCTTTATACCACTTGAAAAGTCATCATAGAATCATAGAATCACAGAATGACTTGTGTTGGGAGGGACCTTAAAAAAAACCTGATCCAACCCCCCTGCCATGGGCAAGTTGCTCAAAGCCTCATCAAGCCCTGAATGCTTTGAGGGATGGAGCGTGCACAGCTTCTCTGGACTACTTGTACCAGTGCTTCACTACCCTCAGAGGAAAAACTTTCTCTCTAATACCTAGTCTAAACCCACCATCTTTAGGTTTAAAGCCATATATGCCCTTTACATACATGTATATATATATAAAGATGGCAAATATTTACAGTGTTTATAGACACACATGATAAAATCATTATCTTTTGTCAAATTGTGCCACAAATCCTTGTGTTTTCATTACATACAGACAGACTGGCTATCTTCCAAACACAGTGTATTCAGAATAAACCTCATGCCTCTTAAAACAAACAATAGGAATAAATTCCTCTCATGTCATGGAAATACTCTGCTGAACTCTTGAAAAAAACCTAAACCTATTATCTCTCAGTGAAATTTATTTAAATCAGTAGTTCATTTTCATAAGTCTGAGTCTTAAGGCATGAACACACAAATAAATATAACTGAATTAGAGCAGCTAGCATTTGGTTTTTTTTCCACAGCATTGTGAATGTGCTGCTGTTTATCACAAAATGCTAATGGCCTCACTACCCCCTTCACAGGGCAGATCTGAATAAGAACAAGCTAAACAAACTTCAGCTGGTCAGCGTGTGTTTTCAACATACTAGATCGGATGCATGACTAGTCTGAGTTCAAACAATCACTGTCTTTCTTCTTTGGGGAATTAAGGGTCACCAAACATTTAAAATTATTTAAATTACAGAGGTTTAGTTGTTAATTCTAATAAACATTATACACAGCATATAATCTGTAGCCATTCATTTATATGCAGTTTAGTTCTTACAGCATCTTTATTTGTCTTCCAAGCAACCTTCAGTGAAATAAGGAATTCCCCATAAGTTCCTCAGGCATCTTGTTGCTCTTGCAGAAGAGAAATAGGCACAGCACCGGCAGTTGCATCTGACTCTCTATCACGTTTGCAAGTTTGAAAACATTCCCCTCAGATCTGAAACACAATCCTATTTTATTCTACATATACTCTTCATATTGCTAAATAGGTACTTTGTCTACGTAAACATGAGAAAGAAGTCTCTTTAGAGGTATGCAAGGCAGCAGTCCAGGTCAAATTTCCCTCTCGAATGTATTTGTACGAATCCTGTTAATTAATGCAAGTGCAAGAAAACCACCAGTACACGTTGCATTTGAGATCATGGATTCACAGCAACTTCCCAGGGGTGGAGAAAACTGCCTATGATAACATATTTTAAAAGTTTCTCTAATATGTAATATTTTTTAGGCTTTTCTTGGCTACCAACAGGTCAGGCTTTTTCTTAGATTTAAGTGTCTTTGTAGACAGCAGACTTGCTTTCCACACACCCTTTAATTATAGTCTGTGAAGTGCAGTTAAAGAGGGGGCAAGGTTGAGGCTAAGTGAAGCTGAACTGAAGACAATGCCTAATTTTAAAGACCAATCATCCCTCTTGAGAGCCCAACTACTATGTGTCTGCTCCTCTCCCCATTGTCTTTCCTGTCTTAATGGCATTTTACAGTTCTGAAGAGGGCTGAGTTAAGCTTTAAGACAGTTCATATCTGGTTTTAAAGGTGGTATAAAGAGCAAAAGATACTATTGACAAGAATTATGTTGTTTCTATGGAAAACTGATAGTTGCACAAGTGGCAAAACACATACATTTTGGTCCCAGATTATTCACTTATGCCTAGACAGAAATAGGCTGTGCCATCGCACAGGTTATTTCTAGCATCACATCAGATCTGCTGTCAAATCACTGCCCAGTTCTCACCTTTCTCCTAGAAATAAAGCAGGAACAGGCTGTTTGTGCTCTCACACTGGAGCCTGGTACACACAGCCCACATAAAGAGGAAAGGAGGTGAGTAATATTACGCAGCACAAAGGAGTCTTCATTTTAAGACCTATCTGCATCAATCCAGCTAATTCCAGCACACGCGCTCTTGTGTTTTGATTCATATATTTCCCGTTTATTTTCTCTTCACCTGGTCAAATGATGAAATTATTCTCACTAAGTGAGGTGTCATTTCTGACATCAGAACATCCTCAGAGACATGAAAACTTTATGTAACCCATGGTGGGATCTAGAAAGGGAGGGTGTATGTTTTTTCACAGAAAGTTTTGTAATCAGTTAATCTAGTCACTCCAAACTAATTGTTTTTTTGATAATAATGATGGTGTATAAAATGAAACAACTATAGCTTTACACAAGCCTCAGTAAAAATTGCTGGATTGTATGGTATTTATTTTCAAAGTCTAGTCAGGGTAAATACTAAAAGTTCATGTTTACATAGGAGAGGTGGAGACTGAATTTTCCATTGGCAACCTGTGCATTTAATCTTCATTCACAGCATTCAAAGAGGAATAAGTGATGTATATAATAGTTGAAATGAAGGAGAAAATTAAGTGTGTAGTTTTGCATGAAAAATATATGAAAGTTTTAGAGTTTGCAGCAGGTGTTGCTTCCATCATAAAACCAGAAACTGCACAAATTCTGTACTGTAAAAACTTAGCTCCTTCCTGGATCTCGCCTTTTAATATTAATATAAGCAACCTCAAAGTAACATAAACCAGAGCATAATGTTTCTCCTGTGCATGGCTACTCTCCAGTTTTTACTTGTAAGACCACTTTTTTTTTTTTTTTTCCCCTGGTTGAGCCAGGTTATGTCAAGGTCTTTCCTACTGCTTGTTTTGAGGTAACAGGAATTGATTTCAAAGCAAGGCAGACAAAATGGCTTTGCATCTGTGTACAGGGAACTACCATTTGACACGTCAGAGAGCTAGCTAAGAGCTCAGGGCTGAAAACTAGCAAGGAGAGTGAATGGAAAACACTCGAAAGACTGGGGTATAAAATAAAGGCTTATTTTTTGAAAATTCAGCCCTATATCATTTAAAAAAGAAATCTGAATAAAGCCACTTACTGCTTTCCCTTACATATAAACAATGCCATGAGGGACATTTCTCATTCCTTCGGCAGTCTGGAAAGCTGAGGCAATATATCCAGAACTGAGCTGCCTCCTGTTTCAAAAAAGTCTGAGGGAAGGACACTGCTGCAGCTGCCAACTGGACTTGATAGCCAGGTGTGTGAGGAGGAAAATGGGTCCAGGAAATGTGTGCTGCCTCCCTCATCTCAGGCAGGAAGTCAGCTAGAGCTGAAGTGATGTAAATTATCACTACTGATCTCTGTCTATAGCTCCCTGTGTCTTTTTACAAATATTTCACCAACTAACCACTATGCTGTGTAAAGTTCATTACCATTCACTGAGCTTTGGTCCTGTTGTTCCTTAACACAAAATTTTCTATACACAGCAATCGACTGTGCTCACAGAATGAAAGCAAACTGCTGAAGGCTTTCTAGCTCAGCTCAAGAAGTAGCCACAGTCATTTATTATCCCTTCCAAAATGGCACAGTTGAATGAATACCATGTTTAACAAAAGCAGTTTATTTTGGGCTTCAATACAGCCTGCCTTGCACTCTAGAACTGCATGCACACCAAATGCTCCTGCTGGTACCTGACACGAAGGTTATTCCTGAGGCACTGGCTGACCCAGGCAGGGCAGGGAGCTGCCAGACAGAGTTTCACCAAGGTCCCCTGCCCAAGGAGCAATTTTAGCATCAGCAATCTCACCAGGCTGACTCTAAATAATATGTCTTTTCTACAGTTCTGAATAAAGTAGTTCTATAAATTGAATTTTTTTGTGTGTGTCTTTAAAACCAGGCGTTGCATTCTGCTAGACTCTAGAGAATGTGCTGCTCTCTGGTGTGGAAATGCTCTTCTTGTTGAGCATTACAAAACTTTGAATTTCTTTCATTCTTTAACAAAAATAATTTTGTACAATTAGCTAGGGAACTGAGAAATACATCTGAAGCCAGGTTTTCACACATATTGCCTTATACAATGAACACACTGGTTTTACTACTCAACACCACTGGAAAACAAATAAATTTCTGACATGATGTGACATTTACCATATGTCAGGTTTTGTATTCGTTCATTAATTACTCATATCTGTTGATTTTATTGATTAATTATTAATAATATATAAATATATTTCTTAATTATAAAATAATTAGGCATTTCTAGATTAAATTTAATATTTTCTTACTATGCATAGAATTCTAGCATGAGAACTAATTATTTCATCTGCTTTCTATTTAACACCAATAACTAAGACCAGGCAAAATGAAAAGGTGACAAGCCTCAGATTTACATGTCAGACCTTTAAATGTATCCCTCCCTTAATTACATACATTTATATACATTTATATATTTCTATACATACATACCTTATATATAATCAAGCTTTTCATCTTCTCAGTTACACTGTTCATGTCTCTGACAGAGCTTTAAAAATTGACTGTCCTTTCTTTAAAGGATAGAGATTTCTTTGGCTGGAGAGTTAGTTCTGTTCACAACATAGAGAGAAAAGTAAGAAATCAAATTAAGTTATTTTTAGCTATGCACAAATGCCTAGTAAACTGTTGGTATATGGATTTTTTCACTTCTCTGAGAATAAATGAGTAACTTAAAACTGAAATATTGTTGTAAATGAAGAAACAATTTAGAACTCATTATATATTTCTAAAGCAATTTGCAAACGTGATATTAATTATTAATTAGATTATTCAGTTGCAAGTTATAATCACTAACTCATTATTTTTCAGAACAGTTGTGTGACACAGAGGACATGAGGAAATCACCCTAACAGAAAATATGGGGTCTTCTTGAACCTTTTTTTGAATAGTATTCTTGAACATTTAACCTGTGTCTATACAGCACTTTTATCGTTTGCTGATTACTGCTCAATAAGTAATTTTTAATGCAATAAATCTTCCTCCAGCTGAGAAGAATAATCCTTTCTGTCTTTTCTTCTTCCATTCTCTTAAAATTGAGGGGATGACCTTTGTAACCTCCTTGGAAGTTCCTTGATGTTTTAGGATTTTTCTCAGACCATTGGAACTATTTCTGAAGAGGGGATTGAAGAGAAAAAGTGAATGCAATCTTATTAGTTCTTTTTACTTTGGTATATCAGTAAAATTATTGTACGCTCAATGTGGCATTTTTTTTTACGCTGAAAAATCTTCCTGTATCAAACATAATATGCACCACAGTAGGTTTAAATAAGCACATGGACTCCAGTATTATGTGCATAGACTGGAACTGTCACTTGATATAAAGGGCAATGTTGTCGCAGTCAGGGCAGCGTAGTTTTCCATCTCACTTCATAAGCAAACCTCAATTATCATCTCTATAGTGGTGTCTTTACAGTTCATCTGCAATACGATAGACAAATAATAGCAGTAAAATAATGGTTAGCAGGCTGCACATATATACTTCTGCAGATCACAATACCCAATAAGCTGTTAAAGGCTATAAACTGTGGATTTTTTTGGTGTCTCAAAAATGTTTATGCCTGAAAAAACATCTGTTTTTCAACTGTGCTAGCGAAAGTGCTTCTCCATATTCTCTTTTTATTATTATTATTTTTCCTATTCCTATCATTGTAGGAATATATTTTTTTTAATATAAGATTTTAGAAGATAAACACAAAGTGCAGATGAACCCTATGTCCTGCAAAACACCGTCCTTCCAAACCATTCAGTGCTTTGGCACTGTATCACGTCAGCCGCAAGCATCCCTATGCCCATTCCTTTTCTTGCTACCATGTCAGGCGTCAAGCCCTCTTCTTACCAGGAAAAGTCTCTGGGACCCAGCTCAGCACACTGGGCAGTGTCCTACTCTGGCTTTGGGGGAACAAGCACAAAGATTGTTGGTTGTTGTTGGAAAGGACAGCTCTGGTGTGCACCCTAGTAAAACAAAGGAATCACAACAACTCTGTGCAAAACTACAGGCTGGGGGAAGAGTGGCTTGAGAGGTACTTGGCAGAAAGGGATTTGAGAGTGCTGGTTGACAGTCAGCTGGATATGAGTTAGCAGTAATATCTGAATTTAGAAATGATCAAAATATGTTTCAAAAGCTCAAAACAGATTAAACTCAAGAACTAAGACACTCTCTTCTTCTCTTTCAGCTCCCACTGGTGCAGGGAAACATTAAGTGAATATCCCAGGAATAACCCAGACACTGGTGACCCCAGATGCTCCAAACCATAGGAACAGGACAGGAGAACACTCCTCACAGCAAGAGTGAAAGCCCATATTGACTGGCCAGCTAAGCATGATCCTCAAGAACCAGGAAACCCAGAGTAAGAATTCAGGATTCACTCTGTAACCTGGAGTGGGGCATGTAGAGGGAAGGGAGAAGATATAATTTCTCAGATATTTTCCCTACAGCTCATGAGCAGATCTTCAGCAAACAAACCAAATTTTGAGGGGGTAAAGGCAGAAGAATGTAAAGGTTAATGCACTCAGAGTTTACTTAATATATGCCTTATTAAATATTAAGAATACTCTGGTGGTAGAAGCTATATTCTCAGAGGAGGTGGCTAGAAAATTATTGGTATCAAATCCAGCAATAAATCACAGGTTATCATTGTACAGATGAATTGGTTAATGCAGAAGAGGACCTGTCATGCTGTAATACAAGGAAGTTGCAAGGTACCAAACTGGATCCAGCTCTCTGCTCCAAAATCACATCATGGATGCAGCCATCCTGACTTACTTGGCTGACAAACTTGAAATAAACCAAAGGCTATGTAACTGGAGTCACTGTTGAGAAGAGTATAGCAAAATATCTAAGTAAAGGAACAATGCCAGAATTTAAATAATTTAAGTGTACTATTTAAATTTTTTGCTGAGTGACTGAAAATGCTTATTCTATTATTATGATGCTGAATACTACATATAAGTATTTGAAATTTATCGCTTTTGTAAAGTTCTTGGAAAACTCTTAGAAACCAGCTCTCAACAGTGGAATGCAAACATCAGGCACTGATGGGTGGAGGGATATTTTCTAATAATTATTCTGTGATTCAGAATATCTTTTTTTTTTTTACCTAATTTATAAGTCAAACTTACAAGTCTGTCAGTATATTTCTAGAGTGCAAACCCAGACAGATTAGGCCAAATAAGGCAGATTTTGCAAATATGTCAGACTGGTAGAGCAAGGAAGCTGAAGAACTATTATAGTGCTTATCCTGTCAATTCTGGTGGCACCATCCAGAAGAAGAGTAATAATCAACCATCGTGAATAGTAGTGTTTTAAAAGCATGACAGCTGTCTGCTTGGTGAGCTGAGACAGAGCTACTAGGAAAGAGTATTCAGTCAAATTCAGCTGTAAATTAAGTTAAATTCAGCTGTTTTCTGTTTATTTCAGGAATTATCTATTCAGCTAAGAACTTTCATTTGTCCTTTCAGTATCCTCATCTCAGTGTCAACGATCTATTGCTCATTTCAGTGCAAGCAGTTACAAATGGGTGCTTGACATTATTTTCCAACCAGTGTTTCCTGATCACTGCTATGGGTTCAGGAAAAAAATGTGGATATGAGGGTTGATAAACTTTCCTTTGTCTGTTATCACAGCCTATATTTTTATGTATCAGTTAGTTTAATTTCTATTTCTTTGCAAAATATGTTGTCTGCAACTGGACTGGAAGGGTTTTTCCTTATTTAATTACTCTTACTATTTTACTTGACTCAATACAACTCCTTAGCTGAGTTCACATTTCTGTTTCCAGTGATTTTGTACCTAGAGATGATCTTTGTGGTAAAACTAGGGAGAGATTCCTCTTTACAAGACAGATGGCTCAGCACAGGATCCCCAGAATGTTTTATCCTGGATCAAATATAAAAGAGCTAACAAAGCTTTTCAACGACTCTTGTTTCCACAGTTCACGAGTTGCCCTTTGTACACATGCTGTGGATTTCCTTTCAGCTTTAAGAGTCATCTGGTTTTTGGATCCCCTGCTTAGGACATGATCAGATACTTTCATTTTTTCCATGGTATAAGTGGGCTAATGTTCATGTATCCCTACCATACACTGAAGTTCATTTCCACCCTATAATACGTGCCTAGGTTTTCCTGTGCATACTGTATTTGGCAACAACCCTTTTTTTCCCCAACATTTTTTTATTTTATATTCCTTTTTATAGTGATTTTTAGCTCTCTTAAAAAGATTGTGGACTGACAATTCTGGCAGATGAAACCTGGCTTATCTGTACAACAGAAATAGCAAAAAGATATAGCAAACACCACTTCCTTTGGTGTTCCTAGTATCATGCATTATCCTTGAACAGGAAAGACATTCTTCAGAACTGAAGGCAAAAGTCCCTGTAATGGTTCAGCTATCTTGGATATGTTACAATAGTGATGGTTAAGTATAGCAAGGCTCTACTTTTAACCATTTATTCAATAATTCTCAGATGCAGGAACACTGTCAGATGCTAATGCTTACTTCTCATTAAATCTATACATGTGACTCCATGATTCTCGCTGCCAAATGTTTTCTTTCACTGATCTTAGAAAGACCAGGACAATCAGAGAATTTGACTGGAGAATTTATATCACTTTACAACTTTACATTATTCACACTATTTTAAATATGTCTCAGATTTAAAGTGGAGATTGAGGGCTGCTATGCCTAAGAGCCAAAGTTCCTCACATAGAGGGAGGGAGACTCTGGAGGAGGTTTCAAAAGCACCTGAAATAGAGACCCAATGATGGGTTAAGTTGCCACAACTTGAGATATAACAATAAGGGGCTTACCTCTTAACTTACTTCTCCCCTGTTAGGGGCATCAAACTGATCGCTACAAGTTCCCATAAATCATCGTGGGTCTGGTTGGTTTTGGTAAGTTTTTTCTTCCTTTTACTGTAGGAAACCTGGCTGGTCTGGGCATACCTGGCTTCATTGCTGCTGAAGAGCTTTGGGCAGTGAAGGCACCTCTGTATATAACAATTGTGTATATGACAATTACATGACCAGGGATTGATATGCAATAGAAAGAAAATAGATAGTATTTTATAGAATTACTGTTTTAGTATAATTTATAAGTTATTTTCTGACCAGTAAAATTAACAAAACACATTTATGTAATTACCTCTCACCCAGGTCCACAAAGCTCCTTTCCCCTCTCATCCCCACCAAGCAATAAAAAGTACATCATACATGTGTTACATATGTACTGGCTAGGGAACCATCTAGTTGCTTTAAACAAAGCAAGTCTGATTTCTGTCTGCTTTTCCATCAGCCAGGAAAATATTTGAGTCTCTGTCTTGAATTCAGCCTCTTATTTCTATGGAATTTGTTGGATGTTGTCATCGAAAAGTCTTCTGTTTTATGTAATTTGGGTTAAAAATGTCAAAAAAACCCCTATGAAAAGACAATGTAGTATATATGCACATATATCACATAGATATATTATTTCTATTAGAACAATATTGCTAAATAATACAGATATAAATGTCTTTATTTGTAGCTAGATATTACATATATGAATAGATAAGTAAAAAGAGATAACGTGATCTCATAATTTCATTTGGTTAGAAACAGTCCATGGGGCAGGAACTGGGATGCTCCCTCCTTCCCTCTCCTCTCTGCTATTTTGAATTTCCTAGGTAAGGGTTTGAAAAACAATTCCAACTTTACTTGTCTCAATGGCATTGGAAAACAGAATAATTTCAAAAAAAGATACAGCTCAGACCTCCACAGGCCTGAAGCCACATTCACCCTTTTATTCCTGATAGGTAGAAAAGAGTAGGAGAGAGAGAAACTACTGCTGCTTTCTCTCCATCACTGAAGTTACACTCCCAGATTTGCCAGCATGTCAGGGATCACAGAGGAGCTAAAGAGCTAGAGGTGAAAACAGCAGGCAAAAGCCAATGACAGCATGTGGGCACTATGCCAGGCAGAAGAATGTGGCTGAGTGACCAGACAGGAAGAGGCATCACACCCAGAACTGCAGTCTGACCCTCTTCTCATGCAACTGTGCAATTTAGGGTTTGGCAGCCTGTACAAAGTGGGTTTGCTATAACAGAGTGAGAACTGAGCATCAATTCAGTCTCAGACTTACCTGCATAAGGCAGAAGCTTTATCTGAGATTCTATCTCAGCTCTGAATCACCCAAAACTTGGCAATTTTTGCATGGGATAGCTTGGATTTTGATTACAAAGACTCAAATTATAGTAATGCTTTTTCTAGGTGTTTGGAAGGCCAGCCAGCAATCCAGTCCCATACTTTTCTTTCATTCTGAGAAAGGGGGAGAGATGGCAAGAAGATTGGACAGAGACACAGCTATAAAATTACAGGTGAATCTATTTTTTCACATATTGAACTCCATGTCCACAGGCCAAGAAAAAGGACATTTTTTTCTTTCTTATTCCTCACCCTTTACTTTAAGAAGCACGATAGTGTGTCTTGCTGTGGCCAAGCTAGTAAAGTGATCCATCAGGTTGCCACCTCCTGCAAAATCCATACCTTCTTGATATTAAATTTGTACCTTTTCAGCTGCATCATTTGTACCAAACAATTTCAGGACAGGTCATTTTCTCAAAGAATAGCTATCAAACAGCCAAAACTTAAATCATCTTCTGTCCTATCCAATATCTATCTAATGTGTTAAAGGCAGGCAGCAGTGGTCAGACAGATAGTACCATGAAAGGGTATAATACTGCTGCCTTGAGTGTTCTGGGAGCCTGAAGTAGAGTCCTTTGTCCTGTATGCCCACCTCCCAAAAGCAGCATGTTTTCCATCAGAAGGTGTAAAGCAAAAATCAATCCTTCTTAACTTAGGAATCCAATTTCATTAAAATGTGATTAAATATAAAATAATTAAATAAACAAGAAATGCACTCAAGAAGAGCTAGTCCAGGCAGCAGCTTTGTACTAGTAATATCAAGTGATAAACTGCTGTCTGAAAATATTGACTTGGTGGTTAGCCAAACTGTTATCCACTACAGCTGTGTGCCAGGAGGCAACATCATCCTCCTGAACTTTCTGCTGTCCTCAGTCTTGAACTTTGCACTGAAGGAAAGTGGGCATGAAAGTAAAAGGTATATGAGGACTTTCAGAGTAAGTAGACAGTGGAAAGAGAGGTTACATGAAAGGTAATAATGCTTATACAAGAGCTACTTAGATCTGTGGGAAGAAAGGAGTTTTCTTTAGAACTGAAGCAAAAGAGTACAGATTCAAATGTTCCTGTTTCCAGTAAAACTAAGCAATTTTTTCTCTCTTTTAAAATTATAAACTAGTTTTATATCAGCAGCTGAGCAGTAAACAGAAAAAAAAATAAATAAAAATAAATCCTATCCTGAAAATGCCTTGTCTTCCTAAGAGAATACCCGTGGACGCACAAAAAGTCACTCCTGCAGAGTGCATTTATGTGGTAGGGATAATGGAAAAGAAAATCTTGATACAAATCGAGCTTTCCACTTTTTTTTTTTCTTTTTAAATCAAAGAGATTTAGGATATTCATAAACCCAAATCTATTCCCTCAAATGATTCCAACAGCTTGAGGAGAGTTCATTAAAACAATGTATCTCCAGTCTTTCAGCAGAGAGGAGCTCTCCCTAGGACAGTGCTTTCGCTTATCTGGGAAGAGCTTCTTGCTGAGTTCCTGCTGGTTTATTCAAGAAGGCACTGGGCTCCTGTTACTCTTCTGCTCAAAGTTAAACTGGTTTCAGCTAGTCAGTGCTGCCTGACAGATCTAAATAAGGCAATGTTGAGCATACAGACCACACTCTGATATAGAATATGATTACCATGGGAAGCCTTCCAAATACAAAACAGCCAGGAATTTTAACCTTGGAGCCAAGGCACTTCTAATAAGGGGGAAATTGCCTTCTGAATTTCATTTGCAAAGTAATATTAATGGGAAAATAAGTAACTTGTACATACTTTTCTTGTCTTCTAATAAGAAGTACAGTAAAATATAAAGAAGACTCAAACCCCAGATTATCTAAATAAAAGATCCATATTTTAGCCAAAAAAAATAGTAAAAAATATATACACATGGTAATGAAAACAATGTAGAGTCTGAACATATGTGTAACATTTTGGTTTCAAAATTAAGGTATCTGGGTTCAGACAAAATCACATTCACGTGTCGCATTGTTAAGCAGGGAGGACTTGCTCAAAAAAAAAAAAAAGTGTGCTTTTCCTAGTTCCACTACTTGGTCTGAGAAAAGGTTTTGCTCCTCATCTCACTTCATTCATGGTAGCTATGGAATATCATTTTCATTACTTTGGACTATAGTACTTGTCTGTTATGGCTCAGGACTGGACACGAGAAATGTAGCTAAATGCAAAAGTGTTTCTTTATCTTTCATACACAGAGTTCCACAAGTATATTAACATATTAATGTGTAAATATACTAATATATTAATATAGGATATATTAATAGAATATTTATATGTAGGATATAGGATATATTAATAGAATATTTTAAATTGATAGTGCCTCATATTAATACTCATATCTCTGGTGTTGAGTATCACACAACCTCACATGAAACCTGAAAAAATCATCTGGCAAATTTCAGACATACATACGTGTTCCTTAAAAAAATTAGGTGCTCACAGCACACCTCTTTCAACAAAAACCTTGTCTTATAAGAAAAAACCTTGGGAAGATTGACACATGGATATAAGCTCTTTCTCCATTTGCTAGAGCTTCTTCATAAAAACAGCCAAATCATAGTGATCCCAATCTTTGAATGACTCTCGGTTTTGTAGTGTAAGATAGATGTTGTTGCTTTTGTTGATCAAAAACTCATGTTATTTCTATGATAATGTGAAGGTAATGGTACAAATACATGGACATTTGGAAAGCAAAAGTATTTTCTTTATTGTTATTCTTATGCACAAGTAAAAACACAGTAGAACCACTGTGAACTCTGAACTCAAAAATGCATTTTAAAAGTCCCATGCACCAGGATTATTGCATCATTTCACATGACTTTCACACTTTCAGAGACCAAGAAATGTACTTAAGTGAATTAATGTAATTTGTTAAGCAAGCAACAAACCTTCTTCATAGTCTATAAAGCACTTTCTTGCACCTTAATATATTAATGATAGAATGCAGAACACACTCATAGAAGGTACATGAAGTTATTAACTTAGAATCTATAATTACCATGATCACTCATAAGGCCTACTGATACAACAGCAATTCTTTCAGAAAGTTTTGTACCTATAACAGAAACACTGAATTTGCTTCTCACTCCCATTTAAGATAATGTAATCAGCAGCAAAGCAGCATGAAAAGGACAGGCTGTGCTCTGTATGGGGAATAATTTATTAAAAGCCAGCTGTCTTAACTCAGAATCAGTGTTCACTAATTCATTAATAGCGTTAGGCTCCCAGCAGAGCAACTCCTTTAGGAGTGCTTTTCTTTGTTAAGAAGTACTACTGGGATAAGTCTGAAAAAAAATTTGTTCTGTAACATAACAGTATTTTCTGGCTGTCTGTCAATGTCTTTTATTTTTGTCTTTGTTTTTTGGTTGCTAATTAAACTTCTGGGTTTTTATTGCTAAAAAAAAAGTGTAGGCTTTTTTCTTTTAATCTTTAGGATAACAAAAACTACCAAGCCTTGCAGCTATGAGATTTATTTTGCACCTAAAGATAGTTGCAAAGTTTGGTGAAGGTTAATGGTTTTTGTAATCTGATTTTAACATTTTATTGGCAAAGAAATCTTCCCAGTGAGAAATAACTCTGAGCCACCTTACTGAGTTGGTTAAAGGGAAATAAACATAGCAAATGGTGAAAGCTGCTCTATTTTAGGGATAGGTCATTTCAAAGCCTAATAGGAACACCTAAGATGAATACATTATTGTTTCTCATTTAATCAGTGTTGCAGACATATCAGCTAAGTTTAAGTGGTGCTTAAGCACCATGTCTCCAAACTCAGTTTAACCTCTGTCTACAGATGAACGCAAAGTGATTTCCCCCCTCAAGTTAACAGTTCATATGGCAGGGTTTCTATATACTTTTCTATTTAGTTTACTCTATTTAGGGTCATGGCTCTTGACCTTTACTTTGAATTCTGAGTTGAGATGAAGCCTAAATATTGAGACTGATCTCTCTTGCAGCTGCCATACATCACCTGGTACTACACGCAGAAAACAAAGTACGCAAAGAGACAGTCTATAAGTTTGTACACCGTGTATCACCCTTCCTTCCTTTCCCAGATGAAGTACTTTAACATTCTCTTTTTTCCTGGCAGTTGCTTAGGCATGAATGTCCATAGGAAATGGTGACAGCAATCGGAAGCAGTGAAAGGGGTGGGTGGGGGTAGGACAGACAAGGACAATGATGACTGGTCTTTTGGAGTCTAGGGAAAAAAGTCAGCCAAACACCTACATGCTCATGCTTCATAATGTCACATTCCAGAAAAATTGAAATAAAAGACTCTTAGCTTGAAAGAGAAACTATCTAAACACATGCAAGTATCCAGAGTAAAAGAATTAGAATCAAAATGGAGCAAGATATACCACTCTAAGTTTACCTATTCAAACATATTCTGAATTTTTTTTACACCCCAACTCTTCCTGAAGCCAAGCTCAGTGTGAACCTAGTGCAAGGTTGGCCTTGAAATGGAGTTGAAACTGAAAAAGGGTTTTCTTTGGTAGGCAGCTTTGACTATTTGCCAGTCAGTCAGCAGAAATTAGCAACCTGACTGGCAGTACATTTCCTCATTTCTGTGTACACATTGTTTCAAATGGCTGCACTGTTTCCTTAGGGACTTTTCTTTCCAGAGGGACATTTTCAACTGTCACCTGCACTTTTCGTTCATTGTGGATTACTGCTTTGGCGAACTGCATGGAAACCATGGCAAAGATAGCCATGTGAAAAATCATGCAGAGCTATTAAAAGATTTTAGAAACATCAATGGTATATAGTGATATTTTATAGGACCATACCTTCTTTGCACTAAACAGGCCTGACACCTGAAGGTTAGTTTGCTAACTCACAGACTTAGGGTGTGACTCAAGCAGGTGCATCGTGAACTTCCAGGTTTTGTGGCCTCACTGTTAAAATGCCTGAAAATGTCTGTCTATCTCTAGATGAAAGATCCTAAAAAACAGAAAAAGGCCCCTAATGGAGACATGCACGCAGTCTAGTTTTCACAAGAAACCTCTCAGAGAATGGGGAAATTTTGAACTAATCTCCAGTAAACAAACAGGCACCTGGTGGATGTGAACTCACAGCTGCCTCACGGCTTTCTCAAGATGCTGGAGCAGGAAGCCAACTGACCAAGGGCTATTTTTTGAGAAGATACTGGCCACACTTCTCTTGTTACACCTTTTACCCTGTAACATAGAAGCCTGAGTCGTCCTTCAATGGCAACATTATCTTCCTCAATGGTAGCATCCCCCCCAGCTCCTGGGGCATATGTACAGTGCTCTGCTCCAAGTTTTTGGCTACATCACTGGTGCCATGGGGGCAGGCAGCAACATTTATGCACACCAGAGTTTTAAATGAGTGGCCCTGAGGCTGCAGTGCCCTTTCAGTGGGTTTTGTCTCCATCAGATGGTGGGGACAGCTGGATCTGTCCAGGTCACCCAGAATCATGGTGTAGCATGGGTATGGATAGGGGTTACGCATTAGAAACTTTCCATATACGGCAGGAAAGACCATCAAAAAAAGGCATGGAGACTTCAAATGGGAAATCTATGGACCACCTGCCTGGATTTCATTTCCTAAATCCTTCCCCCAGCCTCTCTCTTACCAAAACAGTCTCCCACTACCATTTTTGCCTGCTTTTCCCAATGAAACTTTAACAGAATATATGTATTTTTTGTGTCAACTTGAAGCAGCTGGTTCTTTTATTTTAAAATTTATTCACTTATTTTAGGGTACTCCAAACAATGTGACAATGTAGCTGCAGTGTCATAGGGAACTCTCTGTTCCTTTGGAGACACTCAGATGTTTACAGTAAATCTCAGAGTCAAGATCTCATCTCCAAAGGTCCTGTCTGCTGAAGTACAGTGTGGACCCACAAGCTTTAATTCATGATCAAGATGTTACACAGTGTGTAAAGGTGATTATAGCTCTTTCAATTCCATCATATCTGGCTAGAAATTTTCCAGACCTCTTGACAAGTTCTTTTTGTTACCTGTTTTGTCTCTCTGGGCGCTTAGTTGTATTGCACAAAGAATGTATCTGTTCAGGCTTTTAATGCCTCATCCCCACCTGGAAGTGTTCAAGGCCAGCTTGGATAGAACTCTGAGAAACTTGATTTAGTAGATGTCATCCCTGCCCATGGCAAGGGGGATGGAACTAGATTATTTTTAAGGTCCAATACAAACCATCTGTGACTCTATGATTCTCTTCTTGTTTTATAAATGCCAAACACAAAGGGAAAAAAATATATTCACTATTTCTTTTTCATATTGAGAACAATATTAAAAAAACATAAAGGAAATTTTAAAAAAATTCAAATATTTTAGATGTTTAAAGCAGCAAAAGTAATAAATCAGTCCTTTCTACCCAGGAATCAGTCTGTTCACCAAGACCCAGACAAATTAGATTAGTCAAAAAGAAAACCACTATAATGAACAGTAGACAGAAACACTGAATTACATACCTACACTTTTTTTATAGCCCTTCTTAGTATATTTTTCCTCCTCAATACAGATATATTTTAATTAACCAAGAGGGGTTGCTAATTAACTGCAGCTTGTTGTTAGCTTGGCATTGCTAGCTAACAAAAACATATTTTCCAAGAACTCCACTGATTTCATAGGAAGATTTGAGTGCCATGCAAGGTGCTGACCTTATTTACAAAGTCGTTAGAAAAATTTAGATTCCATATACCTTAGAGGTTTTCATTTCCTTTCCCTTTTTCCATGACTATTGAACTTAAGAGATTCTCCCAGTGTTTGAACATCTGGAATGAGTCATGTTCCTTTAACACAGCTTCAATTCTAGTGTTTTACTTGACAACACAGTGCAAAAATTTCTAAATGGAAAGTTGATTCAGAAGGTTGTGTTGGTTTAATTACCTTGCTCATATTCAAATCAACAAGACCATCAGGGAAGGAAGGCCAACCTGAATAAAGACCCCTGAGACAACCTTCCCATCACAAAGGTCAATCCTTCACTAAAGATCAACCACTGTTACCATGCTGAGCTATTCTGCATTTCGTATTTATGCCGATGTTTAATAAAGTGATGCTACAACTGAAAAAAATACATGTAGTTAAAAATTACATGTATTTTATGTATTCACTTATGCATAAAATACTGGATATTTCAAAATATTAAAGAAATTTCATCCATTTAATTTAATTTTCTTTTGCATAGTACTGGGGAAATTCTCTATAGCTCTGGCTGCTATGAAAAAAATGCATTTTAAAAATCCCTCAGTTGAAATTGCAAATAGGAAAGACCAACCACTGACTGTTTACAGAAATGTTATGAATAAATGTTATGGACATCATTGAAGCAAATCTGCATTTATGTTGAGCGACCCGAGATCACTATTCAATTATGTGTTAATTAATTACTGATGGCTCTCAGTTGGTGTACATATTTTCAAAGTACATATCTTTCTTAGCTTTATAATGTTTACAAAATGCTGTGGGATACTACAGCAATAATTTGAAATGCTTAACCTTATTGCAGTGACACTACGGAGTGGATGATTATTACAGCTGTTACCCTAAAGAATCTGTACAGGAAGCAACCTTGTATGAATGAACATACGTGAGTGAATTCCACAGCTAGTTTTTGTCACTTTCTCTCTCAAGAGCTGTTCAGGAAGTGGTAAGCATGAGAAATATGTTCTGGATCATGAGGGATTGTTTAAACATGCACAGGCCAAGATCTCTCCCAAGGCAACTAACAGTGGACAGAGCATCTTTAACCTTCTGGCTGACACATAAAAACAGCGGTGATAGGAAGATTCATATAACATAATCTTTCTCTGACACCCTGCATGAAAATTTTGATCAATGCCAGGACAAACACTATTACTAGGTCAGATTGTAAACCTGTTGGATTTCCCTGTGAAATCTGTCAGTCATCAGGGACTAATTCAAATTTCTGGGGTTTTTTTCAGAAAATAAAATTTACCTTGTTTTATTTCTGTCTCGTTAGTCATTCAGATGAGGTCTTGGATAGACTAGTGCTGCTGCAGAGGAAGAACCAAGTATTTCAGAGTAATTGACTTCAAATATGTCAGGGTAATTGAATTCACCCAGAGAATATCATTTGGATTAGATGGGACTGTAAGAATAACAGAGTTCTTTTGAGCTTCTTCCCCCTTCCTGCTAAGTATGCTGATCTTTAACCTAACAAAACTCAAAGGTATTGGCTGTACTGTGCAGGCCAATGCATAAATCCTTTAGTTCGGCCTTTCCAGTTTTAAGCATTAAAACTGCACAAACAGATGATCTGAGGCTGATCTTCACCTCTGGGCTTCCCTTTGAAAGAGCAAAGAGCACAGCTGAAGAAACTTTAATTCAGACAAAAAAAAAAAAATTAAAAAAAAAAAAAGAGATAGAACAAAGAAAAAATTCAACATTCCTTTAATTGAGATTTTGGAGCAAAAATCTGGTTTTGGACGAAGAACTGATAGTTTTTTCCCATATGGTTGAATTCATAATCAGACTACCCAGGCTGCACAAAACCATTTTCCTTTTGTACCAAATATGAAGTTTGTATTTGGGCTCAAGGCAGTTTCAGCCTATCTGACCTCCCATTCTGCTCAGTGCCTGTTAATCACCAATGAGGGAGCAAATCTTGGTATTATTCACTTTTGATATTGAAGACACAAAGCACCTGCCTTCCCTTGGTTCTTAACCAAGTCTTCCTCCTCTTCTTAAGGAAGAATCTTTACATTTTTTCTTATATACTTCTGAACATAGCAGGAAGGTAAACACACGCTACAACACATAGTGGTAGTTAGTATTCAGGCTTTTTGTGCTTTTCTTTTCTGTTAGGGAAGAAATTAACCATAGAGTAATTAATCTCTTGCATTACTCTATTGTATCCTGGATATAAATGCCCTATATAAAATCTCAATTCCTATACACTGTAGAGCCTTAAGACCAGAAGTGTTTTATTTATCTGTAGTACTATGCCTTCTAACAGCAAATTTGCTACCTAAGTGTGAATTTTTAACTTTCATTACTCTTCACAGAAACATTCCTGTCATCTGACACACACTTCCCCAGCTGCACATTCAGATGACTGGTAACTCACACTGAATATCTGAATCTTAACGAATTTATCAGAAAAAATGTGCTTTGGGCAGTGACTTTCTGTTTCAGCTGTCTATTCGACACAGGAACTTAACAGCTTTTCCAGTTATCTTGACAGACAGGCAGATACCATAACCTTCAGATTTTTCTAAAGTTTCACCTAATCTGTTATACAAAAAATATGGCTCTTCAATAGGAAATTTGAAAAGAGTTTTTAGAAAAAAAATGAAGACTTTAGATCACTTTTTCTCCATGTGATACTATATTGATAAAGTGCTTTTCATAGAGTGACTTCTACAATTGAAAAATCCCTGTCAGAGCACTTCCTAACTGAAGTGATTTTACCAATGGCATCAGACGGATACTGAGTCAAATATAAACAAATGATAAACTAAATTAGGCAGAGGGCACCTGTAGAGAAGTAGATGGAGAAAATCCAGGTCTCAATTAGTTTTATTCCAGTAAATTGTGGACTAATCGTAATCTGCTGATTACTTGTGGGAAGTTCTTAAAGGTTTATGAAAACCATAATAAATAAACATGGAAATTAATGTGTTATTTAAATAATAAAAATGCATTTCAGCTTTCAATAACTAACAAAATGGTTAGTTTTGGTTTGGTAGTTGAAAAAAACCCCAACCTATTACTATTGTCAAACTTAGTTCTGTTGTAAACTGTGAGAAAAAATGTGTTCAGTATGTGTACAGTATCGCCACATATATTGGCAAACATAGGTTTTATTGAGAGCTGGATCCAGAATGACATGGCCAGAGGTTGAAAGATGGTCAGTTATATACATTCAGTGTGCCAACAAGACCAATGTAAAAGTTTCAGCTGATACCCTCTCTACTATCATATTCTGAATTTAAAATGAATGATTAATCCTGAGAACTATTTAAAATAGATTTAAAGAAAACCAAATATTTTTAACAAGGAAAAAAACTAATTCCTAAGCAACTAAATAGTAAAAGATAAATAGTTGAGTGAAAATAGTTGAATTAAAAAAATGCAGTGTGAATGGTTATCTCAGTTTTTTTTTTGTTTCCAGCCTTCGTTATGTGACTACAAGACAGGTTATATTCTAACTTTGAGAAAACCTCAGAAAATTTGTTTCTCTTTTACAGCTATCCATTCTCCATTCTTATCAAAATATTAAAATATCATGAAGTGAAGCCTGCTGCCTCAGTAAAACAGCCTCCCACAGAAAAAAGAAAATTACTTAAAAGAAAGGGGAGAATTTCTGTCCTTTTTTTATATGACTTTACAGAGTTCCCTTGACAGAGTACTCCATACTGTTGTTAACGTCAAGAGTTTAAATGTTTGGAAATATGTTTCTAGGTCTCCACAGATCTGTAAGATGAGAAAAAAACGTTGGGCATAAATTTGGAACACAGGGAAGAAAACACTGCAGGCCTTGCAGGAAAGCACCACAGATGACAGGAGGAAGGCAGGAGACCAGCGCAGCTGAGTAGGGACCTCCTGCTCAGAGAAGAAAAGGAAATACAAGAAGGAAATGCCCAGGCAATGGGAGAAGGGTTATGCTTCCCAGGAATAATATAGGGATACTTCTCTGGAGTGTATGGGAGGATCAGAAAAGCTAAGGCATGGCTGAACCCTGTCAAAGGATGTGAAGAATTAAAAAAGTCTTCTCCAGGTACATTATTGAGAAAAAGACAAAATGTTGTACTTCTCTCTGATAAATGGGGCAAGCAAATTGAAGGAGCCAGCAAATTCAGTTACTAAGCTAACCTTCATCATACTTGAAAAATCATGCCAGTTAGGCAAAATCACCCGAAGAAAAGAAACATCATCACCCCCATTTTTAAAAAGGTAAATTAAGGACCCTGGGAACTTAATGCTAGTTACCTTCACTTCTGTTCTCAATAAGATCATTGAGCAGATCTTCCTGGAAGCTATGCAAGGCATGCAGATCACAGGGGATATTAGAGATAGACAACACAACTTCACAGAAGGCCTGACTAATCTGGTCATCTCCTACAGTGGAGTGACTCTGTTGGTGAAAAATGGAAGAAGAACTGATACAACCTACTTCAGCTTCTGCCAGCCTTTACCACAGAGCCACAGAACACCCTTGCTGCCAAATTGAAGAGATACAGATTTGAGGGATGGACTGTGTGGTGGCTTGTATACATTTCCTGAAATTTATAGAAGAATAGAATTAATAGAATTTATGGATTAGGAATTGGCTGGAGTCTACTGGATGACTGCATCCACAGAGCTGTAGTTAATGTCTCAATGCCTAAATGGAGATGAGTAACAAGGTGTAACCCTTAGGGGCTCATACTATTCAATACATTTGTTAGTGGTATAGGCAGTACAGGTACTAATAGGATGAAGGGTAACAGTTCTAGACTAAAAAAGCTTAGATTTAGCTTGGATATAAGGAAGAAACTATTTGCTATCAAGGTGATAAGACACTGGAACAAGGGGCGCATAGAAGCCATGGATACCCCATCTTTGCTCTAAGCAGCTTGGGCAAGTAGTTGTCCCTGACAATGGTAGGAGAGGTGTAAAGTGCCTTCCAACCCAAATCATTGTGTGATTCTATGACCAGCTCCTCCAGCCTCTTCTGGCTGTCAGCTGGGAACCTGCCTCTGAGGGTCTTATGAATCTGAGCATTGCACTCATCCAATTGGACATCACTGGACACCAAGTTTCTGTAAAAATCCCAGTCTTTCCATGTCAAGAGTGTTGGAAGACCTCTGTTGGTTTACCAGTGTTCCCTGGATCTTCAGAAACACTTATGAAATCTATCCAAACGTTCCTTCAAACTACCACTAAGATACATAGAAGTCCTATATGAAAAAAAAAAGATTCATCTAAGAATGCCAAACAGAATTATTTGTCATGTAATTGTTATAAATACTGTATAATTTTATATTCCTTTCTAGATAGTCTTTACATTTTCCTTTAGTTTAAGAACATTTGGGTCAAAGAGTGACACAGACATTGACACTTCTTTTAGATTTGTAATATTAAAATATCTCGTAGTAGATCTTGCTAAGTCCCCTTGTAAGGGACATTATACACACTCACATACACTTATAATTTAAATAACAGGGTACCTGAAAATGAAACAAACAAAAAAAAGTTCAGGGACATGAGCCCTATGTGGCAGATCTGCAACTTGATCTGCAGACCCACATCTCAGGTCTACTTCACAATTAAACACGGCTAAAAAATTCTGACAAAGAATATTTATTCTCTTGTTTAGTCATAATTCCTTAGCATGGTCAATAGAACACAACTAAAAGCTTAAAAATTGAAAAAGACATAGGAAATGCAACTGCCAATTAATACTATACTAAATCTAGAATAGTGAATTCTAAAAATGTAATAGCAGGAAAATTAGTAACACAGTTCTGGCACAAATTTTCAGATTATTTTTTTCTGTTCCTGCTGAATGTGTGATATGTTCAGTATTCATTAACACTTTTGAAAACTCACTTATCTATTCCGTGCATAACCTAAGAACAAATACACTGGTACCACTGGTTGAAACAGAAGATTTTCACATACATTTGATAATGTTCAGTGGCCCAAAGGACTGCTGCAGTAATAAAAAGGTGTGCCTTTACCCACCAAAGAATAGGCTTTATTTTGACAGAGTATTTTTACAGTGTCTAATTTTTTTCATTGACTGAATGTTATGTTAGTTCTGTAATATTGATTCCACTGTGAATTAAGAATTTGAGACTCAACATAGAAATAAATCTGATAAAAACACTTAATTAATATGTTTATTTAGAGACTAAAAATACCTTGTATTTTAAAATTTGTTAAGAGTTCTCATTTTTTAAAATGGTTTTGCATAGCATTGCTTTCTAAACCTCCAACCATTCTTCAACTTCCGCATCTCAAAACAACAGAATGTTTAGATTAAAGGCTGTAGACAAATCCTAGAATAAAGCCAAATAACTTGCCATTATTGAAGACAATGCTGATATTATCAGCAATTTCAAGAAATAAGTCTTATTAGAAATCAGGGATCTATGGAAATCATCAGTATGGACATACATACTCCGCAGTATATACTCTAATACTTTGAAGTACATATTGCCTCAGATGATATCCCATTTATTTCAAAAAGCTGTAACAGAAAATAAAATACTGATCATAGTCAAACTATACTAGCCTCCATATTTTACTGACAGATTTCATCACTGAGTGTTCTTGATGTCAAAATTGTACTCTGGACATTTAAACATTGATCCTTGATGTGTTTTATAAGAGCAAATGATAATACCTATATAACAAGGCAGGAAGCAGAAAGTGGTCATGCTTCCCTATTAAGCTAGGTGTACCCAAAATTGCTGTATGGCAAAGTCTAAACTCTTGAGTTCTTTTCACACTCCCTACTCCTGTCAAATTGCAATGACATTTGCTTAAATTATTTTCTTTTTATCTATTATTGATTCATAGCCTTTATTTGTGTGTCAAAAAATGGTAGCTCAGGTCATATAAATCAAAAGTAGGTTTGCTAGACCTGGGCAAAATTTGTGTTCAACCAGAAGTCATTGGTTGAACAAAATTGTTACCATGTGCTTGCTGATTTAGGGGAAAAAAGGAAGAAAAGTAATGGGTTATATCTAGTGAAAGAAAAGGTGAACATTTTTAGTATTTCACTTTAATCCTTCCATTTTCTCTGGGTTTAAATGGTTCTTTCTTTCAACATTGACCAGGTGTCATTACAACTCCATACAAAACCTAATATGAAGTAACATTTATAATTTTTAAATGCATTGAGATGATTTTCTCTGAACTTTGCATTTCACCAGTGATACCAAAATTATTTTCACTTCAGAGTGCCCTCAAAACTATTTCTTTATTTTTATCATTTTGTTCAGTGAATCAAAGGCAAGCTTTACACAACTTTGATAATAACAGGTTTACATTTTCTTCATTGGTAGCTAGCAAAGAAATATGTTTATCTCTGCAACTGTAAGAGATAGTCTGACGTTTCCCTTATTTGCCTCACGACCGTCGCAAGGAGACCCCTCGTGAACCCCACTCGCCCTGGACAGGAGTTTTCTGGCCCAGCCAAAGTAGATGTTGTGTGCAGGTGTGCAGTGCATGCTGTGCTGTACTGTCATGGTACCCCACTCTCGAGCAGACAATAGCCTAATCTTATCAGCACCTGCTCCTCTGAGCACACAATGGTCCATAAATCTCCCTACCTCCTGGCCAAACCCCACTCACTTTGAGAAAAGACAATAAAAGGTGACTCTTGGGAGAAGCCCCTTGAGATCTCCCCACGGAAGGAAGACCTGTCTACTGGCCAATGACCACGAGGACGCTGTCCCATCCCTTGGCAGCTATTCCCCTTCCCCTCTTTTCCCCTCTTTTGTCTGTCTCTTTATTTCCTTAAACTCTCCCCTCTATCACACAACTGAATTGCTAACATCAATGAAGTACTATATTGAAGCATACTGTTGTCCCTTTGCTTGTCTTTTGCACCTCAAGATCAAAATGAACCATCACAACCCCCCGCCTGTATTGGCAGATCGTGAGAGCAACACATTAAATATATATAGAATTTCTGGACAAGAAATTTTGCTTAAAATAAAAAGAAGGGTAATTGTTCATGTGATTTTACACTACATTCTCTCTAGGACATTTGTAACTGCAGAATTAACTCATCTTCACCACCTTCCAGACCTGGCAGTTCCTATAGCAGGGGAAGATAACTCTTCAGTATCAAAAACTCTATATTAAACTATATATATATATATAAAACTCTAAAACTCTATATTAAATAATATTATAACTCCTGTTTTACTATAGTGGCTTCTAAGGTATGCAACTGCTGACGGAGGAAATGCATTATTGATCAACATGTGTGCACATTTGTGTTTGCATTTTCTCCCCATAGTCCCCATTGCTGACTGTTCAACAGTGACAAAGTCACACAGACACAAAGGTCTCCTGTTGCTGCCATCAGCAGTGTTATGTCTTGGAAATAATGCAGGAGAAATGAGGAGAGATTCATGTGAAACATGGCCCAGGTTTTGATGTCCTTCCCCAGGCTTCCAAAATAATTTTTTCAGGAAAGTAATGTGTGGAAAATAAAAGCTTGCAGTTGTTTGGACTTATCTGATACTAAATAAATCTTAGCAACAAAATGCTCATGGAGACAGTAATTTCCATTATATAATAGTGGGAAAAAATTGTTTAGAGAATACTATCTGAAATAAGAAATGGGAATTCACCACAAAAGTGTAAACATTGCTTAACTTCAATAGTCACTGAAAAATTACTTTTTTTTTCCTTTCCTTAAGTCAAATGAAGGAATGTATTCATCTGCATGGACTAATTTGAAGTTTAAAAAAAAAAAAAAAAGGAAAAAGGTCTCTTACTGGAGAAAAACCTGAGTGCATCTTACATTTTCTGTTGCCAGCTCCTGAGATTTTATCACAAATCTTGTGATATTCAGTACTGACCTGTAATGTTTCTTGACCTTTAAACCAATTACAAGATTTCTAGGGATTTAGTTTTTGGATTTGACCACCTGTGGACTGCAATACTAGCATATTAATTGTCCACAACACCAGAGCAGTACAACTAAATCCCATTGCACAGAACTCTTCAAAAATCTTCCATATGCTATTCTAAACTGAGACCCTTGAATCCGGCATCTTGCCCATACATAACTTACTTAACTCCACATCCCCTAAGAACCAAGATTTCACCTTTTTTACTTATATAGAGAAGTACTTGTTTTAGCTTTTGTTGCAGCCATTGATGACTTTCAAATTTATTTCAGTCCTGCTAGATACTGGTAGATTTAATTTAGAAGGAATATTTTCAATCCTCACTTGCCATTCAAATGTGAAACAGTGGAGTTTGAAGTCTTTGGTTGAATGTCATTTGACATCTTCTGCTTGATTTTTTATAACCATTTTACTCATTTTTATAAGCAATTTTCTCATGCACATTAGTGATTCAAAATTGCTGCCTGTTTTGTGCAAATTCTTTGTAGTCTTTCAATTGTAGCCTAGCAGTTCCTTGCAAATATATAAAATCTGAGCCAGTCTAGATATTTCAGATGAGACAGTGCTCACATAACATTACTTTTGCTCCCCAGCTTTTGACCACAGTTTTTAGAATCCATATTTCCCTCTACAGAGGTGCCTTACACAAAAACAAAATTAGTTTTCCATTAGTATCTCCTAAGATTCAGTGCTCCTGCAAAACCTGTGATCAGTAATTTCATTCACTAGAATAACCACAGACATTAAGCACAAAAGGAGGAAAAGCAAGGGCAGTAAACTATTGTGATCATATAGGCTTCTTTTGAAGGTGATAATAGGGGTTCTGGCTCAGCAGACCTGCTGGAGGAAGCTTAGACCTTAAGTGCTTGATTAAACCCATGAAGGCTTTTAAAGCATATTTGGGTGCTTAAAGAAAAAAAAAAGTGATGTTTTGAAGTTTTAACATTCCTGGAAGAATGCTACACACCACAGAAAAACTAAAGCCATCATGGTAGAATTATAGAATTAATAATTATCATAAATTACTATATCATCATTGAACTGCAAGGTTGGTTTATTTTTTTGTTTTTTTTTTTTTTTCCTGATTGTTAAGATATTAACCTATTGAGTGTAAAAATCAATCCCACCTAGATTAAGATAACTGCAAATTGTCATCTAGGCTATCATAATCTTATCCTCTGTGCAGTCAACGAAGAGAGCTCAGGCAACACATTCCTTGGAAAACACCATTTGTAGTTGATCAGGAAGACAGTTTACATGACTAGCTTTTCTTCCAGACCCAACAGATGGGGGAATCAGACTAACTCAGGAGAGATGAGTCAAAACATCATGGACAATTTTCTAATGTCCTTACTTAAAAAATTTCTGTTGGGCAATAAAATCTTATACGGTGCTTTGATGTTTTGAGACGATTTGCAAAACCTGCCAATAACACCCCACAAAAATTACCAAAAGGATTGAAGATGAATGAAAACTATAGTCAACATGTTTCATAGTCTCAAACTGATCAGGATTTGTGTATAGAAAAAGAGATTATGTTCCTCAAATATGTTTCAAGTGTTGGGAATTTATTCTTCTTCCCCTTATCTTTGTTCAAATTCCCACCTATTTCCAAACAGAAAAAATATGGCCTTGATGTCAGGTAAAACCTTTTTTTTTGCTTCTAAAAGTGAAGAGATCCTCAAAAACAAACATCTTGACCAGCTGAAGGGTTTATCAACTTGACTCACATGAAAGAACAGTACAAAATTGCAAAGTAATATCATAATGTGTGTCACATTTTTTTTTTTACATCAAAAGGAAACAGATTTCAGACTATTTCCAAGAAAAATTGTGTGGTTCTGAAAACCACGGGGGCAACCAAAAGTCAAGACGACTGTGTTTTATTTTTGTTTCTATCCTCCTACTTTTCAGGTGATATAGAGAAGGTCACTATATCTCTGGTTTTACCTTGACCACTTAGATCATAAGCTCATTGGGACAAGGTATGCTTTTCCTAGTGATTGTGTAATGCCTAGAAGAAAGAGGTGTCTAGAGGAACATAAAAGTTAATAATAACTAAAAAAAAAATCTATTCAGTGCATAAAAACAGAATTAAGTCATTGAGTATTGTTTTAGTTCTAGCTGCAAAAAGAAACATCAGTGAACATTCTATTACCTGGACACATCTATCGTAAGTAACTGATCTAAGTCTTTTGCTAGTTTCATCTAGAAGGAGAGCTGAAATCCCTGACATGAACCTACAAGTGAACATCTGGGCATTACATCCACTGGTGTCCTCTTCCTCTACTAAACTGTCTCTCTTACTAGGAAGGTTTTTTTAGGTTTTACTATTTGTGGAAACTATTATTCTCACATTGAAAGGAATGAAAGACATCAGGGTTACCTGATTCATTTCCTAAGGCAACAGAAAAGGATGGTGAAGGGAAGAGATTTACCACCTGTGTGGCCACTGAATGACGCAATAACAATGGATCCAATAATAAGGTTAGAAAGTATAAAAGCCTTCTACATGAAGCGGTTCAACCACTTGGCAGATCAGGACTGTTCCCTAGAGCATATTCACTAATGCGTTGTCCAGATAAGTCTTATATGTCCCTCATAAATGTGTGTAGTGTGCACAAATTTTTCCTGTGCTGAAGTATTCCTGCCGGGACTGGCCAAAAATCCAAATATCCTGCTCTAGTGTCTGTACCACCTAGGAAGAAATTTATGAAATATTTTGGTCCGGCTGCTTTCTGGTTGTTTGGGCATCAGGGAAATACAAAACTAAGTCAGCTGGATCCTGTAAGTCTTCTTTTCCTGTTGACTCTGGCACAAAAGTACATATTTTAGACTTGGAAAATTGAGATGCTCTCCCTGCACACACACAAGTGGGGTAAATTTCATAGCAGAGGATCAGCCAGTAAGGAAAAAATATTCCTGTACTGAAAATATTGGATACATTTTACAGTGAGGGGGATGATATGGAGTGGTCTCAGCCCACAAAGGAGAATGTGAGGAAAGCAGAAATAGCCACGTCTACTTGGAGTCTATGGAAAAGGATGTGTATTTGATCATGTGGAACATTTGATCATGATACATTTCATTAGCCCTGGTGTTTCTGCAGATTGTCAGCTTTCAAGTGCAACTGGTGAAAAAAAATTAATTATGACATGGCAAAATAAAATATTAGATACACTATATCATGGAATACCATAGTTCTTGATTTGTGGAACACATGCTACTCCAAAGCACTAGTCACCAGCTCAGGTCTAAAAGTTCTCATTGGTAACAGTAGTATTATTTACAGTTGCCAATGATGGAGGTACTTAAAAGTTACTATTAGGTACTATGTTGTATATATGTATTATCAACATGCCATTCTTATAAATTACAATTATTCCAGTAGCTAACAGATGCCATTCAGAAGCTATCGAAACTGGGAAATGTTCAGTTAGAGGCTGCTGTCTGGATAGGAAAAAGTCCAGATGGGAGGGCAAATATTTGGAAGAAGTGTTCTCCTTGTAAATAAATGAAAAAATGACTAATTCCTGACAATTTTTTCTTTCCAGAATGAAGATATTGGATAGAAAATGTCTCGTGTGCATGCCCAAGTAGTACTGCTCTATTTGTAAAAGCAGACACGCTATCATCAATGTCCTTGAGAGGAACCCCCTGCCCGGGCTACCAGTTGAATGTAACAAAAAGACCATCTCTTCATGTGCAGCCTCCTCCAGCTCTGTAGCCCCGGAGCAGCTCTGTGTTGGTCAGCATTGTGTGGTTTATCAGCCTGGAGCAATTTTTACATAAGAATTCAATGGAAGGAGCCGGAAAGAGCTGTTCCAACAGGAAAGTTGGCCTTCACAACCTGGGGCTCTGCCAGGCCCCTCATAGTTTCACCAATAGTTTCACCACTCATTCATCATTACAATGACATCTGTGTGCAAACACACATGAAAAAATTAAGACACTTAATTTTTCAATTAAAAAAATAAAATTACTTGAATTGCCTAGCTCGAGAAACCAAATTGAACTGGTTTTCTCTATTCATAAATTTTGCTTTAAAATATAAAACACAGAGACAAAAATGCCGGTGAATTAATGGACATGTATTCCATTGGTTGTTGTACATAAGTTCTGGATTTGGCTCTGGTTGTGTGTTTAAAAATACATCTCCTCAGTGGGTGGGAGACAGAATGCTTAACTAACAAAGCAAGAAAACATTTAGACATGCACTCTATTGGTTGAGCTGTCAACTATGGTTTGCTGAAGAATATTTCTTAATATGAGATGGATCAATATTTAAAGAAATAGTACATGAATTTGGCTACTTTTAGTAGCATAGATAAATGCATTTATGATATTAACATAATGTTAGTAAGGAATTAAAACCAGGATTATTTTTATAGCAAATTTCTGTCAGATTGAGTGTGAAAGAGAGATATTGTGTTTTCAGGAATCCTTATACCTCAGCTTAGTTCTCATCACATGTTACAACCAGCTCACTTCAATGACTAACAGGAAAAAGTGGGAAAAAAATCTTTTCTCCTCTGGTAAATATATGCCTGATATTCCTTAACTTTTAGGAATGCTGGCAAACCAGTGAGAGAGACACACAAGGTTAGTAGGTTAGTAGTGAAGTATTCTGTGCTTTCAGGTATAATGTTGATACACAATTTATTTCAAATAAAGCTATGCAAAGTTTGATATAATCTATTGCTGCTTGAGAAGCTACCTTAGGCAAAGCACTAAATGATAGGGCCTTTTTTGTCTAGTGTAAAGTACTATGTCAGGTAACAGTACAGGGGTGAAGGGCTTGAGAGCAGCTTTGTGGAGAAGGACTTGGAGGTGCTGGTGGATGAGAGGCTGGGCATGACCCAGCCATGAGTACGCACAGCCCGGAGAGCCAAATGTGTCCTGGGCTGCATCCAAAGTAGTGTGGGCAGCAAGGGGATTCTGTCCCTCTGCTCTGCTCTGCTCTGGTGAGACCCCACCTGTAGTGCTGATGGAGGAAATGCATTAATGATCAACAGGAAGGACTTGGAGCTATTGGAGCAAATCCAGAGAAGGAATATCAAGGTGATTAGAGGGGCGGAGTACCTCTCCTAGAAGAAAAGGCTGAGAGAATTGCGATTGTTCAGGCTGGAAAAAAAAAATCTTTGAGTGACCTAATTGAAGACTTCTGGTACCTGAAGGGAGCCTTCAAGAAAGATGGAGAGACACTCTTTACACTATTTACAGGAGAATGTAGTGGCAAGACAAAGGGAAATTATTTCAAACTAAAAGAGAGTAAGTTCAGATTAAATGTTTGGAATGAATTCTTTACTGTGAGTGTTGTGAGACACTGGAACAGTTTGACCAAAGAAGATATGGATGCCCCACACTTGAAAGTGCTGAAGACCAGGTAGGTTGGGGCTCTGAGCCACCCGATCTAGTGAAAGACATGCTTGACTATGACTAGAGGATTGAAACTAGAAGACCTTTAACATTCCTTCCAGCCCAAACTATTCTGTGATTCTAAGATTAAATGTCACTTGACTCTTTAGAACATGAAATAATTTCATTGTAAATTCCCTAGAGCAAAAGCAGCTCCTGTAGACACAGTCTACACCTAATCAAGTAGGTAAAAAAAATCAGTAATAGGGTTTAATAATATAATAATAACAACAGCAAAAACAACCTGCAGACTTGCAGGTAATCTGAAGAGGGCCTACAGTTAATCACTATTAGTAAGTTTGAAAATTGATGAAAAAATATTGTATAGATTTAGTTTTGCTCTTAGATCTTAAACTATATCTCAGTTAATATCTCAATAGAGATTCAAATAAACAGCTCTTCAGTGTAACATAGTAACACATGCATAAGTGTACTTTATTAGTTGTCAACAGTAAAATTTCAAGAGGAGGTAGTGATCCCATTAATGCAAAATTCATATATATTAGTAAAGAAAAACTCTGATGAGGTGACAACCCTCTTTTCTCTCTTGAAATTACACTACAAAGGCATTCTCAAAAAACCTGAATTTGGGAGACTGCTTCTTTTACTTCTTGAGGGAAACCATAGCAAAACAGTTGGAGATTTCCCCAAGCAGTCAGGAGTCTTTATTCATGGGAATGAATAGGGCAAGTAATTTTGACTGGAACACCTCTCTTGGTTTCTCACTTTCGAGTTCAGATGAAATAACCAAAGCTTCACCCAGTAAATGCACATGGCAAGAAACTCTTCTCAAATCTGTAGTAAATATCTAATAACAAAGAGCAGGGCCACAGGCAAGACAAACAGGAGGTTCCAGCCATCTGGGCATGCTAATGCTTCAGAAACTTCCTAATAGGCATGAAGTTATGAGCGGAACACAGACTGCAGTATGTCAGTAGTTCTTCTAAGGTCAGCATCCTTACAGACTGGCGCTTACACTGAAACATTTTCAATCACATCAGTATCTGACAAGCATCTTAAATTGTTCACTACAAGTGCAGTTCATTCCATGAATTTGGAAACCTCTGTTTTGCAGAGATATTAGCCCACATTTTCAGAAAGCTTTGCAAAATAAGCCTTTTTGTAACACAGAGAGCTGCTTTTAGATTGTTTGGATATGGAGAGATAACACCTTCTGCAAGCATAGTGGGAAAGGTCTGCTTTGGGACCCTAATTTAAAGACAATATTAACAGAATAAAGCACACATGTATTTGCCTGCTTTACTGCTTTTCCTTGGCTATGGTAGCACTGAATGTTCATGCTAGAAACCTTGAGGTTGAAAATTAGATTATTTTGACTATGTATTCTTACTGTTTCTTCTATACTGTTCCAACCCAGCCCATACTCAGGAAACTAACAACTTTCAGAGAAAATGGCACTATTCTTTGTCATTTGCAAGGACCTCTCCCTGTTGGCTATAAACTGCACAAACCTTAAATGCTTCCCGGAGCTGCTGATAAGCACCCAATACCTCTGAATGGCTTGCATTTGCAAAGCTAGGAGGGAAGTCTTGTAAAAAGTCTTTCCTGTAATTCCAGACAATTCCTGTTTAAGGTCAAGCCAGAAATTCTTCACAAATAGTTTCTCTCTGGGTAGAGAGGTATTTCCTTTTCAGGTTCTGGCTAGGACCCAAAGTGCAAAAGAATGAGGAAAAAACCTAATGATAATCATAAAGTTAACCAAAAGCCTCTTATCTCAAAAACACTCCTGCTAATACTTGCACTACAGTCTGGCAGGCACTCATTAAAATCTGGTATCAAACTGTTCACAACCAAATGTGATATCTTAACATATTCCTCTTCTCAACAGCCTTATAGGTAAGGTGCCCTCTGATTCCAGTTCTATGTCTGCTAATATAACATTTTAATTAAAAATGAGAACTATTTTTTCAGTTTAGTCCATATTTGCAAAAGATGTGAGGTTGCTGTTGTTGGAATTTGCTAATTGTCCAGGGAATCTTTGTGCACTTTTCTCTTGGCTCCAAACACCAACAAAAACATCAGTAGATAAAAGAGGATACTAAAGACCTGTAATGAAAGCAGACATATTTGTTCTCACTTTCTGGCTACTTTCATTAACTTATTTTAAAAAAACCCTTGACATTATTGTATCTTTTTCTGACGTGGCAGTGAATGTACGTACCCTCTTCATTTTATTTACCAGAAAACAGTAATCAAAGGCAGATGGACCATCTGGATCAAATGTCAACTTCTCTAAAATGTAAGCCCAAGAAATCTGAGCTCTGAACTATACTTTGACTGCAGTTCTGGTTTGGATTTCAGGTAAATAATTTAAAGTAGGAAAACTGTGCCAACATAAATCAATTTCCTGTGTTATTTTTGTGTTTAATGTAACAGCAAGTGCCTCATTCCTGAGTGACATGATGAGACCACAACATAGCAAGGGCAGAAATACCCCCCAATAATGCCTTGGCTCAGCTTCCTGATTCCTTTCATAATATACCTTGCCAACAGGCTCATACATGGTTAACCCAGAACCCATCAGAGACCTCATCATGGGTTAAGGATTGTGATTTTCAGGTCATCTGTTTCTAGTTACAGCAGGAGAGGAATGGAAAGTACGAATTCAAGGTAACAATCCCTGACTCCACTTTTGTCACCAAAACTTTACTCTCATAGCCCCAAAGGTACATTAATTTAGGTTCAGTATTTTATTTCACTTCATCATACTTTGCTGTTTTCTATAGTCACAGGCAGTAAAAGTTCTAAAGCAACTTCTACCCCACTAGAGGCCATCATACTGGGGCCCATTCTCTGAGTTTGGTTGTGTGGAGACTGGCCCCCATCCATGTTTTCAAAGTCTCCTACCTTCCAAGATAAACTGGCTGCACCCAGAATTTTTGTCAGGATTACTTTATGCTCCCTAGAACATCTCTGGGAGAGTACCAGCAGGTTAAGGGCAAAATAGTGCTAGTAATTATATAGTGTAGAGGCTGTGACATGGTACTTTGAATTTATAATGTAGGTGTAGACTAGAAAGCCTTGCATCCAGCTGGATCTTTTTCTTACTGAGAAGGAGGAAATTTCAAATGTAATTCACTCTGAAGGCGCATTTCTTCCATTGGTGTTTATATCATTATTGCTAACACATGATGTTCACTGGAAATGCATTCAGTAAGTAAAACTTTCTTCTGTAAATGCAGTTATTTACCTCGATTAATATAAACTCCCTTCTTAAAGACTATGTGACTCTGTTCAAAGTGTTGAAATCCTTAAAAGAACTAATTTTCTCACAGCCTTTTTGAGTTCTCTCTCAGTAAACAACAAAACAAATCTTTCCTGAAAATAGCTTTCTGGGAAAAAAAAGCTTTTTCTTCCACCTCTTCCTGACTGTGAAATAAAGCCACAAAGAACCATGAAGAAGTTGATTAAAATAAAAGGATTCAGCTAAGATTTTACTTAAATTGAAGCTGATTTTATATTGGTTTAGATCAGCTTCCATGTTATCAGAAGTCTTTCCCAACAGCAGTGTTATCTGGCGAACTACTGGAGACTGTTATGTCATCCCTATACACTCAGAAAATAGAACAGGCTTATGTTCTGGATATTTCTAAATTACATGCTGGGTTGGAAAATTACTCTCTGCTGATTATTTTAAGGGCTTCAGGAAAGCACTTTTGACATAAGCAAAGTATTTAAGAAAATAAAACATTCATTTAGGTTTTGCAGTTTTCCCATTAAAGAGTTTATTTATTTTAATTTTTAGGAACAGTAAGAGAAGACTTTATGCAAAAAGTCTATGCATATTAAAATGCATTCCACAAGGCTTAATATGACTTGGTCCCAGTCTTCATGGTAGAGAGGAGCTGCACTCTAGCCCTGGGCTATTCCTTCAGCCCTTCATTGCTATGGCACTTCACAGTTCTGGGATTTGTTTTTCCTAAATTAATTAGAAAGACGAGGACACTCTTACAGGCTGTAGAGGAGAAAGCCAGAAATTACTGTGTGGCTGAGGGGGAAAAAGAGGGAGGAGGAATTAGCTGGATTGATTTTATACTTCTGCTTTAGGACTAATCTAGTCATACTATGGGAACTCCCCACTTGTCTCTACACATTAATATGACTGCAGAGAATAACTTTTCAGATGGAGTCTATGTTTCTGTTGTCCAGTGTTAGCCAAGATCAATCCCACTTTTCATTTGAAATGAAAATGTGCCCACACAAATGTGTATGCATTTGTGTGGGCACATGTACAAATATGTTTGCATATCCACTTTTCTTCCTTTGGCTCTTTGGGTTTGTTTCTTCTCTTTATATGCAGTGCATTTTGCACTGCAACATTATTTCCACTATTTCCCTTTTTCCATTATTGAAGAACTCATGTGTTTGCCTTCAACAGAAATTTACAGAAAATTATTACAGGGAGAAGCATAGTTTGCATTTTAGATAGGCTAGGCAAATATGATGCATGTTTAACCACTTTTGACACTGAGGGAAAAAATGCTAGTATTCCAGCCTGCTGTTCTGATATATCTTCTTGTCTGTTAGTCTAAAAATCATATTTCCCTGGTGTATGTAAACCATAGGCTGATACCTTTCCTGCCACATGAAGAAGTGGAAGTGGACAGGGGATGCCCCTCAGGAATCATACCACAGGTGCTCGCTACTCCTTCCATCCTTCCAGAAAGATCAGCCAATGTATTCTCACCCTTATTCTGCTGAAAAACTGCAAAACACTATAATTGCCAGCATAAAACAGTGTATATACTGCTTTAAGCAGCCACATAGTGGAGAGAAATGGAGCAGGAGAGAGCATAACCATGCTCATGTCCCTGGATTTATTCCATAACTCCAGATTTAAATTTTATGGTTTTGTTTCTTTGGCTTTTTGTTTTATAAAAGGTCAAAATAACTTTGTGGGAAGAAAATACTAATAATGAGCTAATTATTTTTTTTCTTTTTTAGTTAAAAAGCATGCCTAATTAAAGAGTTTTGTCAGCTCCCAGAATATGCTACAGTTTGTAACTGCTGCTCCACCAGTTCCCATCACATGTTAGAGAACTTAAAAAAGCAACACTCCTACATAAAATTTCACAGTGAAGAAAAACACTGAAGTTTCCTTTAAAAAGCACTTTTATGCCTTCATATCTCTGAGACATATTATTTGGAACCATTTCTGCACATCCAAAGCTCAGAATACTTCAAAGCCATTAGCAGTAGCTGCAAAGGAATGGCAAACAAAACACTGAAAATATGCCAACCTTGTGTGTCAGATTTCAAACGTCAAAACTAATTTCTTTAGCTACTATTGATTTCTTGTCTACTACTTCAGAAATATCTTAAAAGTAAGTATTGGAGAGATAAAATTAATTTTATCTATTTTTAAGATGTCATGTGACTATTTACTCAAGAAAAATTGTTTTCATGGTACATTTTTTTGCAGTCCTGGAGGAAAAAAAGTATAGAAGAAATGCACATACAATGCAAATGACAGTAACTCTGTTGCAGCAGAAAGAAATGTGGTCATCAGGCAGGGTAAATCCTGGCATTACACTGGCTGATTTGGGGTTTGGTCTTCTGCTGACTGTTCCTCATACAGACATGAATGCTTATAATAGCACTCTTCAAAATGGCACACTTCTTTCTGTTTCCCATCTGTTCACCTTGTTGGAAAGGTAAACAAATAATTGGACATGCATAGCCAGATATTTCTCACTAGAAAATGCTCTTTGATCAAGGCTCAACCTCTCGCACTTTCACAGAATTTAGCTCTACAGATTTCAATGCCTTTTTGTTTCTTAATTGGTAAAAACCTCAGCTTTTCATAGCATTTCTGTTCTGAAACTTTTTATTTATAAATTGAATTATAAAGTGAAACACGAACTTTTTTTGCTAGATAAATATTTTAATAAATTAAGCATTTTTCAACTTCTGAAATTACCCTGGCAGCACTGTTTTACCTAATATAGTTGCAATCCAAAATAACTGTAAAAAAAGAAACAAACACTGGTAGTAACTATTCATGGCGATTCAGAGTGAAAATTTTCAACTCTTGGAAATCTACCTCAGACAAGGATGGCTACTTCTTCCCAACAGGACTTACAAGTGGCATTCCAGTCAGCCCTTGAGTTACCTGCCGACCAGGTATTTGTTTCCTTGCATTCAGGGATGTTTAATACAAAATATAGAACAAAATCTACACTCCTGCTGTCATGCCTTTGAATTGCTGAAGCCATTCTTTACAAAAACTAGTAGGGGGGCAGCCATCTAATGTGTAGAGAAAGGAGAGGAAAAGGTTCCCTGCATTGTAGGAAAATAAACATGTATGCATGTTGTTTATTTTTCTCTTGGAGACAATGTAGCAGTAAATGCCTACCCAGAACAAACAATAATTTTGCTCCTGTGTAAGGCACTGCAGCCACCACTTTGCAGTAGAATTAATATAATGTTGATATATGACGAGAGTAACTGAGAGTAGTTTCTAGCCACATGGTAAGTACTGTTTTTTTCATCTACTTTGTTCTCAATATTACTAGGTATGTCAGGAAAAGTGCCAAGTTGAAAGGCCAATTTACTCAGCCTATGCATTCTTCAGGTCTACAATCAGTTCAGCGTGAATGTGGACATTCTGAACGCTGCCTTTAGGCCCCTTCCAATTACCAACAGATAAACTCCTCCTCAACAGAGTTATTTATTTCCACAGTCTGCTCATGACCTGTCCAAGTTAACAAGGATCTGGTCTATAGGAAGGCTTCACATAGACTGCTAGCATATATAGTGAAGCTACTCTCAGGGTGCTCTATGGAAATCTTATAAGGTTATAGTGAAAGATGATGTGGTTTTTGACCTCTTTTCACAGAGAATAGAGGTGAAAACTTTCCAGGTTTAGTAGCACAGTAAGCGAGGAGCATGGCTAAAACTTCTGCTTCTTTGCATCCATTTGAGTCCTTTCCTACAGACAAGACAATCTTGTTACAACCAAAAAACCCCTCAGTTCAATCTGCAGGTTTCTTGTCTATGTTAATCTTGCATTATGTTAAATCAAATGATTCTGATGATGGCTTCAAAGGGGAAAAAAAAAAAGGAAATTCTGCTTACTTTAATATAGAAAGGATTTACAACTAGACTTTTTATCAGCAGTTGAGCAAAGTGCTAATATAGAAATGGTTTCTCAGTTGCTTCAGACTGCCCAGCCAGAAAATTCTTTAACAAATATGAAAAGCCTGTGGTTCTCTGGTATACATACTGCCTTGTTCTTTCTGTCTCAACAGATCTTGTGGGTTTTTCTGATGGTTTCTGGTAGATGTCTGTTATGTTAGTAACACATTTCATGTTTAAAATCGGTACAGCCATTAAATTATAAGCTCCAGAATTATCTTAGAGTAGCTTCACCAAGGAGACAGCACAACCATTTTCTTCACAGATAGACACAGTAGGTTGTTTTCCAGTCACTGAAAGTTTACTCTGTAGTTCCAGTGTATGAAGAAATCCAAAAGCAAACATGTAGTTTTAGAAAAGCATTATGCTCCTACAAAGTAGTTGCAGTACTGCTACTACTACTACTGATAATAATAATAATAATAATAATAATAATACATTAATTAAGTAATAGGAGTGTTTTACAAGGTTTGCAATCAATAACTGGTTGGCCTTCACTTAAGCTCTGTGATGACATTTACATGTCAGTGTAAAAATAACTATGGAAAGTATCTTAAACATTGCAGAAAAATAAATCCACAGAAAAGGCAAATTTCCTCTAATGGTGCCCTCAACATTACATGAAGTGTCTGAACCCAAGGTGGGCTTCATTTAAACTCTCTTTGTCAGTGGGACCTGAGTCTCTGTATTCCTGTCTGAGAGGTCCCCTCTGTGCCTGTGCACATAAATCACTTCCATCTCCACAGTACAGAGCAGCTAAGTATGAGGTACCACATAAACCCCTTAGGTTCAGCTCAACCAGGTGTCACCCTCTAATTTTGCCTATGTGGAGTGACCTATACAGAGCTCTGGACTCATCCAAAGAAATGCATAAAGCCATAAAATAGACCAGTCATAGAGGAAGGGTCCCCCAGAGAGATCTGCTGCTATTGCAGAACCCCCTGGAGTGCTGAGTCCAGACTTGGTGTCATTCTTTTACCCTCAAGGACACAGTGATGTGTTTCAAGAAAGCCATAAATAGCCTCCATATGAACAGTCCCCAGGGTTAGTGTCTCCAAAAATGAACTAATAACACTCCAAGACAAAGAGTTCTTCCCAAGAGGGAAGAAAGAGGGCAGGAGGTGTGCATATATAGCCACTGAATCTTTCTATTCACTTATTTTCATTAGAAATTTCTTCTGATGATTAGGCATTTTCAAAGAAAGCTCAGAAAATGCCTATGTGTTCCCTCTGTGAATCTGATCATTCAAGAAGACATGGTTGTTTAGTGATGGTTTTGTTTTATGTGTTTTAAAATCATATCTACATGCAGAGTTTCACCTCATGAAACAACAAACAAACAAACAAACAAACAAACACACATCTTTTGTGCCAGTGCTAATACAATGCTATACATTTAATGCATAATACATGCATTAAATAAGTATCTCCTTGATCATGAAAGGAAACAGATGTGTGTGACACAATATCCTATTAGTTCAACTGGTGACTACTAATAGGCTTTCAAGTTATAAGAAGCAACCTCTTCTCTAATTATAAAAAAACAATTTTTTTTGTTGAAGTCCTAATAGCCATTCCAACACAGATACATTGTACCTCCCTGAGAATGAGACTGAAAAATAAATGGATATCGCACCTGTCCTGACATTCATTGAAATTGCACTGAAGAACAACTTCTTATTGTCTCCAATTAAATGCCTCTCCCTGTAAATTCCCTGGGCAGTTTCAGATGCTGTACATAAGGAATAGAAAAAATACAAAATCATACTGAATCATAAGATTAAATGTTACCTGAAAGAAATATTTAATATATTTTAATTACTGTCGTTGCATTTTTCATTAAATTGCAGCTGTTTCTTATAGAAGGGTTGCTATGACATCATCACTGAGCCTCCATTTGTTTTCTAATCTGACAGCCCTAAATGCATTTGTGTTGATGGGTTAATTGTTTCTTTCCCTGTGCAAATGCAAGTGGGATAATGTCACAAGATGCCATGCTAGGTTATCTTAACTACAAGGATTGCAACACTTTTGACTAGCAAGCAGACATACTTAAAAACAAGTTTTCATAATTACTTATGAGTGTGTTTGGGATGAAAACTAGAACAGAAGGCAAAAGCAGTAGTGAAGGATATTGATACCAAATTGCTTCATTTTTAATCAGAAAGGTAGTGGTTTTGCCTTTTTTCCCCACAGATTTTTGCTTTTCATGTTTTCCTTACACAATAACCAGTACTCCATAAACAGACAAAAAAGTATAAAGAAGAAACAAAATTTCAGCAGGCAAGAAAGATGAAAAAGAAGGACACACTTTTAAAGACAAGAAAATCTGCAGAACAACAATTTTATTGTAAAGATCGTTGAAATTACAAAGGTTTAAAATGGAGATATTTTGCTCCATAGGTTAATCTTTTTTCCTACATAATGGCTTCATTTTTGGGGGACTATCCAATGCCATTTAAAGGCAAAAAGGAATGCATACTGGCTGTGTCTATTACAAAGGTGGCTCATCGGGCTACTCTGGCTAATTCAAGCTATTTTGCCCAGTCTGTAGAAAATCAGAGATGCATAAATTATGAAGGGTTTTTTTTTGTTAGCAGACATTTAAGGATGTTTTAACCATTTTTTTCCTTGGTTGTCTGTTGCTTTTACATTCCTACACTAATAAGGGGTGCGAGATACCAACGCATCTGTTACAGGACATTTTACAGCCTCATTTGCACCATAATATTTTGCTGAACAATTCATTGGGCATGGAGAATAACATAACAGTTTTTTTTTTTAATTTTCAGGGGAAGAAGAAATTATTTTCTTAATATGCCACAACTACTAGGTGTGCTGAGAAAGTGGAGTCGTGTTACTGAGAGTAGGTTAGGTCCAGGTCTCCAACATGCTTTACCTGTACATTTTCACTTGAAGTTCGTTTGAACTTGGCTGCCTATAATGAGCTACTTCGCACATGGAGATTTTCATTTGTTGTGAAGTGAGAGAAAATTATAATGGAGGCAATTTTTTCTGCCTATTCTAATTAAAAAATAAATACTTGCAGCATTGTAGCACCACCTGCAGGAGGCCTTTTATTCTGCTAGGGTACTCAGTCTATCATGGGAGATCTTCTGTGGGAGCATTATAACCCAAAATATTAGAAATCCAAACATAAAAATCGTACAAGAAGTTAAACAAAAAAAATAAAAATTATAATAATAAAAAAATTAAAAAAAGGAAAACCATTTTTACACTGCTGCACACATGGCAAAACCATGGCAAAACCATGAGACATGCTGTTTCAGACAGGTTATTTTTAGATCTTGATTTTTAATTTTTTTTTAAATGAGTTGCTGCAATGAATTGCTTTTAAAAATCACTTTTCTGATTAATTGTCTAAATTGTAGAGTGTAATACTGCAAATTTCGAGGCTGATGCAGATAGAAAGATTAGAGGTGTATTTAATACCTGAAATGCATGCTCCCTGACAAACAAGGGAGATCCTGGGGCCTGTGCTCTCCTGATGGTCCAAAGCTGGAGAGGACCTGCCCTACAAGGAGACAGGGGAAGATTTCCCAGGCACAGGAAAGCTGCCCAAGGACTGGGCGGAGCACAGACCCCATCTCAGGCTACCCTATGGGGATACTCCTTCCCATACAGGGTGGAGGCACATGATACCCTGGGACCATTGGACCAGCAACCATTCCTCTGTGTAGCTGTGATTTTTAACATCCATCATAGCAAATGCAAGGAACCTCTGGGAATGAGTGCAAGGGAGAAATCTAATAGAAATTCATCTGTGTGCATTTTTTAAAATTAAGTACAAGGGTATAATTCTCGTATATTTAAGAACTCAGACACCTGAGCATACCAGCTTAAGCTTTCCATCCCATCCCTGAATGTCAAGGCTACTGCTGCAGTTAATTTGGTCATGGAAGCCCAGACACCATTAATAGGGACAGACCCTGACCCATGGCTGAGCTGTGGAAACAAACACTGCATTTCCATTGGCTTTGCTGGCAGGAATAGACTGCCTGGGGGGAGTCATCCTCAATGACAGGATCAGGGAAGCCCGTGACTTTCACCATCCACGTCCAGAAGGCTCCAGTACAGAAAGAACTGAAGCCCCGGAGGGTAGGAATAGAGCCTCGAGGGAAGCACTGCTTGCTGCCAGCTGCAATGGGTGCAGGTGGGGGAAAGCACCACTACACAGCTCCAAGGTCCTGTCACTTCTGCAGTTTTCTGCACGGCACAGATAGGAAGCAGTGTCCAAGCCTCCCCGAACAGCCAGACACGGCACATTAGAAAAGATATCAGCAAGACCAGCAGACCGTGGAAAATTAGTGGGAAAAGGGGGGAACAAGGACCTGTGATTTGCAATAGTTGGTCATGCTGTGCACATTTCTGGGTCATTTCATGCGTGTGTGACTGCAGATACAAAAGCACACACATGTAAAGCAGCTTTGCTCCTCTGCATGCGAGCTCTTGTAAGCTGCAAAATCTTCAGTTTGCTGCTGATTTGACGATTTTCCATTGTGCTCCCTCTCCCTACCCAGGGCACAGGATGTGTGCAGAAGAGCACGATCACCAATGGAAGGAGCAAATGTAAATTTATATCAGCTAAGACAGAAGGACTCTGACACACTGCCATTTGGAGCAGAGGAAAATGCTGAAGGTAAAGAAAGGGCAAGAGCCTGTCTTCCTCTTTGCCTAGAAATACTGCAAACCCAGCCCTGGTGGTGGTGGTGGAGCCCCATTGCCCACCTGAGCAATGTTGCTCCTTCCTGGGCTGAGGAGCTGAAGAAAGGTTTCAAGGAGACTAAAACAGTGCTGTCTGCAAACGTTGTGAGAGCAGCACCCCGTGAGATTTTGCCTCTCCTCTGAGAATGTGACTAACAGCTGATGCTCTTTATGTGTTTGCTTTCTATTTTAGTTGATTTTTAATTGTGTCACTCCCAACAGGCTTTTTGGTAATGCCAGAAGACACATGGGCCCATGTGGCTGGAAAAGGGATTTTGCTTCTAAAATAGGTACCTTATTGTGTGAGAAAGAGAGCTAACAAAACTATCTCAGTTTCCTGGCAGCAAACCATGAGGGTGTTATTCTTCCAGAGTGTCTCAAAGAAAGGAAAATGGGTTAAAAAAGGTAGATTTGCTTGTGAAAATGTGTCTTTCTTTATCACGATTTCCCTTGTTCCCTCTTTTCCATTCCCGCTGCCCTGGTTCATTCCAGCTCTCTCACTCTCTCACACTCTGTGCACACACAAGTGTGTGCATATGTATACATACGTTTTGCCTTTCCTTCCTTGATTGTTTCTGTTTGTTTGTTTGTTTGTTTGTTTTGGCAAGAAAGTCAGTCTTCATAAATTACTCAGTAAAGTCCTGTCTCCTATCTGCCTTCCCATTCCCTCCTTTTAGGCAATTTGGTGCCAACTGGATTATGTCAGAGCAGTTGCTTTCCCCACAAGAGCAGGAGAAGGTGCAGATGAAAATAAAGATCAACCAACTCTGTAGCACAACAAATTAGCTCAGGCCATTAAGCATAATGGCCTTCTAGGGGCCAAAGGGGTCAGCTAGTAGTTCAAAATAATGACCCTCAGCCCAGGCAGGAGGAAGTATATACACAGACGCCTGTCATTCTCTTGATTCAGTTTTATAAAGATCTACCTCATTCCACATTTTGTACAGTTAAAATGTTTAACACATTTAATGGCACCTGATGTGTTTGGTGTTTTTTTTCTTTCAGGCTGACACGGGAGTTTGAAGTTAACCATGTGGAAGCTGCTAAAAGATCCAGGCACAGTGATTCCAATTAACAACATGAAAACACAGCTTCCCTAATTTTGAACCTACTTAAACATCAAAGGTTCAAAAGTTCAGTGCAAATGTTGCTGGATTAGATTATTTCAGAGAGAAAAGGAGAGTAAAAATAAATAAAGAATTTCCAAGACTATATGGTACAGACTGCATATCATATGAAATATGAACTGGTTAAGGAAGATATTGAAAGCCTGGACTGGGATTCAGGGGGTGTAGATCAAATTCCCTGTCTCTGCTACAAACTTCCTGTGTGGCCTGGAGCAGACTGCATTACTAGCTCTGTGTTTTAGCTTTTGACACGTGCGTGGGGTGCAACTAATAAGTCCTTCATCCTGCCCTTTGTCTCCTCTCTCTCCTTAGAGATGCCCTTCAAAGAAAAGTTGGCAGATCTTCTCTTAATGAGTACATACACAGAGATGAATACTCATAGGATTCACCTTTACTTTGAATACTGTTGAAGAAGAAATAGAGAAACGATAATTGAAAACAGTAGGTTGGCTTTCAGGAAATTCTTGACTCTGTCACAGATTTCCTGTGTGACTTTCACCAAGTCATTTAATCTTTCTCTGATTCAGCTCCACAGCCACGAAAGCATGTAGTGTGTGACACATCCATTCATGGTTGTAAGGCGTATGAAAATTACAAAAGCAGGCCCAAAATGCATCTAGGTAGACTTTCTTTGATGAATAAAAGCTGGAAATCTCAGTATCTGTCCATAACACAGGCAAGTCTTTTAGGCATGTGTTCAGCCCAACGAAGGAGGCAAAGGACTTGCAGACCACAGATACGTTGCACTGTATATGGTCTCCATATGTGTCTGTCTTGAATTTCAAGCCCAATTATAAAGTGAAACACACAAAAAAATCCCAAGCATATTTGTTTGTTTAGATTGGGGTGAAAAGAGGATTAGAGGGGAGGGAAAACAAACTCAACAAGTTCTCTGAACCCCAACTGTAAGGAAAGAAAATTCATAAGTCCTTGAACCCCATCACTTTCTGTCATACCTCACTCCAACATGGAGAATCCTGTATTAGTTTGTGGTAAGAGAGCTACATAGTGTTTGCAGAAGTATGAAAGCTGTTGCTTAATATAATAAAACGAATTAAATCTCCAAACTGTTTTCGCAGGAGGTTAAAAGGTCTGACATAAATCTTCAGAGGGTGGGTGGAAGCTCTGTCCTTAATCTGCTATGTTATGCTGAAGTACTGTAGGCAATGCATATGGTATATAGCATTACCCAGTGCTAGGGGACTTTTTATAAAGCCTGTGGGTAAAAAGAAGCTGATAAGGGCAAAACTGCATCATTAGGCTAACACTGGATTTTTTCTCCTTTCATAAGCAGATATTGAATAAAAAAGGTTTTCATTTAAAACTAATATTAACCTTTTCTTGATTGCGTGAATGCAACTGTGAGCCCTCTTTTCCTGTGGAGGTCTTGCGAGCATGTGTTTAAGAGAAGGAAAAAAGCTGGATAAAGGGAGGGTTGGTGTGTGCGCTGGTCTCTCTGCCCCTCAGTGATGCCAATTAAGCCTGCTCTCTGTTGGAGGCCTGAACTTAACCCAGTGAGTTTTCACCATCCATCACCTGCCAGCAGGGCTGCAACAGCTGCACAGTCCTGTTGGAGTCCCAGCTGCAAAACACCTCGTAGCACTTCTGGGAGCGTAGCTAGAGAGCTTCTGTGGGACTTTGTGGCTCCAATTCCTACTCGGGATAGTATTTTTTCCTAAATGCTATAGTAGGACATTGCCGAAAATTAGTTAATGTCCTGTAAAATACACACTAGGTCTTTGGAAATGTTTTTGAGCTGTGCAAGTGTTAAAAACAAACAGAAGTTTATTTATACACCAAATAAGTAGATAGTACACAAGGTACATTATGATTTAAAGTTTAATAATGATGAGAGATGAAAGTATTCTTATTAGATTATTAACATTTATTAAATGTTTGTAAGAAAAACTTAATTTAAAAAATAATGAAGAAAACATAATTCCCAGACCAACAGCAATGCCAGGGTATTTTTTGTTTTGATTTTTTTTTGCCTGGATTTAGTTTTATATTGGAAGCCTCTGAAAATAGGGTTTAAATGGAAACACTGAAAGACTCCTAACTGGAGCATGCTACATGTGCCTTTATAAACATATCAGGCATGATGGTCTTGAGCCATAAAAAATGCTTCTTGAAAAATGTATTAAAAATTAACTTATTCCTTATGCACGTCTAAGTTAAAACTTCTCGTCATGAGATTTATCTGCTCCCTCAAGGCTCATCTCTATCTATTGCAGACAACAAAAATGCACGCCATATAAGATAAACTGGAACAGCCCGAGCCTTCCCTGGGATAAGTGCAATGCTTTGCTGGTAGATAGTGTACTCTGCACACTGTGTGTGTATGAAACTGTACCCAGAACACAGCCAGGAAACCAGCTAACCTTGATGTAACCTGGTTTTGCCTTCTCTTCCAGCTTTACTAAGCAGCACAAGCAGCCACATGTACATGGGAGACCTCTAGATGGACGTGTCACAGTGTGGAGTTTAGGTGGGGGCACACTGTGGTCACAGTCCTGCTGGCCCACTGCCCAGCCCTACGGGCACATGTGGGAATCCAGCCCTGGGGCAGCAGGGAAGGACATCCACCACAAAGGGATGGTGTGCACCTACATGACTAGGTGTGCTGTGCTCCTGTGCTCTCTCTTCTCTCCCCCACTTTTTCCATCCCCTCTGAGGGAGTACAGCAAGGCAAGAAGAAACTTTCCCGATCAGGGTCCCCTCCACCAGCCAGGGAACACTGGGATTTGGCCACAGTTGCCGCCACTTCTGCAACTGAAAAAGAGAGTGCAATTTGAAAATTGGATATGGTCTGCAAATGAGATCCGACATGCAAACAGCTAAGAATGTGGGTTATGTGTGATACCCAGCCCCACATCTGCACACAATTTGCACAATGGATTCCTGTCATTTTCCGGGGCTGAAACAAAACCCCAGTTCAGCAAGCTCTACAACTCTCAAGGTCTGAAATTTTTAGCAGAGTCTTGCAGTCTGGCTTCCCCTCAGATGGAAACATTTCTCACTCTAACTCCCCAGCTCCTCTCTTTCAAATACTGAGCCTGTTCTCAGCCCCAGTCACACACGGCTGAAGATAAGCCTGAGGCAACATCAAGAAGAGGCTGCAGTGTTTCTTTAAGGAGTGAGTCTTAATATATTTCCTTTTAGACACGGAAAATAAGATTAGAGGTGATATTATGACAAAAGCCTTCTGTGAAATGAGGAATAAATGCCATTAATGCCCCCTAATGGGCAAAGTGGTCTCCCACCTGCATGAACGTCTGTATCATGCCTGTATTAGATTGTCATACATGATTGATAGTGAAATAAGACCCCTTTCCAATGAATGGGGGGGAAAGTCTCATGCTGTAAATTCATTTACAATGGATTAATTTGCAAAGAGATTGAGCCAATCAAAGACTGAGAAATTGAGTTGAAATTGATTTTATTACAGGAAGACTGGTATCAAGTTATAGATATCTGCAATGTATACAGTGAGTAAAAACTAAACAAAGTCAGTGAAAGAAAATCCTCTCTCACCCTGAAAGGGGCACGTACCCTTTATTATTCTGTGTACCCTTTATTTCTTACCAGTTGAAGATGCAAGATAGTGCAACACAACTGGTCTCTCTTAACAGTGGTATCCCTTAAAGTAGTTTTCTCCACGTGATGTTTACTAAACAGTGACATCTATTAGGGATTAGTATTTAAGAAACTTGGAAAACAAGAGTCCCTTCAAATGTGACTGACAAAACTATTTGAAATTACCCATTATAGGGCACAATTCTGAATTAGAAGAGAGATGGATGAGATTACTTGTAGATCTGGTCCATTTCTTGGGCTAGACCATGTAATTAGGAGACACACTGAAGCAGTTGTAGATGGAGAGGTATGGGGGTTGTGAAATTTCTCTCTGGGTTGAAAAAATTACTGGCATTTTCCAGTGGGTATTTTCCTGGGGCCTCCAGAAGAGTGTATGCAGCAGAAAAACCTTCCCCATCCTTCTAAAAAATGTAGTATAGATATATGTTTTTCATCATGGGGCAGCTTCAAAAGCCAGGGGTCTAGGTAAAGGACTGTGGCTCCTGTTGCTCCCCAGGCAGCATTCTTCCCCTTGCCAGGGAGAGGTGAAATATCTCTTTCCATCCAGATAAAGTGGCCCCTTCTCTCTAGGACATTCAAAATGAAGCTCTGACAAATCACACAACCTTTAGTGTGCAGTTTTATGAGAAATTGAGCACGTAGCAGCAAAATCAGCATTGTTGTTCCTTCCATTGCTGTGAGGAAATCAGATCACTCTTCTCCAGCCCCCCTGGAGCCATCTCTGCCTCAGACTGAGACAGCCATTCCTCAACCTCTCCTCACAGGGAACTGTTCCAGCCCTGACCAGCGTGGGGGCCCCTCACTGAACATACACCAGCTTGTCCACATTCTGTATTGAGGGAGCCCCAAAAACAGACAGTATATTGGGATATGGTCTCATGAGTGCAGAGCAGAGGGGGTTAATCCGATCCCCACATGCATGGATGGACCATGTCTAGTGTCTACTGGCCCCTGAATGTCTCCTGATGCCCCAGGGCACCAGCAGAGTTTCTCCCACAGAGCTTTTCCCCAGCCCAGGCACCCCCAACCTCCAACCCTTGCAGGGTTTTTCCTTCAGAGGTCCAGGAGTTTGCATTGATCCTCCTTGAATTTCACAAGATTGCTGTTGGCTTACCCCTCCAGCCTGGCTGGGTCCTGAGATGGAGAGCTGTGTTGTTGCTCCTGAAATGATTTTGCTAATCTTGTACATGCCTTGGAATTCCTTCAGCACATTTCTGAAGGCAGCCCCAGAGCCAGATGACTTTCTGAAGTGAAGCTGGCAAGCAGCGGCTGAGAGACAAGCCAGACCATTTCCCACAGAAGTTCAGTGGCTGTGCTTTTGATTTATATTATTATTTTGTAAATGGCACATTTTAAAATTAAAAAAATAAACACCAAGTTAAGCTATGTAGCCTAACACATGTTTAAAAGAAAAGTGAAATGGATGCTGAGAACCTGCACAGTTTAATTTCTGTGGCACGGCCTCAACTTCAGGTTGACCTGGAGTTCTTCAAAAGAAAATACAAATTCATTGAAATGAAATTTTTCTAATGAATATATATTGGTTTTCTGTAGTGACATCCAGAATGGAATTTCTAGTGTGAACCAGAAAGCAACACCTCTGAATAGCCCCTGCATAAGGCTCACTTTTAGGGGAGCAAGAGACTGAGACTCATAATCCTGTTGTGCTCAGCTCCAAACAAGGAACTCCTACCACCCAGTGGGTCCCTAACAGATTGCTCTCCTCCATTTTAAAAACAGTTTTTGGAAGACTTTGATTTTATTTCAACAGAGAACAAAAATCAGTTTCCAAACCTCAACATTTTTTGTTAAGCAGAATTTTTCCAGCCAAACCTACCATATATTATTGCTGTTACAAATCCCTCAAGAGCTCCCAGAGTAATCAGAAAAGAGTGTTGCATCCAGAAAAATCCCAAATCAAAAGCAAAGGGCAGAAAAAAGAGATAAAGCATGTCAGGAGGTCACTGGTGGTGTGACCACCCCACACTAGCAGAGTCATAGAGGGAAGGAGATTGTTATCATTGTGCAAGTGGCCACAGCAGTAATCCAGCCTGGACTGCTACCGGGAAAGCAGCATGGAGTTGTGCAACCTCCCACACGCTGCTCCTCACTCAGGCACTGCTCCCTGTGCACACAGCCATCTGTCTCTCCATCCCCCTTTGCCTGCCTCGGCAGCTACCTCCTTCTCCTCATTTCCCCACCACAGACATAGCAGCCCTCCTCAGACATCCCTGCAGCAGGAGCAGCACTGCCAGTACTATCCTTCTGATGGTTTGCCAGGAGGAGCACAGGACAGGTAAGCAGGGAAGAGAAGTGCTCTCCTATGGGAAGGAGGAGAGGGTGTAGATGTGAGTGTGCACAGCCGAGCCCTGCTCATCTGGGAGGAGAGAAGGGACCCAGGGTCTGTCATGAAGCAGAGGAAATGGACTCATTCCCTGCACTACTCTCTTTCCTTCACCTCCCAGGGATGACCCGGCACATTGTGCTGCCTATTGTTGACCCACCAAAGGTCAGAATTATGCTATGCCTGGCATTAAAGGCATTTTGCAGACACGTCACCTAGATCCTTTCTCTAAGTATCCTCAAGCTATGCCTGTTTGGTTGTTGCTGACTGGGAGCAGCAGCTCTGGATCTACACAGACACTCACAAATGTGGGTGTTAGAGCATCTCTCCTTCCCAGTTTTTCAGCAGCTTGAGCATAGCTCCTAGCTTGGGTTCATGAACTTCAGTGTTGATCCTGGGGCTGCTGAGCAGGGCTCCAATCAATGTGTGGTGTTTAGTCCACTTCTGCCTTAATTATCCATCTGCAACATGGAGAAAATATATTTTTTTCCCTCTTTTCCAGGATAAACACACTGCAAGATTGTGAAGGTCTGGATGGGGACGAGAAGCTAAAAGTCTCTCTTTTCCTATTAAAATGGGTGGAGTTTTTATAGGAAGAGAGACAAACCCTTTGCTTTCTGTAGCAGGATAATAGTTTCAGCATTGAGGAAAAAAAAAAAAAAGAGACCTCTGGTAGGAAGATGTACCTTTTTTGTCAAAGGGTTCCACTATAAGACATAATAGTTTAGTATTTTTCCTTAGAATCACCATTCACAAATAAAAGATAAGGTCTTGGTTGAATTTTCTGCACCAAACAGCAGGTAATGGAGTGGGGATTTCTCATGTCCTGATGACAGTGAGAAAACAATGCCTTTGTGAAGAAAGAAAGCACTAAAAGAGCAGTTTCACAGCTAGTTGATCTTCCTGCTCCTATCAGAATAACAGTTTTTCTGACTCTGCAATCCTTCTCCCTCTTCTCTCAGATCACTCTACTCTGTTGAAGCTTTTCCTCCAGTCAAGTGTTGAGGAACACATAGGTCAGGGACAGGGTATGCACTTCCTCAGCCTCCTGTCTCAGAGATAAAAATGAAAAGAACAAAAACACTAACCAATCCTGAGCTCCTCTGTATTTATAGCAATCATAATTAACATCCTCTTGAGCTGACCTAGAATCTCCTGGGGTTTCTTTGCCTCTTAAGAGATTGCTTAGGGATATAAGCAGCTCTGGGAAGAGATCCCTGTGGAATTTTTGATTACTCCTACATGGGTCTGGGTCTTCATCTCAACATCCCAAAATATAGAAGGGAAACAACCAGCAAAGCGGAGGTGTGAAGAGGGTGCAGATCTCATCTGTTCCCCACAACAGCTCTGCCTGGCACAAGTTCTGCCAATATTAGAGCACCAGGCTTTCCTCAGGATTTTCTCAGCAGGTTTCCACAGACCCCATGTGCTTGGCCCAGCTTGTAATAAAGTTGCCAGCTATGCAAACACTCGCTCTGCATGGTGTTTTCATAATTTGCAAAATGAAAGGATTAGTGCAGAACCTCCTGATCTGACTCACAGAAACTGTTTCACCCCAGGAAAGAAAATGGGTGGTTCTCCACAAAGGTCTGTGAAGGCCACTGCACTCAACAACCCAAGCTGTGATTACAAGGATTCAGCCAGCAGTTACTTGTGACTATTTTCCCATTAAGGCAGAAAAAAATAAAGGCTGTTTAGTTTAGTCAGCTATTCCTTTGCTCAGTAAGACTCTAGGCTCCCTTCTAACCCTGTTCCCCACTCATTGCTGAGTTTACTTTCTCTACCAACAACCTGGTCATCAAAAAGCACCCCAGTGCTTGAAGGTTGAATATGAAGGACCAGAACTCCCTACACATTACACCCCCTGTCTCAGAGGGAAATTGGTAATTTGGTTTTTCTTTAATTTGAAAAGCATTTATCTAATTGTATAATTACTTTTGTTTATATGATATTTGAAACTTCCCATTATTAATGTTGTCCAACATGTCAGTATAATAGTGCTTCTATTTGCTTGTTTCTCTGCCAAATTTTCACATTCTCACGCAAAGCACTTTCCTCTGACTGATTATTTTTTTGAGAGGTTGTTTTGTTCAAAATCAGCTTAAATCCCATTTCTTGGAACAAAGCTGAAAATAAGGTTTTCTATTTCCCATATTAAAATGTTATTTTCTGAAGTATACTTTGCATACTTCTATAGCGTGCAATGTCTTTATATCTCCTAGTAAGGTCTGGAAATTTTCTGACATCATAGCCTTAGCATTAATGCAAAACTTTTGCCAGTTAAAGGACAAATATCTATTATAGGCCGAATTTCAGGAAAACAAAAAAGCATTTATTAAGGATAAGGATTAAGGATATCCATTCAAACATAGCATTTTAGTGCTTTGTTTTCAAGCCTTATTGATAATGTTTTTAGTATATTATTTACATATGCTATTTTATTAAAGTACTTTGAAAACTTATTTTTCAAATAATCTTGTATATCTTACTGAGTAGCTTCTTTAGCATTTTAAAATTCACAAATTTACACACACACACACACACAAAAGAGATATAACTACAGCATTGATTAACAGCAAACTCATAAATTAAAGTTTATGGGCTAAAGTAACACAAATAATTATTACAATCAACATGAAGAGATTTTTTAAAATAACTCTTAAAATAGGAACACTTGCAATGTGTGTTGTTTCCTGTATTGAAAGCAACTATTATTTGCCACTTCTACCACACTGTTATTTGAATGAGACATTAAAAATAGTGCCTCTCATTTTCAAGGCTCTGAAGACACCCAGCTGGGAGGACAAAGAAAAGAAGTGTTCACAAAAAAAATGTGCCAGATATTTATATTGATCCCAGCAATGTGAGTCTGGAGTAAATCTACTCACTGTCTTCATGGGTACTCTGGAGCAATATAAAGTAATGTGGTTTAGTCCATTGGTAATAACAGGACACAGAAGAAAATAAGGTAAAAAAACGAAGTGAAAAAAAGATGGGCTGTGCCAGAGTGATCACTGTTTTCTGGGCCGCTAGCGCAGAAAGAAGTATCAGCTTTTTGAGCCTTGCTGGCAGTGCATATTTCACTTCAGCAAAATGAACAAAATACCGTCTGCTCTAATCAGGTTCGACTGTTCCTGCATTCCATCACACCAACTCCACAGATCATACCTTGCAGTCTCTTTCACAGCATAAGTACCAGGATAGTCAGATACCTGCAGCATCTTCAGACCCTTACTACTGGCCAAACATATCAGGAGAGAAGATGACCCCCAGCAGTCCATAAAAGACCATGCATTTTTCCATTTCCCCTTACACCTCACGTTTTGCCTCCATGTTATGTCCTTGTGACATGATCCATACAAGCTGCTGATACTGCCAACATGGTGCATAAGAAGCTGACTGCATAGAGAAAAATGGGTTTATACCACATAGCTTTTCTTTTTGTGTGTGATAAGTCTCCTTTCTTATATGTTTGTGCAAAGGAGCAAATAAAATCAGAGGGGAGGTCTTGGAATGTTCATCATGTGGAATATAATGTTTCATTTCAGTATGAAACAGCTGTATAAGGATTATAAAAATGTGATTTGCCAAAACTATTTCAAATATTTGAAAGAGGACTTGGTGTCATTTTCCTTATAAAAATAACAAGTTCCTTCTGTGTTGACTAATGTAATGTACATAAATCGTTTTGGCAGCCGTACAGATCAAGGTGTTTCAGCTATTGTTCATATAGACAGATCATTCTAGAGATGTACAGATGTGATGCACATTCAAAATCTAGCACTACGAGCTTTTGTAACATTCACAGATGTTTTAAGAGGTGAAGAGCAAAACCTTGACATTCAGCTGGCATCATACTGTTTTCATTGGGGGCGGAATTGCATTCATAAAGTCAGGAGCAAGACCTCGGGACCACTCCTGTGCTAAACACTGAAGCTGGAGTCCAGGGGAACGTGAGGAAACTGCAGAGCACTGCACAGATGCTGCTATGCAAGAGAAGTGCACTGTTAATAAAGCTATTGAATTGATTCCTTCTTTATTTCAGGATGCCCATAGGGTCTTACATGCCCCTGGGTGCCAAAACATCCCGGAGGTATTGGCTGAAACCAGGTTCCTCTGTACCTCCCACACCTCTGCTGAGCAGAAATATATAATCTCCATGAGTTGGGGCCATCCAAACCTGAGGGTGCCTTTGCAGGAGCAGCAGAATGCTGAAGCCTGGAGCACATGTACTGTGCCAGCTACAGGACAAGAGCCACTGTCTAGTCACTTGCTGACAATGTTTGTAAGGGATTGCAGGAATCCTGGCAGTAGATCTGACCCAACTGCTTGATGTGCAGAAAAATGGACTCACACACAGCAAACCACATGCATAGCACTCTTCTCCTTGTGGAAATGAATCATTTGAGCCTGCCCGTTCTGCTACCCAAACACTGCAGAAATGGGTTTGTTAGATTCAATGTACCTGAGCTGGAAAACTCATCTGCTCATGTGCTGGAAGTCTGACACATCCAGAATATAAACAGGCTAACAGCACACATGCTCTGCATTACACACAGCCATTTTCTGTCTAGCATTTCAGAGAAAAAAAAAATAGGAGCCCTAAGCTACTTTATCATATAATTGGAGACACCCCAGCTGTGTTCACCTAGCACTCCCTTTGAGGATCAGGGCTCACTAAGCCCTGTGTGTATCACTGCGTGCTTGTTAAGTGTTCAGTGTTACACCAAGACAAAAATAGACTCCTTACATTAAAAAAGAAAAAAAAAGGAGAAAAAAATAAAAGAAAAAATGAGAAAAATAGTACAAACCCAATGACAAAGAAAGGCAAGACTTACCAGAAACTTAAAAATAATTGATTCATACTCTTTAATAAGTAAAAACATCCATCTGAACATCCCAGCAATGGAAGAATACTATTTGGAGCATCTTACACTAAGGCTTAAAATACAGAAAAGAAAATTAATTTTGAAGGGAAAGGTAGGAATGTGAATCACAGGAAAGTCACAGGACTGTATGACAAGAGGATCCTAGTAGGGGATCTTGCTCATTTTTTATGTTGTGAAATAGAATCCTGAGTAACAAAATTCCACAAGTCTTAGATTATCATCACTGAACAGAGGCATGAACCTTCAGATTTTTCAATATGTACGTGAATCAATACATAATTTTGGATGCCCTACTGCCTTAGAGCTTTTTGCTATGCTGTAGTTTGAGTAGGAAGAGGAAGGTTGCACTACAAAAATTAACCCGCTTACATATTGAAGATATATTGTTTTGGTTTATTACATAAAAACCACTAGGAAGAGAGAGAACTGAGGTCAGCATATACACCCCCTTGTGCTGTGACACACACACTGCTGTTTCCTAAGTTGTGAGGGCAATGGATATGCATAATGCAAAGCTTGCTACTGCAAAATGTTCTACAGTTTCACCTCTCATGGGTGAAAATACAAGCCTCAAGCTGAGGATGCCAATCACTCTTAAAGACGCAATTTGAATCATGCAGAGCGGAGCCTGGAAACACTAATACTGCAATTTGCTTCAGGCATCACTTAAGAGATATGAAAAGTTCACTTTATTGTTTATAGATTATGCTGACAATGGGGCAATAAAACTCTGCCCCAAACAGGGGATGAGCAGGTCTAGTCTGTGCTTCATTTCAGGTGTTAAACAAATATCAGACAACACTGAATTGGAAGTTTCTATTCTGAAATGTCAAATGACTTCCCAAAAATGAAGAAACCCTTTTAAGTATGCTAAAGTAAGCAAACAGATAGAGATATCTTTGGTTTGTAATAGCAGCAAAACAAAATTTTTCATGATGAGGACTGAATTTGTCCCCACTTAAAGAAGCAGGGAATCAGCAGAATATCCCCTAAGTTGTGCAAATATACAAACAAGTTTGCAGTTGTAAGATGCAAACATGCAGACACCATTAACCTGCATATATCAATGGTTTGATAGTAAGCATACAGATGAGTTTTTACACCAGACCACAACCTGCTATTTTTAGTTTGAATCTACAGTAAATATTCCCTATCTTAATTTCTCAATGCAGACAGCTTCCACTTAGGACACATAAATACCTTGTTTGGATTGCTTCCACAGGCAAGTAGAAAGAAACCTGTATTTTAATGAAAACTAGGAAGTTCATAAGGCTGACGCTTCTAGGGTCTAGCAAGTAATTATATTTACTCTATAAATACTAGCTGTTGCATAGGCCTCCAGATATGTTGCCTGACACTAGCACAGCAAGAATGCCAGGTCAAATGCAATTAGACTGGAAGTAATGCTGGAGTAAAATTCAAATCTGTAATAGAAGGAGAAGCTGACAGCAAAAGCCCATTTTCTCTCTCATCATTGAGGTCACAGATTGTACAACAGAATGCACTTACTGCACTATGTCTCTTCATCACTGTAGCTAAGCAAAAACAAATCAAAAATATATTTCTTATTTAACATCCAGCTACAGCTCAGACCCCAGCCTCTAGACTCCCTTCAAACTCTAATGTTCACACAAAGCCGTAAATCAAATGCAAGAATATTTTTCATTTCTGTTTCATTTTTTATCCTCCAAAGACCAAAATTCCTTATGACATTTTGCGTGAACTTCCAATAAATTGTGCCACAAAACAGAGAAAATGAAAATAAAATCCTTATTATTTTAACATCTCAGTGTTGGTTGTAAGGAGCTGGTACGCTTTTAAATCACTGATCCATCTCTTGAATCGCCACTGAGAAGAGAGAACTAACATGTCCCTTGAAAAATCCTTTTTGAAACCCTCTAGAATAAAAAACAAATTCTATTTACATGAAGGAAGGATTTTAAGAAACTCAAAATGAAGGTTTTACTTGCTATTTCTCCAGTAATCAACAAACAAAATATTTAATATTTGGCTGAAATAACACCTGTGAATACATGCTTATTTCAAAGAGCTATTTAATTTCACTTTATAAACCACTTATGGAGAATTACAACACTTTCATACTGCATTTGCTAACATATTGCATGTCAGAAAAAAACCCTACCCCTACTGATTGCTCTACCAGAATTATTTTGACAGGTACTAATATTTGGGATTTAATTGTTTAATTGGCCTTTAGTTAATTATGTCTTAACTTTTTTCTATACTGAGAAGTGCTGAACACTTGCAGATACTACTGAAGGAATCTATAGTCCTTTCATGAATTTTAAAAAAGCAAAAATAGAATGGTTAGACAGAATTTGCCAGTTCTCAACAATGGTGGTGGTGTTTCACAAGAATATTTAGAGTGGTTACAAGCTTTTGTAAATAGGTTTCACATAGTGGATGAAAAATTAAGTAAACTTGAAATCATTGTCACTTGGCCTTCATATCATGTGTGAAGGTGCATGCATTTATGCTCCAGCAGCTTCCATGCTCAGGTCTGTGATCCCAGTGGTGCTACTGGAATTTTCCATGTGTATTCTGAGGGCTGTAGAAGTAGCAAGTGAGATGTTACTCGCTTGAAAAGGGGGTAGATATTGGGCCCAGAACTCACAGTCTAATCTCTCTAGTGCTTTAAAAATTTATTGCATAGTGCAAAGTATTCTTGTGCAAAGGGGAAAGCAGACAGCTCAGCTGGAAAACATTTCCTAGACCTCAGTAGAAAAATGGATAGAGAAATGTCTCCACTGAGAGGAGGCAAAGAAACCAGGAACAGGACCGCTGATGTACTGCATCCTTCAAAGAATCTGCAAAGCCTTTATTGTCCAGAGGGCAAAACCCAGGAACTGCTGTCCCCAGCCAAGGTACCAAATTAGGCCAGTTGCCTGGTGGCTGCTGTAATGGGGGGACAGATCCTCTATGCTCCTTCCAAGAAAAGACACCAAGCTTGTTGCCATAGCATTCCTCTTCCTGGACTCAAAGATCACTAAACAATTCTTCTCCATAACAGTGTACAGAAATATTCAAACAGATGGGAAGATGAACATACTTATATTTCTGTGTGAAATGCTATCTGCATTGTAGACTCCAAAGAGGCACCACCAAGAAAAAGGAATCCAGAAGTAACAAACTGTGAGTTTTTGTGGATTTGGGCAATGATATGTGCTCTGTGACATCCAGCAGAAGCTGCATTCATGACAGAGGGCATCAGAAAATTCTATCCCCTACGCAACTTTTCTGGTGTCTACTAAGGCAGAAACTGATGTTATAGCCTTTCCCTAGCCTACAGTATTTACAGATTTTATAAGCTTTCCCTCCTCTGGCTTAGTTCCTCATGTCATAAAATTGATGGAAACTCAGATAGGTCTGTCCTTTGGTTAGACTGACTTAAAACTGGCCAGCAGATTCAGAAATAAATGACAAGACAAACCTAGTGGCAGTTTGTTGTCATACATACCCTTTTTCTAATGGGAATTGGGCTAAACTTCAAATGTTAGACGTTTTTAGGAATTTATGGTTAAATGTCTGCTTAACTTATGGTCTGAATTCAGGGTAGAGTTGGGAGGGTATGGGGGGAGGCACAAGAGTACAACTTGATTCAAACTTATATTTCCATACCAAATACTTTTTAAATTGTTTTGAAGTTTAACCCTAACTTTAAATTTTTGGTGTTTATTGAGAGGTTTTTCAGAGATTCCTACAAAAAGTGAAAACATTTTATTATTTATATGAGTTTATCTTCCAATTAATATGGGCCTTATGATAGCTGAATATATAATCATCTATTTTGCTATTTCCTGGTACAAAAAAAAGGGCCTCCAATGATATCATTTAGGAAAGCAATACTATCCCAATCTGAGTTCTATTAAATTGATGGTTCCCCATGAAAACTGAAAACCCAAAGAGCTTTTAAATTGGCCTTGTGTCAAAAAATTCTGAAATTTATTGAGACTTTATGCGTGCACACTTTGTGGGAATAAGTATATGATTTGAATACCACTTCCAAATTTCATGGAAAATAATCTGGATTACAAATACTAGTGATGACTAAGCTGTATCATTACATTGCACTGAAACTTCTGGCTCAGGATACCAGTTACTCTAACATAGCTCCATCAAGACATTTGTTCTATGTTGGTATAAAACTGGCTCAACAACTAGATGAATTGGTGCTTTTACCTCTCATGCTGACTTGTTTTACTAATTGGTTCCTCTCTTGAAGTTTCCAAGGCATTTTCATTTTGCTGTAATTCCCTTTCTATCTTACACCACTTTCTTTTAACCACCTGGAAGTGATTCGTTGCAGGATGACCTAAGGTTTAGTTCAAATTGAACTATTGCTTTGTTTGCAGTAGAGAACAGCAAATTAAATTAACCTCTGAGACAAAATGAACATTTGGCATAAAACTCGCTCTGAAAGGTTAATGAATCTCAGAAATCCTCCAAAGTGAATGAACAAGGCTGTACTTAACCAATATGACCAATATAAAACTCATACACCAAACACTGCACTCCTAATGTAATCCCTCTGATTTCAGTGACTCTGATATTTTCAGTATTACATTAGACTCATACCATGATAAATATTACAAAACAAATGTAACCTAAAAGACAGTTCAATCACTCATTGTTTGTGCTGCCTGTGGTGCCAGCTAAGGGCCAAGCCTCACCAAAGCACTGCACTGCAGAACTGGTTGTCCATTTCCTAAGACTTTCCAGAGTGTGAAACACTGTCTGTGCCCAGACCCAAGCAGTGACAAAGCCAGCAGCCTCTGGAGAAGCAGACACTGGGCTTGGAGGATGTCACCATCTTTCTTTTGTACTCCTTGCTAGGCATCTCCCAGTAACACAGGATCTTGCATAGATTTTATGCTCTCTCTGTTTCATGGTCTTAAAATTGGAATGTATTTATTGATTTATTTTAGTGGAATAAAAGCAGCCAGCCAAATATTCTCAGCTCATTTGAAAAAGTGCTTAATAGCAATTAGCAATGGTGATAAGGGATTGGAGATACTCACATCTGGGTCACTTCCAAGGAAGTGGGGCAAGAAGGGCTAGAAACAGTGCTAGATCCATGACTGCCATTTATAATGTACTGACTCAGACATTGGTCCCTTAAGGATATCCCTTGGTTCAAGCCTTATTAACCTGAACCAGAATAGGTTTGCCTGATATTCTCCAGTTTCTTCACTAGTACTTTTAGTCAGTGTTGTTTAAAGTGATGCAGAGTGGAGGGGATTTCCATGGCTGTCTGGAAGAGTCTGACACCACCCAGCAAACACTCCCATGCTGCAGCTGGGTATCACTTTTCATGCCTTTATGCCTCTCTGTGTCAGGTGGATGTGTGGGGAGGGGGAATCAGCAGCCAGTGAGGTCAGCTTCTTATGGAGGGTTATGAATGTTATTTAGTTACTAAAAGATAAAACAGAGAAGCACTTTCTCAATATTGAATAGCAAGAGAATCCATGCAGGACTAGGATCAGCAATACAGAGGTGAGGATAAAGAATTTAAAATTAGGTTACTGTGGAGTTAACCCATTAAGCTGTAATTTAAACTACCTAAATGGACAGATCCATGTCCCCCATCTCTCTCACAAACTGGTAGCCTCTGTTTTATTATTCTGAATAGGAAGGGAGGAAAATGGAGTAAAATTATGAGTAACTGTTTCTTATCACGTCATTTGTATTCTGCCCTTCTCAGAGCATATTATAGTGGAAGAGGGAGCATAAAACCACCAGAGGCAGTTCATGGTTCACTGCAGATTACAATGATTGAAAAAGAAAAACAAAATCAGTAAACATACCTTTCTATTCATACAATACTGCAATAGCTGCAATGATTGGTGGGAAATCTTCCCTCTAAATATTTTTATGCGTAAACATTTTGAAATCTCCCTGAAAATTACAGATAACTTGTAGAGTACAGTATTTCTGCAACCTTTTTTCTTTTTTTTCTTGAATAAATCAAATGCATCTTCTTTAAAATATTTCTCCTAACACAATTTTAATTATCAGCAAGGAATATACATCACATACAGACAAAAACAATAACAAAAATCAGAAATAACGCCTTCCCTCTGCAAATCACATAACTGAAAGGAAAACAGCTCTGCTTCTTCCTCACCACAATTCAGTAACATGATATTTGTAAATGAATGAATCAAAACAACAGCATTACTTCATACGGTTTTGAACGGCACAGGCATGAGAAAGTTGATTCTAGGTGAGTTAGAAATTGTATTCCGATAATTCTCCAGTTGCTCAGAATGCCTGGGCAAAGCCAGTACTGCTGTTTCAAGTTGGAGTCTTTTTTTCAATCAAAGTAAAAACACAACTTCCTTTTGTCAGACTGGTTTTATTTATTTTTCTGTTTTTCTTTTCATTTAAAGAAAGAAAAGACCTCATGAATAAATCTCTAACTAGATTAAGGAATTTATTTGTGTCATCTCATTAAAGCTTTGTAAGAGTTAGGATTAACACTCTTTTCTTGCCTCTGTGCTAGGAACTAAGAATATATTCCTGCTTACATTTACAGCAGGGGTGGAGATCTAAGCACATTTGAAACCGGGTGGAAAATGGGAGAAGTAAAGGGAGATAAGATCTGCTCCACAGCTTAGAGCACCAGCCTTTGCCAGGAGATCTCCAGGTCTCACCACTTCAGGGAATTCCCTGGCAGCATACCTATGCAAATAACTGTGTTTCCTTTACCTCCTGAGTCAGGTCACCTGAAAAATCCTCCAGTTTCCCATTAGGATCAATCTCTCGTTTGTGTTTTAGGGTTGCTGGATAGGGTAAGCAGTTGTGTCTCCTGATGTGCAGGTCTCCCTTTTGTATTTTTGCAGCTACACAGAATGCACAAAAACACAGTGCTCAACGAGCATAGTGTGAATAGATAATATTTGGATAGTGAAGTTAACCATGTATAAACTAGTCTGGTCCTTCTTTTTTACGTGTTTTTTCCTTCATGTGTTTGCTGCTAATTTGACCATTCATTGCCAGCAATTCCTTTTCATTAATATACACAAGCTGGCTCAAACTAGCTACTTATCCTTTTACCCAAGTTTCTGAAGTTTTGAACCTGTCCAGGTTAGAATGAAACCAGTAAGAAAATACCTGTGATTTATATTCTCTGGCTTTGCTTTTTCAAAGCCTGAAATAAACAAATATTATTTTTTTCACTGCCTTCTGAATGATTTCTTATATTGCTTGCATTCTACCATTTTACTACAAGTTGTACATGGTTTGCTATGTTTCTGGGGAAGTATACAAAGTGTAATAGAACCTAGGATCATAGAGTACAACAAGAGCTAAATGATCTGATTTCTTTTATTAGAAATTAACTTGGGACAGTTCATGTTGTCAATCTATTTTCAGGTAATTCTCTTTTGGAGAAAGTGCAGCGGCTTGAATTAACTGGCAGACTGTTGAGATTTTGGTAGCATAATCCAGCCAAGGATTATCTATGCTTGTTAAAATCCTCACTGCCAATGAAAACAGGATTATGCTTTGGATCCACAACCCAAAATAAAAATACCAAACTAGCTGCCAGTGTGTTTGGATCAGCCAAATCTTTCTTCTCAGCTCTTTCTTGCTTACCTCATCTCAGAAAAGCAATTTTGCTTTCAGTTTGCACCAGGCAACATCTTGGCTGCTGTTCACAACTTTTTTCTGTTCCCTTTAGAAAGGATGTAATCCCCTGAGATCCTCAGCAGTTTGTGACACCCTTTTTCCTGAAAACAAGCACTGCAGTGTGCAGGAGTTTTTATCAGTGACATATGGATTGGTAACATTAAAAATAAAAATATGGTGGGAATTGAGCATGAAACTGTAGATGCATAAGCATGCCTTTCTTTATTTAAATGTTACTCAATGGGCTTCAGGAGGATATTAATGTGAAAAGGTTTGTCATGTAGGTCAAGTGTCTTTAGCTGAGCCAGGGCTCTATATAAAGATGTACAGGTCTAGTAACAGGAATGGAGCCACTCCAGTCTATACCGCAATTATATTGAGAAGGCAAATTTTGTCCTTAATATTAGACTGGAATGGATTACTATCCAACTTTAAATCAAATACATGAAGATATTTAAATATTGCTTGGTCATATTGTCTCCAAAGTGAGCTCAATCCTGAAAGCTCCTGGAATTTTAGATTACCAAGTAGATTCAGGATACTCATAGAATATTTGTGACTCTGTCTTTCCTAGGCCGTTTGATAGCTGTGCATTTCTTTTAAACATATTTATACAGAATACTGAATGACAGTGGAATGGTTTTAAAGATAACTATTATTTTTCTGTGGCCAACCTTGTAAAATAAACTATTAGCATAGTATCACTACAAATAATCTCAGAATTATCTTAATTGAATCCAAATGGCTACAGTTCAACAGGTCAACATGATTAAATCATAAAATTATAAAAAAAACCCCAAAGCCAGGCTGAACAAACCTAATTCTCTCAGCTTTTCTTCATAGCAGAGGTCCTCCATCCCTTTAAATATATTGGTGACCTCTTTTGAACTTCTCCCAACATGTCCTTCCGGTGCTGGGAATCCCAGAGCTGGATGCCCCACTCCAGGTGGGGTCTCAGGACAGGAGAGCAGAGGGGCAGAATCCCCTCCCTCACCCTGCTGCCCATGCTGCTTTGGACGCAGTCCAGGTTACAATTGGATTGCCAGATCATGTCCAGCCTCTCATCCCCCAGCATCCCCCAGTCCTTCTCAGCAGGGCTGCTCTTGATCTGTTCATTCCCCAGACTAACTTGAACTGACCCGAACATCATCAACTCTAATGTATGCTCCTCAATTTATTTTTTTCTCTCTGTCTCTGGTTTATTTTCATTTTTCATTATTCTCCAACAGCATCCCAGGGCAATTACATACACGTGTTTGTGTTTGGCAACCTCTCCTTCCTCTCTGAACAGGTAATGTGCTCTTTGATCATCCATGCCAGGGATACAAAGCCTTGTGTCCAACAGCATGTTTATTAACACATGAAGAACACATGAATACAGCTTTACTGCTTCCAGGGCTGAAGCAGACCCAGGACTACAATACCTACTTTTCCACAGAGCTTTGAGTAAAAGACTCTGCTGGATCCAAGTTTTATCTGTGTACAACTTAAGTTGACAATCAAGAGTGTTAGAGAATAGCCTGAGTCATGCGAGCCCAGCACAGAAGCTGGGTTCCTTTCAGCAGTATTTCTATATCATGCACAACAGGCCCTGATGTACTTGTTTTACCCGCTGTTTTCCATTGTACAACACAGCTAAACCTTCCCTTGCTCTGGATTATCAAGATGTTGGAAGCAGTATGAGCCCTATGCACAGTTTGCATGATCATATTCCACACACACTACAGAACTGATGAGGTATAGTTTTCTCTGCTGTTCAGCTCCTCAGCCAAAGATCCAATCCAAAGTCTTAATAAATCGGTGGGCAATTTTTGTTGACTTTAAACTGAGGCCTAATAACCTAGAGCCAGAGAAATGCTTCTCTAACTTATACATGAGTGGTATGCTCTCTGAGTCAAAGCAGATGTTTCTAAGAGATTAATTGCCCTGATCAGTAAATTCCACAGTAAGCAGATACTATTTAATGACTGCAGAGGATGCTTTGGGAACCAGCTCCTTCTAGATTAACTGGAGTGCTGTCTAAAAAGCAATGTCATCAGTTTTGAGCTTGAATTTTATTGGCAATTGAATGTTTATCAATAGGAACAACTATTTGTATCATCTCTTTAGTACACATAACCTACAAGTGAAGCAGATTAATAGTAGTCAATTGCATTTTAAAGTAAAATTGCAAGTAATGTGTTAGCCCCTAAGAGACCATCTCTAAGTTAACGTGTGTTGAAAACACAATTACTTTATTTTGTCTTTCAGCATTAGCATCAATTTATCTCTCTGGAGAGAGTAACTCTTATCTTATTTACAAGAGGGAGAGTAAGAGAATTCATGAACACTTCATCAGAAGTCAGGCTGGGTCTGTTTGGCTTACCTGGTGCAGTGTAACACTGTTAATGCTTGGTGAGCCCTTCCTGAGGCTGTCCCCTCTTCTTACCAGAGCTGGCCCCAGCACAGGACCCTTCTGACACCCAGATTGTAGCTCTGCCTGGAATTAGTCTGGGAGAAATTCTGCTAGGTGTGAAACTTGTAAAGGAAAATATCCCTTCATCCCCTGGATTTAATACATGCTAGTTAGCACCCCCTGCCAGTGAGACATGTCTGACCACAGAGTAATACCACAGTATTTCCAAAGGTCACCAGGCAGGACTGGCACCAGATTGTACTGACAGCAGCCCATGAGACACCTCACTTTAGCTAACACACCTGTATAGCATTCTTGCTGCACGGATGTGGAGCAGTAATCTGTGACCTGTACAATCCAAAACCAGCCAAGTACAAGTTGATGGTATAACTAACAAAAACATTGTTTGTGTTCAGTAAGAACATCAGAACAAGCGTATGGCACTGGAAGAATATAGAAGAAAAGAAAACCAAAATGGAATCCTGTCCAAGAAGATTCTCAAAGTTGTCACAGAACACAAGTCTCAGCATTGAAAATAAAAGGCTCACGCTTCTTTACATTTGTGAAGTTAATCTGTAGGCTATAAATCTTTTCTAAGCTAACTGTCTTCTATTCCAGGCATTAAACCATTCACTGGTTTTGTAATTTTTGTAAAGTTATATTCCTCATGATAAGCATACCCTAAAGCTCATATTTTTGAAGTTGAATCAAAGCCAGTTCAACAAATTAATATCCTGTTATATTATTAGCAGAAGAAGTTGGACTGCTGCAGACATGCAACATTTTTATCCCTTTGCACACATCAATCCCATTTCCTGAATGTAGACATCCCATGTATGTCTAGAGATCTGTTTTGTCAGCACCAGCAAAGAAAGGATTAAGGGCTTTAACTCAACCTCCGTGGCATCCTATATATTTTGAAGAAATTTTGTCATAGCAAGTGGAAACTGAGACCCACAAAGGTGATTTGTGAATGATGTGATCTACTCTGGAACTGGTATATTTCTTTGCCTTGTGTAAATCTCTTTCCCATACATAGAAGATTTGGCCTTGTAACTGACATTAGATTTCCTAGATTAATTTGGCTGAATGCTTCCTTTGGTTCCTATGTTTGAGGCACAGTCAGCACTGTTGTACTGCAAAAAAATATTCCTAAATAACATTAGCCCTCAAAATATTTATAGTCAGCAAACAGCTGAATTGACAACTCCCAAACCATTCTGAACAGAGGAACATCTTGTTATACTTCAGATACTCCATTAAACCATTTGAAAGCTGGTGAACATGAGATGATACAGTCCAGTTCATGAAAGAGGTCGTTATGCTACTTTTAAGAATTTCTTCTTCAAGGAATAAAAGTCCTATGAATTTTCTAATCATATTGTGATCACTTTTAGTGCAAGTGAGGTTAAGATGACAGAAAAATAGAGAGTGTATTTATCAAATGCAAAAAATACCACTGAAAATCTTTAGAAAGAGAGAAGCATGTACATATCTAAAAAAGCTTCAAAGTTTCCTCTTCCTCAGCAGTGTGCAGCTGGAAAGCTGATGAGGTGCTTTGTGGCCTTGTCAGTATCATTCTATGCAAATCTTATGTCCTTACCTTATCTCGCAGAATGCCAGATTTGCTGGCTTTTCTTCCTTTTCATAGCCCAAAATATTTTTTAGGGTGAGTTGAAATGCAAGTCCAGCTCCCTCTTCTACTCTTCCAGGACTTTTTATAGATAACTTCCAATAAGAGGCAGTTTCAAAATTCTGTCCCGAAATTTATGCTTGACTCCTTCCACTTTGGAAACACTAATATTCTTTGGGCATGCTCAGACAAGGTCATCTTTTGCCCCAAACTGAATGGAACGTGGCAATGACTAAGCCCTGCAAAGAGAGCTCAAATGTCAAAGTGGAGCCTTTACAAAAAACTTATATTTTCAGATAAATGTACAATTTGATTATTATATCTTAAGCAGTTATATTACCAAAATTAACAAAGTTGAATCATTACTGTATTTCCTTAGTATACATATAATTGTAACTAATTGTTTCAGAATATTAATGAATATTAGCTTTACTGATTTTACTAATTTACTAAATATTAGATTTACTAAGTCCTAATCTTGTTATTGAATGCTAAGACATGTTTAGTTTTTCCATACTGCGACAAGGAATCTTCATTTTTCTCCTATCCCTTCTTTTGGGTAACCTCTGTGTTTATAGCCTTTCTACAAACTAATATTTGTTAAGAGAAATGTAGTTATTTGCCATCTAATTCTGAGAACTACCATGCAAACAACTTTGAAAATATCTTGCTTATTATATTTCTAAATACCTTACATGGAGCATTCAGAAGGTACTTAAATCTACAGGAGAATATAATTGTTTACCTAATTATGAGAAATGTTTAGGTAATGAGAGGAATATATGCTTTGAGGACAGCTGGAAAGAAATGGCAGCTATTGTACTTGTGTGATATGTGTATAGGCTTGCAGTAAACCACAGTGCTGAAGGAAATAATTAAAATCAGCACCACCCAGTCAACTGGATGATGGAAACGCAGCTTCTGCCAACACTGGATCCAACAGACCTATTGAAAGATAAATCAAGTTCATAATGAAGTCACCAGATTATAATCTCAATTAAATTTTGTGTAAGGTATTTAAGTGGATGTGTGGTGAGGTCATGGACGGAAATGTAACACAGATTTTAAGAAAACCTGGGTTTCAAGCGATACAGTAAAGACTGTGCTGACACTGAAATGGAATATGCAGAATTAACATCAGCAGAATGTGATGGGGATTGACTGGATATACCAACCTTTCTGTGTGAAAGAAATATAAATGAAGTATGACTGACCTGCATGACCTGCATGAGCAGGCTGAGCAAATAATGATGAAATTTCAAAGCTCTACTTAGATATTCCATGGATATGCTTCTGCTAGGCACAACTATGTAGGTAAAGAAGCATATGGGTTCACAGAAGATTTTAAAAAATTGCCAGTGTAAGGTTTAGGGTGGCTTTTTGAATCAAGTCTTTGATAGATTAACGTAGAAATGAAATCTGAATAATTTTGTTTTTGAAAAACATTATCTACCTTCCAAGTTTCTCTTTCTCACATGTAAAATGCCAAATGAACTTGAATAATTACCTGTTCAGCACAAAGAGCATTAAAATCCTGCAGAAATATTAGAATATTTCCTGCCTCTTCTCAGTGCAGTAATATTTTTAGAATTTTTTTTTTTTAAATTTCCTTGTAATTGCAAATGTTTTGTCAGGAATGAAAATTCTTCAATTAAGAAGTATAACAAAGCTTTGAAAGTCACCTTTTTTAAAAAAAATGTCAGACGCCCTGTAAGTGTCCCTGGAATATTAAACCTACTCAAGTAACAAAGTAAACAACAAGCAATTAGCCCCAAACCTTTCAGATACAGTGGCGATTTGTCAGGTCTGTTCATAAAACTGGGCCTGTGAGAGGCTGGCCTTTGGGACACAGACTTTCAAGTTGCCAAGCAATTAAAGTGTTGTGTAGTTCAAATTTCATTAGGATTCAGGGAGAGGAAAAGCCCGTAGGGAACAAAGGAGACTCAGGACCCACCACTGGAAATGGTGAATGGACTACAAAGGACTTGGTCATGGCTGCTAAGGAGTAAAAATAAGCATTTAATTTATACCAAGAGTTATTACTAGCCTCTCACTTTATTTTCTTAAATCAAGGAGTAAGCTCACTTTTGGAAACAATTTTTGATAAAACACTTAGAAATGCACTTAGGGCCATAGAATTTTTAAGCTTGGAAAAGACCTCTAAGATCATAGAGTCCAAGCATTAACTGGCAGTACCACATGCATCACTTAACTACATCCCCAAGCACAGAGAAGATGCCCCTAGGAAATGATGTCACTCTCCTTGCTTGATGTAGTGGTGCACAGGTATTTTCAGGCTGCAAATTTCTTGATGGGAACCTCTGACATTCAGCTGCATTCTGCTTGAGGCAGCTAGCAGACACACATCTGTGTGGGAAGCTGGGGGGTGGGTAGGGAGGGGAGGGGACATTTGAAAATGGGGAAGAAAAACCCAATGCTGAAACTCATAAAGAAAGTTCTGTGTCTTAATCTTTCAATATGTCAGTCATTAAATGGCCCCATCATCTTTATGCTGTTTCTCCAATGCTTACTGCCTTCAGAGAGCAGCAGTGTTAGGGAGAAGGACAGCAGGAAAACCTGATGGGGTTGTAAGTACTCTCTCCTAAGCAGCCTTTCCTCCTTTCAGTTTCAGCCTTAAACATTAAATGTTTGCATTTTACCACATTTTTGTTAACTCGTTAATTATTATTGTCATTGAGAATTAGTAAAATAAACCCTGTCTAGACAATTTCCCTTGATACAATCTTATAGTACAATAAAGAAAAAAAAGTCATTGCTTTATATGGGGAATAATTTTCTTTCTAATAATTGACAATTTACCTTCGGAAATTAGTATTTTAGAAACAAGATTTGAGGGCATCCTAGGATTGTAAAATCTAATGGTGACACACCACAATGTTTAACAACTTTGTGTACTCTGTCTTACATTTAAAGGCACCAAAGCTCGTCACTGCAGGATCAGAATACGCACCCTGTCATGTCTTATCTTTTAATTAGGTCACCTAGTCTGCCCACCTTTTAAGTGCAGTGACTAAAATGTATTCTTACCATTTCTCCAGACTGCTTTTAAAATTCACAAAGGTTCTTCTAGTAGTTTTTTTTTTTTTTTCTTTTTGGGATTTTTTTAGGAGAATTGTGTTTTACCTCAATAAAACACCTTTAAAATTGTTTCTTGGTTAATTTTTTACTTATTAATATCAGGCAACTGAAGTATTGCTTTTCTGCATGATTGCAAGGATTTCATATCTCCTTATCACTTCCCCATCTCCTCTGTAACTTATAAATCTCTATGGTTTTGGCAAATATATGCATATTTATACTGAAATTTAAAACTGAATGAAGAAACATTCACTTCCTTTTCACCTAGAGCTTTATTTTAAATAAAAATTCTGGAAGCTTTCAACAATATGCATGTCCTGATCTTATTTCAACTGCAATCAAAACATCAGAATGGATCATAAGCCTTCTTTCACACACATTCTAGCCCAAAGGGCACTTAGAGCTGGCACTTTTCAGTTTCAGGAAGCCTAGAGAAAAGCCCAGGATGTCTTCTTCATGGGGCATTGGCCACAACCCAAACTTAAAAAGCCTCCACAAAGACCTGTTGAAACTCACTTTGGATTGGCTTTGCTTTGAAGTGTGGTGAGAAGAAGACATATTTTGCACAGAGCTCAGAACCTGAAATACATGCCTTGAAATTGGGAGGAAGCTGAGATGTAAGCCTTTCTAGAGGCTACAAGAATTTTAATACACATCTTCTATCCCCCCCAGAGGTAAGGTTTGATACCTGGCTATATGGCAGTTTCTCCACCACTCCCATAAAAGTTGTGTAACTGAGCAAAAAAGAATGCAAGGATTAAGAACCTAGAGAGAGAGTAAGGAGGAGATAGATATCCTGGAGCCACAACCTAGTGGTAGATTAATAAGGAGAATGGAGCAGAAGAGGAATCCTGGGTTCTGATGTCAAAGCCAGGGTTTCACCCAGCGTCTTTTTCACACACAACTTACAACAGATCTCCAAAGTAGTACTGAAACAGTATTTCAGCTTTAGTGTGTTACGGACAGCGCCTCTAGGTGTAAATCTGCATTCCTTCCACTAGGAATGAGATTTCTGGTTTGTGTTCCCAGTTTAAGTACTCTATTCCATTCCTTTTTCAGTACAGGCTACAAAGCAGAAAAAAGCAACGTACAGCACAATTCTGTTACAGGAGGGTTTTGTCTGAAAAAAATCAGTTTTATAAGACCATTTGATATTCTTTCTCTTATCATTGACTGTCAGGGCAATCAAAGAGCTTCTTGGCTCAAATAGAAAATAATAACCCATGGTTACAAAAGTTGTTTGGTGAAGAAAAAACTATAAATTGCCTGGTACTTTTTAACTTCCTTTTCACTTCATAATATAGTGTCAAGACTTATAAACAGTTTTATCTCTGATTCAAGGGCAGTAGTTCATGCATTCTCTAATCAGTATTTTCCATTATTTATTTCCTTTTAATATACTGTCCTCTTACATCTCTTTTCCTTGCTTTAAGGTTTGCAATGTCTAAGAAATTCAGGGAAGATCTGGAGTCCACACAGGTCTCCTTTACAGGCTGATACATGAGCATACAACACTGTCTGCTAAGTGTAAAACATTTCATTTCCACTTTGCTCTGTAGTAACAACCTTGCACATAGATCATGTTTGCTACAAATAGTCATGTAGGAAGGTGAAGTGAGATAAATTCATAAAGGAGCCCAAGCCTCTCTGCACACGAACTTTTCTGTGTTGATAAAACCTCATGCAAAGTTTAAGGACAAGATAGAGAGGTGCACTGAACCTCTTCCAGGTAGGGCAAGTGTATCCAATGTATTAACTAGATAATATAAAGTCAAGTGTTTATGAGAAAAAAAAGAAAAAAAAGAGCAATTTTCTCCTTTGTGTTCAAAAATTCAATAAAAACTTATTTCATTCTTTAACAACTATATTTCAGATACAAACCCTTCATTATAGGAAATAGCATGGAGAAGTGTTTTGACTTCAGAAAATAAATTTTCTGAGCATGTGAATTTAACGGAATCAATTTTTGCAATTTCAGGCTATTCACTTTGAACACAGTTTAAGACTCCAAGGGAGCACTGCAGCAAAACATTCAAACTGAACTCCTTGAAATTGGTTAAAGGCTACTTCAACTTTATTTCTTCAGCTACATTTTAGAAAGCATGTTTTCACAGGGTAAATTCAATTTCCAGTTGAACTGCTGAATTGATTAAATGTCTTATTGCATCATACTGCAACTTTATTGTAATTCCAAAGTTCCCAAAAAGCTATAACAGCAACTATTAAAAAAGTTACAATAATGGTAGCTAGTCCACTGACAGTGCAATTATGCAGCCTTGAAAATTTGACAGAGAAAAGTACCCTTGTCTGTCTCAGACCTTTTACCTTGTTATTTAATTTGGTTCTGTTAGTTTCTCTGATATGAAAAGCCATAAATATCACCTCCAGTTTACAATGTTGGTTTTTCCTGCCATGTCTCCCTTTGATATTTTTTCCATACTGAAAAATATAAGTGTATTTCTCTGTCCCTTATGGTAGCCACCAGGTACATTTCCATGTACCTTTTCCCCATTCCAATGATGATTCTCTGTTAGAGGAAAACTGCAGAGCCAGCATTTTGGGGTGCTGAGCACTACCAACATTTATGAACATACAAATTTATTTTCTGTTTTGGCTTGATTCTTTTTCCCTTCCCCAGCTGTTTCCACCTTTCTGTAACTTCTCTGCCTGGCACTTAGCATGGAGCTGGCACTGGCACAAAGCTGTCCACAGTAACTACATAGTCCTTCTTCCAGCTGGAAAAAGCCAATCATTAAGTAGGCAGAACTACAGTGTTTTATTCCTATGCACCTAACTCTGACTGTATCAATATGATTTCATCCCTTCGTTTTGTTTGCCAGGTACCTGATAATGAAAATATCCTCCAGTATTTTGTCAGCTTTAGTTTAGTCCATCCTAAGTCTTCCTTTGAGAGAAGCCTGAGAGAAGCTTAATAACATTTTGGAAGGGAATAATTTGGCAGCCAATGGCTTGAATCTAGAATAAGAGTAAACAAGTAACATTTTTGATGCTCCAAAATGCAAACTGGGAAGTTAAAAGCAGCAATTTCTAATTGTAAAATGTTTGGATCACAACACTTCTTTCTAAGGCTAGCTATGGCAATCCTTTCTGGTAAGAATTCCTAGCAATTTCCACAGAACAGCCATTCCCAACAGAGAAAGAGCTTCACCTGGAAGTTACTAACTATCAAATGCAACACTCAGCTGCAAGAACTCCAGTTGAACAATGGTATTTCCTCTGAAGTCTCATACCATCAATCATCATCCACACTGTTTTGATTAGATTCACTGTACCATGTTGCTCAGTTTTGCAGGGCATTTTCTGAAAAATTATGGAGACAAAATATTGTGAATGTACATTTTTACTGCATCTGTTCTTCAGTGCAGAGAATGTGCCACCATGGCACAGTGCAAAACAAAAGGGAGGTTGCAGCTGCATTTTTGCAGAACCCTGCAGCCTCTGATCATGCTGGCTGTATACACTCCTATGTACTCAAGGTAAAGGCATTATAATATATTTATTTTATTCCTAAGTATGTAATTCCCATTCATGGGAGCATTCTGTGTTGAGCATAATCAAGGCTCAATAAAAAGTATATATTGCACCCATGAAATAAAGCCTATAAATTCTGTAATTTTATTTTGCCACAGCTGTTCAGAAGGTTACAACTACATTTTGCAGATGTTCACTGTGCCTGTATTTAAATATCTCCAACTGGACAACATATTATCTCTGTGAATGCATTCCTGTGCACTGAGTTATTTTCAAGTCCATAAAGTTTGGAAATACCATGAGGTTGTCCCAGTGTCAGCACTCTGCTTTTGCAGTGAAGTCTAACACATGGACTCTCACAGAAGTAAATAAAATTATCTCAGGCTGTCACACAGCCTGGAAAAAAAATGTCACATTTCTTTCTGACACATCACTTTGGAACAGCACAGATCTCAGGAAGTAGTGCAACTGTGGGAAAAGTTATCTCGAGTTATCTAGTTTAGTAACCTTGTTGCTGCATATATTGACACCAAATTCAATGTGACTCTCATTTCACTGCAATGGGACTCCCACAGCAAGTGATAAACAGTGAGGCCAAGTAGAGATAAGGAATAATATAATTTTAATTTTATAATAAGTGTAAATACAATGGTAACTTAATTTCTTACCAACTCTCCTGTGAATACTCTGCAGAATGGTACTTTCAGTTATAAAGGGATAGAAATTTTAAAGCCTGGTCCCTTAAAGATGTCAGTGAATGATTTTCCATGAGGGAACTGCTTCATGCCTCAGCGGAGACAGTCTGCTTCACACAGACACTAACATTTAATTTAAGACAAAGTCTAACATTTTATTTAAGATGATGTCTCCTGTGGTTTCGGTTTCCAAAGAGGCTGTGCTTTGTGTTGGGTCACTGTATTACCACCTATTTGAAATTAGGATTTAGTCCTTGTGCTTTTGTTAGCTTCCTATCACTGAGATTCACACACCCTGCTGGATTCTAAACAGAGCAGCAGCATTAATTACATATTTACAGGAGCAAAATACAGAAATAAATTACTTCTCAGAATACAGGACCATACTGAAAGAACTGTCAAGCAGGATATTCGATTTTTAAATGCTTCTGATCTGGCAAGGAAGAGATTATTGCTTTCCATATTCATTTTTATATTTTGACTGACTCCAGACTAACCCCAGGGAGAGCCCAGAATCTCGGCTTGTCTGTGCCTGGGAAGCTGATGCTGGAATATTCAATCAGAAGAGTCTGCCATCTGATTAAACCCCTCCTGACACCACCCCAGCTTTGGTGAAATTTAAACTGCCTCTTCCCTCTTACTCTGTCTTTGTGAGAGGCACAGCAAGTCATTACACCCTGCTTGTGGATGGCCCTCCTGGTTCAGCCCAGGGGACAGGGCAGAGACAACCTGACAGCAGAGCACAGGCACAGGCCAGCAGGGACCACAGTCTGTATCACTGACAGCAGCAGCCGACTTTAATTTCCTCACATCCCCAAGATTTCAATGTTATGGTGCAGAGAAGGAGCCTTTTAGTACTTCATTGACCACATTCATTGATGCTGCTTCTCAGAGCCATTTGGACCAGAGCAGGGGAGGTGGTGTGGAAGGCAGGGAGATGTAGCGGAAAAGGAGAAGCACCATGTTTTGACTGATGCTATCACTACAGGCTACTGCACTGATAGGAAAGTTAAATAAACCCTTTGGACAGCTGTAAGGTCACTGAGCGCATTGAAATATTTTGCTATCATAATTCATGTTGCAGTGTTGTGTTTCAAGGCCTGTTTTCTCTATTTTTTAGTAGGCATGCTTAATCCCAAAAGATGGCATAAGTGGTCTTTCCCTTCCATATGTATAATGCACACAGTTTTTTGCTCATTCATTATATTGCAATGCACAGATATGTCAGAGACACAAGGCTCAGTCACAGGAGACTTCATTTCTGGTGTAAAGTGGTTTTGTTATTATGAATGAGAAGGTGTCTTGAAATGAGGATGTGCCTGAAGGGACAGATTTTGAGCAAACACAATGGGTGAAAGATAGACTATAACCTCAGTGTGCACCTGCACACTTAAGGTGAGGCAAGAGTATCTTAGGTTATCATATTAGTGTTACAAAGCAGGCAGTGTATTTGCTGCAGGGGTCATGCGTGGATCCTTATATATTAAAAAAAAAACGTGCTACATCAATCCAAAGCATAAATTAATTTGTTAATTTGAGCTACAAGAGAAGGCCCCATTTACCTTACCCATCTGTCTGTGAAGTCATTTCCCCTCCTCTTCTCATTCTAACACTGAATAGTACAGTGACAGGGTCTTAGAAAAGAGCTTACCAGCACTCTTCTACTTTTCCCAAAGCTGTAGAGTAACAGCTGAAGCTCTCAGCTAGAATCCAAAAATCTCAGTATCACCTTTGAATCATATGGACAAGAGACTTGAATCTGAGAAATTCCAGATTCTGAAAGTCTTATTGGAACTCCTTACCTACTCTATAGAAAAGACAACAGAGATTGCCTTTTCCCATCTGCTTGACAATCACAATGCTGTATTTTAAAAATAGCTACAAATTCTATTGTTAATACTATAGTTTTGCTTTATTGTTGTTTTTTTTGGTCCAATCTATCAGTCTAGGTTCTGTATTCAAGTAGTTGCCACCAAAAATGGAAGCCTTTGAATACCGACCTCATAAACAAACTGTCTAAATGAGAAGATTTGTGAAGGGTCATCTATGGAGTACAAGGCTTTAGCTCATTAAGAGCAAGGCATAAGTTATTTGCCTCTAAATATTAGGTGGAAGGGTTTTGGTGGAGTTGGAGTTTTGGACATACAAATGCAAGTATTTTTCAGTCAATGTGGCTTAAATTCTTGACTATAGTCAGAGGTGAAATAGCAGCATACTGATAAACAAACATTTGTCAATAGATAGGGGTGTTGGGAAGAGCTTCAACGGAACAGTTTCAGATGGAAGAATGAAATGTTATATGGAGACATTTCAGTTTTGGTAAAAGCCAATAAAATCAGAGGCAGGGGAGTTTTGGTGGAAGGGAACTTAAGGGGAACCAGGAGGCACAAGGTCATTGTCCCGGCAGCAACTCCTTGGAGGAAGGTTCTCTGGAGTTGGACACCCATGGCACTTTGGTTCATGTCTCAAGCCAGAACAGAGCAGACATTAGCTAATACCAAAACAAACTATATAAATAATAAGGCTTTTCATAAATTTTATTTTTATTCAGAACAAAAACTGATATTGAAATCAAGCATTTCCTTTGATTCACTAATAGTCTGGTCCAGCTGCATGAAGAGATATCAACACACTTCTTTAGCAAACAAAGCTTTAATTTAATATTGCTTCTGATCAGTGTCCTTCCCTAACAGGGAGGCAATATAAATCCAGCAAAGGCTGAGAGCTTTCTGCAGCATCAGTAGCTATTTTTATCACACCATCCTCAAGAAACCCTGCAAATCTTTGTTACTACGTAACTGAAGCATTAACAACATTTTAAAGTAAAGAAGGGTGTCGTGGTTTGAAAGACAGGTATCTGCTAGGGAGGGTGGAGCCTCCCTTTGGAATGGAGAATTCGAATCCCCTTCCCCCAAATTATAATTTAGAAAATTAAAGGGGCTTTCAGTCAGAGGTCTGGGAATAGGAATAACAGTTCTTTACTAATATGTATAGCAAGACAAACAAATGACAATAATAACTACAACATTAAAAGCAAACAGAACTAGGGACCTTGAGGGGCTTTGTTTTACAAAACCTGGGGCAGTCTGATTCCGGTGCGGAACTCCGAGAGCACCAAGCTGGAATGGTGGAAAATCCCGGGCTGGTGGTAGCAGTCCAGATGAAGCAGTCTAGTTGAAGCAGTGATCTCGTAGAGAAGGTCTGGTGACCTTTTCCTCTGCAGAAGATCTAGTGGGTAAGGGCCCAAATCCCACTTTATATCCAGGAGAGGATCCTTGGCTCCTCCCTCTGAGTGGAGCCTATCCCAATGGGATGCAGTAGGTCCTTGATTACCCATTAACAGAGATCGCTCCTGGAGGGAGTTATCTATGGGTCATGGCAAGGCATTGATGGGTCCATTAACAGTTCATGAAGGTGGTGATAGAATAGATTTTGGGCACATCCTAGATTGTAACCTAGGACAAAGGGGCTCAGTGGTTCCTGGACCTAGCTCCACCATAAAATGCTGAGACTGGTGTTTTATTTTGCTGCCAGCCACACAGCTGGTTATCGCCCTGCAGCCTCAGGCACCAACATTCACAAGGACCTCAGGAGCAGTTTGAGAGGCTGAACTGAGTTCCATGCCGCTGATCTATCCAGGCCACACTAGAACTGTCCTGGGAAGGAGACCACCTGCACACTCAGCACCTCTGAGTGTGTTCAGGGTCCTGTTCAGGTGCCCTTCTGCTGAGCAAGCTGTACAAGTGGAAATAACCAATAAAGGGATGAAGTGAACCTCTAGGTGTGTTAACCTCTTGTGCTGCTGACCAAGTTTCTCCAGAGTTTGTTTGTCAGCACTGTGCTAGAAGACAATTTCTTATTTCTTCCTATAGAGAGGGTGCAAGGGGGAAACTCATGGAAACATTACTTTCCCTGCATTCCCACAGAGATCAGCCGCAGTCCTACCTTGTAAAATACACAAGTAAAACACTTCTGTGAAACAATGCAGTGATTTTGAAGGCTGGCATTCAAGCAGAGCACCTTTATGGTTACATTAATTATTTAGCACCTTTGTTCACCATGCAGAAAATCAGCAAATTTTTGCTGAACCAGCTAAAGGAAATTTTCTTTTCCCAGTCTGCTGGCAAGTAGCTTTGCATATGTAAATAAAACATGTAATGTGCTGTTAAGAGTCCAGCCCTCAAATTTCTGTTTCATCCCAGTTATTAGCCACAGATGTCCAGTAATGATTGCTCTTTGTTCACCAAATTGACATTTTTTTCCCCTGTGGGGAGTAGGATGGAGCAATTTGGCTAAATAAAGTCTCTACCTACACTTCTTGTTTCCTTAATGAAAAAAAATGAAATCTCTTGAAACATGGAGTAGGTTAATTGGAGCAACAACTGTCTTGTTCAGTAAATCATCTCTGAATTCACCAAAAGGTATCCCAGCTGGCTCTGGGAGTAAACACTGGAAGTGTAGGAATGTGGATGTAAGCTAGCCAAAGCTCACAGAACAAAACTCTGCCTGTGATGACTGAATAGACAGCATTATCCTGATGAAGGATTTCTTACAAAATTATTTCAGTGGAACAAAATAGGATATGCATGGTATAAAAAAGGAAAAGCAGAACAATGCTAAAATGAAAAGGAAGAGATCATTAAAAAGGAACATTAAGACTTGAATCTACAGAGTCAATAGAATTCAGTTGAATAGCCCACTGTACCTATACTGCTGGTAAAAAAAATAAAAATAAAAATAAAAGGCAAGCTCTGTTTAGGAAAAGGATTTTATTTTAGCCTGAAGTAACACTCTGAAAGAAAATGTTCTGACTAGGAATTCACCAGGATTGTGACAGTCACTACTAAAATAAGGAATAACATAAACTCCTACTAAAAACATCTACTAGCACAAACATTCTGAATACATTCCCCTATTTATAGATGCTAAAATTCATAACATCTGGAGCTTGCTGGTACCTCTAAACATGGCTCTGTGAAGTGACACAGTCAGCTCCAGCCTCTCCCAAGCCAGACCACTTTTTCCCCATATACTCAATGAGACGACAGAAGTATTCAGTGCCAGTGAAACGCAGCACAGCAATATCTTCTCATTATCTCTTTGCTAAGGGAACCTCCTTTTTAATTTTTCTATTAACAGAGGGTCAGGTCCTGCTCTGGGCTGCACCAGGTTTTTTGCCAGTGTAATTTTAAAGGGATCAATAGTGGAGAGTAAAGTCGAATACCAATAGGGGTAGTCTCAGGGCATGGATAGAACATCATGTCCTGGATCAGCATGGAAGAGGTTATGACACATTTTCCTCTTGACAGCTTCTAATGATGCAACTTGACATGGAAGTTTTTGGTTACATCAACAAACGGACTCATGCTGTATTTAAGGTGTAGACCCTTGACATGTGTCTTTGATATGAACCTTCCCTAGATACCAAGCCTGTCCCTTCCACTTCCCAGTATCCTGTAAGTCCCTCAGTCTTCACACCACTGGGGAGCTGTAGTCCAGCTTACTTCCATCTCCCAGCCTAAACCAGCTCATGTCAGCTCCCCCCATTTAAAGTCCCCAGGAAATGATTGCTATCAAAAGAGGCCTGCCTGGCTGGGTTTCCATAAAACAGTGCCAGAGATCATGCTGGCAACCCACACTGTATAGTAGTATCCATGCAGCACAGAGAGCAGTACCCAATTTAGGTACCACAAACACTACCAGCAGCCTTAACACTTAAAGCCTTTTTTTGTAGGCAGTCCTGAGGTACAGCACAGCAGGTCAGCCTATAATTCCCAGTGACAGCTGAAATAGTGGTCTTGTTTGTTTATGATTAAAATTTAAGAGCATTTCTGTTTAAGTGGATAAATATTTATATCACAATAGTAGCATAAAGCTAATTATACTACTTCTCCACAACCACAACAAACTTTCCATCTTTTTAAAGAATTAATTTGCCTAATTCTTCTGTGCTACCATAGTATTTCATGGTAATTGCAATAACCTGTTTTCTGCTGGCAGGGAGAGAGCTCCTTTCTATCAAGGTCATGAAGAAGAAACCCAGCTAATATAAAAAAGGCAGTGAATTCTGAGAAGCACTTTGTATCAGTTGTTGGTATGCAAAGACATAATAATGGTACTTAGGCTGTTAAATTGAAGTGTGTCATTTAAGTAGCATAAAATATCACTCTGGCTAAAAGAAATGTAATATCAGGGAATAATGCAAAAAGAAAATCCTCTAAATCCTCAAGAACTAAAGCAAATCTGTTCATTATAAGCCAATAAATTTGAGCCAAATATCTAACTGCTCTATTAGAGAGACACCAGTGGTAATTTTATGGCCACACAAGGTGGGATATCCCTGATTAAGTCCACCAGTGCCAAGATCAAAAGAAACTGTCAGACATTTAATTACATCACAGACAATATCTGAAGGAGGCTTCTGTTTGCAGTCACAGTTTGCTGAGAGGATATGTCAGGCTGCTTGGGGAGGTGTCCAAAAGAGAAGTCATGCCTGTTTCTGAACAGTGTCCCTGTTTATACGATGCCTCTTCTCAAGTGTGTGAGGGACAAAGCTGTCAGCAAACAGAAATTCATAGTGGATGAAATCACACTTACATTAGCCAATTTTCTGAATGCAATCTTTGTGAATAAATCAGAATTTTAATAACACAGATGTTACAGGGGAAGGACATTCTAGTTACATCCTATTTACAGCAATATGACTAAGATCAGAGTCTGTCTTGAAACATCTAAAACTGGAACTTGAATAATTTGGATACAAAGGATCAGAGGGTTTGATAGGAAACAATAAACACTTTTAAGGAGTACTTTGCTTTGGTCTTCATCATCATGTTCAATCAAATAATCCTCTCTTCTACTGAAATAGACTTATTAATGGGCATTTTTTCATTCTCTGGAGTTTAAAGAGGCTTTTGTTGTTTTACAGTAAAAGTTCTTTTTGTGTTGAGGCCATTGATATCTCTTCTGAGAATGACTTGTTTAGCAATTACTTGTGTAGAGCCATCCTTAACATTTTAAAGGGTATGAAGACAGGGTAGAAATAAATGGTTTTATCACAGCAATCCTATGGATTTCTGAAGAGGAAGGGTGCCATGATCCTCATGCATTACATTAAAGAATAAAATCCTAAATACATACTGCTTTTCCAGTTAAAATCAAGCATGGTATGATCCATGTTCACACTGAAGAAAGTCATGGCCAAAGCAGAAGAAATCCTGACCTAAGCAGAATCATAACTGAAAGCAATGTGATTGAAGAAGAAAAAGAAGGATTGGAGAAACCGAACTTCTGTCTTCTTGATCTGTCATGTTAGGTCTGTACATTGTCATTCAGCAGCAGCATCACAAGGATATATTAAGTTGTATTTAATTATTTCAGAGATCTGTCTTCCAGCATTAGAGGAATAAGAAGCATAAGATTACCTATAGTTTTTTAAACCTTAAAAAACTTAGGATTTTTTAAAAATCCTTTTTGAGCATTTGTTCAGATAAAGACAGGTTATAAAGTTCTGTAATGACAGAACTATTATTAATTAGCAAGTGCGGTTCCTAAAACACCAGTGCGGGGTGCTTTTTTCTTGAATCAGTTACACTTGAAACTTGTTTTTTCACAAAAAACAAAGATTTGTTGTGAAATCCTATCTCAGTCTGTGGTGAGTGACATATTTATGACACCGAACCTGGGGGTTACAAACTCTACTCAGTTTTTACATATACAGGCCTTATCACCTCTTTCAGTCAAAAACTTCTTGAGCTACAGAATGACTGCAAGAAAGACATTTTTCTGTATCAAGGTTGATTCAGTATTGGGGACTGGTTGCTAATACCTCGTGCCATTATCTTTAATTGAATAAGGTCCATTTGCATGAACAAATAGCCCTGCAACCATGAAAAGATTCTTGATTTTTCACAAAACATATAAAAATTTAGCACTGCTCTCTGATAGAGGGAATATCTTGGTGAAGCCAGTGGCGTCTGCAGTCTCTGTTCATTTTAATTATGTGAAACAGAGAAACATGCTTATTAGCTGAGACATCACTACCTTCCATCTGGTTAACTGAAAAACTTTCATGTCAGGCTGAGCCTGCAACTACTTTAAAGCTGCCTGGTTACCTGTGAACCAGCATGCCTGTTATTCTGAAATATTGATGTTTGAAAGCCTCCAGCTATACTACAAAATAAATTTGAGGACAGAAAGAATATTTTTAACAAGATCAGCTTTCACAGACTGCATTTGAAAGGTTTGCACCCCATTCAGCAGCAGTGCTCCGTATTTTAAGTAAGCATGGAATACTTTAGCTTCACAACATGTCTAATAACAAGGAAAATAAGTATATATGGTTCCCCTTTAACTGAGTTCAGAAAGTGAAGATCATAAAATGATCACAGAGTGGTTTGGGTGGAAGGGGACATTAAAAACTGTCTAGTTCTAACACTTCTGCCATGGACAGAGACACCTTCCACTAGGTGACTAACTGCTAAAATTTTTGCTGGCAAGCATAAAATCACAAGGACTGGCTGGTGGAAAGAGAGGAAGCCTGAGGAGCCAATGTGAGAAAATAGTGTCTGCACTGGCTGAGCATACACTGCCAAGACACTGCTGAGGTTTATGTAAGAGGTCCACAGACCCTAAAAACTGCCTCAGTAGAAGGTTTGCATAGGGTATTTCTGCTTTGTGCCTGAGAAAAGCTAGCAGAAGGAGAAAAGAGAGTTCAAGAACCCTTTAGGTTTGTTTTTTCTCTGCAGGAATGAACCTGGCTTTGTGTCTGGAATGCAGGTGGGGGGAAGAAAAAAATAATATTCAAAATATTAACCAGAAGTATAAGCCCCAGAGAGTACAGATTTCTATCTGTACACAAGGATCAGGTAACCTGTTGTCCTTGGGTGATATTCACTGGTATGTTGAGAGTAAGGCTCAAAATGTTCCACACAAAGCTCAAAACTACAACAGGGTGGAAGTGTGGCCACAGACCTCATCTGTAGTTCAGCTTTTGCCATGGAGTGTTGGGATTGATTACCTTATAATTTCTACACAGATAATATTTTGTATCATTGAGTTCTACCAATTAATTCATCACAGCTTTAAAGCATTCATCCTCATTCCTTACCAGTTACAATCACAGGCATTGCCTTCTCCTTTCCAGCTCCCCACACTGTGATTAACTCTGATGGCTACCGTCCAGTTCATGACTAGATTGATCACATTTTCAGCCTGTCTTCATTTCCCATGCTTATTACTATGTCAAATAATTGTGGTGTTTCCTGAATTAATATTTTGCCAACAGACAACCCCACAGAACACACATATCCCTGGGCCTTTCTGCACAGAGAGGTGCTGACTAGTCAGAAACAGATGGGTTGGAGGGAGGGGGTGGGGTAAATAAATGCAGACATCCAGCTGAGCTTGTGGGTGACTTTGAAAAATTAAGCTATAGATTTAGTCTCTTACATTCATATTTAGTTCCCTAGCTTTGAATCTTATTAAATGTGTTTGCATGCAAGTCTCTCTCTGGAGTTTTTGCAAAACAGGTGCATAAGAGGTAAGATCATGCTTCTTATATAATGCTTCTTATAATAATGTTTCTTATACTTCTTCCTCATGCTTCTTCATCTGATGAACAGCCACAATCCCCAGCTGCCAAGTTGAAGAATATATCTTCCTTTCACACAGCATCTGCCTGTCTGACATGTTTTTGGGAGCTGCCATATGTACTCATCTCCTGATATTTTGTCTTGGATGCAGTGCTCATAAAGTCTGCTATGGATTGCTCATCCACCTTTAGGGCTGCAGTTTCCAAACTGAAAGCTCAGCACACCTCTGAATAAGTCTTTTAATGGAGCAGTACATCATCTTAAATTGAAATCAGAGGGTACCTCCACATTCAGATGCATTTGCTCATGTGTTCCAGCTGCTTCTCAAGCTGAACCACACTTGAAACATATTTCTGACAACTCCAGACTCAGAAACATCTCAAACTAATGGGATTACACTGGCTGAAGTGATGCTTTTCTTTTCATTAGAAAACACTTTCAAAACAACACCATTAAACACACCAGGAGTAAGTCAGTCATAGGATTTTTGTGAAGTTGCCCACAGAAATTTCAGATGGCTCCTTCTCCTAGCCAGTTCCTTCCTCACTTTGCTTGGTTAGTAACATCTCCTTGTCAAAGCAGGAAATCTGGATATCCTACAGGGGTGGAATGGACGCAGCTCCCTTGATGTACCCACCTACCTTCATAAAATGGGCATTAGTTAGGTAAATTAGATTTTATTTCCCAGTCACTATGGACTCAGTGAAATGTTTGCTGTATGTATTGACATTGCTACTTTAACCTGGTAATGGTCAATATGTTAACTATTTGTAGCTAAATAAAGTATTAGAGACAAGCCCATGGATCCTTTGATGCATATATTTTATATTTCATTTAATTATATTGAATCAAAGCTCTTCTCAGTATCTTTTGTGTATTTTTTCCCATATGCTTCTAATTTGGGCTCATGGTATTTTATTATTATGCAGCAAGGAGGGCAAACACTCAGGCTTGCCTTATCTATTTTTTTTAACTGAGATCTGATGATGAAAATGTTAGAAAACCTGCCCTATGAGAAAGACTGAAGGAGTTAGGTCTTTTCTCCCTAAGAGAAGGTTCACCCCTCAGTATTCCAATACTTAGAGGGCAGATACAAAGAGGACAGAGGATCCCTTCACAAGGAGCCATATAGAGAAGGATAATGGGTACAAATTTCACTGGGAGTTTTATCTTCATGTAAGAAAGACATTTTTTACAGTTTGCAAGAACATTCACTCACCAGACCAACTTTTCCAATGATGTGATAGAGACTCCCTCTCTGGAATTTTTTGACATGTATTTAGACAGATTGCCCAAAAATGTCACCCAAGCTCTCTTTCCCCAAAATTATTAGACCAGTTAATCTTTCAAGGTCCTTTTCAACCTGGAGAAAGGTTCTATGATTCTTATCATCTGCTCTGATAGAGTTTCACATCTGTAACTGCAGCAGTTTGCCACACATGTGTTCCAAAATAATGTGAGACTGGGAAAAAAAATTTCCTCCCAGGACCCAGATAATGTCACTCATCTGAGACTCTAAGAAGGACTAAATAAACTATACCTGCAGTTCAGTGGCAAGTTGAAGTACACCATTAGGTTGCTTTGTACTTTTTTCCTAGCTGCTGTGAAAAATGTTGAACAAGAAAGTAGTTGTTGGCATTTTCTCTTTAGTAGAATGGGACAGTGTGACTCACATGCTAGGACTCAAATCTCTTCTACAATAAAGTGATAGATTGTGACAGGGGATCTGCATTCCTTCAAAATAGAAAAACCATGTCATCCAATATAGAACATCTTTAAATTCCAGCTCTCTGGGGTCAAGGAAGGAGCTGACAAGGAATTAAGACCTGAAAGTATAACAGAGGCACTGTTCCTGAGCAGAGTTGTTGGAACAGTGTTGTTTGAACATCAGGACATCAGCACAGCATATTTTGAAAGACATCAGCACAGCATATTTTGACAGTGTTCTAAAACGTTCTTTCTCATTATTATAACTATTTTTTCAGGGCTATCTGAAGAGTTAAACTGTGCATGACTGAAATTAAAGATGGCATCAAAATTGCCCTATATTTGTTTTAATTTGAAATTTTCATAGAAAGTATATTGATAATAGAGCTCTCTCTGAAATGTCTAGAATTTTGCAAAGTACTGTATAAGAAATACAGAACAGCACCATTCACAAGAGTGATAATTAATAAATTTATTTTCCAAAGCAGATTAAACCTCCATTCAAATCATTCAAAATCCAAAGGCTAACTTTTGTCCTAGAGTTTAGAATGACTGTCACAAGCCAGGTAATATCATGTAGATACATATTCTGTATAATATTGCAACTTCTCATCATTGTTTCACAAATTTCACTGTATTTTTTACTATATAAACCTGGTCTCTTTGGGTCAGGATGATGTAGAGTGATTTCATATTTCATTCAGCTCATTTTATCTTAAAAACACCACAATTACACAAAGAAGAAATTATGGACATAATAAATAATAGAACTTGCAGAAGGAATAGCTATATGTACTCAATGGGATCAAAGAAAAGGTCTTACTACTCTCAGCAGATGATGGATTGTGAATTAATTGTTTTTACATATTTTTAGGTATATTATAAAAGCAATTATATTTTAAAATTTGCTAAGAGATTAAAGAAGAATTTAAAGAATGCAGTCATTGAAAGAGGATGCACTTAATGAACTTAGTAGAAATAAATTAGTTTTTGCTAGGAAATAATTAAAAAAACCCAGATCCTTGTAATATATTCTTCTCTGTAAAGGCAGAAAAAAGTGTCAAAAAAAATATTATTTGGAAAATGCTAATCCAGTAAACACTTTTCCTCAAGTCAGGGAATGACAGAGGTTGCCTTAATTTGGACACCTTGACTATGAGCACTATGTTTTACTCGTTGTTTGCACAGTTGCAAGCTTTTACAGCATCCTGCCTTATTCAGTCAGTGCTTAGGGCAGAACAGTGTTCACTGAAGGAGCTGCCAGATATTGTCTTTTATCAGTTGTTCTTCCTTCCCTTTGACCATGTGGTACCCTCTGACACTCACATTGCACTGTGACAGCTAAAATTTAGGTTCTCTCCACTCTGCCCTATGGAATGGACTCCATCAATGGAGGGCAAATCCTATGATACAAAATTGTTTCTCTGCCAAGTAAGAGAGAGAGCACCTGCTGGGAGGTAGGTCCTGAAATAATTCAACATAAGGTGATTTATCTATAAAAGTATTTCAGTTTTAAACTTTATGTCCTGATTCAGGAATTAAAATATTTTTATGTGTTTGTAAAGCAAAAATTTAGATGTCTTTGCAGTTCTAAATCTAACCCACCTTTTCTTCCTATTCTTCTCAACATCACAATGTATAAATATATCACCAATCAACTGCCAGAGACAGAGATGCCCAAAGCTTCAATGAACTTTTGAAAAGACAAAGTCTGAAGTGAAGAAAACAGTGTTATCTTCATAATGCAGATTGGGAACTATGGCACAAAAAGATTAAGTGGCATGCCTAAGTTTATCCAGGAAGCTTTTAGCAGGCCCAGAAATTGAATCTGAAGTTGTTCTTGCAAGAGTCTAATCTAGTTTTGCAGCAATATTCCCTTTGTATCTCATTAAAAGTCTTCAGAACACACTTCCCATTTTCTGATTTCTCATCCCAAAATGTATTTTGTTCTTAATTTCAGGAACTGGAAGCAATGACACCAATCATATGAATAACACTACAAAAAAAAATGTATAACAATATGCAGTATTTCTGCTTACATGATGAAAGTAGGTTACAAGGTATATATTTCCTGTTTGTTCAGAGAGTATGGATTAAAAATAAACTCTCCTATAAACTCATGTTTGCAAACATTAGGTTAGCATATGCCCCATGTCTAGGTGGGCTGTTTCATTATTCTAAGCAAAGCCATATGCTCTGTAAAGGGAAATCAAGAAGGAGTGATATTTTTGGTGTCATTTGATTAAAACATATTCTTTGAAAAACATACTTTTTTTTTTTTTTTTTTTTTTTTTTTTTTTTGGTCTTTAGCACCACAGTCTTGAAATTATTCCTTCTGGAAAGGTAGGAAGGAGCCCCTTTGACCTGTAGGAACAAGTGGTCATGTTTCTTTCCTTGAAAGCAGCAAGGGAATGCTGTCCTTTCCCACACACCAGGGTGTATTTGGAGAGTGAGCTCGTTGCAGCTGCCTTATCCTCTCTACCACACACAAACCCAAAGTCAGGAGCTGAACTGACCTGGGGGCAATATCCCTTCACTGCCCTTCTGCAATGACACATAATCCTCACCTTAGCTGTTTGTGCTGGTTTGGCACTAAAGAATAAATTTCTTGGGTTTATGCAGTTTTAGAAATGTATTGTTGAAGTTGAAATACATGCTCAGAGGGAAAAAATGTTTAATGAATATTAAAAGCAGGCAATTAATTTTTCCTCTCTGTTACTCCCAAGCAGATTTTATGGAACAGCCATGGAAAGTATGCATAACAGATTTATAAACTGAACTTTCCATTTGTGTGGCAGGCAAGAGGCACCTTGTTTTTATCAGCCTGTGGGGATTCTGTTTATGCTTTGAAGCAGATAGGAATTTTGCAATATTTATATAAAGGTTATGTTTTCCTTTCTTACTAGGTATCTTTTCTTACAGGTGAAAGTCTTGAGTTAGATGATTTTATTAATCTTTAAATTATACAGAACTTGAAGTGGCAAAATCAAAGTCTGATTTCCTGACTTGTACTCTCTGTTGGAAAGATTGCCTATTACTCAGAAAACTAAATTTGAATATGGCACAGGGTTGTTACGGGTAGAGAACGCAACCAGGCAAAGCAGAATTTTTGTTCCAACATAATCTTTTATTAATTTTATTTATCAGCTTCTCACTAAGGACAAAGAGGAGAGTATTTTTGATCATTTTCTCAACCTTACATATAAAAGTAACAAGTCAGCTCTGCTCCTAAGACGTAATAGATTTTTTCTACAAGTTATTAAATGTTAACATTGCAGTTGCCTCTTTGTATGTGCCCACAAGAGTTTTTATAGGAGACATTACTTTGATATTATCCCATCAGAAGGAGAAAAGCTAGTACATTGCAAATTCCCCTTGGGACACCAGGTCCAGTCTGCCTGGAAGCACTGTATTGCATCTTTTCTTCTCCCTGGGAGTCTGAGACAGACATATGGTATGTACCAGCATATTGTGAAGAAGAAACAAAACCTCCCTCTCATCAAAGTGCATGTCAAACTTGAGTGGAGTGTGCTTCCTGGAAAATGGGCTAAGCATAACTGAAGCCCACTTATCTTCCATTTGATCCTGACTGCAGCTGGGATCTATATCCATTACCTTATATCCAATGTCTTAGCCACTTTGAGGCTCTGCTAATAGTGTAACTCGTGTCACCTCCCAAATGACAGCACTAGCCACTCTGAATAGTTGAGGTGACACACTGTCAAAGTCCTCCACGTAAAAAGCACCAGAAATCTGTTCACTCTCACCTGGGAAGGAATTATTTCTACAGTTTATTTCTAAGTCTCATACTATGCTTTGCCTCCCATCTTCAATGAGATGACTTTTTGGCTCTTCAGTGTGTTCTTTTTCAATACTATTTAACATTCTGAGAAATACAAATTAGTTCCAGTTTTGAAACTTTTGAAATTACAAAATTGGCATCAGCTCCAATATATGTATAGTAAGGAGGGAAAGTGGGAAGGGAACGTTATGGTTTCAATAACACCACACACATCATCCTGTCTTCTCAGCTTCTCTCATTTAGAGAATATAAACAGTTTTATTTATAAATAATGAACAATACAAACATCACCATATTTCTTCCCTTTTTAAAAAATCCTAAGACAAATTTTAAAGGCTGTTTAGATTGGGCAAGTGAACTATAACAAGACATTTACTCACAGGAATTTTTGCATAGGAGTACTGAGCAGCCAAGAGATCTCTGATTCCCACAGCACTTGGGGACAGTACAAGGTTGTGTCTGTGTTGTTTTCAACTGATGACATTGGTTATGCAAGAGTTTGTGCCAGAAATGCAACTCAAAGGTTCTCAAGACCGAGTGTGTGTTGTCAACTACATAACCTGGGCTCCCAATGGACACTGCCCACAGATTCTCCTCCTGACCTGGCTCAGACCACAAGTAAAGCTTATGCACAGCTGTGTGTATCTGCCCCCAGACAAATTCCCTTGATATCATTTTGGCAATGTGAAAAGACTTGAAAAGCCAGGCATGGTTTGAAGGTATAACTGGAAGATTGTAAGAAGTTACGACTGTCATAAAAGCTATGCTCTTACCTATCCATATCCTTCCAGAAATGCAAGTTTTAAGATGGGCTTTCAGATTAAATTGAAGAGCTGGAAACAATTGGAGGAACACAGAAATTAGGATGTAAAATATAATTTGCTCTTTGTATTCAGATCACTGCTAAATTACTTATCTACATAAGATATCTAGAATTTTCTGCAAACTGAGTTTTTACAACTATTGGAGAAAGATAAATAAAATTATTACCCATACTTTTTGCATGCCATTTTAAAGATTATTTTGTTAGAAAAGTTATCCAAATTATGTTTGTGAAAATGAAGTGCATGAATCGAGTTCATATCCATTGTAGAAATCATGTAAGAGGTAGTTATAAAAATTTTTCTCCAAAGACTATTAAAGTCTTTGTGTCAAGATCCTTGATTAGCTTTTAAGTGCCACATTTTATAGACATAAACATACATATAAACCTGAAGATGTGAATAATATTAATATGTAGACTTTTAAATGTGCTATTCAGAGATGTTCTGTCATGAAACAGTATGGATATTATACATAATGTAGAAAAAATAATTTGATTATATAAATTTGCAATTAAATGGACTATTTTGGCACTGATGAACGTGCTGGATATAGGTTTCCCAAATATATTGGATTTTTCTGAAAAGAGCAGCTATATTACTCTCTAGAGAGTCATGGATTTTGCTGCATGGAGCCCATGGTTCAAAGTCACTTATATTCCTGAAGTAAATACAGTCCTGATTCACTCACACTGTTAATTTTTAAATTCTGACATTTGAGTCTAAGTATTCAAAGTAGGATATAATTCCAGAGGTGAGTGGCAGTTTCCATTCAGAAGAATTTATCCTTTTCTTGCAGTGCTTATGCACGTGAACTCAGAGTGTATACTTCTTTTGACAAGCAGAATTGGAGCCTGGAAAGTATGTGGCTGCACTCTCTGACTTCACATTTCAAACAACAAAATTATATAAGGCATATGACTTAAAATATTTCTCATATTATCTTCTTCTCCACAAATTTAGACTATATTGTATTAATGATACAGATGAAACAGCATGGTAGTTTCTCTCAAGGTGTGTGTGTGTGTGTGTGTGTGTGTGTGTGTGAAAACGCTTTTCACAGATACCAAAATTATACAATTTAACCTAGCAGTAGAAGCCAAAAGCAAAACGGTGAAAGTCCAGTCCTGAGATAACCTGACTCAGTAATTCAGAAATATTTTATTTCTATTCACTTTTAATATGAGCTGAGCAAATGAAGGGCTGTATTCACACATACTGCCAACATAGAGATTTATTTAGCCAAGAGCATTGTAGCTTGATCAACCTGAGTCTCAGAGCCTAAACTCAGGGTGTAACTGACTGCAGAGTTCTTTTCTCAGGTTATTTTCTCCTCCTAGATACTGTCAATGCCAGTGCCACAATGCAGACAGCACTGAGGCTGCCCTGTGTCTCCTGTGCACTACTGCCATTCATTAGTCAGTGACTAAAGGATAAAATCAGTGAAACCTCATGGGAAATTGAATTCCAACCTACTTACTCCATGAGCCACAGAAGGAAACGGAAAACTTTCCTGGACACAGGACCTCACTCTCTTTTTGCAGAGGAAAATCTGAACTTATGTCTCTCCATAAGTGAATTGGCAAATCATAAATGTAGTATGAAAGTTATGAACATTATGAATGTGGATCTCCGTTTCTCTGTCAATTATTACCAATTTCAAAAGAGAATACATTTTTTAAATTTTCCTGAGGTTAAAAGAAAATGACAGATGAAAATAACTAAATGGTTTTATTTCTATTGCAACCAAATATTTGTCTCCTATTTTGCCTCTGAAACAACAAAAAAAAAACCAATTATTCTCTCATTTCTAGTTAATGAATCTCTTAGTGGATTATGAAAATCACCAGCAAAATTAGCTGCTTTTCTCAGTGTATGATAGGGACAGGATGGCATGTAAACAGAATTATTTCTTCCTCCTTTAGGTGAGGTTTCAAGCATATTAGCAGATGTTGTGTATTATGTTATAACCATCTACCCTTTGAAAAAAGCAAGATTTAATTTGGCAGAACTGTCAATCTAGCAGCTTTAATGAACATTAAATTATTTTAATTTTAATTGATTCTTTGTTTTGGGGTTTTTCAGCATCTAAGATGATAGAAATTTCCAAGATCTAAAGTAACCATGGCTCAATAGCATATGACTTTCAAATGGAATACAGATCAGTTCTTATTTTACCTAAGTGAGTTCATGCCCAACTGCTCAGTTTCCTAGCAGAAGTAATGTGTAATAAAAACGAATTAAACAAAAGGATAATGTCTTACAATGGTAATAAGTGTTAGAAAATTATATTCTTGATAGAAAAGGAAATATCTCATAATACAGTTTTCTTCTAATGGCAGAAATAGGATTTATATATTAATATATAATTAGTTATCCATTAAGATAATCATATATTTGGCTTTTGAGTATCTTTAAATGGAAGTAGAGTATGTCTCTAAAGCAAAATCAGCTTCACAAATAAATCCTGCAGAATATCTTCAAATTTTTATCTAATAACTGTGCAGTTATTAGATATGCAGACAGTAGACATTTTCAGATAGCTAATCACTGAATGTAAAAAGTACAAAAAGAGGCAGTGTATCTTTTCTATTCTTTGAAAAGAGATAAGGTCATCAAACACTAATTATTTTAACGAGTTTCAACCAAAGAAATCTCACAATGTGATTTCAACTATTCAGAAGTGCTATTAGTACATATTTAATGAGATTGTCAATATGTAGAGCACATGGATTATTGTTGAAACACTGGAATTCATAGTCGAAGTAAATAAATTTTCTTAAATCAAAAAAATAAAAATATTAAATACAACCTCTAGATGAAGAACATGAAGATACAAATTATTTAGTACCAGAATTTATCCATTCATTACTTTCAACCCCATCTAGCATGCAACTAAGAAACAAATTTCTTTTTCAGTGAAGGAACCATTAATCCATTTACCTACCAAGACTTTGCCCTTAGTGTTCTATCATTTTCTTCCTACTCTAAATTTTAACATCATCATATAAATTGATAAAGTTGCAGAGGTCTCTTCCATCCTGAATTTTCATGCAGTCATGACTATGTTCTTTTTTCACCTATGGTCCATAAAATGCATGCATGTTTGGAATTTGGTGGAATCATAGCTGTGCTCACATAAGTCTGGAATGCTTTCCAAAGTCTGGTTTGCAGAAGTTCTGCCAGAAACTTGCCACAAGACTTAGTAAGCAAATTAGGGGGCAGAGGCAGCAACAAATCATTAGCAGTGGCCATTCAGCAATGAAACACAATATGCTTCCCTGTAGTTTGCACCACCTGTTTCAGAACAGGCTTTTCAAGAATGATGCCCCACACCACATAAGAGTATATAAAGTCAATTTTATTCTCCAGGAGATAGACCATGCAGAACTTCTCTTCAGTTTATATGAAGGTTTATGGTTTTTCAACATATTTAAATCAAAAAATTTTTGGACCCATATACATATATCTGAAAGCCTTAACATTAAACTCTCCTACCCTTCGTAACAAAAGCTATCAAGGAACCCAGGCATCACATAAATAGGACAGTCAAGCAAATTTCACCTAATGGTTATTTAGGCATTAAGAGTTTTTCCTCTAAACTATCATGGAAAAAGTATACTAACAGGCAGGTTTTCCACCTTTTCTGCCTTGCTAAGACACACAGTTTTTTTTAAAAATTACCCTTTTGAGCTATTATAACTCAATTCTTACAATTTAAAGTTTTCCCTGACACATAAGGGAATAAATAAGATGAACTAATTTTCTAACTGTAAAGGTACGTGCTTTGTCTTTAGTATGACAGAGTAATTTAGAACTACAGACTTCAAAACACAGTTCAGGAAGAGATGTGTAGAGACACAGCTCCCAGCTGATGAGAAAAAAACATGCCCTCATTATGCTAGACCCATGTTAAAAATGCATATGCCATTTATTACCAATACTATCAAATAAAAATGGCCCAGTTGCAGACAGCTTGAAGATATAATCACATACACAACAGAATCACACAGGCAAAAGCACTAGAGGAGACAAACCTTTTCAAAGACACCCATGATGTCTGCTGCAGCCTTAGATGATATCAAAGAGAGCACTGAGCATGCATGGTGTCCCAGAGGAACATGACCCATCTGCCCTAAGCAGTAACTCTCCCATATGTTCCTATATATACACATAATGGGCAAACTAATGTGTGAAAATCAAGCCAGCTATGGCTCTAATATGGCATTTGCTGCCATCCCTACTCAAAAAAAAAAAAAATGAGCTGTTTTCTTCTACATCTTTCTCTGTACTCACTTGCATATGATATTTTTTTTAACAAATTGTGTGATAAGAGAAATAGAGGAACAGGCAATTGTTTCCTGTTACGCTCTACTAAAGAATTGTGAAATCTTTCATCTTGTTTGTGTGTAATTTGCAGGGGTTTTTTGTGTTCAGCTGCAGAAATACAAAGTGAAAGAAAAAAAAAATCCCATTTGTATCATAAATACTAGCACAGAAGCACACACACAGATTCCTAAACAGTAAATCCAACATTAAAGAGAAAAGAACTATGAAAGTAAGTCCTACAGCTTTCTACTATCTGCTACTGTCACTTTCCTTATTTCCACTGCCTTCTGCATGCTGAAGAATGGTCTTATTTACCCATCTCTTAATCCTGGATTTCTGAGAAATCCTGTTCCAAATTGCTATCCAGTTTTCTGAAGAGAGCTTTTAGGGATTTGTCACTACTTCTCCTAAATTAGCAGGGATGTTGCTGTCTGAGCAAATTTCTCAACCATACAAAATTAGGCACTTCATTTTATTTCTGAAGTGTTTTAAAGCACTCTTACCTACAACAAAGAACTCCTATGGATGAGCAAAAAAACCACAAAAGATATGAAGACTTTTGTGGAGGCAAAAAAAAAAAAACAAAAAAAAAAGAGAACATTTAAAGGCCATATTCATTCCAAAGAGCTTAGAAATGTTTTCTAGATTCTAGGAAAACAACAGTGATTTTTTCCTCTGCCTGGTTTTAGTCTAACATCCAAGCCTCTTCTTTTCTGCACTGTTTAGATGGCACTGATCACATTGGTGTTAAGAACATAAAATGCCAGTATAAAATAGCCATAATCCCATGATCTACTGGCACTATACCACTCATGGCTTTCTTTCACAAAATATTTTTGCCTGAAAAGAACTTAATGTGAAAAACAGCACCTAATGAAAAAAACAATAGATGGTTTCTACATCCAGTTAATATTTTTGAACTGAATAATGAAAATAATATTTGGCATCTTAATGCAGAAGCTGTACTCCAATCATCTGCAAACCAGTATCAATTGTGATGACTCAGATAACAGGCTTCCACAAACTTCATAGAAAGGGCGAATAAAAATCAGGAACAGGTAGAGATTTTTGCAGTCTCTAACTGAGGAATTTGCAAAGTTTGGTCACCAGATAATGTCTTTTGCAAGTAATTTTCGATAAAATGCAAAATAAATCAAGGGCTTAGTGGTAAGAAGCGGTTACTGTTTTCTTAAGGAGTTTTTGTTGACTTTTCTGCTCCTCATGAGCTTTCTTGGACTAGAAAATTATTCTCCTACTCAAACTGCATGACATTTCTAAGAAGCAACATATGGTATCCATTATTTTATCCAAGCTCTGTGTTTGTGGCAGTGGCAAGGCCACCGGGCTGAGGGCCCAAGTTTTGCTTGTTTTAAAATATTGCTGCTATCAGCTCTGTGCTGTTTAGAGTGTTGGTGTACTTGGATTTCCAGGTATTATCTTTTCAGACCTAGTGAGGCCTGTGAGAGGATGATGCAAAGTAGTTTGTGTACTGTAAAAACTTTACAGTGCAAAATGACATGACATTCCCTTCTCTTTGTATTTTGCAATCTCCCATGACAGCCAGTACACAGGGAATCGAAGAATGAACAAATCCCACTCCTCCATTCTCCCCTTCCCTCACAGTTGGATCCAACAGAGCTTTCTGGACATCTGGCAATAGTTCTGACAAATTGCAACAACACATGTTGAGATCCATGGCACAACACATCATAACTCTGAAGCATTTTGAATAAACTTACAATCGCTTAACACACCGCGTGAGTTGCAAAGTAAACTTTTCCATGTACATCTTGGAAATCTAAAGCAAAACATGAGCGAATGGTGCTGTGCAATATACAAAAGTGAAGTAAGGGTTGATGCATTCTGGAAGGATCCAGGTATTTTACCCTCCTGGTATCTCCCATGCCTTTCTATTTTTTTACAGGACTTCTCTCAGTCATTGGAACCAGAATCCACAATGGAAGAGGTGCAGAGGAATATGTAGGTGACAATACAGTGACATCCCACATCATAACCTTCCTTGAGAGTAAAGTGATTTCTAAAAGGAAATTGTATCTTGGAGGTAAGAAGGTAAGAATTTTCCTCCCAGGCTTTTCTCAGGCAGTAAAACGCTATGCTTGGCTCACCATGGGCAAAAGCAGAATGCCACAAACTGACCCCAATTTCAAAGCCTTTTTTTAGAATTCGAATACTGTATTTCTATAACAGTATTCTTATAAAATATTCTATGGGATTCCACTAATTGAACCTAATGGAAAAGTCATTCCCAGGGCTTAGTTCTCTCTCGCAGAAACTTTTTGTTTCAGCCAAATGTGTTGGCAAACCATGTAAACCTCTGGAACAGTATCTAAGTATTTTTAGATTAGTAGGACAAAGGCAAACTTATTAATAACACATCATTTTGAATGTCAACAGCATTTTCCCATGAAGGAGGCTGAGGAATCTGACAAAGTATTGCAGAAAGCTGTGGTCTGACCCAACATGTTCAAGGTAGGATGCCTTGGGGGAGGCAGGGGAGGCAAGCATCTGCTGTCCACAGTGGGGTCTTGTTTGTTTTCCCAGAGGCAGCAGCAGCACCTGCTGAAGAGCCAGCATCTTTCTCTCCTAGTGCCAAAACACAGGCCTGAGAATGGCTGGAAAGGGTTAGCATGGTGTTGCAGTTTAACCCCAACCAAACAGGAGCTGAACCAACCTGGGATGTCAGGAGACTGGAGAACTCAGCCAAACCTGTCTTCTTATCTGTTGCTCGTTTTGAACTTCAGGATAAAGAAAATTCATTGCCTTATGTGGAGCAGACATCCTTTGGAAGGCTACCGGACTCCTGAATATAAATTGAATAATTTTGCTCCTTCCCAGTCACATTACACAGATGAAGGTCAGCAGATGTACCTCCCTCCAACCACACCCTTTTGGGAAATAAGAAAGAGCGTCCTGTTTCCACATTCATGTCATAATTGCTTCCTCTCACTGACTGGTGCTCTAAACTTTCCTCACCAATGATGACCAGTCCTATTCCAAAGAGAACTGCAAAAAGGCAGGCACCAAATGAAATCCTTCTGCGACAGCAGATAAAGGATCCTAGACAGCTTATGTGTGTCAACATCTAAGAACTGCATGTGCCATTGGAAAATGTATGAAATTGTATGGCATGTGTGTAGTCACCTGAGTAAAACAAGGTTAGTCTGCATGTCTGACTTCAGCATTAGACAGCCATGAGAACAGACCTTCCACCTTTCCACTCCCAGAAGGCTTAAACACTTGTCACACTCTTTTTGTAAAAAGTATATTTGCTTAAAAAAGTATCCTGCTGTGTATAGAATAGTCCCTTAAGAAACCATTTCCTTTTATGTACCAGGAACTAAAGACAAACTTTTGGAGACCCATGGAGTTTAAATAATGTGGAACCAGAAGATTGATTAGTCAGAAATAGTTGGCCTGGTACAGCCTTACCAGGCTAAAATTATCAAGCAACACCCAATGATCTATTCTATATGTCATTGACTCCTTTTCCCTCAGGCAGAGTAAGCCTTTTCTTTTTCCCATTGGTCTATTTAGGACTACTGTTCAGCCAGTATTCCACACACCAAAATAAGTATGTTCCCCACCATAATTTTTTTTTCAGAGTGGATGCACAAGTTTCCAAATTGATACCAGTCACAATTGGCATTTGCAGATTACAGCCAACACTGCTGCTGAACTACAGACACTGTAGTCCAACCAGTACTCTTAAGAACCATTCATACCCTTCAGCAACCTAGACCACGGTAATCCATTCCATGTTCCTAGGTTGCATCCAGACAGTCATATAAAAATTAGTAATGTAGGGCTCTCTCCTTTTTTTTTTAATAGGTCAAAACACAATACAAGGGAATATTTATACATATGTGTCTCCACGTTATTTGAATTAGGTAAAAGGTTATTGCTTGAGCCTGCTGAGGTAACCTTGGTACAAGCACATCTGAGCAGATTCCTATGATGTATCAGCTGCTGACTCTTTGTTTAGCAGACATGAAACATATGCTTTGAAGGACTTTGTACTCATCCTAAAGACATATGAGTTTAACAGATGAAAACACAGGGGTGTCATACTCTGTGGAGATCAAATTTAAATTAATTCAGTGTATCTCAGGCTCATGTCCTTATATTATTACCTTGTTGTGATGTTTCAGATTAATATCTGTACTGGCATCATACTTTTATTACAGCTCTGTGAGTGCATGGGGATTCCTGACAAGATCTTCTATTTCAGTACCTCCTCGGTGTTTCCCAGTGTCAGCAGGAATAGGACACATAACTTTCTCAGAGACAAAAGCTCCTTCTACAGCCCTCAAGAGTGAATTGCCCACAACACTCACTTTCCTATCAGCAAATTAAGGGGCCCATGGGTGTGTTGGTTAACTCACAACACATACCACATACCTGAAGCTTCCTGGCAAGAGTTTTCAAGGATACTGCTGGATGTTTCCCTTATTTCCCCCCACTGCAACAAGTTTTATTCCAGTGTTGCAAATGTAGGTTGTCCTATTCCAAACCAAATATAGGTTGCTCCAATTTTCTACATATAAATTACCTCTTTTTGTATGCAAGACATACAATAATACTACTTTTCCTTTGATACACAACTACAATGTCTTATTCAACTAAAGGCTGAAGCTCTTTCACTTAAAACAGGTTAAATACACAAAACAAAAGAAAATGTTGTTAGAAAGTTTTTTCCACATTTGCATTTCTTAGAAATTTTGGACTCCAAGCAAAGTAGTATAAGGAGTGTTTTTATTAAATTTTGGTGTCATAAACATCAGAAATCTCTCAGGAAACCTCTTGGGGCATTGCAAGAAATCAGAAAAAGCATATATGAAGTGTGTCAGATTAGGTATCCAAACTTTACCTGTTTTGAGCTCTGAAATTTTTGAGGCGTGAGTAACCACTGATACCTGTCCTGATGCTATTTCATTGCATTTACTCAGCTATCACTTGTATATTTCTGCAGGATCAGCAACAACAAAAAATACTTTTGATGGTATTTCGGAAGTCCCAGAAGCCCGGGTCATGATGTTCATTGGGAGACTCCATTGCTCTATTGGAAAGTACAATAAACATCTGCCTCCAAAGAAAACAGTGACCTGCAGAGTGCCAGCAACCTCATATTGTTACAGCTTGGAGCACTCCACCCTTATGGGATGCACCAGGTCTGAGCAGAAGGGTGGGAGTGAGCTTGCTGAGCATGAAGTGAGGCTCTCTTCAACAAGAGGTTAAAGGGAGACAAAGAATCCTACCCAGGAAAGCCAACAAAATGCTTCCTTCTTTCCAAAGACCAAGCTATGGCAGATTTTTTTCTCACAGGTACCACATTTCAACCATTAACAAGGCAAGCCTCTGGAATAAGGGCCTCATGAGAAGGAGAAAGACTGAAATTGTACTGAAAAAAAAAAAAAACCATTACGTGGCCTGATTAAACAAAAAGCTGTGCTAAAACTTTTGGGCCAATACAAATGGCAGCTAGAGAAGTTAGTGATTAAGTTGCAGCTTAGGAATTTGTTCCCATCTATCAATTATCTAATACTCACAGTTTGGAGAAATATGAAATATTTCAACCATACGTCTAGATAGAAATAAACAGCCCATCAAAGCAGATATTTTTGAAAGGGTGGAGTTCAAAAGAATGTCTTAAGGGAAAGTGTTATAATTACTATCAAAATGGCAACTGCACATCAACAGTGAAGGGGAAAAGGTTTCCTTAATAGGCAAGAACTAATCTGAGCATGTGTAAAGCAGAGAGAGACAGATGGCTTCTATCACCACAAATAGAATAAACTGGCAAAAATTATCACCTACAGAGACTGATGGATTCTAAATGAACTGATAGCTTTCTCATATAGTAACTCTAAGAGTGAACAGATAGTCATTTCACATAAAAATAAGTCTCCCCGACAACAAGGCTAGTAGCTTTGTTAGCAGAGCAGTGAGCAGGATTCCAGAGATGCCTCACAGTGCTACAGCAATCTTCTGTGTTATCTCATATGTGATGCAGTAAAGCGATACATTATCAGAGCCATCAAAGAGTAAAAAACTGTTTTAATTAAGATCTACATCTCCTGAAAAATGTCATGAGGTCAGAAAGATTTGGAGGTTGTTTTGTTGTTGTTGTTGTTGTTGTTGTTGTTGTTGTTGTTGTTTTTTCTTGCCATTCATAGGTGTTGGAACATTATATATGCTTAAATGTTGAAAAATATTTAATTGAAGTTGCATATTATTTAGCTGGATAGATAATTAGATATTTGTACTTACACAGTAAATGGACAGAAAAGCAGAATAATACTACTAGAATTTTCTTTTTCTAACGAGGATAGTTTTCATATCACTTAGTAGAGATGCATTAATATATAGTAGATAACTATTATTCCTCTAAATATTCAGGGGAAAAGAGCATGGTATTTTTGCTAAGCATCTAATACTAATGTTATTCACATAGAAAATGAAAAATTGAAAATTTTTATCTATAACAATCACCCATTTCTGACAATAAGTAAGAAATCACCTAGAAAAAATGCGACACATTTTAGCATCAGTATTCAGCTGCAGAGCACAAACATTTTCAAAACAAAATATCCTTAGGGGATGATTTGAGCCAATCTTTATCCAAGCCACCTGGAAGATATCACTACTGAACATCCAAACTTGCAATCATATTTTAAAACCCTGAAGCCAATATGTTATTTACTGTATTGAAAACATGCATACTGAGCAATAAATCCCACAAAACTTGTCACTTTAGCTTTTTGTGGAGTTATGTAGCTAGTATATACAAAATATATACTGCATATATTTTCAGTTGAAACAAGGAATGTAGGCAGAAGGTGAAATGCTGCCAGCTCCTTGTGTACTCCTCGCTCTTCCTCTGCACAAATGTGTGCAAGAGAAAAATACCTCTAAGCCTGTCTAGTTTAGCCTATGCCTGTGGGAACACAATAAATGGAACAGGGAGTGATAGAGCTCTTAGATTACATGTTGTTATGTAAGGTTTTTTGGGGGTGGATTTTGATTTTTGTTTTAACATATAAACTCAGTCCCTGAAGTAAGATCAGAACTTTCTCCATCCAGTTGCAACATTATGGTAAATTCCTTGGTCATAAACAACCTTTCATACTGTAAATTACTGCCATATATTTTAAAACTATAACAGCTCTACGAAAGGAGTAACTGCTGATGTCAAGAGAATTCTGCTTAAGACACACACAGCACTGATTTTGCTATCTTATTAAAAACTCTCTACTAAGCAAAACCTTTGAAGTAAATCTTTCTTTTCCACACATAAAATAGATAAGAAATTACTGTTCACGTGTACCTCTGGGTACACCAAAACATACAGTCTCTGCTGTAGCTCACTGCTAAACACACAGAAATATGTCATGGAAACAAGAGAATGGAGGAAGAGTCACATCAACTAAAGATTTATTTTGTGTTGAAGCTTGCATTTTTGTGTGTAATGGGAACACTGAAAGGTGCTGGCATTGAGAAAAAACCTCTGCCCACAAGAATGCAGATTTGAAAGAAAGGTTATTGCTGGGGGAAACAGTCTGGGTCCCTGAAAAGCCTCCATTTGGACTTAAAACTTACACCTCTTTGCATCAATCCCCTGTTAGCTGCTGTCTGTACTCTTTAGCAGTGCTACCTAGCTAAACCAACAGGGATACACTCAGGGCTCCACTTTTATTCTGGGACACATAAAAGAAAATGATTGGATGGCAGCATCCACAGGGTAGTGGTTAATTGCTCAATCTCGTGACGGACATCAGTGCTAAGTGATGTCCCTTCAGGGGTCTGTCTGTACTGGAACCAGTGTTAGTTAATATCTTCATAAATGATACAGATGAAGGGATTGAGTGCACTCTCCTCACATTTTCTGATGACACCAAGCTCTGTGGTGCAGTTGACATACGTGTGTGAGAGACTGGAGAGATTGATGTCTGGTACCCTGGTACTGGTACCAGTCACTGGCACATTGGAGGCAATGCTCCACACCTGTCCCTGGAGCCCCTAACTCAGCTCCAAATTGGCCAAATTACTGGAAATTCCAGCTGGGGAACAGGCCCAGAAAGGACAAGGGGTATTTAAGGCTGAACATGAAGCAAGCATGTTTAGTGCCCCTTCCTCCTCTGGGGATTTCTGTCACCTGAACACCCCTGGAACCCCAGAGTTGGTATCTATTTATGTCCTTTTCTGGTTTTTTGGTTTTTTTTGTCTTTTTCTTCTAATTATCTCTTCTCAGAATTTTTGTGTGACTTAAAAGCAGATGGGCTTAGACTTTTCTACATTCAATGGGGTAAGATAAAGCTTTGAAAAGTGCACTAAACCTTATGCCAAAGTTTTCTTCTTTTCTAAAATTGCCAGTAAAGTCCTTTTTGTGGTTTTTACGTCTTGAAAATATCTTGTTGGTATTTCTTCTGTGTATCTAACTTAGAGTACAAGAAGAGCCATAAACCCTTTCAAAAGCCTTGATGGGCAAGTTTTTTTGGGGCTTTACACACCTGAAGACAGAGATGCCATCCACAGGGACTTGGACAAGCTAGAGATGTTGACCCATGGAAATATCATGAGGTTTAACAAGGCCAAGTGCAAAGTGCTGCAAATATGCCGGGGCAACTTCTGTATCAGTCCAGGCTGGGGAATGAACAGATCAAGAGCAGTCCTCCCAAAAGGCCTTTGGGCTGCTGGTGAATGAGAGACTGGACATGAGCTGGCAATGTGTTTGGCAGCCCAGAAAGCCAAACGTGTCCTGGGCTGCATCCAAAGCAGATTGGCTAGCAGGGCAAGGGAGGGGATTCTGCCCCTCTGCTCTGGTGGGACCCCAGCTGCAGTGGGTCATCCAGCTCTGGGGTCCCAGCACAGGAAGGACTTGGACATGGGCCTGTTGGAGCAAGTTCAGAGGAGGGAAACCAAGATAATTAGAGGGACAGAGCAGCTTTCCTTATAGGAAAGGCTGAGAGAATTTTTTGTTCCACCTGTAAAACAGATGGTTTAGGGGTGACCTCTTAATGGTCTTGTATCTGAAGGGAGCCCACAAGAGAGCTGGAGAGGGACTTTTTACAAAAAGCATGACAGGATGAAGGAGGAAAGTTGTAAAACTAAGAGAGTAGGTTTAAATTAAATATTAGGAAGTAGTTCATCGCTATGAGAGTGGTAAGGCACTGGAACAGGTTGCTCAGAGAAGGTGAGGATGCCCCATGCTTGGAAGCACTGAAGACCAGCTTGGATGAGGCCTTGAGCAACCTGGTCTAGTGGAAAGTGTCCCTGCATGGAGGTTGGTACAAGATGATCTTTAAGGTCCCTTCCAACACAAACTATTCTATGACCACATGGGGGGCACTGCAAGAGGACATTGCATCAGACTGCTACTGCTGCTCTGGATGGCCCAGTCTGTTTCACAGACTGTCTTAGAACCAAGTCATCAATCCCACACTTCCTCAGTACATGGGGCAGTCTCTGAGAAGCTCCCCTGCTTGATACAAGGAAAGGAATTCTGTGAAAAGTAATGCTTCCTCAGAAAATAGTTTTGACAATGTAGCATTGAAAATCACATCAAGCAAGTGCAACGTTAAGGAAGAAATAGAATAAGATTAAATTGTCTGTGTATTCTTTCAGAAAGAAGTGAAATCAATCAATTCACACCAACACAGCATTTCGCTCTCAGAGCTTCGTGGCATCCAAAAGTATGAATGCTGGTATAAATGTGTTAATTGTTTCTGCAGTCCACAGGATTTTTAGTAGGTTTTTGGTATCCTGCTGAATATCAAGGTCAATGAGGAAAGCTTTGTGTTTGATGATGACTTAGGTGTGCATCAGACAATTGCTCTGCCTCATCAGAATCAGATTTCATTTTAATACGAGGCTTGAACATTTAGCAGGAAAGAAAAGTGTAAAGATAAGCTCCTTTTTCTGTAGTCTTGTTATCTGGCATGCAATGCTGGAGCTTTTGCAACATCAGGAAATACACATTTTGTCCTTTACAAAACAACCTTTCTAAACCCTTTGCATTTGAGATTTCTGCATTCTTTTTATTGGAAAGCTATTAAAAACCAATTATGGAAGTCACAGATCTCCTTGATGAAGTGTAAACTATCTAAAAGATGCTGAGGATACTTAAGATAAACACTAAAAAATCTACTGATTTTTTTCTTATTCTGGCATCTACACAAAGCTTAAGTTGCAGGCCTACTAAAATGTTCAAACAAGCTCTGAGTGTTTAATTGCAACCTGGATAGTGCTCAGGTGCCAGCTATCAACAGACGTATCTATTTGTTGTTTTCCAAATTATTAATCAAGAGTGTAGCTAGTGTTAGAGATCATCATATACCAGGACAAAGTTAAATGCATCACATTTCAGCTCGCTTTCCCACTAAACTAAATGCTTGTTTGAATTTTGGTTTTGGGTTTTTTTAATGAGGCAAAGAACTTGCATTTTTGATTGAAACCTCTGAACATGAAGGTGGTGATGTCTACTACTCCTTATACAACTAAAAGATGTTTCAGCTGCTGATCTTCTAGATGGTTTTAGCCCATGGGCAGAAAATGAAGTCTTGCTGCTGTCCCTTGTTTTTAGTGTCCATACATCCTCAGAATGCAGGACGTCTGCTTAGCATAACCTTTTCAGGCACTTGGGCTTCATGATAGTCATAGGTCCCTTCCAACTGAAATAATCTTTGTCTATGTGGTTTTATGCATTTAAACTTAGTGTCCAGATTAATGTTCCCTGAGACTCACTGACTCCTCAGTTTGTTAGAAAATTCTTTTAACTAGCAAAGTCATCCTTGGATATTCCACAGAGACTCTGAGTTGTCTGCTTTTACAGGTCCCATGAAGTTTTAAGAGACCCGTGTGTGGTGAAGATGAGTAAATAAAGGATAGTGCATGATGAGGGCTTTGCTGTATTTACAGCTAAGGAAACATAGCTGAGAACACTTTGCTCTGTTTTGCAATGGTGTTCAGGGACTGGCTTGTTTGGGGACAGCAGAAACTCCTTTCTGCACTTCTCAACTACCTCTGTTATCTCATTGTTTCAGAGACAGCAGCAGCCTTGGTTTCCCAGTGATTGCTTTATAACCTCTAGCAGACTCAACCTACTAATTAAACTGGAGGTTAGGGACAAAGCTCTAAGCTAGCAGTGCAAATTAAGCACAGGAGAACTGCTAATGGTCTGCTAATAGAGTAACTCTATTCTAATGTCATAGATTTTCTAACCAGAGAAAGCAGTTCTTTAGGTTTTCCTGAGTTTCAGAAATGAGGGAAATACCAAAGCAAGTGGAAAAGTTTTCTTTGTTAGCTTTGTATTCACTGTCTCTTGAAAACTTTGAGTCCTAAACAGTCATAATGACTAGCAAGTAATAAAAATCAATGATAGGAGTTTTCTAGGAGAGTGAGCTTCTAGTTACTCTTCAAAGCTGGTATCAGATGGCCTGAGAAGTCTTTGTATCAGCATAGATATCACATATCCATGCACACCGTGTGCTCTGAGACAAAACACCCAGTGTTGTGTCAAGTGATTACCCAGCAAAGCTGTCAAATGCAAGAAATTCAACTAAAATCTATTTTTCAGGATTGTTCAAATAAGGTTTATCCTTCCCAGCCCTCTTTGGAACCTGTCCACATAGACACTTGTATTTTCTGTCTGAAAAAAAAAATCGATATAAAGCAATTAATTGAGGAAAAACTATATTTATGTTAGAAAATCTTGTCTTAAAAGGATATTTTTTTGGTTTGAAAGCTGAATGCTCATAGGCCTGCAGTCTTTTCTCTGAAGGCTTAATAGTTCCTAAATCTAAGCACGCTTCTGAATTATTCTCTAAAAGCTAGAGATTTCTAGATTTGGAGAAACAATAACACTCTCCAGGATTTTTTTAACGCTACTTCCAGAATAATCCATTATTTTAAAAGAAGCTTATTTATTTCTGTATTTGCTCTCTTTATTCTGTGATTTTCTGTTTTTATTATTGCATTAACTTACATTTAAAAAGCAGTAATAATAAAAATATTTTTTCCAGATCACTGGGTTTGAAATGTAATATTATGATATTTCACTTTTTTGTGTATGATACATGTCAGAAGTAGCAGAATGGTTTGAAGTGTCTCTCAAATTAACATACATTGGAAAAATACAAATAGAATTTTTTTAAAGGATTTTGTTTTAGGAATAATACTTAAAAATTAGGTGTTTTCCAGTAAGGATCGAAAGTTTGGTTTGGTTTTTTTTTTTGTATTGTTTTGTTGTTGTTTGGTTTTTTAAATGAAATTGAAAACTTACTGCTTTTCTCTCTAAATATTCTAGGAAAAATAGGTCATTTTACTTTTTTTTTAATGGGGAAACCTTTTTAATTTCCACAAATCAACACTAGTAAGGATAAAGTGAAATAAATGTTAAGAGAAACAAACATTTCTTGCATGTTATTAGAGTGAAAGATTATGACAGTCTCCTAGTAGGTTTTTATTGTTGTAATGACAATTTTTCTTAATGTACCTTAATGTGTTGGAAAACCAAAGCCCACAGCAATGGAAGATTCGAGTACTCTCCATTCGTAGAGTAGGATCACCAGAGAAAATAGCAACTGTTGTTCTTGGCATGGGATCTCAATGGTTTCTGGAGAGAAATTCGTGCAAGTGCTTTCCCTGGGGGGCAAAGGATTTTGCTGTTTGCTGTTTAGAGCAGCGCGTGCCTACAAAAGTAATTATTAGGCAGGAATACACCAAGGTACTGATGCTGAACAGGTCCAGGAGAAATCAGAATCTGAGATCTTAAAAGATCCAATACTTTACTGCAGAAGAGTTGGGTATTTGGACAAAGAGATTGCTTTGCTGTTGGCATTTTTCTTCCATGATGAATGAAATAGGCACTTGTTCCTGGTTAATAACCTGGATTTCACCCAAGACATACCTGACATATCTTATCCATGTCATCTGTTAAGGGATACAGCCCATGGGATATTGATTGATTGTGCTGAGGAACCAATAATAACTACTTTTCTCTAGCTTTTCCCACTCCATAAAAGAGGTAGAGGGAAGGAATATGAAAGTAGAATTTTCCCCTTTGAAAAAAAGATGCAATTTTCCCTCTGAAAAGCTTTTAAATATTTACAATAAATATGTAGACCTGTCACTGAAACAAAATTGTTTGTTTCTGTGAAATTATAATACTTCACTGGTATACTGTATCAGTGAAGATTACAAATACATTTTTCCAGGACCCTATTGGTCATTTTCCATTTGGAAACTACTGTAGTGATGATGAAAAACTTCTAGATTTCTTACAAGTTTTTTTCTACCTTTCAAGTCTTCACTGTAATTATGCCAGTGTTAAGAGATGTTATTTGCAAATATTTGTTATATTGCAGTAAAATGGGACCACTTTCAGCCACAACTGTCTCAAAGCCAAACCTCCCCTGTAAAAAATACCTCCGTTTTTCCACTTGCCTTCCAGTCACTGGGATTTCTCTGTTGGTTACATTCTTGTGACTGTCTTAGCAGATGTCTAGAAGGTGACAGCAATTATCAATATCATCAGATAAGAGCTAACAACACCCAACAGACTTTTGTAAGCTATTGGTTAATAGCAACACACACTTAAAATTTGTATTCAGCAAGTCCCTGTGAAATATATTTCAGGCTAAGTATTATCCTGGTGTTTTTCCAAAGATGCTAATAAATCAAGAGGACCATATGGATCCTGTTTCAGCAGTGTTTAAGCCAGGCACCCAAGTTTAAGATTAAAGGTTACCTCGTGCTTAGGTACCTCACTAACCTTCCTTGGGTCATAGCAAAGGAACTTACTGCAAAGTTACAATAGACTCCTAACTCTGAATTTCCTGCCTTTTATGCTACAAAAGCTCACCCTTAACCTTCCTGTAACAGGGGTTTTTCATTTAATTCCCCAGAAGGCTAAAAAGACAGATGAGGTGGTGGTAAGAAGCAGCATATAAATGCTTTTTGTATTGAGAGTGTCAACCCTGGAATGTGGTTTGCATAAAAAATGTTGCCATATGTTGAAGAACATCTTCATATCTGCTTTTATTTCCTTAATACCTTCCAGACAATGAAACGGGACTCCAATCAGAGTGGCTCCTATCAGAGTGGTAGTTTAAGTAGCCCTATAACCACTGATATTTGACTGTCATACCTGCATCTAAGCACTGCTGTAACTCAGGCTCCAACAAATAGAAAACTTGAGACCTATTACATTTACCTGTTGCTTTTATTTTTGTGGTGCACTGTGGAAACATCTAATCTTATGAACTTTCAATTAATTTCCAGTGTGTATGGGGCACTGCTAATCTCCCCTGGAAAAAACACTGTCAAATTGAAATAAGCGGATTCTTGATCAGATGAAGTCTATTGCTAAAAAACACTTGACATCATCAAAAATGATTTTGGGTTGTTTTGGTTTAGTTTTTTTTTCTTTTTCCCCAAAAAATAAGGTTTTTGAGTTAACCTGTGGTAAAAATTACATATTTTGATTAGAGAAAAAAATAAGGAAACTACTTAATTTGGATTCAGTTAGTAGATAAGAAAAATATACTAAGAAGTTAGGCATGATTTATGTGATCTTATTATTTAGACAAGCTGGATAACATCTGCCAGTTTTCAGAAGTGATGTTCTAAAACAGACACCTGTGAATGGCTTCCTGAAGTCTAGAACTGTGAGAGGAAACAGTGTCCAAGGTGTATTTAAATCCTTCTTGGCAGGGGATATTAAGGGTTCACAAGAGCATTGCTCCTCCAGCATACTCTGGGTGTCTTTCACCATACATTTGAGTGCCCAGGTAATCATGTTGTCTTAAAATATTTGGTGCCAATTACATTTAAGCTACTCCTGTTGCCGAGAGAGTTCTGCTCTCACCCACTTAAAAACAACCTTGATACAACATGAATGGTGGCTCAGCTAAAGTGCTGAACTCCTGATGGTTTTCATGTTTACCACTCCAAGGATGTGCTGAGATGAATGTTTCATCAAAATGAGTTTTCATCATTTATATGTGTAAGTCACTAAACAAATAAATGAAGAGGTCCCAATTACAGGTTCTGTTTCCTGAGATCAGCCATCTTTAAACTAGCAAAAAATGAAAGTCACTTTTCATAAATTCAGCTGATAGCTGCGTTAAATATTTAAAAACATGTAACAACATTTCAATCTTAGTGCAATAAATTATGATGTTTTAATGTAAAATGTCATAATGCCTTTATCAGTCTTTATTATCTCTATTAGAGATATTTTTTTCAGTTTGTTCACAGTTATAAGTGATTTTGTCTGCGTAGATCTCATACAGTTTTTAGTGAGATTTGTATAATTGATTACTACCCTGGCTGTTAAAAGCTGCAACAGAAGTGCTAACTGGTACTCACAACCCCTAGAAATTAGTCTTGTTGAATGCCAAGCATGAAGAGCAGTGTGTTGCACTGCTTTTTGCTGAATCTGGTGGGATAAATGGATCGTTTTCTGCCAGTTGTGTCAACAGTTTCCACGGTGACATTATGAAAATCAACATCTCTCAGGCCAAAAACAAACTTCACACATTCTGAAATAAATCATTTTTGGCAGCTTGTATCAAATCATGATGGAAAAACTTGTGGGAGTTCAGCCCTTCCTGTTTTTTTCTCAGTCCTGTTGTCTGATTAAATGCCCCACATAAATGGTCCAGAGGACTCCTCACTTTTTAAATCCAACGGGCAAGATGGATGTCTGGAGCGAGGTTATACTTTTGGAGGATCAAACTGAAATACTCCTTTGACTTTCTGAAAGGCTGAATTTGATCAAATTCATCTGCTCAGATCAACTAAGATATTTGATCCTCCCCTCATGCAATAATTCATGTCATGGTGACACATAGGTGCTACTTCCACAGAGAACCATTCCAACATAGTACAAGACAAAATCTAGGGTGAATCTTTTCCTATGTCAAAGCATAGAAAGGTTTAGTGCTATGTAAGACACAGTTTTATTCACTGCTGTTGAATAATTTTGCAAAGGGACAAGTTTGAAAGTGTTTGGGGCTCTGTGAAGACAGGATGGCTTGTGTTGCCTCTTTTGAAACAAGTCAGATTTGTTGGTAGATTAACTGCTGTTCCATAGTGGTTTGTGATTTATATCACAGGCGCCTACATTTCTGGATAGGAGCCATTTTTATTATTGCAGGAATTTACAGAGATAATCTCAGAACTACAGATCCCTTCAGACAGGCATTTCAGACATGATTAAATGCCCTTGCTGGAAACAAAAATCTCTACTTAGTGCAATGAGTTTCACATGGACCCTAAAGCCATCCTTCTGCTCCCATTCCACTGGCAGAGAGATATCCCATCACCTTCAAACAGCTCCACTAGTTTTTTTTTGCCCCAAAGCAATACAAGATCCAGTTTTACTTCATGGATCTTTAACTATTTGGATCCCTAATGGAACATTCAGGCACAGAAAGTCAGGAAACTGGCACATTTTTACTCTGCAATGATGATGCCTCTCTCCAAGTACTAGTCAAACTGAACAGTAACTGGGCTGCAGCATCATTGTTCTCTGCTGCAATGGAATGGGGAAGAAAGTCAAGAGATAAACATTGCCTTCCTTCATAAAAAGAAAAAAAAAGAGTGAAAATTTTCTACATTGTTGACAAAAATTTCTGATGGTTGGGCATTTTTAGCATGACAGCTGACAAATTACAGCACAACTCCTCAAGGACTCACTAAAGCATCTGAGGAAAACTTGGCTTTCAGGCTTCTCATCAGAATTTTCAGCTTGTGCCCATTTCACAACTGCTCCCACTAAAAGAATGTTCATCTGCAAACAGGAATTTCAGGTCCTTCATGTTTAGGATCTGGAGATATTAGATCCCTTATAGACAGGGCTGACTCTGATCTGGTATTTGTCTCCTAAAGGCAAAGTGGTTTCAGGGACAGATCCAGGTGGGATCATACTGAACCACCTTGGTGAAAGACTGTGAGCAGTCAGAGGCAGCAAGTACTGACTTGCAATAATGAGTTACATGGTGAACTTATGGCTGCATACCAACATATTTTCCTGCACAATTCCCTGAGGGAAGGGAAGATTTTCCAACAGAAAGCTAACCACTGCCACCACTTCTGGCTTATTTCAAAAGCCAGCTAGGCTGTGTGAGCTTAACTGATAGAAAAATAGAACTCTTTTCATACAGCAGTTTTCATTTACCATGTGTAACCACATTGAAAGAAATGTGAGAAAAAAAAAAAACAGCAAATAAAACAGCTGATATTAAGCTTGGAGTCGAGTTATCAATGAGTGTGGGGAAAGTGTTCTGGTGCTCCGTGGTATGCAGCAGTGTCAGATCCTCTCTCAGCTCATAGATTAGGTAGATCTGTGAGACCTGAGGAATGCTAGAGTGATGCTTCCTGCCAGGACCAGACAGAAAACCAGAAGTGGAAGAGAAGGCGTTGCACTCAGCGCATGGCTCAGAGCAGGAGGTGTGCACAATGCAGCAGTGTGAGCAGCCATGGGCATAATGGCAAAGGTGCACCCCCCATGCAAAGATTCTTGGTCTTGAGCCTGTCAGTGTGCAGAGGAGAACCATCCCATGGTGTCATCTGCTGTAGCTGAGGCAGGTGGTCTAAGGTCTTGCTGGGTTCCTGCAGGCTGACTCTGACTGCAGCAAGTCTCTGCTCCCAGCTGCAGCAGCTGCTGGAGCCTGCTATCAAACAGATGCAGGAAAAAAAAAGCCTGAAAACTGTCAGTCATAACACAGCCATTTCTTCAAAGCAATGACAGTGTGAATGTTTTCCAAGCAAAACAAAAGCCCACTGCCTACTCTGTCCCACTTGGAACTCTGCAGTCAGGTTGAAACAGAAGGGATTTGAGGAGGAATTTTAAGAGAAATGAATAAGTAAAAAATAAAATCTTGGAGGCCAGATGGCAACATCTGGAGAGCAGGGCTGTTTTAGCTTTGGGTTATTTAACCTTTCTTGATCTACATTGGCTTATCTTTTCAGTCAACAGCTGAGCAGAACTAAACTAATTTGAAAAAAAAATGTTGAAAAGCTTATTGTAGTGTATGGCAACACACCTGCTGGTATAAAGTAGTTCAACTTTTGTTAAAGCTGCTATTATTTCTAGCTGCTGTACCTATAAACATCTATCTCTTCAGTAATCCATAAACATCTATATCTCTTCAGTAAAAATATCACATTGAAACAACAATCATCTTTTTTGTTTTCAGCTGTGCTGTCTGGGGAATAATCTGGGACTAGAATAGCTTCTCTGAGGTAGCATAAGAAAGGCTGACACAGGAACAAGTTCTTGGTGTTTACACAGGAGTTTAAGGTGTTGGCACTTCCAGGGTTACAATGTATAAAATTTTGAAGGCCAAATGCTCCTGCACAAAGTACAGAAAAACAAGAAACATTCACAGATTATAGGTTTCCACAGAATAAGATATAAAGGGGGGAAAAGCTTGGAGTAAACAAATAGAAACCTAACATTTGGACCTTAATTTTTTACATGAAATTGGGCTCTATCATGGCAATTTTAAAGACGGAGAGACAAAGATCAAGAACTTCACAGTATCAAGTGGATGTTCATATATGGTGCAATTTACAATGTAGTGGATTATTTACAGAGTTTAACCTTTCCCATTTTAGGTGGGCTAAAGTCACATTCTTTAAACTAATAGTGTGTGATACCGCCCTCAGGCCATCAGGGACAATAATAGATGTCCAGCTATGACATGACTTTGCATGATGAAATAAAAATTATGGCAATTTTCCAAAACTAAATATATGACAAATGCAATCATTTTTGACAGAAACAAGAATAAAATAATGCTTCAGTGATTCAGAAAAAGAAAAAAGGTAAAAAAAAACCCACACAAATCACAATTAATATTTCAGGTACAGCAAATTTCTTAGTGACATATGACAAGACAGACTTGGGGTCAAGTTCTCAAATTAAAAGGTACATTCAGTTTAAAAATAACAATGTCTTGCTGCCTTTCTGTTAGTTTCTCTGGCAGATGGGCTGTAGGAATGTTTCTGTGCCACAGTCCATTTTTTTTTTATTTTCCACCTAATACGACAGTTCAGCACCTTTCCTTACAAAAACATAATAGCTTGAGTCTTCCTCAGACACCTTCAAGGCCCAAAACTCTCTGGTCAACATCCAATGTCTATGTTGGTTCTTCCCCACTGTTACTCCTCCAAAGCCCTTGGGTCTGGTTGGTAACAGGAATAGAAATTATGACCAGTGATATCATGAGTGATCAGGCAATTTGTTTGCTGATGAGGTTATTTCTTTATTTTACTTCTCCATGTGAGAGTACAAATCAGAAAAAAGCATGCCATTCAAGCTATGCTTTCTGTATAGACAAACATGCAAGATAAGGGAGGGATAATGGAGGGGGAGCCATGACCCCATGAAAATACAAAGGAGATGAGTTACTCTACTGTACTCTCTGGTTTTTGCTTAATAACAGTCAAAAGAGGTGACTATAGAGATAAAATGCCAGTTACCTTGGTCTTCAGTGAAAAAGTCACAGAACCACAGAATGGATCAGGTTGGAAAAGACCACAGAGCGCCCGACCTCCCTGCTTGAGTGTGGTCATCTCAGAGCACAAGGCATTGTGTTCAGACAGTGCTTGAACATCCTTCATGAGGGAGACTCCACAGCCCCTCTGGGCAATCTGTTCTAGCACACAGACACTGCACAGTAAAGTTCTTCCTCATGTTCAAGTGGAACTTTCAGTGCATCAGTTTCTGTCCATTGTCTCTTGTGATGTTGCTTGACACCACCAAGCAGAGGCTGGCTCCATCCTCTTGGCACCCTCCTTTCAGATACTGACAGACATTGATATGGTCTCCAACAAACTGAGGTTATGCCAGACCCACAGTTCCTATAACCTAAGCAGACAAGGGTCAGGCTGAATCACCAGTGGACATGACAGTTGTCTCACCTGATTATCTACAGCACCACAGGGTTCAAAATCACATCAGATGTGACCTTTACAAAAGGAAAATTGCTTCTTTCCTCTTCCACCCACCCCCAACTTTGCCCTCCAAGCCTGCATAAAACATTGCTTGTTTCTCAAAGGCTTTTATTAGTGTTGCAAATGTGTCCTGACATTGGGGCAAATCTTCAGCACACACTGAGCAGAGATAGGGGGTAGGACTCCTATTAATAGTGATCAAAGTCGTTCAATTCTCCTGCAAGCTGTGCTGAAAATGAGCCATACTCTGACATGCCACATCAATTAGGACACACTTCTGACCTGAAGAAACAGTTCAAATGCAAAAAAAAATTAGTGTCAGTGTAAAAACAAGGCACAGGAAAGTAATTGCAAAAGATTTTTTTTAAAAATTTAAAGATATAGTGTCATCTTGAAAATCACAGATCCTTTTTATTTCTTACTTCTACTATAATTAATACAAAGTTTAGAATTCTACAATGATAAAAACATATTTTTTTACTCTTTTAGACTTTCATTTTCTAGTATGTCTATTTCTTATATAGTCTTTTTCTCATATTACTGCTTATACATTTTTGTGTATGTTATTTCAGCTCATTTTGGGTTGCACATCATGTCACTGTATCAGTGCTTTCAAATAACCCCTGTAAAGATTACCCTCTGTCAGAAGGAAGCATCTGTTCTTTTGAATACAAGAGCAGTTTTCATTTCTAAATATTCGCTCAAATTTTTAATTTTCTCTGTCAACTGTTAAAATTGGTTTTCAGATATTTTGACTACTAAGTAAGGGTAGTCAGGCTTTCACCAAGTTTTCATGTTCTGATTTTTTGGGTTTTTTTCCTTTCCACTGCACAAAAAGCCAAAGAGTGGAAGTAGGTGAAAAATTTTCTTTCCATTATAAAGAGTACATTTATCACTGCATTGCCACCTTCCACATAAACCATGAAGGGAGTCATTGCTTTGGATGCATGTCAAAGCCATGTTTCAAACTCCTCCTTTGACAGCAATTGAATGAGAAGGCTGCATGGATTTGCTCAGTCATTTGACATTTTGTTCTCTCTCAAACAAAGTGATCATAAAGACTTGCGCGCTTCACTTTTAGCTGGAAATATTTGTGCCTTGCCTGCAGGAAACCAACTGGCAAGATTTATTGCTACTCTAACCTCCTCTAGGCAGTAGAACCTTTGGCAGTTTTAACATTCTGGTCATTTTTACTACCATGTGTAAAACACAGGCGTTATCCATCAATGTACTTTCCATATGTGACTGTGCTCAAGCTCAGACCAAAACAAAACCCCACCTGGAAAGACCTGCAAGTTTTAGACAAACTCAGTAGGCAGGATCACATCTTCCTCTTGCTCATATCAACACCTTTTATAAGCTGACTGAGCAATTGAATTTCACCCTGCCTAGATATTTGAAGAAGGGAAGTTAACACTGTCAAGAAATCCTGTCTGCTAGGAAAAGGCAAGTATCAGAAGATGTTTCACCATCCCCTAATTCTTAGATAGGGAGAAATGAGAGCTAAAAAAAACCAAAACAAAACAAAAAACCCCAACAAATATAAACATATGAGCAAAGATTTTTTTAGTCCTAACTGTCAAATCACACTTCACAAAAAAACTAAATGAGATGAAGATCACAGAGCAAACTATCCAATAAATAAAGACTGCCCAGAGAAACACAAGTATTACATGACAAATGGAGATATAATAGATGGCTCTACACAGCAAATGAACACAAATTAAACTAAGGGAGATTGAATGTTAAAATGCATGTAATCAAGAGATCAGGAAAAAATAAAAAGTTAAATTCTAAAAGTATGGTTGGCTTCTTTCCATCTCTCCCTTTGTCTATCTGATAATAGTCAATACCATTAAGCATCTCACCATCACTGAATTAAGTTTATCTGATTAGAGGAATGTCGGTATCTGGGAGAATGTGCCTCATATTTCCAGGAGTGCTGTGCTTTAGTTTTAATAATCACTGGAAATAAAATGCCCCTGTCTTTTCATGACCAGCAAGTGACATTTGACATCATAGATCTCTGTTAAGGATAATTTCAGTTCCATTCCTCCAGCAGCAAGAATACAAGAGAAAAGATAAATTTGAAAGGGTAAGGAAGCATTGTGAAAACAGAGAACAAACAGGAAAACAAATGGTGGAATCCAACTATAGATATTAAATTAATATCACTTTAACTTATGATTTTAAATTAGAGCTGCATAAACTTGAACTCATTTCCAAGAGTGTATATTCAGAATAAATACCAAAAGTCCTACTTCTGGAAAAGTGCCCAGGTGAGCAGTTCAGCAACTTCAGTAGAGATACTCACTTTCCAGAAATTAGAACATGCCTATAGAATGGGAGACTAGGAATATTTTCATCTTTCTTTACTCAGCTGGAATACATCCACTTTAACCTTCATCCAGAAAATATTAGAGACAAAAAACTCTGTCTTTCCATGGGTGATCAAGTATGGTGCTTCTGAAAACATTATTTAAAAGTGCAATTAGATGGTGTGAAATGGGGGTAGGATCTCAAAGTGGAGAAATGAGAAGTTTAGCAACTTGTTACAGACCCCTGTAATGGGCTTCCATTTCCACAACCTTGCTATAGGGTTTTCAGGCATATTTTTCTCCTTGTCTCCCCAAATTTGAGGATAATTCCTCCTGTGATTCTAAAGGGGAATATTCTGGCATAGGTATGCTTTACAAGTATGTCTGGTTCATGCACTCTTCTGTTTCATGACTTGTGGGTTCTAGCAAGACTAATGGGGTAGGAAGCACCATCTGCTTCGCCACTTGCTACTTTATTTACTCCTGAAATGACCCTACATCTCAAATCTGCCAACATGTGCTCCTTTCTTCAAAAGTTTTGAGAATGTACAGATTCTCACCAGATGCAGCTCATATTAGCTTCTGGCTATTACAGGAAAAAGTAGAGTAATCCTTGTAATTAAATACTCATGTCCATACCCATCAATATTCTTCTTATCTTCCACTCTTGGCTTCAGTTCAACAAGTTATGGTACAGGGGTCAAAACATTTTCAAATTAGCATTTTTCTACAATCAGAAAACAGGAGTGCCACAAAAACCTTACAGTTTCCATGTAAAGAGATTGATATGGGGAAAATGTCTGATTAGAAAATATCCTGCCTTAACTCAGGCTCACTGACCTCTGACTTGACCTTGTATATTGTCTCTTAAACCAATTTGTTGTTTAAAGCAGGCTAATACAAACTGAGTTTCAGCTTGAGGAAATGTAAAAACTGTTGTGTGTTGCATAGGTTGTTTAATTCCTGTGACATTTATGTCATGACCCACTGACTACTTGCTTTGTTTCTTCAAGTCAGTAGAACTTCACAGAGGAGCTAGAATCCATCTGTACAGATGCAAGTGAAGAAATGAAGTCACACTGCTAAATCTTATGACTACTCAAACTTTTTATACATTTGAAGCCTTTCAGTAGGTGTAAATTTTAAACCAATGAAAATATAATGCTAAATTACATACTCAAGATAAGGCCATATATGCTTGTTTAGTTTGATATTCCCACATCAGTGAGGTTCCTCAAATAGGGATGACAAGATTGTGCATATGTCTTTTTCTACAAGCACTTAAAATTCACTTGGTTAATAATCAAAAAACCCAAACTATTGTGTGAAAGCAAAATGTCACCTCACTGTATAGCATATTTGATGTAAATCAAAAGCAGGCCGTACAGTAAGATTCTATAGTTATACAAAGGTGTGTATAAAGACACAGAGAAGAATAAAACACTTTATTGAGCACTTTATAGACAGACCAGTCAGAGAAAATGATCGAAGTAAAATACAAAAGGAAAAAAATATGCAGTCATTTTTTGCATAGTTTAACCAGAAATTAAAGTTTTCTACTTTGAATATGGTCTTTAAAAGCTCAGGAGAGGTCTTGTGAGCCTCTCATAAGTCAAACAAGAGTGTAAAATATTTTGCCAACTATTCTGGAAAGGCAACATGGCAGCAAAGAAGGTGGCAGTATGGGTTTGTGGTTTAATGTGGGTTGAAAGGTTCTTGTAGCTGTCAGATTAAGACAGTAATTCTCCAATGTTTATAGGAAAACATAACTACATTCTTGCCATTTAGAGGAGTATATAATTTAGGTTTGGTAAAATACCAGTAAAAGCACTTACAAAACCAAAGTCAGTGTTAATCTTAGATTAGTGTCATAATCCTTGAAAGACTGACTGTAAAACCTGTGAATTAAAATAACACATGACAGAAAGTGGGAATGGTTTCTTCATCCCCTGCAGCAGAACAAAACAGACACTTGTTTCAGCATCACCTAATATTTCTCTTAATTAAAAAGAAAACAACAAATCTCCCCAACTATATATCATGTTCTATCCATGCAGGCATGTGTTTTGGCTTTTACACTATGTGGTCTACAAACAAAATGTAAATATAGTTATATTGATTTATATCCATAGCAAGGTAAAAGCTCTTTTTGGGTCTCCAAGGCAATATGCAGCAGACTAACAAATCAGAAAGGCATGGGAAATGTTCAGCAAGCAAGGGGTTTAGGCAGTGCCCCAGGCCTTCAAGAAACATATTCTTCATTAAAGCAATCTGAAAAAAACCACTTGAAATTAAAATAAAAAAATCTCATATATGAGATTCATATTTTCTTTTGTCATTAGACGCTCTCTGTAGAAATATGTTTTTGTTTGCGACAATTCTCATTCAAGTTAGTTCCACTGACAGCAAGGGATTTTCACTTTAATTCTTTTTTAAATGTAAAGGGGTCTAGAACCTCTGACACAAAACCTGCTGGAAGAGGAGCAATTGTAAGAAAAAAATCCCATTTGACTATTTGATAACTCTTTTTTTTTTAACCATTTAGAGATGTCACTAATGATTTGGGCAGAAGAAGACCTGGCATAAACTTTTATCCTTGTCCGTTTAAGCCTTCTTGGAATAACCTTAAGATTTCTTTTCTATCTGCTGAAGAGATCTGTCACAAGGAACTACGTTACAAAAGTAAAAAAGCTTAAAGGAAAAAAAAAATCTCTTAGTTATAAGACCATTGTTATATCCATACCTCTACACTACATAAATCCTCAAAAGGTTTTTGTCCCCCTCTAAGTTAAGGCTACAAATCTGTAAAGATCCAATCCTGTCCTAAGAACCACCCCAAGTACAAACTAGGCCAACATAAATCATTTAAGTCTGTGAATACCTAAAGCATATTTGGACTTAGATTTCATGTTTGTTCAGACAATACACATTTTGGAGGAACATTTATCACTTTTTCCTTGATCTTCAGGAAAAAAAAAAGTCATAAAATAGTTCTGGATTCAGGCAAAGGAATGAACAGTTACACTACGACATCTTTGTTGGCACATATCATCTCTGGAATTGAAATTAAGTACTATAAGTGACCAATCTTCTAATTTGGAGTTACCAAATAATGTTGCTGATCAGTAAGGATTTAATTTATGTCGTATAAGGTGAGATGCCTCACCTGCCCCAATACACCCCTTCAATGCTAACAACTGCATCCAACGTTGCATGAGTTAGAAAGAAAATAATAAAGCATTTAGTGTTTAATTTCACTAAACCTGCAGTATTGACTGCCCTTCCCATCCTATTCCTCTAAACTGACTGGTCTTGCTTTATTTTAAAAAGCCTGTGTTTTATTTTTTTACTTTGCATGCAACAAATTATCATTCATATTCATGAGTATGTAATTTTTCCATTAGTTTTCCACTTTCTTCAATGAATAAAGATGGAAACTAGTGAAAAATCATTTGCTAAGTAGTAATAGGCAGCATGATTGTTGATTGAATTTTCAGAACAGAATTCAGTCTGAAGAAAACTAATCATTTAGCAAAACCTGTCAAGCTCAAAGAGAAAAGTTTCTTTTTGTATTATTCAAAAATTCATCTAAATTACACACCTGCCATGAAAATCAGAAATGCGGCTTCCAGTTTGAGGCTTCTCTAATTAAAATATGATCAGACCCCTGATTTTTTTTTTTTTTTTTTGCACTCAAAAACATCATTCAAGAAAGAAAGCTTCTAAAAAGCTTTGCTGTAAATCTTGCTATATAAAATGCATTGGTTTGGGGTTTGGTTTTGCTGACCCATGAGATTTTAAGAAGGGTCTTTAAGTTGCAGCAAAATATGAGATTGTCCAACAACTTTGGAAGTTAACTAGACATCTTCCCAGCTCTCTCTGGCAATTTTCATCTAACGTCACTTGCCTATGTCTCAAGTAGACCAAAAGCCTCCACCAAAGTCATGAAACACATTCAGAAATCTGGGTTCCATTTGAGCTTAAGATGTGGCAGGAGTTTCAAGGGAGACCTTGGCACCCCTTATAACTAATGTTCCTGTGGGAAGTCAGATCTCCCTGATGGGATGGACAGCTGCTTTCTAGATAGTGATGGGTGTCTCCAGTGCAAGCAATGTTCAATTTAATACTTATATCTCACTTTCAATTTGATTACAATGGCTGTTGCTCCAGATGGAGATCCCTCTAGGTCTTTTATTTGCAAGTACTGTTTGAAGCATGAAGGGTTAAACCAAGAAGAAGGAAACCTGTGAGAAGGACTTTGAGAAGTATTTTTACCCACTACCATGGAGGTAACATTTAAAATTAACTGAAAATTGTAAAAAAAAAAAATTATATCCAGTTAATTTTCTGTAAAGCATGTCAAATACAGAAAAATATCACAGTTACATCCCTATCTGTATAACAACTTTCTTTATAGTTTTTCTTCACTTATGAAAAGCTTTCAGTCATATGGGTGATATTACGTTTTCTCAGCCTCAGAATCTGAAAATGTTGAATTCTGCTCCAAGAAGTTTATCTCCCACTAAAGGCAACAAAGACCAAACTTTAAGAAGTCTCCCATGACTGAATATCATGTCTCTTTCTTTCACAATTCAGCTAAGAATTTCTCTGAAACAATCTTGTACATGGAAAATCTGGCCTGAACATGCTGAAGGTAATAAAAAAATTACAATTTAGCAATGGTTTAGCAATGGTTAAATTAAAACAAAATTCTGACATGAATGTAGATACCTACTAAAAGCACAAACAACTTTAACAATTGCAGCATTTTTTCTAGAAAAGAACAAAAATGAAGTATGCATGTAGAAAATTAGAAATATGAAAACCAAATATATGTATATATTGGTTTTGTACAACTGCTGCATAGAGTAATTCTCTAAGACATCTGTGTGTGCCATATTAGTCTTATTAGAGCATCATGTTATCTTTAAAGTTCACATTATTTTGTGCAATATTTTTAAATATGTAGTTTATTCAGTCTCATTCAAACAATAAACTACAGCAATTAAAATAACCATTTTCTTTGTATAAAAAGATTTGGACAGATGATAAGCAGTATTAACAGACATCTGTGCTAAAGCTAAGCTTCAAATTATGTGTTAATTTCCATTGCAAACATAAAGATGTATTCAAATGTATGAAAGGTGCCTTTAGAAAAGAAATGGAAGCTTTTAAAATTCAACTGTATGTCAAATATTGCAGGAAATGCAGACTTGGAAAATATGCATTATATAATTTTCCCCTAAACTGACCCTTTAAATAAATGTTGTCTCTAACTTTTATGATTATTATCTCTTATTTTATTTCAATTCTCTTCTGTCCCATTTTCCAATAACACACCTCCATATTTTTCATATTGCCACCCTATTACCAGGCCATGATATTGTAGCTGCCATATTAACTGGTCTCCTTCTCTTCTTATACATCACTTATTCATGGGAATCTGCCCAGTACTTGTTTTTTGACTCAAGCTAATGGCAGAAATCATCAAGAGGCCATAATTACTGCCTTAGATTCATGTACCAGAGTCCAGTCCAGCTGAGTGCAGAGGATGTAATTATTAACTATTATTTTGCCTATGTTCTTAGAACCATATTTCTACTATAAAAGAATCACATATAAGTTCAGGGATGTTGGCATGACCCACACTCAGAGTTAGCAACTCCATGATTATTTTGCACTGCCAATATTTATTCATCACTTATAATAAACAGGGAGAAGGCCTCTCACCCCTGCCCATACCAATACAAAATTCAATGCTGGGGGTCAACTTCTCTGTCTTTAATATATTTTAGTCCATGCTTCAGTTGGATCTTCATTACTTCCTGTTTGGAAATATGGAGTCTACACTGCAGCATGAAACCTGGAAAGCTTAGTTTAATTCTGTCTTACACAAAAAATCATAATTTGAAAACAATGCACTGTTAAATTACTTGATTAAATTCTTTGAGGAACATTTGCAACTGCTAAGGAAAGGAATTTAAAGCACTGTCTGCACATTCTGTTGTGTGCTTGAAGAAATTACAAGAGTTGTTTAATGCAAAAAATTCTCACACTTCACCAAAGTAGGACATCTACCTCATTATTTTTGAAACCTTTTTTTTTTTTGCTCATACTCCCAATCCATTGGTTTTAACCTGACAAATAAACAAGGGAAACTCTTCTCATCCCAGAGCGATGTATACCTATTTATGTTAACTAATGACAACAAAGTCTCTTTTAGTACTTTCTATTTGAAAGGAAGAATCATCTGAAAGTTGCAGGGAAGTTGAAAGAGTTTTGTTAAAGATATGCACATATTTTCAAATAGTAAGAGATCACAAGTTACTACAGTGGATGCTGGAATTATAATAGACAGAAATGTCCATCTATGTCTGCTCACAAGCAATGGCTTCTGAACATAATTTTACCATGTCACAGCAGAAAACCACTCAACAGTGCAGCTCATGTATATTGGCTAGAGGGAAAACATTCTTCATTTCCATATAGATTGATTTACAGGCTTCTGGTTTCTTTGTGCAAAGAACATCACTGGGTGTTTGGTTAGTTTCTACCACACATGTGTTTGAAGACCAAGCCTTTTTTTGTTTTCTGTTTAAGAACTTAAATGTGCTCCAAGGCAGCAGGTCTACTGTAGAGCTGTGAGCTCACTCAGGTTATAGGCACATTTTGAACACCAGTTTCAAATTATGTTTGCTCATGTCTTTCACTGTTTCTCTTAAATAATAAAGAACTAGTTCCAACTGTGACTCACAAATAACCTACAGGCCTGGATTTATAGTGGTCTAAGAAGGCCTAATTATGAGTACATAAAAAACTGCAATGAGACATGCTAATAAATAGATACTTTAGGATATCTGTCTGTACACCCATCACCTCTGCCTCAGATATCAGTACATTGGGTACGTCCAAAAAAGTGTCTATGACTTACTACATAAATTCAATCACTTATGGAAAATGCTAATGCTCTGCCCCAAGGAAACAAATGTGATATGTCTCGGGTTAGGTTAAATTAGGTTATCTTCGGTTAAGTTTTTTAGTCTACCACATAGTGCTTACATAATCCATTCCTAGAGTTGTAGATGTGCAGGGTTTGCTGATCCTATACCTCTGGTCAGGGCAGAAAATCCAGCAGACTGGGAACAGCATCATACATAGCAGGAGTGTGCATATTTTCATGCAACACACATTGAAAGTTCACAGACTTCTGTGTGGAAATCTCAGATAAAAACATGTGAGCATTTGTTCATCTGTCATGTTGAATTAGAATATTGATTTTGAAAATGGCAGCTAAAGAAAAATAGAATTGAATGTACAAGATGTGGTCTCCCCTCTCAACAAGGCAATCTGCATTTGCTTTTCCTGGGCACATAAATAACTGAAGATTTACTTTAACAATACTGTTCACAGTTTACAAGGAATGTTTTTATCTGATGGATAAGATTATTCCTTCTGTTCAGGATCCTTCAGCCCAAATCTATGGCTATTCTACTTAATCAGGGTAATTCAGAGAAACTTGGAAAAGAGCAAGAAGAAAAGAGAATCTGGCAATCACATATTATAAGGTCAAAACAGAATGAATGAACATCTTTTTAAAACTGCATATTTCACACAAAAATAAAAGGTAAACCCTAACCCTGCTCTTTCTTAATAAAAATAAACCAGACAGATGTTCATCCAGTTCTCAGAGTCACACCCCAGTAGCTACAAGGTCTGATGGAATTAGAGTTCTGGTACTCTTCTCCCCATGCAATTGATTACTTTTTCAGCAACATACAGAACAAAGAGGTGCCAAATTTGCAGGAAGAAATCCTGACACACTCTGACAAGATGAAATAAACTTTAAGTATCCCTGAAGGATGTTTGTCTAGGAAGGAAACTCCATAACTTTCTGAAGAAGTTTCATAACTTCTACAGGTGTAATCTTAGCTGTATCTTTCTGGAGGACAGCTACTTCTTTTTGTTCTATCAACAGAAGAAATACATCTACTCCCTATTCATTATGACTTTCTAGACAGTATAAAACTGTTACCACATCTCTCACTTTTCATTTAGTTTACTATTTCCTAGATATTAAAAAAAAAAAAAATCTAATTCCTTCAATTTTTCCTTGCAATTTTTTTCCCCAAAGCTCATATTCTCACCACTAGTATATAGATCCTCTCCAAGTGCAATGATAGCAATTCCAGGAAGCAGTACCTAAGCAAGATTTTCCAAGCACCATCTTGGCTAATAAATTTCCTCACCTTTTAAAACAGATTCTTAGCAAAACATGAAAAAACAAGTTTTGCTTTGCTTCATCAGTCTTGTACTACTAACTACTTTTTGTTCTCTGACCCACTGTTGATTCTGATTATTCCTCCCATTTGTCAAGATCATTTTTAATCATGATCCTGTCTTATGAAATCCTTGACAAGTCAGACCTTGCTGGTTGGTTGGCCAGTTAGTTGAATTGCTCATTGATTTATTTATTGCCTCATTATCTGCTAAATAGTTATAAGTGCATTTATTACAGTTTGTTTTGGTGTTCTGCTGGTTATCAAATCGAGACTGACTGATTTATTATTGCCAGGATTCTCAATCCTCTTCATTTTAAAACACTGCATCCCTTCAAAGCAACAGTGTATAAACACTTGATTCTAGCATGGGTTTCAACTACAAGACTGGTCCATGAACAGAAGAGAGCTGCTTCTTTTCACGCAGGTATTCTTATCTTAAAACAAGCAATGTCTACTCAAATTTGAAGGGAATACAATCCTGTTGCTATTATTTCTGCTATACTGCCTGTTTTAAGCATGACAAGATCCAGGGGTCACAAGACACTTCAGGTTTCTGAAACTTGACTGGATCTATGCAGCAAAGGAATTACAGGGTATACAGGAATAATTGTTGGGCAAGTACAGAAGGAGATCAGTAAGACATGCCATTCTTCCTAAAGTGCAGTGAGCAAAATAACTATGTTCGTCTCAGTGTCAGAATGCAAGCAATGAGACACCAAAAACCCCTACTTAAATTAAAAATAATAATAAATATAAAAGATATAATATAAACATTAAAGTCTGAGATTTCAGAAATCAAATTTTCATAGTAGGAATTACAATAGTATGGATAGCATATATTATGGAATTAACTTACTGCTATTATGAATGCTTATTGATGCTGAAAGCAGCAAAAAATGCAGAAAACATACCTTGAAATTATGTTTAATTTTGTTAATTTATTTAACTGACCTCAGCCATTTGTTCTACAGAGTAATATTTCTGTGCATATTTTGGAGATTCTTGTTTAAGATGTTCATGTGAAAAAAGACTGCTGGAAAGCAGAAAAACCCTTTAATGATAAGTGTGAAATGCTAGTATGGTTGTTAAAAATCACTAAAACCACTTTCACATGCTTCCTATAATTTATACACAACTCAGATAACCAGATTTTTAACAAATTCAAACAGCACTTTCATCGGTGTTAAGGGTATGTTAATTTTAATCGGTTGATAATTAAAGGCTTAGCTTATTTTTCTGTAACACCAAGCCATCAATCCTTTCCTCACTGATAGAAGATAATGATTTCAAGTTTCCAAAACACTCCAAGATTCATACATATCATTACCATGAATTACTGTACAAATTAAAAAGAATAACAAAAAAAGTGAACTTAGAAGTGATCAGATGACCGGAAAAAACACAATGATGAAAAAGACCAGCGTCCTAGGTATTCCACAAAATTTGGCACTCTGATACCTAAAATATCCAGTCTTGAAAACATTAATAACCTCAATCATGAAAGGTACAATACTGATAGCTTGGTAAAAGTTAGCCTGATGATGTGTAGTTTAGTGCATACTCAAAAAAATATATTAGGGAAATTTTCTGCAAAAGACGAGGGAAAAAAAAAAAAGAGAGTTAGTATGAGAGTGACAGAGTACCTAAAGACCAGGCAGCTCAAGGTCAAACCAAGCAAGCACTTCAAGTGCTTTGTCTTCATGACTGAAAGGACTGACCCACAGGTCCCCTTCTTGGAGTAGACAAACTGCTTAGCTACTGCCAGCCTGGAATAAGAACAACAGCAAAGCTGTCAACACAGATCCCAACCAGACTTCCCTTCCAGCTGAGGGAAGATGCTGATCCTGCCTAGGACCACTTTCTTTGCCTCTCTGGTTCATTGCTTTGCTTCACAAGGCAGCATTTCTACTCACTATGTTACATCAACAGAGAGACTTCTTTCCTACAGCTTGCTGGCCTCACATACTCCCTTTGGGCAAGGTGTGTATATCAGACTTCAAAATGGAGTTGTAAAAATCCATAACCTCTTTACAGTAGAATTCTTTTATAGGAGTCCATGTACAGTTTATTCAAATCACAGGTGTTAGAAATTGAGTTTGCTTAGAGAGGAAGGAAGTGAGAGTATAATGCATTTTTCATACCAGAGGATGACATGGAATGCAGTCATGCAGAAATCACTCAGCTTCTTAGAGTCTTCCTTTCAAAGCACCATTAAATAAAGCTGATTGTTGTGCCCAAATACTAACTTCATTACTTAAAAGTAATCTGCAAGGGAAATGCATGCATTCTTTAATTCACTAAATGATTTGCCTTGTTGAACTGTCAGATAAGACAAAGAATCTTTAAACTCCAGAACAGCTTGCTCACAAAATGCGACAAGCCCCTTTTTGTTCTACTGATTTATTTGATTAAGAATGCCTGAGTCATGAGTTACTTGTCTGTTATAATTTCCAATATTAATCTCAAATTAAGCATTTGATTCCAATTTCACTGATTACAGAATCTTCAACAACTGGTCAGATGTAAAGAAAAGCTAAAGTGCACAGCCAATGTACATCATTTTAAAATCATTTTGTCTACCAGGACAAAATGATTCCCCAAAATAGTAGAGCTAGACAAAATTCCCGGAGGCTAGCAGCAGTGCTGTGTGGAATGTGGGAGGAGCTCTGCTTTCATATTAAGACTAACAGGCAAATCCTAGCTGCATATGTCACCTTCTATCTGTAAGTCAGCCAGGAAATCTCAGCCAAAAAATTATCTGTGAAAATTCTTTCCGACTTACTATAGCAGCAAGCTTCACCAAGTAATCCTATTTTCCCACCCAGTAAAAAATTTTGGAGGTTTTTTCCATCCTTTTCATAGTCTCCCATTAGCTTAAAATTACTGAGATAATTAGAATTAAAGCATCCATATTTTATGCATTTCACGCTAATTTTACAGGACTGTATGATGTCAAATCAGTCTTTAACCTTTGTAGACCTCATAGGAATGCTGCCTAATAATAACTGCTCTCTTAAATGTGTGATCACATGTGTGCACACAAATGCATTTTCCCATTCCAATAAAGGTATAAATTCACCACAATTGATAGTAAGCATATGTAGGAAAAAAGTAAAGGACTAATACTCGACTCCTGTGACCTCAGAAGCAATGAGATGAAATTTTTGCTGCCCTTTTTACCCCTGTGACAAGCATTTTGCTTCAGAGACTCTGATTTTCTTCAATGAAGCACAGTTCTGCAGATAAAGATGAAGCCCTCGTGCTGTTTGTTTGTAGGTATTTCATCTCACAGCTGGGTTGTGGGTGCCACTGTGTATGAGCTGCTCATCTCTCACTTTTAGCTTAAGTTCAGCCAGGCTTTTGTAAGCCAGCAAGTCACCATGCAGATGCCAACACAAAGAAATGGGTTTCCAGGAAGGGCTGATGATGGAGAAATCCAGATCATTGAAATAAACCTTTCAAATCTTGAGTAGGACTCTCAGGCAGCTCCCATAGCTGGGGCTTACTCTACTAAATATTTTCTTTTGCGTGGATATAAGCAAAAATAATTTTGTCAAAACAGATTTAATCAACTGCAAACACAAAATGAATATAAGCTGACCAAATGGCAATTAGTATATTAAAGTCTTGGAATCACAGTTAATTAGGAACAGAAAGTTTGTCCCAGTCTATGCAGAATTAGGAAGTTCTCTGAAATACATCACCCTGTTTAGGGCACCACACTTCAAGGAAGGCATAAGTGAGCAGAAGAGAGAGACTCTGTGGAGGAAAGGAAGGGTCCAAAGTCTAGAAAGTTTACTATGATATACAACTGATAAGAGTTTTTTTTCCTGAGATGGCTGAGGGAAATCTGGTATCAAAGTTTACAAAGCAAGGTACAAATCAGAAGGAAAGAAACCATTTCCTGTGTCCACCAGGGCAAGACTAAGCTATTGTACCTATACATTTAAATTTTTAGTTTTGGAAAGAAAAAAGCTCACTTTTAGAAAGTAGGTAAACACATGGATTGACATTTTTAAAAACAAGTTGGAGAGACATCTGTCAGGAAAGGCTTCCATATAGCCGATCTTACCTTGAAATAGGGAATGGAATGGATGATCTACCATGGCCTCATCCAGCTTTATTTTCTACGGATCTAACATCTCAGTTCAGCATCTTGAAAACATAGGATCAGAAACATTCCATCTTCTGCTGAGCACAAGAAAGATATGCAAAAGAAAAAAGAATAAGATGGCACCCTGCAGTAAGGATCAGGTGGCAGACTGGGCACTCAGAGCCAGTGTCTGGAGGTGACAGCCTCCCACAGGGCAGGTGGGGAGATCTCTGCCTGGTGCAGCTTGAATTTTGGAGCAGAGAATGTCCTATATACACTGCTGTCAAGCAGGTTTTATGGGGAAGTGGGCTGAGTGAAGAGGGTTCATGCCTGGTTTGGACACAGTGGCCTCAGAGGTAACTCTCAGGTAATTTGATGATGCCTTTACATCCGAGAGCTACCTCTAAGACACAGGACTATTAAGTCACTGAGGTTATCAAAACCAAACTAAACAAACAGACAGGAAAAAAAAAGTTGCTTCAAAGTAACTAGTAATGTTTGCAGCATCGACTGGGTTTGTACATCTGTATTTGCAGGAGAGAAAATACAACTGCAGAACTTAAAATATTTAATGCCAAATATACTGAGAAAGATACAGACACTGATACATGTTGCTCTATTTTAATATATTCAGTTACCACATCTAACAATTTAAATACCTTTTTCTCTCCATAATTAATTCTTAAGTCATCTGTAACTAATTAAATTAATTTATCTAAAAAATGTACCTGAAAGTACCACTAAACCTTTTTTTTTTTTGCAATATTATTATCAATGCAGACAGAACAAGATTGTCTTAAAAATATTTAACCTAAGACTTTCCCTAATGGAAAAAAAACAAAACCAAAACCACTATATATATATAAAACATAGATGCTTTTAGAGAAGGACAATGCAGATGAAAATTAGGAGACAATGAAGGAGCAAATAAATATTTTACATTGTGTTCCTTACTTTTATTTTAACCAGTTGAAGTACGACACAAAGTTTCACAGTGGGAAATGAACATTAAATGAACACTAAGTGCTGCATGCAAGCATTGCTTGGGAAAACTGAGAATGCAATATACAGAAAACTGTTTAATCATTAAATATAAAAACTGCATGTTCCACAAACAGCAAGTGGACAGATGGGTGGAAGGCTTGGATGAGCTGTTTGACAGCCTCCCACCATTCGTTCTGGTATGCCAACTGGTAATTACTCTGCAGAAAACTATGTAGGTCCAGGCTGTGTTTTGTCACATAAAATCTATACAATGACACGGGTCATAAACAATCCGTAGGCATATCTACATTGGATTTACAAAAGAAATGATGTCATGAAAACTCCATGCAATTCTGAAAATAACAGAGGCATAATTGTGCACAGTAATGTGGTCACATCTGGTCAAACTGCCACATGTGCAAACTCGGACAACTTACCAGGCCAGCTGAAAAACTAATACTGAAATATATTTGTATTGACTGTATTACTTTGTCTCAACCATTCTTGCAGTTATAGTTCCAGCCACGGCCCTATTGTGTCACAGGGCTAAAATTCAGTTCTGACACCAGGCTATGTTTTGAATCAGTCAGTCGTTTTTAGCCAGTTAGCAATCAATCAGTTAGTAATTTTTCTTTTGACATGAGAAAATTGGGTACAACAGTTGTGTTTAGCTACAGGTCAGCTACAGTTCATTGCTACAGTGTTATCTCTGCACTCTGTTGAACCATTATCATCATCCCCTTCACTGGTATTATTTCCAGCTCATCTGAAATCACAGAGAGGTAACAAACAGCACCAAGTACCAGCTCAGTGATGAACAAGTGATCGATGCTGTCGCTGAATTTGAGTATTTCTCATTAAATATGTGGGGATCCACCATGCACATTTTAAAGTGACAGTTTCAGGGTAAATTAGGATGACAGGAGGATGCATCTTTCTCAAAATAACAAATTACTGTTCTTATATAGTTTTCTGCTTATTAAGGGCTCTTCTCATTTTAGCACTGTTGCCAGTTTTCACTGAGCTATAACACATAATTAAGATGACACTTAAGGCTGATTGTTGACAGACTCCACCCAGCAGCTTACCTCCACTTTGCTCTTCCAACACACTGCCAACACCTACTAAGATGTTCACTGATAGGATATCTCAGCTTAAAATCATAACTACTAGCCTCACATTAGCCTGGGAATATGAAAAACATTTTTCTAATGCTCATAAATGTACTTGGAGGACTTAAAAATTGTTAGGATTTAATCTGTCATATACATATATCTGTATAGATAGATATAGATATATATGAAGAAATAATTCTATTTATTAGTCAGCCATGGATGCACAATGAAGAATATAAACTGAAATGTTCACACACTTCAAAGAAAAAAATAAGGACGTTGAAAAAATATCTGGAATGTCCTTTAGAATAAAAGGACAAGATTAATTTCTGTGGTATCCAGGATCCCTGTCTTGGTATTCAATTTCTCTAAAATTACATTAAAAAGAACATCTGGGAAAAATATTTGTGAGAAAAGTCAACAGCAACAGAATAATTGTGTAAATAAAAGACTGCCCTCAACCAAAGTTCTTCAGTGGCCACTTTGACAGCTCTTTGTGGAAAACATATCCACTGAAGAAGCAAGGGATACTCATGTATTCATGATCATACTCACAGCCCTTGTTTAGCTAGTTAAATAAAGCACAGATAACAAACTGTCACACTTTCAGATGCTAAATACCCAAACTCGAGTGTTTATAGCCATGTCTATAGACTTGAACAAGGTGACTGCTCCAAAATGTGGATGCTAAGTCGGAGTCACAGCACAAAGCAAATTATATCAGGCCTGATGCTGGAGATGCACAGAGTTATATGTGGATTTGATTCTAATTTTAGAGTTTTAGACAGATAATGGTATGAACTCCGTAATTTTCTGCCCTTCTCTAGTTTTGAAATACTGATATTTCAATAGGCTATTTCATCCAGATAGGTATTTGAGATTGAAGGATTGAGTCAGCCGTAAAACACTGAGAAAGCGAGAGAAGGAATTGACTGTTAGTTTAGACCAGATATTTAATGATCAGACTGAAAAAATATTCCGCCCAGAAAAATTTAGTGTTCCCAAATCCATTATAAGATCTCTCTGCCTACATAAACCAAAGTTTTGCTGCCCTTCTCTGTTACCATATTGTATTTCAGCTTCTTACCTGTTCACATTATCTACTGCATGCCAGCCTCTATTCTGGCACTGCAGCTGATGTCCAGGTTTTTACTGCTCGTGACAAAATCACATTTCATTAACGTTGTCCACATGGATATCTGTCATACTACATCACATCTTTTATGTAGAATTTCGTACAGAGTTTGATGCAAAAAACACGTCCCCAGAGATTTGCTCAAGAGCTATAGATAGATGTCTGGGATTTTTTAAGAAGGTTAGTTGGCTAGTCTGGTTCTGGCTCTGGGAAAAAAAAAATGAAAAGAAAAAAACCCAAACCCATCAACCAACAAAATATTCACAACCACTAATGTGTGTTGAAAGCAATTCCAAAGCTATATTCTTTGCACAAATTAACAGAAGAATTGTAGATTGAATCATTTATGGTCATTTGCTTATTGACTTTCACCTCCCCTTCAATTTAGGAGCTAACCACCATGCAGTCATTCCCCCCTTCTGAAAATTTCCACTAAATATATTTTTGTTGGTTTGAGGCTTCAGCTGTCAAAAGTCCATCACAAAAAAAAAAAAAAAATTTTGAATTTAATCTTATCTGATTGTCTAAATGGCTCATCTTCGTGGTTTTCTTCCTTACTGGACAATCTTAATCGTTAATTTAAAATTTGTCAAGTCAAATATTTTGAGGAAGTACCTTATCAACTGTAAGAGCCTCGTATTGGACGAGTCCTTTTCTAGGATATTTTTTGTCAGACATTAAAATGGCATTTCATATATCAGCATTCCCAAATCCTGGTTTTTCAGTACTAGCCATATTTGTCTGAAAAAGGACACTTGCAATGAAAGTTCTTCTGTAATCTTAGATATAGTTTATTAAAATTCACTCTTTGAATAAGGAACTTGTAAAAGAGTTGTCTCCTGACACTAAATAAGTCACATGGAGCCTAAATATATTACCTATAGGTAGAAAACTGAGAAAGCAAATGTCTTCAGGCATGATATGGAAAGACTTTAGCCTGGATAAGACACATCTTACAGGAGCAGTCAGTGCCAAAAGATATTTTAATCCACTAAAATGCAGTAAAGCAAAGAAGTATAAGGTACAACATTATAGTGCATGGCTTAAATAATTAACAAATCAATCTATTGCTGTAGTATTTATAACACTTAAAGCATTTTAGTAGGTTAAGCCAAAAAAAGGTATTTATTTTTTCTGTCTCAAACACTAAAAATCCATGATTTAATGCTAATAGCTAAAAATATATGAATAATATTTCTTCAAATAGAAACTCATTCCTTTACAAATTTGCAACATAAAAAGTTTTGCCCATGGAATGGAAATTACAGTCAGCTCTGCTTTTATCAACAGCAAAGAAATTAGTATGAGACAATCACGTGAACACTGGAAGTGACCAAAAACAGCTCTAATTTTTTTTTGGTTAAAGAAAGGGCAATTGAATGGTACAGAGGAATGATGAAATAGAGAACTACTTAAAATGATCAAAAACTTGTTTTAAACTTGTTTGGAAGTATTAAAATAGATAAGCTCTGCAATATAAATGAAGTCATTCATACACATTTGACATTTTAAACTGCAGCAGCACAAAACACAGACTATTGATGGATCAATAAGAGTAGTTTCTTTGTTGCTTGCCCAAGAATTTAGATTTGCATTATCATTCCTTGGATTTTTTTATAAAATTGGTATAATTGAATTATTTCAGATACAATCAGAAGGCACAATTAGTATTTCTAGGAGCTCCAAAGGAGATTAGGTATTTTGGTCTGCCAAGAATATAGTTAAAACAGGTTAAACCATGAAAAATTGCAGACCTTATTCTTTTTAGAATTCAATTTTCCTTAAATTTCTCAGAAGTCTGGCAACGTTTTTGTTTATGACTTACCACATTTCCTACAACTCACAGTACTATGTTCAGTCACTTTGGCCAGAACACTGCTCATAACTCCATTCATTATCAGTCAAAGAAATTCTTGAAATACCTCAAAAAATGTACAATGGTCAAAGGGTCAGTAGTTCAGCTGGTCATTTGCTCCTTTGTCCTTCTTACCCTCATGTATGCACTGGGTGTGCTCCAGAGGCTACTGGGGATCTTTTGATGGCCTTCCAAAGGGACTGGCAGAAATGCCAGTGCAACAAAACAGACCCTCCCTGTTTGCCAGGGCATATTTTCCCCTCCATCCCTGCTGATCCACCCTGGGCTTTGCTGACCTCTACAAGACACACACATCTGGCTTACCCTCACTGTGTCTTTCTTCTCTCTGAATGATTATGGATGACAAGCTCACTATGAGGTCTCAACTGGATTAGCAGGCTCAGCTGTAAAAGGCCTGTATTAAAACTTACACTAAGGAGTGTTTTCCCTGGACTGAACTTACCATAATATATATTTTTTTCCCTCCCTGGCTATATGGCAAGCTATAAAATCTGCCTGAGATGTTAAAAAAAAAAAAAAAAAATTGTTGTGGAGGTAAATAGGAGCTGGATCAGGTGTAATTTGTGGATTAAATGAACTCAGCAGACAGCCCAGCTGAAACTTGTCATGGGATATGCAAGACAGCAACAGGAAAGTAACTGTGTGAGTAAGAAGCTTGCGCTGGCTTCACCTGATCCCAATTTCTAATGACAGCTGCCACCTGTCCTTCTCTCTGAATTGAATTTGCAGTCCTCAGTACAATGCAAGGGAAATATGTTAGAGAAGGCTCTATAGAGCAAATATTTCTGGAGCAGAATTCTGGCTGCACTAGTACAATTTATTTCAACTACTACTAAAGTGGATCGTAGGTACTTCAGTGTTATCCATCTAAGATAAATAGTATGGCAGTGAAATAAAATCCTGATTCAAGAGAAATGCTCTTGAAAAACTGAAAGGAGGAAACTTCATGTTTTGTACTTATATTTTTATTTATTTTGGAAACCTGAATATTATGTAGTTTTTCCCTTTCCTATGTAAAAGAATGAAATATAATTTGTTCCTTAAAGGAATTACTTTATGTAATTTTAGGTCTGTCCAAATACCTGAGAAAGATGTGAAATCTTCTATAAAATTGTTTTTCTTACATTTACCAAAATTACAACTATTCTTAGACCTCTTTAAATCACTGTTGCAGAGCTAAGATCCACATGGGAAGAAATGTAAGAACAGGATTATCTGGCAAAAGTAAAACAAACTGAAAGGGACTCTCGAGTTCCAGACAGAACCCTTTGGATAATTCCTTGCATGTGCTTCATGCTCAGAGACCTAAGGAAATTTTCTTATCTCCACTGCTTATATTTAGGTTTCTGTCTGCTGCCAGCCCCTCTGCAGCCATCTGAGCCCCATCTGGCTTGGGGACCTTGATGAACTCACACCAGTTTGTCCATATCTTACATAGAGGGGAGCCCAAACCCAGACACTGTATCCCTCCATGGTCTCTCAAGTGGGGAGTGGGATAATCCTACCCCTATGTGGATGGACTGTGCTCCTGCTGCCTCATGTCTGCCACTTCCTGCATGGCTGGTGATGCTCCAGGGCACCAGTGCATCCCACAGAGCTGCTCCCCAGCCACCCTGCCTGCCCACAGCCTGCCAGGGTTATTTACTCCCCTGGGGCAGGAATCTGCATTGTGTGGGAGCTTAAGTCATGTGCTATATTGCAAAGCCAAGTTGCTCATAAGTGACAGCAACCCGCAATTTCCTTAGGGATTTCAAATGAGAGGAATGATTGATTGCAAGCATATGCTTTTAAGGGGCATATGCAATTATGTAAAAATCAGATGAGAGGGTCTTGCTTTTTCCTCACCACAGAAAGGTTCACAGAAAAAAAAGCAGTATGGTTCATGAAACTTTTTAATTAAAGGGTGCCTCCTCATGGCTGGTTTAATCTCCTAACCAGCAAGCTCTTCTTGAGCAGAGCAGCTGAAGTGAAGAGCAGTATCCACATAATGGAGTGTTTGTAGCTTAGACTTTAACATACAGTTTGTCTTCCACCCACTGTGTTTTCTATAAACACTAAACTGTATCAGCAGGACTGAATTTTCATTTCATGGCTATTGGCACCCTGATGTTTTTTGGTGGTTTAGAGGTGATTATGCATTAAAATGTTAATCTATACCTGAGAAACCATTTTTCTCTAGCTGTGTCACTGAGGAACAGTGTCATCTGACACTATGCGTGCCACAGAGGAGGAACCTCAAAACATCATTTGGTCATAATTCAACACCTGCATTTCTTCTGGGACAGAAAATTGTGTGCTGCTCCCTTATAGAGATTTCATTTTGAGGATGTATTAAAATCCCAGAAGTAAATAAGCATGGACAACACATATTACAGCTACTGGAAGGAATAAGAACTTAAGGATCAAGATCTGGATTCAATGGTCAAGAGTTATCATTATAGGATAAAAAAGGACAGATCTGGGGAAAAGTTGGGTTAAAAAAAATGGATTAAAAAAAAAGTAGTTTTGTGTGCTGTAATTCTCTCCAGATTGGTCCTCATGCTATTCATATCTGATATTAATGTGATTAAAGGAGCAGAGACTCACTAGAAGAATTGAGGAGAAAAAAAACTCTGCTGTGATGTTTCCTTTTCAATTCCTTGAGATTTTAAATTCAGATGAAGAACCCTGTGTTTCAGCAATTTCTCTGACACAGTGCAAAACCCTGGTGCTTTGCTGGAGAAGAAAGTTGCAAAACCAATCAATTTTATTTCCTCATTAAAAGAATAAATGATTATACAATGATTCTTCAAACCAGGTCATAGATCAGATTGTAGAAAACTAATACTGTAGTCAAGCATATACTATCACCACAGTTACCATGGTGATCCACTAAGCAGCTCCCATTTGCCCTGAAAATCGTTATCATTTGCATGAAATATGCCTTAACATCAGGTCCTAGGAATACTTCATATTGATCTACAGGCAATATTTTATTACAAATTGAAAATGCTTTGGTTACTAACACACAAAACATTATTTTTTATGGAAATGAGCCCATATCAAAATGTGTAATGCTACTGCACTGCTGTGTGGGAAGCTGGTCCCTATTTCACAGTTATGTATCTATAGGTTGCTTTGCACGTATGAAAATTACTTGTCAGCTTGCAACTTTGCAGACTGAGAACTCATAACATCTTTCTAGCTTCTAGGTCAGGTATCACTGAGGTGACATTCAACACAGAAAAATAGAGCTCATCATCATTTTAATTTAAAATTAGAGGTTGTGCTGTTCCCTACTGGTTATCTGTACAGTTTAATTTAAAAATTAAATGTTAGAACTCCCCACTCAACATCACGCCACTCTGCTGTGCTACTTGAGGAAATCCTGTTTCTATGGTAACTGCAGGAGACTTATTCAAAACCACTGATGTCATCCACATACAATATCTACAAACCACAGAACCACTGATATATTTCATTATATTATCTGCAACAGTAGTGACATAGTTATCAGTTATAGTCACAGTGAGTGTTTTAGTAATTGAAATAAACAGAATGGAAGGATACAGACAGAAGGATATAGATATATATCCTAAAATATATAAAAATAGAAAAGCTTTAGAGAGGTTCAGATTTATTTAACAATGCCATTTTAATAACACTTTAGAAGCAGATAAGACTTCATTAGACATTTGCCAAATTCCACTGGTGGCTAAGAAAGTGGTTAAGGACCATCCAGTCCAAGCCACCAATTACATCAGCTGAAGCCAAACCCACCAGTTTTGATCTGTGGAGCGTCTCAGTACGATGCTTTCAGTTCTGCTGATGTTTTAAGAAGTGTTTACAGGACTCCCCACCTCTGCCCTCTGGAGAGCAAGGGTCTGCTGGTGGTTCCTGTCCACAACTGAGAGAGATCTGGATTTCAGAGCAGAGCAGGATTTATGGAAGCATAGAGTGTTTTAAGTTGGAAAAGGTCTGTAAGGGTATCGAATCTAGCCATTAGCCCAGCACTGCCTGGTTCACCACAACTACACATTTTTTAAACACCTCCAGGAATGGTGCCTGCACCACTTCCCTGGATGCCTGTTTCAATGCCTGACAACATTTTTGGTGAAGAAATTTTTTCCTAATATCCAATCTAAACCTTCCCAGCACAGTTAAAGGCCATTTTCTCTTGTCATATCTCTTGCTCCTTGGGAGAAAAGACTGACCCCCACCTCACCACAACCCACTTTCAGGTTGCAATAAGGTCTCCCCTGAGCCACCTTTTCTCCCAGGTAAATAACTTCCTTGTAAGACTTGTGCTCCAGTTTGTTGCCCTTCTCTGGACTCACTCCATCACCTCAATGTCTTTTCTGTGGTGAGGGGCCCAAAAGTGGACACAAGATTTGAGGTGCAGCCTCACCAGCACCAAGTACAGGGAGACCATCACTGCTCTGCTCCTGCTGGCCACTCCACATCCACAGCATTTCTGCTGAGTTACCCTGTCACAGAAGGAAATCAGGTTTGTCAAACAGGACCTGCCTTTCACAAGCCCATGCTGTCTGAGCCTGGTCCCCTGGTCATTGTACATGTGACACATGATGGCACTCAGGATAATCTGCTCCATGACCTTCCCCAGTACCGAGGTCAAGCTGACAGGTCTGTAGTTGCTCAGATCCTCCTTCCAACCTTTCTTGTAGGTAAGCATCCAGTCATCTGGGACCTCTGGTTAGCCAGGACTGATGGTAAATGATTCATGACTAAGCCTTCAGCCATTGTGCACAAGGTGGTAAGAGACGGTCAGAAGAGCAGAGCTGATGTGTCATTAGGCTGTAGAAGCCAGTGCAGAGCAATTCTCTGCCACCATCTCTGAGCCAGCAGAAATGGTGACGATAGGGAAGTTCAGAGACTGACAGACCTGTCATTTAGAGCAGCTACCTTTATAATTCTCCTCTGCACAGCCTAGCTTAGAAAAGAATTGTGCATCATGAGAAACATTTTGACATTGAACTGGAAGAAACAAATGCTTACAACCCACAAAAATCAGGCCACATAGAGCTGAGAGATTTTTCAAAGCTTTAGACTCATTCAATCTAATTGTGACAAGCAAGACACATCAGAGATCATTTCACCTTTTGAAAATGAGAAACTAGAGACTATTGATCTTCCTGTAAGACATTTTCCAGAGAAACTAGGAAAGGAAAAATTTTAAAGGTTTCACCTTTGATATATTTTCTCAGGTATAGCTGTAGCCCATGAAGAATTTCCATCTTTTACAAGGAGACAATGGCCTTAACACATCCACACTCTGATGACTGAACCTGGGACATAAGTTCAAGCACTGCACTGAGATATTTCTTTTAAAATTTTGACCATAGTCACACAGAATCACAGAATAAGCTGAGTAGTCATAGGACAATGGATCAGACCTTGTATCCTACATGCAGCAGGGCCAAAGCTGTTGCTTTAGTAGTTCACCAGGACAAAGTTTCCCAAATGAAAGTTTTTTAGTAATGATACAATTAAAAATTTAATTTCAGAACATGGTCTGGAAAAATGAATGCTAAAATAAAGGTGCATTTTCCAAGTTATTTTCTGTTTCTTGTGGTTTTTCATCCTGTTTTTACAGGGAACAACAGCATGCAAATCTTTCTTTGACAAGAGAGTAGGGAATTTCCTGCATCAACAAAAACTATTTCCTAACATTGCCCAGCAGTGACTTCAAGTAAATTGTTGAGTGAAGCTACAATCACAAGAGATGTTTACAAATTCATCCACTAATGTGGCTTCTTTTATTCCCTCTCTGATCTTACAGAAACTTACAAGTAGTCCTTAGACCATCCAAATACAAGAAAAAAGAATTGTTTCCTGAAACAAATGCATCAAATCCTAAAAATCAAATCTATAGTCAAGTTATAGTATTGAGTGGCCTAACTCTGCAAATGTGACCCTTAACCTCAAGCATTTATGTTTAGTTGTCCTCACTTTCTCTCCTCTCTTATATAATGGCATCCTTTCTTGGGAATCTTTTAGCTTTGCTGAATTCTGGATGCATCTTAAAAGATCTGTAGTACACAAGAGAGAACATGGTTTGCAGCATGGAATCGCTTTTGAGAAGGGTACCAGAAGTCAGGCTGCACGCAGTGCTACAACATTTGCTGAAGCACCATTTAATAAAGAGAAAATATTTATAAGCATGACCTCTGCTGTTGCACGGCGTGAATTATCTGCAGTATCTCAAATGGGATATGAACAGTTAAGAGTGACTCTCACCAAAGGGATTAAAAGGTGTAAACATAGCAGAACCAGAGCAAACCAACCTGCAGAGACTGATTCCTGTGGAATCAACATGTGTATAAAATATTTTGCAGAATAGAAGAAGTGCAAGAAAGTCTTAATTCTGTATACACAGCAGACCATGAGAGATAATGACAAGATAATAAACATGGAGCTATTTTGTTGCTGTTATACTGGCTTGCAAAGAGGTTTGTTGTTTGGGGTTTTTTTGCTGGCTGGTTCTCACTATCCTAATGAAAGGAAAAAATGCCAAGGGAGTAAAATGTATTTTCCAGAACATAGCTAGTATATTACATGGAAAATTTTGCCAGGGGAACAACAAATGAAACAAATCTCAGGACAGATTAAAGTAAGTGAAGTTGTTGCTGATACACTAATTTTTTCTGCATTTCATATTTAACAAGATAGAGATTCTCATAGTATTATTAAAAATTAAAAAAAAAGACGAAGAAGAGGAAAGGGATAATTATGCATCACAGCTAGAAACTCTGGAACTCAAAATTTGTAAGGCTTCTATTAAGATAGTAGTGTATGTGATTTTAGCTTTTGTGAGAGATAAGACACAGATAATTTGAGAACTACCTCCAAATAACAGAGAAAGGGTTAAAGCTACTGCAGCTTTTGAGACTGACCAAACAGTGGAGATTATCCACACAGCAGGACAGAAACAGAATAGTCACTAATTCCCAGGCTGTGGAGCAAGGACACTCAAGCCCCACAAGCTCCAGTGCATCTGTCTGTCTTTGGGACAGAGGCAACACCAAGAAAACCACAAATACAAATTTTAGTGAAATCAGTGGTAGAGTTTAAGAATTTATATCAAAGGAGAGGATACCTGTGTAACAACTTTATTATGCATGGACCTAGGAAGGGGTGCTGCCATCACTACCAACACTCTGTGTTAAATTAGTGATCCCCTGGATTTCAGCTGCATTTTGGAGCCAGCTGCAATATGATGTAGAATAAGTTAATCCAATTGCTAACGATACACAAAAAGCCATTTTAATGCAGTTGGGAAGAAACCAAATCAAATCCGTCAGAAATATTGGAGTTTGCATAGTTTTGTTGCAACAGGTATGGAAATCAAAAGCAAAAGGCTATTAACCTCAGGCAGGAAATGGAGGAAAGAATTTGCTTTATAAGAGCTGAAGGATGAAGCAGAAAGTACACACGGCTAGAAAGGTAAATATTTGCAGCATCACTGTGAACATTTTTGGCAGGGTAGCAGGTTAGCCTTTACAGCATGGAACTCACCTTCAGTTGCTGCCTAGCACAGAGTTTTCACTATATACACATATATATATATATATATATATATATATATATGTATGTATGTATATATATATATTGCAGGCAGCTGGGTGTGCAGCAACAAAAGTCTTACTCCAATATTTGAATAAGGTGAAGCAAGTCTGTGTTCTCAGCTACTTTGAAATAAATAGGAAATAATATGACAAAAGACATTATAGTTATTCCAGGTTTATGTGGCTGTCAAACACTTGAGGATGAAAGAGACTTAGATAATTTTTCCTATAATCAAAGACAAGCCCAAGCCTTTAGAAAGAGTTCACTAAACTTTTCTCCTTTAGGTATGTAAAAAAAAGACATTTACGTGCACAGATTCATCCTAGTCAGAACCAAATGAGTTTGAAGTTATTTTACTAATTTTGTAAAGAGTATGTCAAATTTACCTGCACTTTCAGGGGTCAAATTTACCTGTACTTTTTGCTCCTGCGTATCAGGAGCAGAAGCTAGCCCAGCAGGTAACATGGACTGATATTGATGATATCCTAATTTGGCCTGCTCACACTACAGCTTCATTGCAGCTGCTTGAATGCTTTGTCTCTGGAGTAACTGCAGGCCCAGAAAGTCTCCACTTGGCTAATTCATATGCCATTTTTCCCATTGGCTTCAAAAGCACCAATGAAATCTTGTCTCCACTGTGCAAAAGAGCACGGCATAGAGCTTGGTGTGCTGCCAGGGCAGAGGAGACTCATTAGCTGGGCTGCAGCATCAACCCAACGCTGCTCTGATGCTGCTGGCCCAGCCTCACCTCTCCAGAGATCATTGCTCTGCACCCCACAGACAGCCCTACCTGCTTAGAGCAGCATGAGATCACCACTGCTGAGGTTCCTGCTCCAAGATCTCCAGGAGGAAGCTCAAGCTTGTTGCATTCAGAGTATCCAGTTTCAGGCAGGATGGTGTCTGTACTGATTTAAGTCTTGTATGTATTTGTTTTCATGCAATGGAACCAGTGTATTTTCTGTCTTCTATTATGTATAATTGAGAGATGAATTTATGTATGATAATACAACTGTTTGGCTTTGAAGCCTAGGCTACAGCAGTCCTCATATGCATTTAATCTTCATCTCTGTACAGTACAATAATAATAGTTAGGAATGGCTCATTTTGCCACAAAGACCAGTCTTTAATGTGCGTTTTTATCCTAGTGTGGGATTGGAAAAAAATCCGGGATGTTTTTTGTTAACTGTAACGTTAAGGTTAGTGCCAGTCTTCCTTCCATGGCTATTTATTTTGTGTGTTTCATAAATAAATCAAAATCTTGATGGACCCGTTTACTGTCTGGAAATGAGGTTGTCCTCTAGATGCACATGGTCAAACTATGATGTGTTAGGGAAAGCACAGCAACACTGCCACTTGCTAGATATCCAATGAAAACAGTGAGTCCATCACACGTACTTACATGCATGGCTTTTGTGCTCTGGGAATGAATTCTGGCTCCAATCCCCACTTTGCCTCAAACAGAGGTGAATCTCTTACCTACTTTGGTGAACCCATTTGCATCTAAGTGATGGCCCTATTTCATCCCACCAGAGGCTTTGAAATCAGGACTCAAATTCCAGACCCAGAAAGACACACTAACCTTCCTTAGTGGGTGTGGACCCTTGTGCTTCTCAGGGGAGTTGGCTGCTGCTATAGTTGTTATCTATTTGCATTTGTCACTCCAGAAATGTTGAAATTTGTTGGGATTTCTTAATTCCCCAAAGAAACCCAGCAGTCCCTAAAACAATACATTTCCTTGCTTTAGCTGTATAAGACTATGAGCCCCTGATGGAACAATAACACATTTGGCTACATAACAAATGCCAGTGATTTGTTAAAATCCATATAAACACTGAAAACTAATATGTTTATACAAGCATTTTGATTGAATTCACATGATTTGCCTCAGGTTTTTTCTTACATTGTCTAGAGGAACACAGCAAAAACAAGGAATGAAACCAGCTTTGAACTCCATTAGACCATGTTACGTGCAAGGACTGAGTATCCACAATGCTGATTGTTAAGAGTGTGAGGAGGCTGTCTTCATATTGCTTCAGAAGCTATCTGGAGTGCAATTTGAATGGCAAAGAATCACATAGCAGAGAGCACACTCTTTTCTCTCTATAATCACGCTATTTCCTACCACTTAACTAGCTGCATTTAGCTACATGTTCTATTTTTACTGAGATACCTTATAATTGAAATTCGCATTCTTCTATTAATTTTTAAAGATGATGACTACTATTGCAGTGAATAAGACAATGTTATATGCTCAAATTTTATAGTGCAGTAATGCTAGATTTCATTAATAAAAGAATTACTTTATTGAAAATAACTTCTGCAGTTACAATGAGACTGCAGATAATGGGATTCTGAGAGATTTGAATCAGCTATGCAATAGCTACTGTCATTCATGAGGAGAGGCCCTAGAAGATGGGAAAATGATTAATGTGCAAGTTAGAGAGGCAAAGAATTTGCTGCTGTGATATTAACTGTTTCACCATCATGCAGGCTGTGTCACTCCACACAATTCCAAGGAAGATATACTTTGGCCTATAAAAGCTGGACGAGTGGTTTCCCACACACATGAGGTTAGCGTTGTGACTGAAAGAGATCTCCATCCATCCCAGCTGTATCAGAGCCCATGGACAGTGTTGACACAAGAATGCTCCGGGGAACTCAGAAAACGCAGAGTACAGCTGGGTCATCCATCTACAGAGCCTTTCAGTCCAGGATCCAAGAATGACTGCAAACATAACTCAGTGTAAAAGGAGTAAAGGAGTAAAGCCAGTATTTAAAGTATTTTCATTTGCTCTTTAGCCATGTATTAGTGAGTGATTTATCAAAATGTTAACTTGGCAGTTTTACAAACTTGTATTAAACATACCTTTTTTCAGTTCGTTTTTCAAATTCCAGCTGGAATTTTAGCCACAATCTCCCTGGAGAAAATGAAACTAAAGAGCCAAGGTTGTATAAACCCCTTAGGTCTCAGATGCACACAGATTTGCAGGTGAGGACTTCTGAGGCTCCACAGGGTATCCAAAACATCCATTTTGGACTTGCAAACATAGCACATGATTCATCAGAGACCCACACCCTCTTTGTGTGTTAGATGGACTTCAGGACATGCATCTCAAACAGCTTTGAACTGACCTTCAGAGACTGTCAGGAGGTGAGTTGGTATGAAACAGCACCTGATAACTGTTTTCTTCCTCAGTGGTGGATCCCCAACTATTAACAAGCAGAGCGGTAAAACTACTACCAAAGGCAGCTGGACAACCACAGAGGGAACACAGGCCTCTTGATGGCCTAGAGAAGAGAGAAATTAAAACCTTTACATCTCCTTTTTTCTTGAGGGTTCTTAGGGCAGGCTGAGGAACTCTTCTTCTGCCACTTTACTCTGTGAGGATTTCAGCATCTTTGACTAGCAATAGTCTGGAGTATCCTAAATTGCAGCAATTCCCATGTGATTCACTGAGTCATCTCCAGGGTGGAGGCAGGAGATGCTGTGCCAAGGCAAACAGCAGTTATGGGTGAGGTAGCCTCCAGGCAGGCATTCCCCTAGAAAGTCAGACTTTTGAGCTTCTCTGTAGCACATGCAGCAATCTCCTGTGCTGCTCAGTTTGTGCTTTACTTGGTTTCTTTTTAAAAAGTCAGCGACAACCATTCACCCCCTCCCCTTCATCCTGCTTTTTCAGCAATTCATCCTTTCCAGCTGCACTTCAGTTGCAGACTGAAGATGGAAGATGCTAATTTGCTGGGCATCTTGTTTACAATTTCAGTGCAGAAATGCCATTCTGCTGTAAATTGGTTGTGAGGGTGGTTTGTTGTTTTAACTATCACCCATGTGCAGTGATGCTTCAAGCCGTCTATTAGAACAGAAAAACTCAGACACAGATAATTAGGTGTAGTCAGCATGGCTACTTTGTACAGCACTTGGGAAAACAGCATCAAACAGCAGGAATCGGTGATTCTCTGTGATTATGAACTGTTTCTTACTAGGTGTGATCCTATTCCCCTTAAACTGTTTTAGAGAAAAATTATTGTGGTAATGAAGTTGTTTTCTGAGTAAATGAAGAGTATTATTTTCTTTTTGAACCACAGTTGTCAGCCTGACTGGCTTCAATTTTGCAGCTAATGTGGGTCACAGTGTTTGTCTTTTCCTTTCACTAGTGCTGTCTTTATTTACACAGTTAATCTCTGTTTTCAAACTACTTAATTATTTTGGAAAGCTTACATTCTACCATGCATATATTTCCTAGGCTGCTTTAGCTTTGAAAGAGGCACAAGAGGCTTGGCCTGCCAAGGGGACACTCAGGAAATCCTGAGGGTGACTGGGGGCACTCAGGAAATCCTCTGGCATATATATCCCTCCTACTGCCACATCTGTAAGTATGACAGTGCTGAGGTACCTGGAGACAAAAGGAATTCTGAGGGTCTGATCCAGCTCCAGATTCAGCCACCTAAATATAGGAACTGACAGTGCAGATGTCTGCTACCTAAATATCAGAGCATACTTTTGAAACACCCACAGTGGGTTACCCACAATGATTGCATAGTGTTAGATCTTAGGAAGCAGTACTTCGGGTGACATTCAGAAGTACCATTTAGAAGCCAGATGAGACACCCCAGATCTCAAATGGCTAGGGATGCTCTAGACCTCCACCAGCTCTTTAATAAGGCTTAGACCACACAGTGACATATTTAGATATTTGAATCTCAAAACCATTGCAATTCGCTAGTGAGGAAACAGATAAAAAGACATTGAGAAAAGCTCAGCGCAAAGATGATAGAAATTTATTGTTGGGGAAGGAAGGAAGGAAGGGAAGGAAGGGAAGGAAGGGAAGGAAGGGAAGGAAGGAAGGAAGGAAGGAAGGAAGGAAGGAAGGAAGGAAGGAAGGGAAGGAAGGAAGGAAGGAAGGAAGGAAGGAAGGAAGGAAGGAAGGAAGGAAGGAAGGAAGGAAGGAAGGAAGGGAAGGAAGGGAAGGAAGGAAGGGAAGGAAGGGAAGGAAGGGAAGGAAGGGAAGGAAGGGAAGGGAAGGAAGGGAAGGAAGGAAGGAAGGAAGGAAGGAAGGAAGGAAGGAAGGAAGGAAGGAAGGAAGGAAGGAAGGAAGGAAGGAAGGAAGGAAGGAAGGAAGGAAGGAAGGAAGGAAGGAAGGAAGGAAGGAAGGAAGGAAGGAAGGAAGGAAGGAAGGAAGGAAGGGAAGGAAGGGAAGAAAGGGAAGGAAGGATCCATCAGATATACAGTGATATGGAAGAGTGAGAGTTTACAAAGTCATCTCCAGAAAAACTTGGTAGGGCCCCATGACAAACCACAGAGCCATACGGAGGTACTGACCCAGCACTGGTATCAGCAAGTCATTTTAGCACCATCATAAACCAAATCTTCTACTGGACACCAGACTGAAGAGCGCTGCACCATGATACATCTTTTCATGTAGAATAATCCCAAAAAACTCCTTGCACAACAGTTTGAGATGTCACAATCTAAGAATTAAATGGAAGTTACTAAATCTGTTATTACTTAGTCTTAGCAATATTCTGAAAATTTGACTGAAAGTTCTTGCATCGATTCTGCCTTTGAGCTTGATGAATTTTCAACTGCAGTTGTGGAAATCCAGACAGACCTTGATGGAGCAAAGATGGATAAGAATTCAGTATTTACATCCCCTTTTTTCTGCTTTACTATACTTTTCGTTAATGTTCACGTGCATGTGTTAAAAAATCCTCTAGAATTTCAATGATTTCTACATAAATTGGGAGATAAAAGAAATAATTGTAAATTACTGCAAATATTGCATTGGATATAGAAAATTCAGCCTCTCAGACAAAAGCAACAGACTGGAAAGAGAAGTCTTACACATTATACCCAGACTTGAGGCCATGAGCTGACCAACAGTTTCAGTGTGGTCCATATCCAAAAAATTCCTAGTGAAGAGGTTTCTATCTCCTGAGAACTTTAGCTTTTGAGTTCACAGCAATAGCTAACAGGTTTTGAAGTATGAGATATTTATTTTATGTTCTGGTTTGCTTTTCTTAAATTGTAGAAGGAAGCCTTGAGACAGCACTCTTAAGGACTTCCTCATTATGCATGTAAATTGCTGACTGTTCTGGCCACCATCCACAGAAGCACTTAAACACATGCTTAAGTTTTGCATTAATAATGTTATGTGCTCTGGTTACATGCAACATGCCCTAGAAATAGTAAGACACTTTAAATCCTGAGCTGCAGCTAGAGAAAAATCATCACAGCTCCAGATAGAATGTTATAAAGGTAATTTAAGCATTTTTAAATTGCACTGATTCCAGAGTAATTCTCAAAGTAAACAAAAAAAGCTACAGGGGTGGCACCATGGTAAACCCATGGTAAACTCTTTTTCCATCAAGTTCTTCAGCAACTGATAATAGCTGAAGAACATGAACGCCTTGGGAGAATATAAATATTCTGTACAACCCAAACCTTCTTCTGCATTGCAAGTGTCTGTCCAAAACCAGACTGTTTAAAGTTACTTTGCAGCTACCTGGCTAAACAAATTTCTCTTTCTTGAGCTCATTACTCACCCAGGTACACTTCAGCACTTGCAGATCTTTTAGGCAATGAGCTACACAAGAGTCTTCTGTTCAACCCTTCCTCTGTCATTAGACAGAGCTCTTCATAGTTCTTCACCCCTTGACAGCTCAATCCCATCAGTACAGAGGACTCCCTATTGGTTTCTGTGAAAGTATAATGCTGCAAGGCTGGCAACATATTACTTAAGCCATACATGCACATCAGAGGAAAATACTCATGCCTTTGTTCAGCCCTGGGTTCAGTTGAAATGAAAAAAAAAAATTGTTTTCTTTCACTTTCCCTGCTTCCCTATGAATCTCATCAATAATTTCATACAAGTTCTATCTGAGTCAAATACCAGCAGAAATAAAAAGCTCTCTATGTGTAAAAGAAGAGGATTTTTTGGTGTTGTTTGAGGGAACTGTGTGATTGTAATTAATATTAGTTTTGAGAAACACAAAAAACTTCATGGCCATATAGGCTGAAAAGCAATATTTTGAATTTCTTTGATGTTTTCCCAAGGAGAAAAAGGTGGCCAGAGGAGGAGAAATACATTTTTTATTTCTAGGTAGTTTTCTTTTATTATTTGAAATATATTTTTAAAAGCAGTATGTTCATGGTAAGCTAGTAGTTTGCTCTTCAGATACTTAGACCCTGAAGAGTATGTTTGCAAAGGCACAGGTACACAGGCTGACCACATGAATAGTGAGAGATTTATCCCCTTTTCTGCAAAGCATGGTTAGAAATTTCTCAGATGGACAGCATTTCAACATCTGCATCTACAACATTTTGAAATCTGTACTGAAAGGAAATTACATGTAAAAATAGTTTAATTTTGTAGGAAACACTAATGTAAATTCACCATAGTTTTCCTATGAGATCATGTTGTTTCACAATTTAATCCCCATTTTTCTCCAAACTTAAGTCATGGATTCAGCTGATACAAGCTTTTCAAAGGAGAATTGTGGCTTGCATCTATCTTAGTAAAGTTCTGGATCTGATGTTTCTAACAGAGAGCTAAACTAGTACAGGAAACCAAATGTCTCCAGTGCCATCAATGCAGGTATTGCATCAAACACTGAGAGGAGCTAAAGCTAACCAAAATGCTCTCACAAACACTTAAATTTAGGCCTCACCATGGTATGGGCACCAGCTGTAGAACACAGCATATGGGAAGGGGATGGGGAGGACAGGGTGGTAGTTAATTCAACAAAACCTCTTGATATGCTATAAAGACCATGAAAGAGCAAATTTAATTCATTGTGGAAAACACAATTAAGAGATATTAAGATTGAACTGAACTGCTTTTTCCAAGATACCAGAATAGGAAAAATAATTGTAAATAAGCTGTATCAATTATTGTCTGAGACTCTGTCTTGAAAATTATATAAAAAATGAGGGGATAGAGACTCAAGGCAGATGACAGAAACAGAGCATGAGCTCTTTTGTTGAGGCTTATTAGTAGAAGTAGCAACAGATATACTCATCTTACCTATCAGAGAAGATTTTCAGAGCTATTTCCAGATAAAAGTGCAAATTAGGTAACTGGGCCCCACAGAAATCTATGTTATTAATGTTTCTGTTGATACCTTTCAGTTTTCTTTAAGGAGGTGCTACAAAGTGAAGCAGAGGCTTTGCATGGTCATTGTCATTAAGGAGTGCTGGCAGACAGGGACCAGATCCTTTGAGAAACATTCTTCAAAGTTTTCATTCATGAATATGAGTGATTGATGTTTGTATCACTACTTTAATTCATAAATATGCTTTAGTAATGCAATTATATTTATTTTTTTCTCAACTTTTTAAAATGACAACTGAAAAATTGTCTCTTCTAGAATGTAAGGCAAGCTGGTTAGGCATGGTTGACCAATAGCTTCTTTTAGTGAAAGATATGTTCTGATAGGACTAACTACTGAAGAAAAGAGAAACTAAAGCTTGGTCTTACATGCAGGTGTAAAAAGGCTGTATAAATTACTTGATAGAGTAAATAGTGTTTGATGCTTGGCAGGAAATTAATTTCCACACAGGCACAGGCTATGACAGTGCAATGATATGACAGCCCCTGGAGAGCATCCAGTTAATTACTATATTGTTTTGTGCCTGGTAGGTTTTTTCTCAACTGCAAATCATGGAGACAAGGTGGAATTCCATACTCCAGCAGATGTGAGAATTATCCATGCAAAACAAATGTAAAAATCCTTCATATAGGGATGAAATGCTTGGGCATCAAGAAATGCAGAATTTCAAATCATGAAGTCAGAGTAGTACAACTCTTAAAATAATGCCTTGATGTTAGCACAACAATTAAAAATTAGATCTTCAGGTTGGGAAGCCTCTTTCCTTTGCAATAATGTTGAACTGTACTTGCTCTGTGCCAGCAGGCCGCTACACACTTTATCTTGTTCAAGTGCAATGTAAGAGGCAGCCTCTCCTCTCCCAGTTTAATGCGTGTCCTGTGCAGAGCCTGGACTCCATGATCCTCCTTTGAGGATCTGCTCAAGGGCAGAATCAGTGCAGCTCAGAGTATTCTATGGTTCTACTCCATACACATTCAGAAAAGCACATTCAGGATCTGGGCTTGTGAAAGCTGGGAGGTTTCAGCTGATGTCAGGAGTCAGCCCTGAGATGGGCAGACAGAAGCTGAGTGGAGACAGGGACTTAAAAATCTCTGCCCTGGGCAACAACAACCCATTCAGGATGGGCATAATATTGGATTTGTGCATTCCTATCAAATTTGTATGGAGGCATTCAAGACTGAGTCCTTACCAGACACCAGCCCATCAAGCAGGAGAAAACACTTTCTCCTACTGACCATTTTATTAACACCACTCTTCACAGGCAGCAACTTCAAGAAGTCAGTAGTTACTGCTGAATTCAGCTTATTCCTTCCAAATCTCACAGCAGAAATGTACATCAAGAGGTCAAGAAGAGGAAAGGCAAGAAAAATCTGATACAAATCAAAGTGTTCCACTTTGAAATGCAACTATAAAAGGAAGCACAAAGACAGTGTAAAAACAGAAGATGAAATAGGAACCTGTATGTATTTTCCTATCCTAATGAAGCTTCTTTCCTGACCAGTGGAAGTAATTTCATCAAGTGATATTTTGTTTGTCTAAGATTACTTTTCTCTCCTTACATTGATTCTGCTTTCTTACATTTTTTTTATATAACAATTTCACTATTGCAAGTACCTTGAAAGGAGAGTTTTCTGACAAAAGTTGGGATTTGGGATGTGATAGAGTAAGTACAGAACAAGGAATTCCAAAGAAAACAAATATATTTATTATTTAGTAAAAAACAAGACATTTTAAAAAGTAATTATTCCAAGAGAGTCATAAAAGGATATATATAATTAAGTAGTGGAGACTGAAGAGATATATAAAAACAAAACAAATAAAATCTTGCCTGTGCTTTTGTTTTTGCGTGAAGGCACGAGCAACCTATTAAAATCCATCAGACAAATCAATGCAGATTCACAAGTAGCCTATCTGAATAACAGATTCATCCTGATGGTGTTTGGCAGCTCTCAGCCAAATAAAATGGTGCAACTCCCTATTCCTTCCTGCAGCACTCTGGGATGCACAGCTGCAGCACTGCCTTGGAGGCAGCTGGGGATACCCAGGGTAGTGTGTCTTGGCACAGAGCAGGGCAGGCTCTCCTAGCAGCCCCCTCTCCATTCAACAAGGACATGCACAGCCCTCTATGGAGCCTAACATTTGGAGCTTTCCAGAGGTGCGTTTGACACATGGAAGCAAGCACAGAACCTTTTCTCTTTTATTTGGAGAGGCTAATCTTGGTGATGACAAGTGTCAGGTGAACCAGCTTTGCCTGAAGGAACCTCAGATCTAGTTCTCTGTGCTGATGTCACAAACAATTAAAGGTAGAGCCAACTAAAAAAATTACACACATATTCACCTAGCTATTAATTCCTTCTTTCTATCTACTTGCTCTGTCATAATTCCATTTTATTTCCCTTTTCTCCAGCACAAATTACTTTGGAATCCTCCTTTCTACTCTCACCAAGTCAGATATTTAAATTGTTTTCTGCACAAGGGTCATCTTTGCAGGAAAATCCAAATAGGAGATAGCCTTTGGTACTGAGATGTGGGCCAAAAGTCTCTGTAGGTGATTTTACAGCTATTAATTAAAATGGTAAACCCCAAGAATTTCTCAGTTTTTCTGCCTGGTGGAAGTAAATGAGAAATCACAGACAAAACCAACATGCTTGTTTAGGCTAACTGAAAAATCTGACATTCAGACCTGACACTGATCTCAACCTAGCAACTACTAAGACCAGGACTTTCAAAAGAGTAACTCCATCACATGTCTCTGAAGGAATCTCAGCCGATGTTCTCCCAACATTGTTTGTGTATCTTGACAGAGAGCAATGGGAAGCTTATCAAGCTTCCTTAGGAAGCTTGAAGAAGTCAATTTCCAATCTTCTCAATTTCACAACATATTTATTATGAAAGCTCAAAAGTCTGAGAAAAAGCACAATTAAATATTTGCTGTTAGATTTAATTTCTTCTTACAGCAGCTACCACTTGCTTTTATTAAAATAACACTGGTTTTTTAATCACTGCAGAATAACTGTAGCACGTAAGATGTTGTTATAGCTATGAAACAATGTCTTTAAACTAAAAATATAACATAGAACTAAAATAAAAGACAAGCATGAATTTAAATTGATCTTGAGTCAAGACAAACAGTTAAACTAAAAGGCACCTAAGGAGAATTGGAAGCTGGATCCCCAGGAAGAAAGTCTAGATCCAAATAAAAGTGCCCCATCCAAAAATATTCTTCCTCTTCTTTCCTTAGAGGGTTTTACAGACATTAGATATCTTGCCTCTTGATCCAAATTGTCTCTACATTCTGCTTGACTAAAAATGGCCCAGAGTCAGCAGCTGTCAGGCACTTTGCTCCTGCTAAACCCCTTGAGGAACCAGACAAAAACCTCACTGTTGCTTGATGTCAGTGTTACCATACTCCCACAAAGCCTCCGCTGAGACTGGGATCTCCTTGACCTGGTCTGTCCACAAACTTTTAACAAGAACCTCACAGAACCTTATCCAACAAGCTCTGTGTCTGCTCCTGGGCTAATGCAGGAGAAATAATTCAAGGTGTATGAGCTCTGAGAGCAGATCAGAAACACAGCAGTACCATCAGAGACTCTCCATTTTTTTTTTCCTGAGACTGACCCTCTACTTCCTCCAGCACAGGCTGGTTACCACATGGGTTTCTTCTCTGCAATTCCTGATAAGGTCTTTGCTGTAAAGACCATATAATAAAGAGCAATAAATAACACATCAAAAAGAAAGGTGGAGTGACTCACACAAGGCCACAGCACAGGATAATCATCAAATACTTAAGCCCTTCTCCCCTGACTCCCAGCCCAGTATGCTTGGCATACATTTAGCAGGGAGTCAGGGTTCCTGTAGATCAGCCATAGCACCATGGAGTGAACTTTTATATCCACAGTTCTATTTGATGTGACATATTCTGGTCTGCACAACATCTTCCAGCCTCCTCACCCATCCAGAAAACCAGCTATTCTCTATGGCCCAGGCTTTCTTAAGTAATCAGCAAAGCGTGTTGATTGTTGACTTACAACACGGTAATAAATGGGCAGTTTGACACCTGGCTTCAATGAATTCTTGGAACCTGTCTTCACAGGTGTTGCAAATAAAGCAGCTTAAATCTTTAGTAGAAGAAATGAACATAAATATGCTGATGAATAAGATCAAATTTGATTTAGCTTAAAGTTAAGTATCTTTAAACAGAATACTCAAATAACTGGTTTTGTTTGTTTGTCCATTGTCAATACTTCACATGTTGCTATTTCCTTCGGAACTCAATAGAGTGCAGAAAGGGATATAAACAGACTGTCAAGCTCAATGTGTGCAGGCCAAAGGAGCATAAAAATATTTCCTTTTGCAGCACTCACACAAACCTTTCACTATTCTAAATGTCATTGATGCTGTACTGAGAAATTATTCAATATACTGGAACATCCTATTTCATGCTGTGTGACTTCTGATGTGTGGTATTTTTAGTATAGATTCATACCTTGGAAAACTGGCTTGAGTTGTGTAGTTTATTAGTACAACTCCATTCAACACTGTGCACTTAAAAAAAATCAGCTACTGCATTATCAAACTATTGATCACCAGAAAGAAGCCAAATCACTCTCTATTTACATAACACTGACAGATAAGTATATGATGGGCCACCACATAAAGGGTCTCCAATCAATATAGCAATCAAAAAAATATTACTCAACAGGAGTGGAGACCTTCAGAAGGCAAAGAGATGTCATAGCTGTACACCTCCGTACGTGAGCAGTAAGGACCAAGTTAGCAGCAGTGGGGATCACTGGTTCATTAAAACATCTTTTGCATCTGTGTTTTTGCTTATGGTGACTAGGGAGATCTGTGGGCTCCTGACAATCCTTTTTTTGAGCACAGTTCATCTTTTTTGAAGGACTTATCACAGACTTGGTTGAAAGAAATCAAGCGTACTGCTTCCTTTTCTGAACTACCACAAATGTGTCAAGATTGAATTTGGATACCTTTTTCTACATAACTTTGGCTTATATGAGCACTCATCCAGGCCTCCTTTCCATTGAAACTAAAAGGTCCCACAGTCCAAGTAAAGCAAGTCACTTGGCCCAGCTCTCCATGGGCCTCTAATTTGTCTCATTTTTCTGTTTTTCTGGCTATTTACCCCATAGAGTTTCTAAATCTCATTAGAGAGATTGATGGCAGCAGCCAACCCCACACAGCCAGTCTCTCATTCTCTCACTCTCTCATTCTCCCACCAGCAGTAGGCTCAGGGAGAGAATCAGAAGGGTAAAAGCTAGAAAACTCATGAGTTGAGATAAAGACAGTTTAACAGGGAAAGAAAAATCTGTGCATACATACAAAGTAAAATAAAGAATTGATTCACTGCTTCCCATGGTCAGGCAGGTGTCAGCCATCTCCAGGAGAGCAGGACCCCATCACACATAACAGTTGCTTGGGAAAACCAATGCCATCACTCCAAATGTCCCCACTTCTCTTCTAATTCCCCCCACTTAATATACTGAGCATGATGCCATATAATCTGGAATATCCTTTTGGTCAGGTGAGATCACATGTCCCAGCTGTGACTCCTCCCATTCTCCTGTGCATCCCCAACTTCCCCACCAGCATGGCAGCATGAAAAGAAGGAAAGGCCTTGGATCTGTGCAAGCCCTGCACAGTAACAACAGAAATATCTCTACATTATCAACCTTGTGTTCAGCACGGATCCAAAACACAGCCCTAAACACTTTGCCACTGTGAAGAGAATTAACTCCACCCTAGCCAAAACCAGGGTAGCCACATTAATCATTTCTTGCCTCTGAGAGACTGGCCTCAGCTAACAGGAACTGCTCTGGACAGACATTATGGGGAGGAACAGTTTCAACCTGAGACCAGCAATCCATGAAAGCCCCAAACAGTTTCCTAGAGAGATTTGTCCCTCCAATATCCTGACCTGTGATTGTGCTAGGTACCTCAGGGCTTGAGAAACATTTCCTGAAACAAACTTGCGCTACTTTGCTGGATGGCAACATGTTTTCTTGCTTTGATTACTTTGAATGGAAAAGAAAAACATTCAATTATTAAAAACTAATGGCCACCCTATGGCTCCTGATGCTCCTGAAGGATAACGTGAACATGGCCAATATGTATCAGAGGGAGGCAGTTGTGCATATGCAAGCCACTCTCCATACTTACACTCCTACAAAGAAATTCTCAGGTATTCCTATTTTGAAAATATTAATAAAAATAATGGCAAAGTTCTTCCTTTGTCATCTGCAAAGGCAATGCAGATGAGGCATTTACACAGCGAGTAGGTAGGTCACCTCAGAAAAGCCTACAGGGGGATACAGAAAATACATTTGCTCTACACTATCTTTGGCAGTGCTTGAGAAAAATCCATCTGGCATTTAAATTATGGAAACTGTTGCATTTTAGATGGTAACAGACTATCGCTTATGGTCTCTAAAAATGGCTTCATTAAAAAAAAAAAATAGGTGTATTTTGACTGGCTAATTTATAGATCAGAAGATCCAGTAGACAAGATGACTCTGTTATATACTGGAAACAATATTTGTCTTGTTAACCAAACTCCTCCTCATCTGCAATAAACATAAATTCACTACAGGTCAAAATTCAATTTTCACACTATGAATTCCAGTTTTTCTCCTAGCTCCCTATTTCTAAACCAAGCAAAACAATCCCACAGAGAAATTATTCCATTCGGGCATTTAAAAGATGTTATAAAAGCAGGCTAATGTCTTGGAAGGCTGGCGGAGTGCATGGCACAACCACTGTTCCACAGCTGCCCCTCGGTCCTGCGGAGCAGATTCCGTATCATTCCCAACACCTGCAGTACAAGGAGTCACGTTTACAGTGCTGCTCACAGTCCTTCCACACTCTTATCCGATGTTTTTCCTCTGAAAAAAAAGAAAAAAAAAAAAAAAAAAAGGAGGGATGTGCTGCTCATTGCCGTACAATGGACACTTGTGGAGAGATCATCGCGCTGGAATGAGCATCTGGACAGACGTGGGGAGAAAGATTCATTCCTGCTGCGTGGGGACAGCCCTGAGTGAAGGTTACCCTTCAAGTTCTTGGCACTGCGCTGATACTGTTGATAGCAATTTCAATGGAAACACTGTTATTAGCAAAATATTTTCCCCACCCCTCCTTGTTGCTTACAATTTGAGAACTGGCAGGGAAGCAGGGGAATTCCACTGCTCGCATATTTTAAATGGTTAGAGAGATGATGTTTTCAAATGATCTTTTTGTAACACATTTTGGGAGCTTTGCCTTAGGCTGCACTGCAGAGTTTGCATTTTTTTAAAGACCGTGTCCATGCACTCCGAATTGATGACTCGTCCTAGTACAGTAGCTCTAAAAGACTTATTTTTTATGGCTCTGCATAGTGTTATCAGTCAATATTTTCCTCCAGTACTAAGAACTTCAGATATGATTTAGTATTAAGTAAAAGGCAGTGCAGTGAGAACTTGGAAATGAGAATAGTTCATGTGATGGGCAACTGCAGGTCTGCACACTAGAAAATACCATTTGAAATCAGGGACACCTGTAGCCCAAGCTACCTTGCCAGCTCTAAGGTAGAAAAATATTTCTTGCATTTTGTCTCAAAAAGGAGTCAGAAAATTAAATTAGTCTAGTCTAATACTGATGAAATTATTTATCTTAAACAAAAATAATAATTCATTTTTTTCCTGAACTGTGGTAACTATCCTTTTAAAAATATATGCAACACTCAGTTTTAGAAACCTCTGATTGCCACCTTTAAGATTCCCTTGTTGGCTGAGCCAATGAAACAGATAAAAGTTAGGAATGAACGTTGCAATGTTGCCTGTCCTTTTCTGATACAGTGGTCTCTGGCATTTCATGCTGTTTTAGTGGTCTTTAGTGACAGTTCCAAGGGATGATGCCCTATTGCTGCTACACACAGTCTTCATTTAATCCAGCAGATTAAATGGATGCACGTTGTGCATCCAAAACAGCACACAATTCTTCTTGTAGAGGCTGTGCCATAATTGTCACATTGCACTCAGCGTCATTGTTAAAATTTCCTGTCAGATCTGCCATTAAATGGATAGACAAATTGGTTCTCTGGTTAACTGTTCTTAGTGCAATTCCAGTAATCACACAGTCCCTGCACGTTTGCAGCCTGATGCAGTATCACAATGGGGCATAACTAAGTAAAGAGTAAACATATCACAGCCTTTTACAAAAAAAAAAAAAAAAAAAAAAAAAAAAAAAAAAAAAAAAAATATAAATAGATGCAAAATAATCAGAGGTGTTTTAGAAGTTCATTAGCAACTCACCTGAATGCTTTTGTTTTAAAATTCTTCTGTCAGCCCCTGTGGAAAAGAAGATACAAAAAATCTGGTACTGAAAGTATTTGAAATTGCACACACAGTGCTGGATTGCATTGGTTTAACAGAGCAACTTAACAACTAACTCTGCCCATATAAACTGAAATTAAATGTAGCTCATCACCAGCAGAATCCATTATACTGGAATTTCACCAGAAGTATGACTGGAGATATGTTATTTTACTTGATTTTCTTTCTCATAAAAGAATGGAGCAGATTGGATTTTTTAAATTAACTTTACACTGAGATTTAATTATTTTTACAGCAAAGTGTAATCCAGGGGGGAAAAAGTCCCACACTACCATACACAACCCAAAGTTGGGGTGGAAATGCTTTGATCCAGATCCTGAACACTGCAGAAAGAGTATTTCTAATTGCATATCAAAAGATGGCATTCTCTCAGCTCCCCATCTTCATTGTACAGTCTTGCCAATCTAGGAAACTAACAACTGATCCCGATCGTGGTACTCTCACATAACAAAAAACAGCATAAAGGCACGGGGGAATCTATGATATTCTGCTCCGCTCTGACTGCAGTTTTGCAAGCATCTGTAACGGTTTTATTCCTCAAGAATCAGATTACCACACATAAAGCTGCTTTTGAGAGCATTCTGTCTCTCCATTAGCTGTTCAGGCTAAATAACTCTATGTATGTATATGTTCAGGCATGCATGTTTGCATGTTTATATGAAAACCACTGCAGTAATATATATGTCAGAATTAGAAGTAGCCTATCATTTGCAATATTGTCACATTTTGTAATATTGTCCAAATCACAACCGTTCATGCAGAAGCTTTCCAAACTAAGCTTCTGTCTCAAATTCCTTTATTTGCAAAAAACACTGTGGCTTTTGCTACAGGGATCTTTCTTCACTCTTTTGAGGATAATGAAATATGGTGAATAAACAAAGGAAAAACAAAGCCTTCAAAATAATCAAAATGCTGACCTGATTAACACAACACAGAGACATTTGAGTGCAGTTCCAGGATACCATACTGCTATTTCTTTTTGCCAGGGAAAACACCAGAGATATCAGAGTACTTTGAGCAAAAATAAACCTAATTTCTGGTCAATGCATGCTATGGGGGCCAGAGAAAGAATCAAAGCTCACTGATTCTGCTGTCACCCCTGCAGGATCCACCACATACTCCCTCCAAGACAGCACTCATAGCAAACTGGGGGATTTCCAGATATCTGCAAAAGGCAGCACAAGCTTGAGGGCAAGAGCAGCATTCTTATTCCCTTCAGCTTGATGCCCTAGGCAGCTACCTACTTTGCTTATGATCAGACCAGTCATGCAGTAGAAACAGGAGGAAGGAGGTGAATATCCTGACAAATCCACTAGATCTGATATGCTCAGCTACTGGCTGTGCTGTATTATGTTAGAAAGATTTTAAAAAATATAAGGTCACGCCAAACTGATTGGTTTTGTTCTTGTTGGGTACAGCTACTGAGTAACAGAGGCATTCAAGCCGTATGATTGCAAGGTAATGCTTTCAGTTCTGCTAAAAGCATAGGAAAGAAATATAGGATTCATGCAGCCCAACAACTCAGCAATTCCTCAGAATGCTTCACAGACTTTTAAAATTTGATTCTTGATTGGAGAAAGAAATGAGCTGAAAATGTATATGGCAGAAGGCAACTCATCTCCTAGGAGGCTCTCACCTCTCTTAGGAGGAGAAGGGGAAAAATAAGCACCACAGACGTCAAACAAATAGACTTTCCACTAATGATGTGTGTGTTACCACTTGCTTACAAAGGCTGAGAAAGGGAGGCAGAGAGAAAGAAGCTCCTGATTTTCTGCCAGCTGCAAAGCAGCAAAGCAAGCCCATTGATGAAATCATCATCTCTGGCCTCTGCCTGCTGGGCACAGTCTGCTGGGACTGAGCAATGAAGGTGGAGTCTTTCACGTGGAAACTGAGGTGCCTCATGCCATGTGACCCAGAAGACAACCAAAAGCTGCCTCTTATTCAAAGACTTATGGGTAATTGCAAATGAGACCAACTCTAGTTTGTTGTCTTAGAAAATAAGTACATTTTCTCCTGTTCTGGAGAGCAAGTTTCATTTAAAAAAATTTTAGTCTTGTTTAAGTTGAACTTGTCTTTCATTTGCAATAAGGGTAATTGAGCAGAAGAAAAAAAGGAATTGGTTTATTCTGATGCCTCCTGCTAGTTTTTTTTTTTCTTTGACTAGTCAGTTGTCTCAGTGTTAATGACATAGAAAGTTCATGACTGATGCTAAGATTTTTTTAAATATTCTCGACTAGCTGAAGGGCAACATGCTATATGGACTGTGGGTCAGACTTAGAGAAATCTCAGCTCCAGGTTTCCAATGCGTATCTGTATTAGAGCTATCAAGTTTGCAATCTATTTACCATTTAAGGGCACAAAAATTGCGTACATGATTTATCAAAAAAACTATAAAAGGAATCTGTTTGGTTCTTGAATAAGTATGATGAAGTAATGGAAATTATTCACCAAGAACAAAAACTGGACACTATTTTTGGCACAGAGAAAAAAATAAGACATTTCTTTCAGCATTAAGGGGCAGGAGATACAGGGTCATGCACCCCAATGGCAGAAGAGATTATATATTTTAAATATGGCATACACACAACTCTGCTTATAATTAAGACTATGCCAGCTTTTTGCCTTCAATTACAACTTCTACAAATTATTCCTTCTTTATCAAGTGGAATTTGTCAGCAGTTGCAATAAGACAACCTGATAATGTAAATCATGCACTACCTTGAGTGTAAAAACATTTAAATAATTTTCCCTTCCCTCTTCTTGCCCCAAAGGAACTATTTATTTAAATTAAACCGTTGCTCCACCACACTGAATGAAATTCAGGGAAGGACATGAAACCAACATACTTATCAACTCTGTGTGAAAAAAAAATAGTTTAATCTTTTTGAGGGGACTCATTTGTAAATAGCTTCTTGTACATCTGTTAGAAGAGTTGCAAGGATCTGTTATTCTGCCCATTTACTGACTGAGTCGTAGAATTTGAAACATGAATGTGAGACTGGTACCTACAATTCATACACAACCTGTCAAACCCCCACCTTTTCATCAAAAGCTTTTTCCTGAGCCTGAACTGTGAGCTGAGGAAAAAATCAATCTGTCACAGAATGTCCCTTGTGAAATACACTCCAAAGAATAGAAACTAACTATGATTCTCTCTTACCACACACTGATGGGAGGAAGAATCACCTTCCTCGGGGGCTGAGACAAAAGAGGATAGCAAGTGGTGTAACCTGAATATTGAGACAGTCCCAGCAGAATGTTTAAAACAAGATACTGAGTAAATGGGAGGATGTCAGCACAATGCACTGCTACTTGGTGAATAAAAATACTGAAGGAATTCAGTGCATGATTATGAAGTTGTACATGCAAGAAGAGAGGAAGATTCTGTAGCCTATAATAGAGAAGGAAATAATATTAAAAAAGAAAAGTGGAATGACTCACACCAGGTGAACATGGTGAGTTTGCCAGAGACACATCACTCAAAAGCAAGGCTGCTCATGTGAAAAACCTTTCCATGGCACTGTGTGCTTGTGCATATCACATCACCCATCCTCTCTCAGCAGATAATTGCATTTTATGTTGCATTGGCACGGCTTTCACTCATCCCACTTTGAAAATTCAGGCTGGCCCAACACTATAGACTGCCTCTGTTTTCTCCAAGAAAAGACTAAATTAAATAAATCTAAAAGTATTAAAGGAGTGTTGTGATTTTATTGTCTGGGCCCTCCAGTTTAGAAACATAGGTTTGTCTATCCCACTTGAAAGAAGGAAGCAAACACATTTTGTAGGGCTAGTTAAACAGAGTGCCTATGGCTGCCTTTACTGAGAAGGCCCATCATTTAATACGTGGATGATCACAGTATCATTATATGTTTTATTATTAAAATACATGAAGCATTCCCTAGCTTCTAGATACTTCCATAGACTCCCATAGTCTTAGGAAAAATCCCTCCTGTTCAGAGGAAATAAAAAGAGGTTTTCTTTCTTTTTAGAGCATACTTTCTAGCTATTTGAAGCTATTCAGGAATCTGATGTTAGCAGTAGCAAAACTAGTTCCTAGAGTCATGCTAGAAAAAATAAACAAAAAATAAGCAAGGAGATAAGTCCTAACACTTTTTTTTCCCCCAAAGATATGGGAGGCAGAAGTTACATATGTTTTATAATGTTCAAGAAAGAGAGTAATGTGTTCCTTCTACTAGTAATATCTTACGAAAAAATATCCTTCTTTCTCCAGAAAAAAAATCTAATTATTCCATCAACACTTGCAGTACACTCTTTTCCTTTTGTTGCAACAGTAGAAAAGTTGGGTATATAATTAACCTTTTAAATATCATTGCAACTACTTGTCAAATAGGACAGTTTTTGTGTAGGGCTCATGCATTAAAATCAAAGTTCTGCAATTGCAAAATTTAGTAGAAGCTATCTTAACCATCAAAATTAATGGTGGTATTATGCCTGCTAATATTTGGAGCACTGAAAAATATGGAGCACTGCATCATAAAAATGAAAAACCTTTAACAAATCCATGTTTCTAACACAAGCAGGCAGAAAAGATTATTTTGTTGTCCCCAAAACAACCTAATTAACAAGTCTAAGGCTGTTTTTGGCAGTTTGCTTCATCACACGGTGACTATGACCAAAAAGTCCTCCAGGCTTTGGATTTCTTTTGCATATTTATATTTTCCAGACTCCAGTGTCTCTCTGCTTAGTGTCATGACCCAGAAAGATCCTCTGACTGGAAGAGGCATTGTGAGATCTCTGCCATCTGTCACAGTTCATTTGGTGTGGACAGGACCAGACTTGATTTGGCCTGGACCTGGGTCAACCTGTTAAAAACCCACTCTCACCAGCAGTCATATCAACAAACTTCAAGCCATTCCTGTGGGACCATTCTGCCTTTGCTCTGGTGCTACATCAGTGATTCAAGGCAGCCCTGCTGAAGTCATGGAGCTCCAGCTGTGTCCTGAGAACCATCCCCTAGAGCTTATGCACTGACAACACCTAGTCTAGATCAAATGCTCTAAAAATATATCCTTCCACAGGTGGGTGCTGGGAGGTGGTCTTTCTCTAGGGCTGTAGCTGCTGGAATTGAGCAAATGCATTAATCACTGCAGAAGTGCTTATGTGAGCCTTCTTCCACCAGCAGCAGCACAGGCACAGAGAGCTCTCTCCCACGGAGGAATCCCACTGAAACCAGACAAAGTGAGAGTGTGAAAAGCTTCTGGCAGGAGGGAGGCAGCTTTCAAACGTCTTTTGTGAAGCCATCTGCTCTTTGCTGATATCTATCAGGCACTTATATACCCAAAATGAAAGGTATCCCTGCAAATAAATCAACGGGGTTCATATTACTTTACAATAGTGATGTAATCAAGCATGTCCTGAAGATTTTTATACTTTACATATATTGACACAGAAAAACAAAATTATTAACTCTCTCAAGAATCCCCAAACAGTCTGGTAGCTCTTCCTTGATAAGTTAATCCTCTGCAGCCATGCATGATAAAATGGACTCAGAATGCTTTCAAAAACATTCATGCTTTTATCTTCAAAGGCAAGATGCATTTATTCTAATCTTTTTCTTCTTGTTATTCACCTCATGTTTTCAAGGTCTTCAGGCTTCATGTTTTCAAACCAAGATATTTAAGTTTCTTTAAAAAAAACTTAAAGCGGGCATGTTCATGTAATCTCATGATTCCAGTAAACTGGCTTTAAATAAAAATATCAAATGTCACAAAATTGAGATGACATTAAACATTAAAGCTATAAAATTTTGGCATGTTTTCTAATGGAGTCATTGGGACTGGTCTTGATGAGCTCAACACATACAGAAAAAAAAATCATAATTTAATTTCTTTTGCTGCAAAAGTCTTGACAAAGGAGGTCCCGAGGAGGTCGCCTCTGTTACAAGGTGTACTCTTGGATCAGAGGAGAGACAAAGACACTGAACTGTGCAGCCCATATGAACTTGTTGTCTATCCTGCCTGCAGCCTGGCAGCCTCAGAGCAGCCACCTTCAACTTGGGAATAGCTGAGGTGCCCTTTGGCCTGTTGTGTCCCCAGCTTCATCTGTGTTTGGTTCTCCCAGGTTATAAAAGAATCCTGGACTCAGCCTGCCAGGCCAAAGCCCCATCTTGAAAGGGTGGCAGTAGGGGACTAATAAGCAGTTTTGGACTTCTGACTGGGTTTGGGCATATGGTTAAAGGGCAGTCTAAAATTAAAACCAGGAAGGTTTTTTGAGGATAGTAGATAATTTCTGTTTTTGTTTTAAGGTATTTTTCACAAATTGATCTATAAATTATAAAATTAAGGTACTTTTCTGAAAATAAGATAATTGTCCTTTAAAAGACAACAGGAACAATGGCATTCATTGATTCTACCTAGAAGTACCTTTTTTTTTATTTGTTAGGAGATTTGATGCTCCTGAGCTGCTACTCTTGTAAGTGTGAATACACTTCAAAGCCTCAAGATTAAGGCCCTGCTTGTACGGAGAGAAGCAATAAACCACAGGGCAGAAGTCTCACAATCACAGAATATGCACATCCCCTTTGAATGTATTATTGTCTAAGAAATTGTCTAAGATTCTAAAAGGAGCTTTGTTTGCATTTAGATTTCTTCCTTTTCTTGAGATGTTTGTTTAGAAATGGGTCACTTAGCATAGAAGATGTTTCCTCGACTCAACATATTTGCTACACAGATGAAGAAAACTTTCCAACCAATTCCCTTGTTTTAGTAATTATAATTTAATAATCCATTTTATTATTTTTAGAGCAGGCAGTAAAATTAGCTCAATATTCTGGTTGCTCAACTATATTTCCCCCTGCTACCACAAATTTTTACTGATAAACTGCTGTGGGAATTTTCAGGTTTTTTCCCTAATAAAAAAAAAAATATAATCTCCCCATGAATGTGCAGTTTCAAACCTCCAGAAATTATTCAGGAAACATCACTTAGCTGATTTATGCACCAGAATGTAAATGAGACCTCCTTTTTTTTCCCCGCCCTGCTCCCAGTAAAGCTGAGGCATTCACAGCTTTCATTTCACTAAGTTCCCTTTTATTCCAGTTGCCATAGAAACCACGGTGCCAGTCAGGCTACCGAAGAGCTTGCCATTGCAGGTGCTTTGCAGATACTGTATTAATAAATGGAGAAATAAATAAATAAATAAATAAATAAATAAATAAATAAATAAATAAATAAGACCCCCATTTTCTTCAAAAAAAGACAGCAACAAAAAGCACATCACTTTGCATTTGTGTTGTTGGCATTTGTAATTTGGCTACCAAGACTTCATAGAAAACACCGTCTTAGAAAATAAGAGTTCATGCGTTTCTTGTACCTGGCAAGCCTGTTGTGTATATTTACAGCCTTCTCTATAGCACTCACCTAAAATATTGGAACAACATAAACCAACTGAGTGGAGAATAGAGAAAAAGAGAGCAGAGAAGAGAATGAATCCTAAAAAGAAAGGGAGAATAAGAGTGTGTGTGTGTGTGTGTGTGCGCGCTAGCACGCTTCTACTGATTTATTCATGCACAGGTTTGGGTTATGTGCCTGGGATTAATAACAACTTCACGTCCTATTTGTACAATGATGCTGTTGTTCTGAAGAATTTAAAATAACACAACCTTGATCTAAGAAATTAGAATCAATGAACCAAATAATAATTTTAAAAATCCAAGACCCAGCCTGATTTTTAGAATGAGGAAAGTCAGCTCAGGGAATCACTTGAACAGTCCACCTGGTAATCCCCTGTAACCTCAAAAGACTTTTGGCTAAATTCAGTTAAATCCACCTTGAGTCTTGTGTGCAGTTTTGGCCACCAAAATGCAAAAAAAAGACATTAAGCTACCAGAGAGCATCTAAGGAAGGGCTACAAGGATGCTGAAAGGACTGGAGATCAAGCCATAAGAGAAGTGTCTGAGGTCACTTTGTTCATCCTGGAGGAGAGGAGACTGAGGGGACACCCTATTGCCATCTGCAACTTCCTCCTGAGGGGAAGAGGAAGGGCAGGCACTGATCTCTTCTCTGTGGTGACCAGTGATAGGACCTGGGGGAATGGCCTGAAGTTGTATCAGGGGAGGCTTAGGTTGGATATCAGGAAAAAGTTCTTCACCCAGAGGGTGTCTGAGCACTGGAACAGGCTCCCCAGGGATGTGGTCACTCTGGTCATCAAGTCTGTCAGAGTTTAAGAACTATTTGGACAATGCCCTCAGGCACACACTGCGATTCTTGGGCTGGTGCTGTGCAGGGCCAAGAGCTGGACTCAATGGTTCTGATGGGCCCCTTCAAACTCAGCATATTCCATGATTCCATAGTTCTAAAATGGAAAGAAATAGCACAAGCAATTATTAATGCAAAATAATTTGCAAACATAAGCAACTGGGAGAGGGATCAGGACCTCCAAAAAGGAAAGGAAAAGATGCCTCTGTTAGCTATTGCATTTGACACTTTTCATTAAGACAAAAACCAAGCACACAAGAAGTGTCACTTAATTCTCTCCATTAAAAAATAAAAAAATAAAAAATCACACTTTAATAGATGTAAGAAATGGAGGGGCTGTATAGCTCACCATTGGAATATCTTAACTCTTTCCTGTAGAGAGAAAGCTCTACAATTATTTATGGGTTCAGTGTTCATAACATTTTAATAAAATTTAGAATGTTTTTTCTGTCATAGTCTCCTCATATTTCTCAACAAAATTGATGTTAGTGTTAGTCTCCCAAGAAATATCTTCTTCTTTGGTCAGAATTTATCTAACACATAGATTAAAATCAACACATTTAAGATGTAAAACGAAAACACCAAAACACGAATGGACCACATTGCAGACCTGTAGAAGTCTGAGGCTTTGCAAATACATTCAAATGAAGATGTCCTTGGATTTCTCCAGTTCTGGTCTGGTGCCCACAACCATGGGAAGAGTTTCTTTCTACTGTGGTAATTTCTTATGTGACGTGAACATGGTATGATGATAAGTGGCATGAATCCTAGAAGAAGGCTGGCAACAAGCAGTGTACCCAAGGATCAATAGTCACTTCAGTCCTGAACATTTCAACATTTTCATTAATGTGGACTGGATCTGGACTATGGAGTTTGGTGGACACTGTGAAATTTTGCTGGTGATACACAACTGGAAGGAGTGACCAACGCCAGAGGGATGCTGCTATGCAGATCCCAACAGGCTGGGAAAGTGGTCTGATAAGAATTTCTTGAAGTTCAACATGGAGAACTGAAAAGTTCTGAACCTGGAAAGCAAAAACCCCATACACCACTATATTCTAGTGGCTACCCAATTTTCTTCAGAATAAGAACTGGGTATCCTGATGACCACCAAATTAAGATAAACCCCAAACATGCCCTTGTGGCAAAGAAGGCCACAATGATGGTATCCTAGGCTGCATTAGGCAAAGTTCTGCCAGCAGAATGAGAGAGTTAATCCTTCCTGTTTCCTAAGTAGTGAAGAGGCCACACCTGGGGTGCTGGATACAGCTCTGAGCTCCTCAGTGCACCAGAGATAATCCTTAACAAAATAACCCTAAGATAATGGAGGGACTGGAGCATCTCTCCTAGGAGGAAAGGGTGAGAAAGGAGAGACGGTTCATCCTGGAGAAGACTCAGGAGGGATCATTTCACATAGATAAATACCTGAAAAAATGGTGCACAGAGTACGGTGCCAGGCTCTTTTCAGAGGGTCCAGTGACAGGAACAGAGGCAGTGAGAGCAAACTGAAACACAGGAGATTCACTGTGAATGTCAGAAAGAACTTTTTTACCATGAGGATGACTGAGCCCCAGGGTAGTTTGCTTCAAGAGGTGGTGCAGTCTACACTGTTAGAGATCTTAAAAATCCATCTGAACATGGTCCTGCTGTCACTAAGCATCCTTGCTTGAAGTGGCAGGTTGAATCACATGGTCCTTTCCACCACCAACAGTTTATGCCTCAATCATTTCTTATGCATTATTATTCCATACATTCTCTCAGATTTTACTGCACATTCTGGAAGAAAGGAAAGAAATCTTCTCTATTACACTTACATGAAACAGTTTAAAATCCTACTCCAACTGAAGTAAACAAGCCAAGCCATGGCTAGAAAATACTACCGTGGTTCTGTCATGATCTCAGCTTTTTTGCTCAGACAATGAATGGAAATTACAGCAGAAGTTTGGAAAAAGATAGTTTCTATTCCACTTTCATCACCTTCCAGCCTGTTTCAGTTCAAGCACCTGAGACCCCACTGAAAAATCATTAGCAGGTACAGGTAATCAGAGGAAGGTTTGCCGCAAACATCCTTGTTCTCTAAATCAGCTCATGTTTAATAATAGCATATGCACTATATTTTCTTGTCCTGAAGGCTGGGGGTGAGGAGGAGGGGGAAGAAAACAAATAAAACCAAACCAAACCAAAAATCTTCTTCCTTGGGGCAAAAAAGCTGAATTTTGTGATGACCCCTGAGTGAATTGCAAAGATACATTGGTGAAGGATGGAGTGGAAGAAAGATCATGAATTTTGGAGATGGAAGGCTTCAGAAAGTGAAGAAAGACTGAGATGGAAGGACCGCTTGAGGAGCTGCATTTCTTGAAGGGTATCAGCTGAGATCAGAACATTGCAGGGAATTATAGTTGCCTATGCAATCCTATTGTATAGGGTTCTATGCAGGATCAGGGGGTCCCTCCATCTCTGCCTCTCTCTTTCATTATTCCTGAAATCCCCCTAAGGTTATTCTCCTGAATTACAAGATCATGACCCTCTTCTCCTCACCATCATTCCCTTTGTAGTTCAGCTTCTTTCTCCACATATCTACTTCCAGGAGCAGCAGCTTATTTGGCCTTATGAGTTCCTAATTTTTAACACTTGCTCCCTAAGTAATTCATTGACAACTGCTAATACAGGGTAATGAGTCTGATGAACTTCAGCTGTGACCCAGCATGGTTTTTCCTCATGCTAATAAGATATTCACCAGAAAAAAAAAATTCAAAGAAATTACTGGTTTTAGCAGGGGCTTCTTTAGGAACTTATCAACAGAAATTTAATTTCAGAGAGCTAGTATAACCTGCTTAGCTAAAATAGAGCATATAGAAAAGCAGTGGAAGCTATGGAAGTTTCTTCATCTATATAATTAACTGAACTCTGTAAGCTGTATCCATCCATGATTGTCTCTTTTCTTATTGCAGGTCTGATGTGTTGTTCACTGCATTTAAAGACATCTACAGATGCCTGTGAAGTTGGAGGTAGGCCATTCATGAATGTCACATGCCTACAGAACTAGTTGAAAAATGAAATTAGCTATCCATAGTTCAAAGTTTTCTGTAACTCCCACCAACAGAAAACAGATTAGATGCTACCAGTTGCAAAATACAATTAAAACAGGCTTGCAAAAACAAATCTCCAGAAGTAATGTTTACATTCCAAAGAGGAAAAAGAAAATAATTCTGTAAAATGGATCAAATTACAGAAATCAAAATCTTGACCTTGCTATTAGTTTTACATATGACTTTTTTTTTCACGCTCTGATGTGGAGCTACCAGTGGAGGGTTTCTGGTAAAGGCAAACAAGCTGTTGCTTCTGTTTTTATTATTTCCATCTCATTTCAGTCTGTAATGTCATTTGATGCCAAGATCATTCCACAGTATAATTTGCACAAAAAAACCCCTCCTTTCTCTTAAATAAATGTACTGTTATATTTTCAAGCAGGCAAGAGCCTATAAAACTTTATGTGTAAATGGAAAAATGCTTATATTGGTAAGAGAAAACTAAGCCACATCCTTTTGTACTCTAACCATCTGCCCCTTAACAGACAAGATTTGTCAGACAAGTGTTTTAATTGAGTGTGTCTGAAGTTTCAAAATAGGCTGTTCTTCTTCTCGTTTAGTGACCATATATATAAACAGAATGTAAGAATTTCTGGGTTTAGGTTGCTCTTTCTTGGCAACAAAGAGAGAAACTTTTACTGTGTACCCCCATTTAGGCAAGGTGGATTATAGGAATGTCAACCTTACAAAAAACAATGTGCCCCAGCAACATCTAGCAAGATTAAAGACAGCTCTGAGCATTTCTGAAACACATTCACTTTATGATCTACCACTTCCTTTTTAGATGCAAGAAAAACTTGACCATTTGGAGACAGGTAATCAAAACTCTGATTTAATTTAGACTTGGATTCCATTCAAGTCCATCTGTACTTAATGTAAATGTTAAAAAGTACAGAAACAAATATGGATTGGAACTGGCAATGCTCATCTGGGCAAAGCTCCCCTGAAATCAGTGTAAATGTGCTTCAATTAAGTTTCCAGGCTGGAACTTGCTTGGAATTAGAGACCATAAACATCTGCTGTATATTCTGTAATATTTGTCCATAAAATTTTCTCAAGAGAAAATCTTAAATATGTAGTGCATGTCTTAATGAGAAGAGAGGAAAACTTGGTTTTGATTTGTTTTTATGATGGCAAGAATACTGATGTCATAGAGTAAAATGGAAAAATACAGCAAAGTATTGCGGAATTTGGCCTCTTGCTGAGGTGGAGCAGAAGATGCCAGGGGACCTTGGTGGTAGTTACCACAGTGTTTTATTCTCATGACTTGTTTTCTAAGTCTGGTAGAGCTCTGGAAAACAGATGGAAGGGGACAAACCACAGAGTCCTGCAAACTTCCAGGAAACCCTGATTATATAATTTATGCTAGTCATTTCACCAAAGGGCCAATTGCTACTGAAGACCAAAATAATACAGAAGAGCCCTGAGTAGACAAATGCGGAGCAGATGCTCAAAGGAAGGCAATGGCTTTTCAGAAGTGGAGGTGGGTGTGGAGAAGTGTGAGTAGCAGCCACTGTGGGGCTAAAGACTGCCCAGCTTCACCATGACGAGCCTAGAAGCTGTAAGAATAAGTTACAACACAGATTTTGGAAACTTGTGCTATTTTGGAAAATTAAACTTGAGATTTAGCAAGTGGAAAACACTGGGATTCCCACTAGGAAAATGTCTACTCTCTGAGTGAAACCAGCTAAGGAGGAGATAGAGTTCTGCCTGCCCTCAGAGCCTGCCTTGGGTATGGCACCACGGCTCAGCAAATGTACTGTGGTTTGATTTCTCTTCAAAATTAATGTTTTGAAAATGTTGGCTTTGACTGATTTTCTATCAGTCCTTGTCTGTGTTTTTTAGTGGGCATTTGCAAAAGCAACTTTGGGGCTAGTGGAGTAATTCCTGCAGTCCCAGGGAAGAAAGAGGATTCTCCAGAGAAAGCACTGGATTCTACTACACTCACTCTGAATCACTCTCTGGAGAAGTCTTATTTTCCCCATGGGCTATCAGGAGACATCAGGGACATTTATCTCATTAGCAGTCTACAATGGCCTTTCTGAGTGTTTCCCTTAAGTGTTTCCACAAGTTTCTCCTGCTTTTGTAAGTTAAGCAGAAACTGTGGGATAGATTCATTACCACTCTAAGATGACTGATGCCAGCAGGCTTTTCTTCCAGAGAGAAACTCAATCCCAACACTTCTATTCAGTCCAAATCTGTATTAAGTTTTATTTGTTTGTTTTCATTGTCCTGCCTTTTAATTCTTAGAAAATGGTGTTTTCCTCCAGTGTTTTCCTTTACAAGAGAGAGAGAGAGAGAAGGTATGCCTTTTTCAGAAATATCCAAGTGGTTTAGGAGTCTTGAGGAAAATCAGACTTCTGAAGTAGAATATAATCCCTCTACATTCAAAAGGCAGAATTATGTCAGTCATCACATCACTGAACCTATCCCTGGGCAAGTAATATATTCAAGAGCCAATTGGGTCTGATATTTTAATTACAGATCATACCAATTTATTAAAAACTTAATGTTACTGTCCTTGAAGAGGCAGGGGGAAATGGAACCTTGGTAAAACTGGAATACAATAATCCCATTTGCTGTGCCTGCCACCAGCTTTTACAACCAGCCATATAATATACTTTTGGCAACCTAGATACACCATTTCCCTTACATTTAATGCATTTTAATATGAAGGCAAATGACTTCAGCATTTCCTGGAAATGCAGAAGTGGTGAGCATGGATGGCTCCTTGGGTGCAGCAGATGGAACAGGACCATGAATATCAGTGGGAGTGTCTGCACAGTTTTTTGTACACTTTGGCTTGCACCCATAACGAGACCATATGTTTGGTAAAGCCTCTCCATGGCTACCTGGGAATCACATGAAACACAACAGAAATGGAAAGCAAAACCTGCCTCTGAGTACGTGTTTGACTTTAGGGTTGGGTGCCAGCCCCCTGTGTTGTGGTGGCCTGGGAAGTCAGGAATTCACCTCAAAGAATGTAGGACACTGAATTTGATTGTGTATGCAGAACAGGAATCCTGAAAGTGTGATTGAAAGAGCACAGAATCATTTGGATATTTTGATAGGAAATGTATTTTTTCCTTTCATGAACTCAAGTATGAATTTTGCAATCTCTACTGGGAAACAACCCTAACTTATTAAGTCTTTTACCTTGAGCATGTACAGAAGCAACAGAGTTTTTCAGGTCTTTCTGCCTTGCCCCCAGAAATATGCCTTTTACTTGATAGCAAGTGGACAGCCAAAGCCATACTAACCTTGACTTTTATTTATGTGCTGCTTACAGTGGTTTGACAGCAGCTTTGTTTCATTTATTCCTGGATTCCAAACTGAAATAATAATTTATTCTTCTGAGGGAAGTAATTCTTATTCTTCTTGTACAACTACAAGTAGAGAAAGAAAAAGAAACTAAAAACACATAAGGCCCAGCATTACACATAAAAGCATATTACCAAACAGCTTTGCTGTAGCAAAATTATATGAAAAAAAGGAAGCATAAACAAATAGATTCAAAAATATAGACACTGAAACGTAGTGGTGGCTTAACATCTAAAAGTGATTCATTAGCTCAGGCTTAAAAACTCTGAGTCACATAGGTTGCTTATATTTTGTCAAAATTGCTTAAATTTTGGGTTCATCTCATGTTTGTCAGAGATTTTATGCACTTCTACGGCCACAAACACTTAACAAGTAAGAGAACAAAAAGAGCTTTAATGGCTTGTTTAGACACATCCAACAAAGTCCTGCAGACCAGTTAGGTTCAGGTAGTTCACATCTGTGTTATAGGTAAGCAACCAAACTGAAGCCCACAGTTTTGTGAAGCACGAACATTTTCTGCAACAGCTTTGTGACACCAATTTTCATGTTTGCATTGTAAGTAAGTGTTGAAAATTAATGAACCAAAAAATACATAAAATGACAGAATATTCTGAGTTTGGAGGGACACAACAAGGATCCTTGAGTCCAACTCTTAAATGAATGGCCCATACATGGAGAAATGCATGACCTTGGTGGTATTAGCACCATGGTCTGACCAGCCAAGCTGATCCCAGGATCAGATCAAAACAAAACAAAACACAAAAAAATTGTATTGTAAACATTTCAGTGCCACCAAATGACTGTCATGCTCAGAAAGGCATGGAAGACAGGGAAAATCTGCATTGCAATTGCCACTTATTGAATATTATTTGATTTAGTGAATTGTAAATACTTCAATGATTGGTTTCACCTACAGTTAATATCAAAGATTTTCAGTTCTTATTTTAATATCTTAAAATTAAAGCATGTATTAAGGGCCTAGATTTCTTGTGACATTCCAAATGCAGTTGGTTCAAAGATGTCTTCACAGTGTTTTTTCTTTTCATTAGTCTGTGTATGAAAAAATTAAAAGTAAAAAAAATTCTGTAAAGTGGAATAAATATCTTTATTCCCTCAACACTGCATATGTAAAATATATTTCTATATTAAACTCCTGTTCTTTAGTATGGCATTACTGCTATTATTAGTCTCTTTTTTACATTTGTTGATCAAAAGAAACACAAATGACAAATATATTACCTTGTACAAGTAGCCGTGAACTTTATAGTGCACAATGAATATAGTTCAGAAAAGGTTTAATCGAAAAGTTAATCATATCAGGTCAATAATACGTATAGGCATTAATTTCATTTGCACTTGCAGAGTAATTGTCCATCTTGAGGAAAAATTAGCTTATCTTTGGTTCTATAAAGCAAAATACAAGCCCTATTGAAAATATCTTTTCTTGAAAAAATAATTTCAATATCTCTAGATTTCAGTACTTATGAAACTACCTTTTTCATCCTGATAAGTCTTCTGCAAAAGACTTCTAATTTCCCACCCCACTTGTCATATGAAAGCAAGCCCTAGAGTTGAGAGGAATTGTGTGTCTGACAGTCAGTCTCTCCTGCTGATAACTTTTGAAACTTCTACAAAATCTCAGAGCAGTCTCCAGAAAAGGGATCTCTGGAGGTCATCTGGTCGAAGCCCCCATGCTCAAGCAGGGCCACCAAGAGATGATTCCCCAGGACTATGTACAGATGGCTTTTGAATATCTCTAAGGATGCAGACTCCATCGCTTCTCTGAGAAATCTGTGCCAGTGCTCTGTCACTTTTACAGTGAAAAAGCTATTCCTCATCTTCAGAGAAACATCCTGCATTTCAGTTTGTGCTCACTTTAACTCCATCACACATGGAATAAGTTGAGAAGACTGCAGGGCTCTTGAAATATTGTGAAAGTTACTAGCCAGGAGACAGGAGAGCTCAGGTGAGTGAGGGCTGGCACCACATGAACATAAGACAGCTGTCCATATTAGATGGCCAAGCACAGTGTGCATAGCTGGCTGCCCACACTCACTCTGGCTCCTGGTATGCAGAAGTACCATCACAGGAATCATGAAAAAGTGTGTTGATGTTATGAGGCAGTGGCTTAGAGGCCCTAGGACATTAACCTGCAAGAAAAATAATTTCTTCCAGTCCAATGCTCTTATGAAAAATCTGCTCTCTGTGTGCAGCTATGTCCGCTCCATGCAGTAGATGACTATTGCAAATAAAGCCTTTGCTCTCAGTGGACTTGAAGAATCCAGTTCTACAGGACAAAAGCTACTTTCATCTATCAGGGAGCCCAATGTTACCAAAATCTATAGGTATGCATTTATGAACACAAATTTTGCTAAGACAAGTTTGATTTTTTCAGTGGAAGGCAGGTTTGTAATATGAACATCTTTATTCTTCACCAGAGCAGAAGTTCTCTTGATTTCTTCTCATCAACAGCTCACAAAGAAACAACCCCTTTTCCAAGAATGATAATAAATGTTACAGGGCCAGGATCCCTCAAGTAATCATGCAGCAGCAGCCTTTCAGATCCTGAGAAAGCAAGCAGGCTCTGAGTCTTGGGAATATATGTTGTTCTCAGTTTTGATTTGTGCAGGAGTTCACTCAGAGGCAATTTTGACAGTTGAGCTGAAGGGAACTTTATTTCTTTTAAAGTTTTATTTCAATGCAGCCTTGCTCCCTTGGAACTGGACAATGAAAATGGACTGATGTTTTTTATCTGAACCCTGACCATCCCATTTCAGGGCTTGTGTAACTGAGAAAGTTGTGTGAGCAGAGGTCCAATATCACTGATTACTACTTGGTAGCAACCAGGCAAAGATATTTGCAACAGCTAAGCTGAGAAGTGAGGAAGGTCCCAGAGTACAAATTTGCCTCAAAAGTAAATAAATATCTGTACTTGTCAGCTGTTTCCCTTGCACCTTTCAATGTTACTGAAGTTTGGACTGTAATCTGTATTCTTTCCTATTTATTATTCAGGCTTCACATTGCAGTGTTTCAATACTTTCCATATGCACAGAGAACAGCATGATTACAAGATGTCAGATGCAGTTTTCACTTTCTATCATCCTCTCCCTGAATATTGGCACTCAGGCTGCACAGGCAGACTGAGACTGCCCCTTTAATTATTTGGCCAAAATAGTGCCTTTTTGCTTAGTGATTAAAGCAGAAGGCAAGTTTGTCTCAAGAATCTCAAGTTTGTGCCTCTGGCCCAATGAAAATACAACTGGAAAATATTGTTGAATAGTTTCACATGATCAAATGGATAGCATAGCTATCTGTGCTGTGAAAAAAATTGAGAGATTTTGAACCTGTGTGTCTCCAACTCAGAGGACACTCATATTGTCGTGTTATTGACTGTCTGGGGCTGGTTTTCTGGTTTAAAACAACAACAAAAAAAAACCAAACAAACAAAAAAAAAAAACAAAAACCAAAAAGTTCTTGAGTGGAGAGTGGGAATTTTGTTGTTATTGTTGCTTTTAAATCACAGATTATAAGATTCAGGGCTCATGGAGACATTCAATTACTACCTGGGGCCATTAAATGGACAAACAGGATATAGCTCTATTTCTTAATCTCTTAATCATTCAGTCCAGCTTTCTGTGGAGACTGCTTGGTGCTAGTATCCACTGATGGACTTTTCAGACGCTTCACTTGGAACATGTAATGTGAAATAAAATTAAATCACCCATGATATTACTTTCCATGAAGTAAAGTTTACTGCTGCATGCAGTGGAAAAGTCCAGAGGTAAGAAAGATCCAAGAGTTCAACAAAAACACTGTTCTTCTGTGACACAATCAGAATTAAAGGATCTGTAAAATAAGAAGTGTATGTATTTACTTATCCATTGTTTCATCCTGTCTTTGGACAATGAAGTGTCCAAGACCAGGCATCTGATGATCTCCCTGGGAGCCACTGAAGAACACCAGCCAACACTGGTTTAGTGCTCTGCTAACAACATCTCCACACAGATTAGTGGAGACATCCGGTCTATGATGAATATAGCCTAGGGAAAAACAGGCCTAGAACTGTCTACTGACTCATTATTAATACATTGGAATAGTCTGGACCTGTGACCTCTTTGCTGGATCTTCCCCCCTCCCTCCCACAACCTTTTCCTGTCTGTGTGCTTGTCAGGAGCCTTCTGGACTTTGCACGTTCACAAGCACAGCCACAGCATTTCTCTTCACACTCCTCTTGTTACCTGTGCCTCTTGCCCACGGAGAAAGCACCCTTTGACAGGACAGAGCCTCCAGGCAAAACCAGCTTTTGTGTGCCCAGTGTGCAAACACCATCTCCCCAAACGGATCAGATGTGATTTCCTCTGGTAATGCCTACTCTGTGCGGATCAATAACAAACCAAAAATGCAAGACACAGCAGGGGAAGAAAAAAAAAAAAAAGTGGAGTACATTAGATTAGATTATTTTCATTATTCTTGTTTAGCCCTGTTACTTACAGCCACTAAGCAAAAGACTAGCAGATTTAAGTTCCAAATAAAAATGAGTAACAAGACAGGTCTGGGGAACAATAAATCTGAAGGAAAGGGACTTCCAGAAGCAGACCTAGGGGGTTTTTTTTGTGTGAGGCCTGGAAGCAGCTAATCTCTGCTGAGTAAAGATAGCCATTCGGCTCAGAACAGTCGACTACACTGCCGGAGGAGGAAAACCCAGGAATCGTTTCATTGTCATTACTGGGGAGCCACCAGATGCTTGGGATTCCATATATTTGGGGGATAAACCTTTCAAAAGCTCCATTGACACTGGGGTATGTCAGTAATTCCACGTATTAGTTGCATGCAAATACTACACAATAAGGTATGGAAAGCAAACTGTAATTGGGAATACCAGGGCAAAGGGGGCTCTATCTTCTGACTGAGCCCATTGTTGAACTCCAGGCTGAACCTCCGACCCTTTACTTTGGAGGGACACAATAGGCTTTGATATGAGATGGTGGGAAAGGGGCTTGGAGGCTCATTTCACATTCAGCTGCAATTCATCAGCTTGGCTGGGACTTCTAGCAGCTTTAATGACCACTGCAATTGATGGTTAAATCAATTTGTGACGGTGACAGCATGGCTGGCCCCTAGACTGTAACAATTCGGGATTACAACAGGCAGAAAGGGCCCCGTTATTCAGACTTGCGTGGTTTCTGCTCAGCCCAGAGTGGGAACAACAGCAGGACAAAGTCTCACAAAAACAAGACCTGGAGAATGCACACATTCACTCCAGTTGACTACACACCGCCATGGCTTCTTTGTAGCGTGATGAGGCGGGTTAAGAAAAAAAAAAATAGAAAAGAAGAAAAAAAAGGCATTGTTACAAATACAAATACAAATATACAGTAAGACACAAAAGACCCTGATATCTAACTATATCCTTAGGGAAAGTGGCAATCCAGAAGAATTTCAGCTTTGTTCCTCCAGAGGCAAAGTGGGTGGTCTGTTCCCCCTCCACCCTCGACCCCAAAACGTCTTGGTGCTTGCCCCCACAGCAAAACTCAGCCGTGTCTGGATTATGATCGAGCAGGTTTGCATTTGGCAGAAGGGGCATGGGCAGGGGGGGATGGGTGCCAAGGGGATCTCTGGCACTGCGAAGGAAGAACTGCTCCCTCTTCTGTCACTGAAGGATAAACGCACTTGGAACATGCTATAATTTGTTTTTCGTGTTTACATGCCTTTAATTACCTCTTACGGCGCAGAGGTATTACAGGGAAAGACGACCAGAGACCGCTCTGGTGGCCTTGCACTTGGCAATTTTGCTACAGGAGATTCGGTTGCTTTGGACCAGGGTCTGCAAGTCCCGTGCTTGCCTGATGACAAGAGAGAAATGCACCTCCTAATCATCTTAGCTCTTCCTTCTCCCGCATTTTGCTGGTGTAACATGATATTTGCATCCAAAAGATAAGGTGATGTTGAAATCAGACAGGAAAATGTGTGACTGTGATTCTGCTTTTCAGTACAATATTTTATATCTACTAAAAATTTTCAGATATATAGATCTGTGTTGAATTGTAGATTGACCTAATGTGCATGTGTGGTTTAAGTCAAATGGCACTCAGAATATGTCAGTTGATTCAGTGTAAAGCTAATGTTCTCTATGTCATGTTAATTGAAATAATGTATTCAGCCCAAATAGAACAGTTATAAAATTATTACATGCTGTTGTGTATCTAACTAAGCATAGATTCATTAAATAAATCAATATGTTATGTAGTCAGAGAATTAAAAATACTTAAAAATTTATATGAGGAAGCTGCTAATGCGAGGACTGCAAATTATGCCAATCAATAACTTGCAAATTATATCGTAATTAATTACATGTCTCTGCTTGTGGTTAGGAAGTTATTTGTGTGTACACTAAAGAAACGTGTTGAAAATGAGCTCTAAAAAAATGAAAACGTGAGACACATTCCACTGACCTATTACATAAATCCCGTCATTCGCATTCTGAGTTGAAGTCTGCAATTAATAAGCAACTCTGGCATCTTTCTTACAAAATGTCATGGTCTAAATGTTGCAAAAGAAAGAGCTGTTTAGCTCCTTGAAATATGTAAATCCATTGGCTGATGTTAGTACCTGAGAATTTGTATCCTGAAACAAAGCACCACATCTTGAAAATATAAACAGGATTTTTTTTTCTTTAAAAGATCTGTCCAAATATTGAAAAAATATTATTGCTAACAGTGGAAAGGTCTGGCACCGGGTCCAAATCCTGACAGGAAGGAGGTTGGAAAAAAAGGAATCACTTGGTTCCTATGGTAACAGTGCTAGTAGAAATAGTTGTGTGAGCATACGAACGTGCATAAAAGCCTTCCCAAGGGAGGTCGGAGGATTTGAAGAAAGAAGGGGGGGGAAAAATGGCAGCCACTGCAGAAAGCAAGAGACATTTTATGCTGAATAAGTGTTTCACATTTGTGATGTGATCAATAACAAAATGCTTTTGCTAAGAGAATATTAGAAAATGTTTAATATCTTTCCATTTGTACTCTAATCATGTGTTTGTGCGTGCTCGTTACTATGTCAGACAGACGACATATGCAAATTTGCTTCTGCACACATGTACATGGAAATCAATGTGTGAATAAATAATACATCATACACAATGGAAATATAATGTGAGACTATAAAGACTCTTTAATACATGCATTATAATATATAATGCATCACATATGGACAACTTCACTATATCAGATCTATTAAACACATCTGTGCACATTTAAACTGTAAAATGTAATATCAGTCTAAAATGTGTGAAAAACTGATTGCTCTTGAGAAAATCACCATATGAAGCAACTCATAAGGAGCAGCAAGAAGCACCCAGCATTATTTGGGTCCAGGTATTTAATTTAGGCAATTCAATCACTTTAATGACATGTTATTTTATTAGTGATGACCAAGAAGAAGTACGAGCTCTGCCATTCAGCCTGCTTAGAAAACAGGTGAACACAGTTCATTGCTTGAGCTAAAAATGCTCACCAGCCTTTTATTTACATCTGCTTCAAACCTCTCTACTTATTGGTGTTTGCTATAAACTCACTCCACGGGGGATGGATGGGCACAGAGTGAAAATGTGACAGAGGCTCCCATGCAGAAGATGAGCTGTTGTTGGAAGTGAAATCCTGCACCCATAAAGCCAGGGAAAGAGGGAGATTCTCAGTTACACTTGAAAACTTCATTTTTGCAACCCATGAAGGAAAATATTTTTGGCAATGTCTGGTTTGGAAAAATGTGTGTTGTTTTCATGGTTTTCTCAGCATACACAATGCACCAAAATTTCCAAAGCTTGCTAGGTTACTTTCTGTGGTATGGTAAGACAGGATTTTCTCTCAGAAAAGATGGCTACCAGAAGCAGGCAGCAGGAAGATCTATACCATTCCTGCGTCTTTAAAATTCAAGAGCAGCAGCACATTTTCTGGGACCAACGCTCACAGGCACGGCAGTAGCACATAAGCCTTTTCTTCTTTTCACTCCCTTCCCACCCCCTTCCCGTGTGACTACACCTCACCCCACCAAAACCAGCCATCAAAAGTGTCTCAGCAACAGAAAGCAGCTTTCTCTTGCACCAGCCACAGGGCCATCACCATCTTCTTCCCTGCACGCAGAAACTGCTGCTCTTCACTGGCAGGGTACAGGGTGAGGCACAGGCACACAGCCAGCAAGAGCCTTCCCCCGGGGACCTGCCCAGAATGCTTGGAAGAATGACAAAAGATGCATTTCAGACACAGGCTGCCAACATGGGCTCAGCCAGCCTGATGCTGGGTAGATGCAAGGCACTGCTCTGTGAGAGAGCAGTGTTTGTGGAAGGTGATTGTGCACAGGGAAGTGCAGCACCGCCAGCTTCTCAGCTCATTTGGAAAACTACTACACTGGCTCTACTGGCCCTTAATAAAATCAGAGGCAGCACTCCTAGCAGTTTTAGAGTGAAAGTATGATTTAGGGAAGGTATTTTTCATATCCTTTGAATGAGGATTTCTCTACTCACATTAGAGATATATGGAAATTTAATCATACAATGATCACTCTTCAGCCAGCTTCCTAAACTTCCCCTGCTAGCCAAAAGCACCTTATTAGTCATTAATTTTCCTTCATTTCAACTCAGGTTCATATTTCCTTCAAATGTACAATGGATCTCTGCAATTCTCAAAGCTGATATTTGTATCTGTCCTTGGAATATCACACCACATTGGCATCTAGCTAGCAAATAGTATTGTTATTGCCAGAGCTAAGGATGTGGGAACACAAAAAAAAAAAAAAAAAAAAACCAAAAAAGCACCCACAAATCAAGCGAGCTATAAAAATTAGGAAATCAAAGTATGACCAAATCAAAATGGGGAACAGCCTTTCAGCGTGCTCAGTGAGGACCTTACTGCTGGGTTCTCCAATGCTGGTGATCTAAATGAAGCTCTAGTAACTGTCTGAATAATCCAGAAATGTCACAAAATCAGTAGACCAAAGGAGTTGAGCTCAAGATTGTCTATGTGCTTATTTTATTTCTGTTCTCGTCTAGTAGACTCCCTCTTTTGAGAACTGACAGGATTAAAACATGCCCCCTGACCTTCTCACACAACCTCCAGTTCTTTCCAGAAGCCCTAGAGAGCCTGACTCCATTTGCTACATTCTCCAGGATTTGGGAACCTTGATATCTTAATACCTGGATCACTTGCCCTCTGGACATTCAAGGTCCAACCATTCTTTTTCTTGTGCCCTGCAATGACTTAGACCTCAGCTGCTGAATCTTATCCCACACCCACAAACACTTATCCTGCCCCTCCCCGCATTGTTGAGCAAATTTCTCTTTTGTCTTCTACTATATGAGTGCTTTCTTGTGCAGAGATCCATGAGTCTTTACATCAAAACTCCTGTCTTCATTCTGCATGGTAACTTGCCCTCTTGTTTGAATTTGCTATGCAATACAGCAATAACTCTGTTTTCCTACTCAACGAGATCTCTGAGGGAGATCAGCCTTACATCTGGCTGAAGGTATTCAGTGGTATAATTGTACCAATTCATTCAACTCATGGTATGTCCCTACCAACATCCCCACTTGTCAGTATTGTTTAATGTCTTCATGATAACCTTAGCAGTAATTCCCAGCTTAGAGGCCAGGTCTTGGCAACATGGACGCAACACAAATGTGCTTTTGTACTGATGAACTGATATAAGTGATTTTAGTGTAGGTGATGGCCAAAGAGTTAAAACAAAGACTACATAACAATCAAAGAAGTGACAGCTGTATGAAGTCCAGATACACAAGGTATTCTTAATTCAACTTCTTACCCAGGGTTTATATTGTGGAGGTTGATCTATACATGGCATATCTATCTGAAAGCTAGTTCAGAAGTCACTACGTTGCTCCAGCAAATTCTGTGATTGTAGATTAAACACACTCTAAATCAATGAGTAACGGTTTTAATGGAGCATATCTTTCAACATGCGCATAAAATATAAAGGGGAAACAGCTGTCTGAATTAGTTATATTTGGGTGGGTGGATGGTTGGTTGGTTGGTTGATTGTAACAGCCTAATGACTTTAAATTTCCTTCAGTGTTGTACAAACTTCCATCAAACAAATTATCTTCTAAGAATCAGTGAGGCACCATTTGTCTTTGTTAGAAAAAATGTTGAATTAGGTTTTAAAAACACACAACAACAGCAGCAGAACACGGTATGGCATGTTTTATACATGTTTTGATATGGGGTTTTATGGATTTTTGGGGGTGTGGGTTTAGCTTATTTCTCTAAGAAATGTCCAACAGAATATCTAATGTTCCCAATACTTACTACACTCTGCTGATTTGCGCTTCATCAGCTGCAATTTGCTAGATACAGATTTTTGTCTTTGCTCCCTTGTAGACAATCACAAAATTCTCCATTGTGGCTCCTTTATGGTCTTAAAGGCCCATCCCATCCCTTCAGAAAATTTAGCACATGACTGCTATGCCCCCATGCATGTCCACCTGATGTCCCCTGTGCCTTGAGCAAAGCTGGCCACCCACACAGTCCACCTGTTGAACATACTCTTCCTCTCATCAGAGTGGCTGCATGTGTGGGAAAAGCTCAAAGGCAGGTGTGAGGAAGTAGTGACTGCCTAAAAAAAAGAGTTTGATTCAGATGAACTGAAATACTCAGAGGTTTAGTACATTAGACAGTGTTTGTTGGCAGACTCAAACATCATCTAAAAAACTTGTCCTCGATTACTGAATAATCCTGTTTATAGGTATATGGTATCCTAGGAAGCAAGTATACTGGCCAGGTGGATTTTATGGAACCCACACCAAGAGTGTGAGTTTATGGCACATGGTCAGAGGAATTACTTATATCAGCTGACTGTAAAGGGCCCATATTAAAGTTGAGGCTGATTAGCCTTTTAAACCTATGTGAAAGAAAATCTTCACTGTATCACTGTTATAGTTATTTACATTATAAAGGAGAGTGTGATAGTCAAAACAAAACAAAAAAAAAAAATTGCAAAAGATCCAGGTCCAAAAACTTACTTTCTTGCTATATGCAATTAATAAGAACTTAAAACCTTGAGTGCTTTAGATACACTTAGGTCAATCTGTGCTCTTATTGAAACAAAAGCCTATGAGGGTTGAACCTTGAAATAAAAATATTCCAGCCCCTGCAATGGTGCAGCAAATTCACATATTAGTTGTTGGCCTGTGTGGTGATGGTAGTGTCAATACTGCATCATTATCTTGGATATTAGTGTGGTAGAGCACTGTCTATCTGGTGTCACAACAACAATGTCTCAGAGGTTTTCTTGTCCATTCTTAGTGGTTAGTCTCCTCAAAAAGACATGCCAAACATGGAAACATGCAGTCCTCTTGAGTTGAGACCACAAACCAAAAAATGTGTAGAAATCCCAAGAACTCAATATCTTAATTTCACCCTGAGCAATTTACTGAAAGATTATCCATTCACTTATGACAAATGTATTTAAAATAATGATATAAGAAGCATTACATCTTATCTCTGTGAGCTGAAATCATTGCATAAACTTCCAAACAGTGAATCAAGATGGAAAAGGAAATAAAGTGAATTCTCAGAATTATAATCTAATTTCAGAAACAGCTTTTTTCTTTCTTTCCTTTTGAATTACAGCTGACTTTAGAGTTACTATAAATTTTATTAGCCCAGGCATAGTGTGAGGTTTTCATGGCTTTGCCATGAAGAAAGTTGTTTTCTCTGGGACATTTTCTAATACTTTTACTTAGAATAGTAATTCTGTTTTCAGGTAAGCAGACTGAATTCAACATACCTGAATACAATAGATGAATACAATAGATTTGCTTCCTGGCATTGGAAAATGAGATGTTCATTCCCAGAAAACTATATTCATTTCACTTTTATCAGTTTTCAGACTACTTCTGCTTCACCAGACTCTTAGGAAATCATTCATGAAAATTAAAATCCACTCTACAGGGATGCTTGCAAAGCTCTTGCCTGGCGCAAGCCAAGGGGTCAGGATTTGGTTCTTTGTATAAACCTTAGAAAATCACAGTGGCTTTGAAGCAACAACATTTCTATATTGAAAATTACATGGTGATTTTGTTACATGCCATCTCCCATAGTGCTTAAGGGAATAAAGGGTTTTCTTTGCCTATGATTGTTAGAAATTGTAAATCTTAAATCATAAAAACAACGCCTAACAAATAGTTTTGAACTAGCCAAGGAGTGCAGAAAATAGCATCTCATTAGCTGTAAATCTTGGCAGCAAAGAGAAACAGAGCCTAAGAGCCCTAACAACAGCTTCTGTGCAGCAGCCATTAGGTCATACTGAAAAGCACAACAGGTCTAAAATTTAGTTGTATGCATGCCCATATAAACATTTTGGTATTATACAATCATTTAAGTAATCCAAAGTCTATGGTTATAGGCTTATGCCAGCCTTTAAAAGATTAAAGGCTGTATTTTAGAGTAATGAATTCCACTTAGTTTTATTTTTGAGAACTTTATTGATGTGCTTTAAAAGGTGTTATTCTCCTATTCAGCTTTTCACTGCTTCCATGCTTGGCATGTTTTTGGTATGACACTGCTAAGTAGGCACAGCAAACATTTTGTTATGTGAGTAAAACCAAGTTTGAGGCTGGTCTGTGCAATCCCCCCAATACCTCAGCCTAGACACCTGCAAGTGCACAAAGGCAGCCTTGTCTGTGTCATTAGGTTGCCTCACTCCTGGAAAGCTCTCTCATGACTGAGTGATGTGGCATGGAAGGACCTTGTGCTTTTCACACAGCCACTACAAAGAAACATAAGCACAGCAGGCAAACATCTACCCTTCCATGAAACTCACCCCATGTGATGGGAAGCATGCAATGCACAGCTCTGATTCAATCTCATGAGCTCCAGAGAGATGCAGGTGCCATGGTGCTACCATGTTCTGTGACCCTGGTGAGCACACATATCAATCTTGAGTATTCATCCATCAAGGCTGGATGATTCTGTTCAGGCTGCAAGACATCTGAACTGAGCACCTAAAGTAAGCTGTTTGAACCTAGCCCTAAAAGGCAAATCCTCTGATGAAAAAAAAATAGGTTTTGTCCTTGCTTCTGTGCTTTTTGAGACTGAATATATGAGAAAATTAAAAGCAGACAGGCCAAAAATACTAGGGATTCTTAATAAAATGGAGAAAGCTGAAAATAGCAAGCACGAAACCCACAGTATGAGGTAGCTATACTGTTCAGTGTAGAAATACTCTGTCACTTAAAGCTCCAGGAAGTTCTCACCAAGAGCTTTCCTGCTCTTTGCTCATGTGGCACTGAGATCTCCTTCAGCTGCTGAAGATGTGCTAAACAGCAGTCAAGGGCTTCTTTATGAAGTGATCTGGGCAAGAAAAGGGGGATTTCTTCCCTGTGCATAATGAAAAAGGTAAAGGAGTAGGACTTAGAGAAAGCCACCAGAACACAAGATGTTAAGTCCTCTCCAATCCCTCTGTTAGTGGTCTGCATTTGCCATACTTCTTCATCTTAAACTGTGGAATAATTTCAACTGCTCTCATCTGGGGTGTTAATATTCTGCTTTTTTTCCTGTCTGGTTGCTTTCACGTTTGCCTGTTTGGAATGACCTGCTGGTAGAATGGATCGGGAAATGAGCAGACAAATAAGAGGGAACAACATAAGGAAACAAACCCATCTGGGTCACATTTCCCAGAGTAAATCTTAGTAAATTCTGACTAAGTCTGCCACACCACACAGCTTTACATCAGATTGGAAACTAGCCCAAGTTTTTAAATTTTTTTACAGACTCATCCTTATATATCTTTCTCACAAAACAGTTCTGAATAATCTCCTAATTCCTTCTTACTGTTACCACATATGTGAGCTTTCCTTCCAAACTGATTAAAGGCATTTCCTTGTCTAAGGGATACCAAAGCAGGGTCATGAACCTTAGCATCTATTCAACAAGATCACACACATATACATGGTATGGCATTCAAGACAGTGGTTAATTATTTATTTCTGCCAAGAAATTTAAGTAGTCAAGTGCATTTGCTAAAACAAAAATATAATCTACCCTATAATTAGCTTCTTAAGTAGCATCTTTCAATAAACATGCCCCAGCAAGATGCTTTGCCATCAACATAAAACAATTTAAAACATTCGGAAAAAAGCATATTGAGAAAGAGAATGCTGGAAAGATAATTAAAAACAATTGGGAATGTGGTAGATGTGATTCTGAAAGGGCAATAACCTAGATAGGAATGGATTCAGTTTAATGAGAAAAATCAAACACGACTGCTGTCTTTAAAATAAATGATAGATAAGACCAATAACCAAGGTTTGGACTAGGTCATATATTTTATTAAAAACCCATATGGCATGATGATCCACTATGAAAAATAATGGTGGTGGTTTATTGCTGTAGTTTGTTGACAGGAAGATTTTCATTTAATTGAACATTTTTCCATCGTGTTCAAGACAAGAAAATGTTTCTAACAATTTCCTTTTAGTCATTATTTTGGCATTATGATATTTGATAAAAGAGAAAGCAGTATCTCAGTAGAGCTGAAGTAATGTAATTTAATAACATGTGCTACTTGTTGTTTGTTTTAGGACTAGGGATTCTTACCACCTGTTAAACATCAGCATACCTCATACTGGACATTAGGAAAATGTGACTGATTGTCCAATGTCAAGTCCAAACTCGAAGTAGTATCAGATTTGCTACTGTTCTGGGCAATGTGGCAGCAAATGCACTGATTAGATTATAAATAAGTAATTTTCTTCCTTTTTTTGTTGGTACCACTGGGATCTGTGCAAGAGGGACAAGAAAATCCACGTTCCCACACTGTTTGAAAAGGAATGTGCAAGCTGCATGGGTATTAATGAGCATGCATCTGTCCTTCATAGAGAAAGTTCATGGTGCTCTGGGGATGAAACCAAGCAAAGTTTACAGATCAGCAACTTGTCAGCCCCAACCTCCAGATGAAATTAAATGCAGATAAAACAAATAGAATGTTTTAAGGAAATGGAAATACCAAGTGCTGGAATTTCCTGGCTATATACAGCTGGATTTATTTCAAACTCTGTGGACATGGAAAAAAGTATGAGCTCATACTCCCCATATGGGAAATGTGATGTTGGTAAGGGAAGAAAACAGAGTTATAGTCTCTGTTCTATGGCAACTGCGTGATTATCCATGCCAAAGACAAGGAAATAGTCCCAAGAATAGCTGGTCAGTCACAGCTCTGAGGAGAACATGAGCAAGAGGATGCACCGAGTAAGCAATATGGATGAGGCTTTCTGGGACTGCTGAGAGGCAGGGAAAAAATAAAGCCTTGTGGAAGCAAGCTGTGCTATGACTCTTGCCCTGTCTGTGAGTAGTTCTCTAATAAAGAAGTGGGCTGTGTGACTTACTGATTTTAGTGTGCAGCGAGGGGTCAACTTGAACTGAAAAAGGGTTGAAATACTAAGACAGGAAAATATCAGGTCCATGGGTCTATGACTGCAGAAAGGCAATGTCAGAGAAGGGTCTGCTCTAAGTGGTAAGTCTGAAGGGACCAAATTTCTCACATTCACACCCAAAATTAGTTGATGCTTTTTGCTCTAACTTCTGTGTGTGTGGTTCCTCCATCCGTAAAACAGATGGTCCTCTCACAGGATGTGCCTAACACAGCATCTTAGGTTGAGCTGCAGTGTGGTTTTGAAGAGGATTTGCCAGTCAGACCCACTTGCCATGCTTTGGTTTGCATCCCTGCACTCTTCTGCAGCACTCAGGTCAGTTTTCTTTGGGTGAGATTAAACTGGAAGGTTGCTTTGCTGCCTCTACCTAATGACCCCCAGCTGCTCACAGGTATTCAAAATATGCTGAAAAGTGTGAGCGTTAGGTCATCAGCACCCTCTCTTCCACACAGACTCACTAACACAGACACAGATTTCTACAAAAATGATGCTGCAAAGTAATGAGTTGCAGCAGTAACGAGCAAGAGAAAACTATGGGAGGAAATGAACGATTTTTCCTTCAGAGCAAGTTTTGTGTGGTGCAGAGCAAAAGTATCACATGCCAGACACGAGAAGGAAAATAAGTACTGCATATCTGTTCCTTAAATGGGCAACTTAGACTCTCTGTGCACTGACTGAGGTGGGTGTCTTGGAGAGAAATCACATGTGCTCATGTAACTGAAGACTATCTGGAGGCATACACTGACGAGGTCAAATTAAAGTTGCACAGACCACCTTAATTCTGGCATTTCCTAAGTCTCAAGTGTTTGACTTTACAACCTTAATAATGTTCTTTTAACATAGTTTTTGTATGTGTAATAAATTATATGCCCTTCTCACTTTCAGTGCTCTTCTCACCAGTAATGCTGTTGGACTCTGGTTCTCCATTATGAAAACAAATATTGGAAATTATTGCTGTTGTTATTAAAACCAGATGTACTGCTCTCAGTGGCATTTATTTGTATAGTGTCAAACTCTGGAACATTCAATTTCAGGGTAGTTATTGAACAAAAATGAGCAATATTACTGCTGGTGAAATGTAAGTGCTTGAAAGGCCTAGAAGCTGTCTCTTTCCAGGAAAGTTTATAATTTTCATTACATACACAAACATTCCCATTAATGACTGTGCAAAAATGACCCAGCCACATATTTGTATCAGTATAGAGTAATGAAAAAGTAAGAGAGAGTCAAAATGGAAGAATCTGGGCCCAAATATATGAAGTACTAAATCTGCCCTGAAGAATATCCTTCTGCCTCATGGGGGGAAAAAAAAGTGATGCTCATGGTAAACGCAAAAGGATAAATGTAAAGCAAAAACCTTATTCTTGCTTCAACTTGTTTCAGATCTCAGGTGTAAGGCACTTTTAAGGACAGAATTTCTCCCCATCTACTGCCAAGGGACATGCAGGCTGCAGATTTAGTGGTCTAATCTTTGAACATCAAGCAGTAAGTGAGAAATATTCCATCTTGTCTGTTCTATGCTGTCACTGTTCATCCTTATCTCACAATTAAATACAGTGCTTGGGGGAGTAAAAAGGAAAAAAAATTAAGAGGTAACCATTAAGTAAGCCTTAAACTAATATTACAGCTTCATAGATAAGTAATCAAAATTAGGAACTCCCAGAACTAAACAGGATACACTCAATTAATTACTTTTTAAAGGTATTTTAGTATGAACTTTCAGTTCATGATCTTCTTACAATTTTCCTACAGGATTCCTCCCTCAGTTAATGCACATGGTGTGTCATGTTCTGTGAGTCATCAGGGTTGTGCTGCTAATTAAGCTATGTTAAAGGGTAAATCTGCAGGGAATGCCCGTGTCCTGGGTGTGCAACACAAAAATCTAAAAGCTCTGTAAATTAGTCCATGGGCTTCTCAGATTTGATGACTTGCAGCATTCAAGTCACTTAGATGATGTGTGATCCACAAGCCTGGATATCAGTATTCTTTCATCTCAGAGAGCTGTCAAGAAAATCCATATATTAGCAGTTGTCTCCCCCTTATGTACTGTAGTAAGAATGGAATGGCTACAGTAAAACCAGCTGAAAGATTAAACACTCATGGAAGACATGTGGAAAGGTAGATGTAGAGTAACATAATTCCATGCTCTGCATGAAAAGCAAAAAATCCTGTTTGCTGAGAGCTTTTGCCACTTAAACACTTCCCTTGCATAGGTATTTTTCAGTGTAACTCCCTGTACAAGTCTCAGGCTCATGCAGTGCACTCATCTGCTAAGAATCTGCTGGTTTAAATAAATAATATATATAAGGGAAGGCTGAAGAAAGCATTATGTGTACTGATAAGTATCTTTTCAGTTAGTGTATGTCATCCATTGCTACTAAATTAGCCACAACTTCATTATTCCTGAAACCTTGAATTCCTGAATACCTTCTGTTCATTTTTACAGACTATGCTGTTTCTGCCACTCAGTCTAATTGTCTAATGCTTGCCTTCGTTTATCAGCCTTCCATCTCATTCAGGAGAGCAAGGGCAACCTATTGATTGACTGATTTCATTTCCATCCTCCTGACATTCCTTGGATTTCATGAAGCAAAGAACAGACTCCCCCCTCAGAAACCAACTTGTAATTTAAACAAGACTTCAGAGAGAGACAAGTTCAAAACAACATGGACTTTTACTGGCAAGTTAATCCCTCAATACTTCTGACAACTGTAGAGAGGAGGCAATATCTGAAACAGGGAACAGTGACCAGTTATTTTTTGAAGAAAAATGCAATCCATTTCAAAAAACATTTTACTGTAACCTAAAATGTCCATCTCTTGAAAGGTTTGAAGGAAGAAAGGAAGAAAAAAAAAATTTTTAGTATAGCTGTAAGGAAAATATGCCCTGTTAATTTATAAAGTTTTTTATTTTGTAGTGATTAATCAGACATATTCTGCATATACAATGTATGTCCTAAAATCAGAGTATAGGGGAAAATTCTTAATATAAAAAGTTATTTTTGTAAATTTTTAAATTAATATTGCAAAAGGATACTATTTTTACTGCACTATGCAACCATGCCAATGGAAAATAGTGAGGAGAAGAAAAAAAAATATTGTCTGGCACTGGTTGCCATAGTAACAAGCTGAAGTTCAAGGAGAAGTGAATACTCTGAATTCTGTGGCAAGGTAATGAATTTAGCATCTACAGGAACAGAAATGGATTTTCTGTCACAGCCTGTAAATCAGCCACAGGAAACCAACATGCAGGAGAAATTTTGGAATGCTTTATATCTGCTTCAAATATATGAAAAGTGCAACAAAATTCGTTCTCAGGGCTTTGTCTTCCAGGGACTGGTCTTTCTTTCTGTTCAGATCAACAGACTTAAAAAGAAGCTGATGTTTGTTATTAAGGCAAAGACAAAAGCCTTGCAATTTTCTCAGTAAACCCCCTGAAGCCAGTAAACAACACCCTCCCCAAAAGAGCTGCCTGAACACACTCACTTTCCACAATGCACCCAAGTCCCAAAGATCAGACATGAGTCCAATCATACAAGCCAGCTTTTGAGATACTTTTCAAGATGCTTTGTTCTACAAATGCGTGATGCAGGTGAATAAAGGGAGTGAACATGAAAATATTTGAGGTATGCAGCTCATCATGGAGGAGCATTGGTCTGTCCTGGAAAATCGAGCAAACAGCAGCTGGTGGTGTGAGGAGCTGCCTTGGGGCATCTGTCGCACCAAGGAAAGGGAGGGTGGCTTTGGACTCTGAGCTGGTGTCTCATGACCTCTTCTGCAGAAAGGCTGCACAGGGATTCAGGTTGCCCGCAGAAGTCTCAGAAAGGATTTGGGAGAATGATGTCCACGCCTCAGTTAAATGTCTAATCTGTTCTCATGCCTTCTCAGCCTCTTTCTAATGGCTTGTTGATCTCCAGGATGACCTTGTCTTTGGCCGCAATAATTGTGCCTCAGCAATCCAGACAGTATCAGGAAGAAATGTATAGGAAAAAAGGTCTCACAACAGTGGGACCCACCTAACCTTCTTCATGCTCTCTGTGCCTTTAAAAACACGGAAAATAAATAGCTTCTCTTTCTACCTCCTATCTTGGAGCAGATGAAAAACACTCTGGGGAAAAGGAGGAAAAAATTCTTTTAAATAAAAAGAATTAAAACAATGTACTACATTTAATTGTCCATAATGGGCTCCATTCCCTGTAAATCACACCCATGTAATGCAGATGAGATTCTTCCAAAGTCAGTGAAGATAAAGCAGTGTGAAATCACTGTGAGCAGAGAATACAATATGAAAATAAAATAAAAAAAATTAAAAGCACTCTATAAAATATAAAATAGAGGAAGATATTAGACAAGTAAAAAGTTATATTTGATTTGGATGCCTTCTGCATAAGACAAAGGAATGCACTCCTTTTACTGTATTGCAGTATACAGATCCTGTTACTGTAGAGGGTGCATACAGAAGATCAGTTATCTCTAGTTATGTTCTTTGATTACCAGCCATGCAACTGAATCCTAATGAAACATGAAAAAAACAGCTTAGGAGTTAAAATACTACACAGATTTTTGTGTAACTTGTTGATTTTGACTAATTCTTGTTAAAATCCTCCTTTGCTTCCACAGAAAAATCACAACCCTGGGCAGCATTAATTCCCCTGGATGTGCATTTGTAACTTTCTTGGAACAAAATAAAATTCTTAAATGTAATTGAAATTTATAAATTAAAATATCTAATATCAGAGCTATTTTTAAGATTGATTATTAATGCTTTTTTCACTTAGTTATCACATTCCAGAGGTAAGACCAACTTTGGCCATCTATTAAAAAAAAAAATGCAGTATTTTTTTTCTAACTGCCCCATGTTTTGCTCTGTTTCTCCAGATTCCAGTTCCACTACAATTGCAAGAGGTTAAGCATTGGTTTAATGTAAGCGGGCCTCCCAAGTCATGTCAAATCAATCAGTGAAAGTCTTGAACTCGTATTTAAATACTGGGAGTCATGAGATTAATTGTAAATGGTTTCAAGACTTCTGGTGATCTGTGACCGCTTGGAAAAGAAGAGAGGAAACACAAAAATACACATTTCAAAAGCACTTCTGTGCTGGTTTGGGCATCTGTAGAATTAAAGACGTGCTAAATCCCATGGCCACACTTACATTTTTGCTCTTCTGGGAGAAATATCTCAGAACCTTTAGTCCCCTTGTCCTTTTATAAATATATCTGGTTTTAGGCAGTAATGGTGTTCCACATTTCTGCGGATTTTTTCTGAAACTCTGAGTATGAAGATAGTAGGAAATCATTATTTCAATTACTACTCCTGCTGCAAGTATTAGGTTCTGTCTGACAAACCGTGCATGACTTCCACTCACATAAAGTTCTCTTGGAGTGGAAAGTAATAAATCAATACACATAGAGGCCCTTTTGATAGTAATTGAAGCAATAAAGTATTAATTACCAATTAAATCTGTTCAGTCTTTCCTACTGTCTTCTCACCCAGGTGTGCCATGAACCACTGTAATAACCCGTTTGTACAAGGGTAAAAACAATTAAGTCCTTTTTTTTTTTTTTCCAAGTAATTTTTTCTACAAGAGCCAGCCTTGATTCCAGTAACAGTGTGACTGTACAGACTGTCACAGATCAACTGTTGGAGCAGTCAAAGGGGTGGGAACATGTGCAGTGCTGTCAGCAAACCACTGTCATAACCACTGTCATGTCAAATCACAGCCTCAGGCAAAAGGGTGGAAGATCTGATTGGGGATCCAGCTCTCTCTCATCATGGGTGAGATTTCCAAGAAGTGTGGAGCACACTACACAACTTCCTCCAGTACCTCTGTGAATTAAACCCAGTGTATTCCTTTCACATATGTAAAAATATAAAAGAAAGCATGATCAGCTATTTCGGGCTGGGATTTTTTTTTTCCTAGTTTTTAAATTATGTACATTCTGATCAGTATCAGCAGATGATTTTCCCACTGGATTTTTTTTTTTTTTTTTCTTCAGTCACCAAAAATCTTTGTTTATCAAAAATACATGAGAACCCTTCTCTAAAAAAAAATCTCTCTTTGACTATCTTTGTGGCAGTTTCCAGAGTTCATTCATTTTTCTGTGCAAATATATTTATGAGTAGAAACTATTCTCCCTCCCCATAAGTTCTCTTCAGAAAGCAGGGGAGAAGAGACTAAGAGACTTACACTGGAAGGACTCATTGCATGAATAATTGGCCTCTATTTATAGTCTGCAGAAATATAACCTGCATGTTTGTGCTGTCCTCATTCACCTGAGAAATCTTCCTTTGTGCAAAAAATTCCATTGAAGTAATTAATGTTTGAGGAGCCAAAGTTTCTTATATAGCCAGTTCCCTTCACAAGCCACAATGCACAGCTGCAAAGCTCCAGGAGGCCACTGAAAGGCATCCTGAAACTTCAGGTAGTGGCAGGAGGGAAAGGGAGGACACCTGGGCCTTCTGGCATTCACCTGGAACTGCATGGTTATGTGCAGAGAATGGGAAAGGCAAGGAGAGAGACAGTTATAGTCAGTCTGGTTATTCTTCCATTTATTCTTTAATTGCCTCAAAGGGATTTTTGCGTTTTGGTAATTTTTTAGCTGTTGGAGATGACAGGGTAGCCAGGATTTGTTAGTTCTCTGGATTCTGTAATGGATGCCACACCACAATTGTGCTTTCTTTGATCCTTCCCAGGGGTCATTCCAGCCCCTTTCCCTTTGAAAGGAGACTTCTCTGCAAAAGGACCAGTTTATCTGACTTTCCATAAAGACTGTTCTCATTACCCAAACTAGTTCAAGTAGCTCAGCTGCCCACAACACACACACAACACTGTGATGTGCTGTAGGAATCAGTGTTGCACCCAAAGACCTGAAAGCTATCCATGTATCTTCCTGGCATTTCTAGAACTTTATCTCAGTTCTAATCCCTTCTGAAAGTGTCTGTCCACACCAAGGATTACACAGAGCCAAGATAACCTAGCAGAGCAAGCCACACACCTGCAGAGCTCATTACCAGCATTCCCAACTCATCACCAGGTAGGACTGCTTTACATCTGCTCCTTAGTCTCTCAAGGACTGTCTGGGAGCACAGCATGCAAGTACAAGCAGGGTCCTTGCTGACACATCCACAGGTTCAGTGCTTCCCAGACATGCTGAAGAGGATGATCCAAGAGTTGTGATTCAGGTTGTAGAAGACCTGTTATCACAGGGGACAGTCACACACCTTGCAACTGAAGAGTAAGGGAGGAAAAGAATCTCCAGAAGCACAAAGCTAAACATGCAGCTTCAGTTCTGACATTCCTTAACATTTGAGCGCATGCCCTTTAAACATAACCAATCTTTTATCTAGTTCATGAACACTAGAAGAAAATAATATGGCAGGGGGAAAGGTATTTAAGCATCTCCTGCCACAGGAGATTTTATCTTACAATAAGCTTCAACTTTCTAATTCCTGAAGTATTGACACAACGTGTAATTCAGTAAGGAAAGAGATCTCTGATGAGATTCTGTCTGTAGCACACACTTTATGGGGCAAACACTTGTAGAAAGGCCATTTGACACACTATACCCAAAAGTATCAATAAAAATCAGTCCAGAGACCTCTGCTAAGAAAGCAGCATAAGCAGCATTGACAGAGTCTCTTACAAAGCCAGAGGAAGCCATGTAGTGAACATATTGTTTACATTGAATTATTTAACCATTATCTCACTGGAGAAACGAGACAGTATTCAGGATGCTTCAATCTCTGACATGAAAGACGAGAGGTAATAGTTTAAATCTACTGGTGTAAATCTGGAGGGCTTTTGCTTGCTTCCTGTTTTAGAGACCAATGGAGTATGGCTGCTCCTGTGTTCTAGGGAGCCCTGGGCAGAGATCAGAGATCAGAGAGCGTGTACAGTCCCACCAGTACAGATGTTGTGTGCAGTCAGTGGAAATTCAGTCAAATACTTGTAATTGCTAAAGTAATTAAAGCTCATTACTGAAAGTAAACATAACTGCCAAAGTTAGTGCTCCTGGAGGAGTAAGTGGCATTCCTCATTTATTCACACCGGAACCAGAGGAGATCATTAGGACACAGATAAACCCTGGGCTGACAGGGGAGGAATGCTTTAATGAGGAAATTGTTAAAACAGATGTTAATATATTTATATAAGTAAATTGTGAAAATTTTAAAAAATAATACTGGAAGTGGAATGTGAGGAGGAGGAGAGGAGAGGAGAGGAGAGGAGAGGAGAGGAGAGGAGAGGAGAGGAGAGGAGAGGAGAGGAGAGGAGAGGAGAGGAGAGGAGAGGAGAGGAGAGGAGAGGAGAGGAGAGGAGAGGAGAGGAGAGGAGAGGAGAGGAGAGGAGAGGAGAGGAGAGGAGAGGAGAGGAGAGGAGAGGAGAGGAGAGGAGAGGAGAGGAGAGGAGAGGAGAGGAGAGGAGAGGAGAGGAGAGGAGAGGAGAGGAGAGGAGAGGAGAGGAGAGTCCTTCTTTCATGGCAGCAGAAATTTATTGATACTGTAAAGAAACATAAACAGTCCCACTGGACTGCCCACTCATGCTACACATCTAACACACTAATGTGGAGAGCAGGGAAAAAAGTCTGGTGGATCTATAAAGCACTGACCAGCAGGGAGCTGGGCTGCCAATTTCAAAAATGTGAATTGACACAATCCAAAATCACAGCTTCCAAAGTGACCTCAAAGTAGTTAATCTCAAAATCTTTTTACTGTTAAGTCACAACTTCTAGCTCTTTAGGCAGCCCCACTGATACCAAGTGAGAAAAGGGGGCATTAGATGGGGTTTTTTCTGTGTACTATTGGTTTCATTTGGGAAACTGTGCTTCCATGAAAGTAAAATAAAATAGCTTTTTAGGTTCAGCATCTGCTCTGGATCCAGGAGCAAAATTTAACCAGCGTGTGTAGAGGCAAACCAGTAAGTGTACAGTATATGTACACCTGTAAATAGCCCCATACAGGTACACATATAAGCACCTACAGGTTTGTATAAATATATATGATCAAACTACATACAGAGAAAAGCCTTGGTGGATACAAACACACCCCCACCTGTATCTATCTCTACAATTATTCCTATACATGCCAGTATACACATCTACACTTTATGTTGCATGCATAGATGTCTGTGTGCAAAGGGATGTGTATAGTCACACATAAAATGTGAGGTACACTTGTAAGTTCCTGTTGTGGTCACTGGAGTTAGAAGAGGTCTCTGAACACAGCTCTCCACAATGATCTGAGATATCCTCTACTCTCCAAGGGAACCACACAGGTCTGGCAGGTGTGACATAGGTCTGGTAGATTCATGGCTTTGTGAATTGATCTTTCTGGAGATCATGGACAATGATTTTGACAAGTTCCAAATTGTATTGCGTGTATATGTTTGGACAACCAAAACCAGCTCCCAGCCAATGCCTTCCAAAGCTGCTCAGCTGACCCTGAGCGAGCATAATTTGTTCACCTGATGAGCTCTTGAGCCTCCATTGACTGCCCTGACTAAATTTCCATTGACTGGTAAGGAAGCTTAGGCAGCCAGCACATGCATTGGCACGTGTATGAAAACAGCAACGTTTAGCACTCCTAACCTCACACAGAATCCCAGCTGTTATTGCAGATGTATGAATTCTCTCATAAATTTAACTTAGAAAAAGCTGTAGTTGTTTACCCAGCTCATGGCATTGAAGCACACAGTGCAGTGCAGACCATTTCAGCTCTGCTAAAACTGTGCCTTCTGTGGCTGTAAGTGAGAAAACAATTTTAGGTATTTTTACATGTTTTTCAGTGACTGACCGGTTGTATACCTTGACTGATTTATGTTTACCTATTGCAAATGCAGGCAAAAGGCAATCATCTTGTCACAGCTAAATTTATCCCACTATTGCCCTGTTCTGGATTACCATTTCTTTCACACCTGAGTACTTCTACTTTGCCTCAGAGAAAAGAACCATTTTCATTTCTGTGAGAAAATGAAGTGCTTTCTCAACACTTAGTTTATGGCAGTCTATAATATTGTTGACATTTTTGTATTGAATATTTTATTGTATTTAAATTCCATCTCAACCTCAGAAAGCTCTCTTTAAAAACAAGGAAAATTAATCTGAAATTGGTCCATTCAGACTATTTATCAAATTTACCACTTAGGATCTTTTGTGCTTTATGCTTTAACATAGTTCAGAGATGTGCTGTCCCTACATAACCTGGAAATGCAGGGCCCATTTTGGCAGCTGTTCCAGGAGGAAGAAATCTCCAATGCACTGGGGGCTGGAGTGACCACAGTGGCTGCATAACACACCTCTATTGGGAGGCAGGAATTCCTCCTGCAACAATCTCCCTGTTGCAGCTCTGCAATAGCTCACACTGTCAGGCTCAGGGAATAAGAATAAGAATTTTCATTTCTGCGCACAGTCATTTTCCCACTTCCATGTAAAAAGAAAGACCTGCCATAACTACTTTTTCCAAAAAAAAAAAGATCTTCAAAAATCACAAATTCTCCATGTGACTAAGATGAATCTGATTTCATGATTCAGTAATGTACATTTTGCACTTACTAGAAGACTTTGCCAAACATTTTCACAGGCTTGAAATTTACCTGTTAGATGTTTCTTTTGCACTGCTGTAAGAACGAAGTGATTTGTCAGTTCTCATATTGATCCTGACTTGGATCTGTTGATGTTTTATAAAATGTATTTTTAAGGACCTAGACACAATTAAGAATTAATCATTTTTCAGGGGAAATAAAAGGAGCTCTAACATGCTATATTTTGCAAGGTAACATACCGAGGAGAAATGCTGTGTGCTCGTAGACAGCTTTGCAAGGCTAATGTCAGCACCACAGCCACCCCTGTAAGCCTGCTCAAATTTTCCACCAGGAGACAAATCATGATGTTGGTGGCACCTGTGGAAAAGCAACACATGCAGCAACACACAAGCCATTAATTTAGCAAAGCAGGATGTTTTCATTTACTGTTTGTCAGCTCTATAGTTTGGCATCACAGAGATGAGAACTAGGGATGAGAGAATCTGAGTGAGGAGAGTATCTACCACACCAGCTATCTAAAAATGCCTGCTCTTAGGTGAGAGAGATCTTTCAGAGGGAATGACAACAGATCAGTAGTTCTTGTTTCCCAGCCACTCTCTTAGCTGCAGGCTGAATTCCTTTGTATTCTGGTAACTGCAAACCCAAGGAAATCTTCTGTTGTAAAAGCAGACTGAAAATGGCTTGGTCAAAATACTGGATCGCCTCTATGGCTGAGCAACAAAGAAAAGATTAAATAAGTGCATTAAGAATGCATTATCCCTTTCTTGCCTGCTATTTCAGCTTTTTTTATAACTTTTTTATAAAATAAAAACCAAAACAAACAAGTTATTGCCCTTCTTTCCTTGGATAAGAGAATCATGGAATCATAGAAGGGTTTGGGTTGGAAGGGGACCTTGAACATCTTCTGTTTCCAACCTCCCTGCCATGGGCAGGGACATCTGCTAGACCAGGTTGCTCAGGGCCCCATCCAACCTGGCCTTGAATACCTACAAGGATGGGGCATCCACAGCCTCTCTGGGCAACCTTCTCCAGTGCCTCGCAACCCTCAGAGCAAAGAATTATTTTCCTACTCTCTAAACTAAACCGACTCACGAATTGAAGCCATTCCCCCTTCCAAGTGACCACCAAAGCACAAGGGGAAAGTGATTAAAAACCATTTACTCAGTTATTTCAGTATTTTTTCTAAGTGCACAGTTCCTCAGAAAACCACAATTTTTCAAATTAACCATGCTGAATTTAGATATTCTCCAAGAAGAGCAGCAGATGTGAAGGAGGGTGACATAATCTTGTTTTACCACTTAACCAGGATCTCAGTGCAAGTGCTGCAGCCAAGGACTGATTGAAACCCAGGTTAGCAAATGGCTTTGGGACTGCGAACTATCTAACACAACATAAGTTGTACTCACAGATCCTGTAAAACGCTTAATGTATGAAAATAGTGTCTGCTCCCTGCCTGCCAGTCCAGCTATCTGGTCATTTTTCATTTATAATGAAAGATGGCTTTATGAGCCAGTGAATTCAGGTCATTATTCAAAGCACAGATTTTAAAGAATTCAGGTTACTGCACTCAAGAAACAGGCCTTGTTTTAGAAGGAAAATATAGGAAAGGGACAGGAAAGGGACTCACTCTTTATTTGGTCTTTGTCTTTTAGTCTGACAGGACTTGTAAGAAGCTCTTTGGTAAGGTGGCAGGTGATGAAGTGAAAGCATGGATGTTGCCCTTGCCAAGTCTGGGGTTCTCCTTCTCCTCTGGTGAGTTGCAGAACATCAACTTCCTTGTCTTTCACTGCTTCATTTCTTTTCTCTGCACCCACTGAGAAGCCTTAAAATATAAAGATCGCACCTAATTATTTTCAAATTATTATTTTTCTTTCAATCTTTCAGAAAATGTTATGAAAGTTCTTTTTTTTTAGGTGTGGATTCTACTTCTAGCAATATAATAATTCTGTGTAAAGATTCCCATGCCCAAACTAGAAAAGAGTTGTAAAGAATTTTATCTCACTGACTTCAGTGGAAGTTGAGATACCAAATAGCTCCAAAGGTTTGGGGTTCTATCTCTGCACTCCCTTTATATTTGTCTGCCTCTGCCCTAAAGCTGTTCCGGAAACAGAAAAAGCAGCACAAAATCTTGGAGCACTTCCAAGAGATGCAAAGCACAGGCATCCAAGAGAATGCACCATATCCTAAAATCACAGAGCCCCAGCACTGTCCCTGACCCACCTGCACATCCCTCCTCATAATCTTGTTCCCAAGTATCTCCTCTGGGAACCATACTCCTGCTGGCTGACTTCTTTGCAGCTGCAGAACCTCAGCCCTGGGAAGGGATTTTGGTGAGTTACCAGCTGCTGGGCTTTCCTGTTGTTAATTCTCAGGGTAGCTAAGAGTATGTCAACAACGACCTGAGTTGAATAGTCCATAAACATTATCTGTCTTCCATAGCAATGTCCTTCTCCAATCCAGAATACCCAGGGAAGAACAGATAAGACGGAGCAGTAAGAAGGCTGCTCAAGGAAATCAAACAGATGAGATAGGCTCAGTGCCAGGGTAGGTTTGTAAAACTTAGATGGTTGAGCTCCATTCCACATGCCATGCATGTAGTTCTGTGCCTCACAACACACAGCGTAATCCTGAGGCTTCCCTCTGGATCAATACAGTGGGCACGATCCCTGGCCACTGCACTTTGAAGCTGGGGCTCACAGAGCCAGGGGGTCACTGATTTCTGCTACTGAGAATGACCCACCTCACATGTCTCCCCATCAGGTGACATGTTCCACTTCCACCCTCTTCCATTCTCACATGCCCAGACCTCCTTCTTACTTCCAAACTATATCCTGCCAGCACAGTGAAAGGCATAGGAAAAAAAGTCTTTGAGTGATCTGCCTTGGAATCAGATTTTTTTTTTCCACAGAAACAGAGTAAAACAAGGATAGAAAATGCACAGGACTTCTCGTTGCTTGTTGTACATACTTAATGTATGTTTTAGGAGGAACACAGGCCTCAATCTCCCTGGTTGGTCCATTTGATTAAAAAGTAAAAATAAAAAACCTCATCTGAGAAAAGAAATTTGGCATAAAAATCTCAGAAAACTGAAGGAGAATAAAATGCAGCAGAACACTTGTTTCATTTTTATCCATTGACTTTATTGATTACAGTAAGAGTATCTGATTCTAACGCAGAGATTTTTATTCATGAAGTTAAAGCATTTCATAAAAATAGAGCCAGCCCTACACAAGAGGAAAATAATTTTTCTGTGGGTGGTAGATGGCTGAAAACCTAGTTAATTCCCATCCTAAGGTCCTGTTCTTGGGGACTCATTCTAAGAGAAGTACATTTCACCCCATGTCCATGAAGCTGAAAGGATTGCCTAGCAAATCCATGCTCATTTTTCTACAGAGCTTGATTCACTCTGCCCCAAGCTGTCAGGCACTGCAGTTGCCTATCGTCATCTAACCGGGCAGGATGTGCTCAGTTATGCTTTTGGAGCATTTTATCTGAATTTTTCTGCATTGAAAACAGACTTTCTCATGATCTGAGGGGCGGAGTGACCCTGAAAGAGTTGGATGATCTTCTTTATTTATATAGAAATGTAGTAAGCTGCTTACCAGATGGACTTGTTTGCAAGCTTGCCCACTTCTGACATGAATCAATTCATTTACAAGGAGATTTTCTGGAAACCAGCAAGCCCCCCAAAAAAGAAAACCAATGTGATACCAGTACTGCCACCTCGTGTAGGCTCTGACCATTGCAGTTGTTTTTCCTGCAGGAGCTTTACGTTTTAGTAGCACTGAATCAGTGACACAAAAGTTATTAACAAAGCAGATCCTTTAAATGGCTGCACACAATACTTATTACCTTATCACCTGTTACCTTTCCAGATCTCATCCTTCCAAGTCAACATCTGCAGCAGCAAAAAGCACTCTTGGTTCTGATTCATAAGTGAACTTCCAAATCATGTAGTGCAACTTGAATGGTTAATCATAACTCCTTATTGGAAGTGAAGAAATAAAAGGCAACACTGAGAAAAAGAGGAGAAGATAATGTGTTTTATGGAATGATTTGTTCCACCTGAGGAGAATGACCAAGGTAAAAGGAGTCAAAAGCTAAAGCAAGAGGCAAGATCACCAGGCAAATGCAGGATTAGCAGGTTAAAAACAAAATCTTGCAAAAAAAAACAAATGAAAAAAACACTGAAAATTGTTTTATGTTACTTTTTGTCAACTTGACAGTCAACCTAGGACTTTTTTTCTGAACTCAATAACACCCCTAAATTTTTGTTGGATCATCTCCAAAAGCAGAGATGGTGATTGACAGACTGTTGAACTTCCAGATGTAATGCTTGCAGAATTGTTTGTAAGGCTGAGTGCTGCCGAGGGAAACAAGAGAACTCTGTCAGTGTGTGACCAAGGACAAACACTCCACATCAGTGTAAAGGTCTGGAACATTCCCACCCTCTCCCTGCCCTCTTCGCCCACGCCACACACACCCAGGGTAGGGATAACCACGAGCTCACTGAAGCAAGGTCTGCTGCCGGTGTGGAGCTCTCTGGAATGTAATCCTCTGTTTTGGACATATGACACCAAAACTAAAGCAAGAATAACCAATTCAAGAACTAGGGAACATCAGACCATGTTAGCAGGATTGGTGAAAAGAGTAGCCAAGAAACAGTAGAGCAAAGAATCACTCTGCCAAAGGATATTCAAAGTTTACAGGAGCTCAAGGGCAGACTGGACAAATACGACAAGAGAAATCCCCAGAAGTGACCAGAGACACATGAAACAAGCAGCACATACCTAACTCAGCAAAGCAAGTTATTCCACATTCTCCATGTCGTCCAGTCAGACACCCTGACTCCAGAATTGTACTGGTGCCTTAAAAAGAGAACTCCCAGGAATCCTAGCAGAAACTGGACAGCAGAATGAAGCTAGTCAGTCCTCAAAAAAAAAATTAGTATGAATTTAAATTTCATTTTACTTAACAGAGATATACTTTGTTCATGGGATAACCTTTCCCATGAAAATCAGTATAACCATAGTATTAGAAGGACTGTTCTTTTCACTATGCTGACAAATACCATGTTTGAATAGAAATTGTGATTGATTTTATTATTTTTTATAGCGAATACTTTAGCACAATTTCACAGAGCCTGGTTTGGGTCAGGGCTCCCAAAACTTAATAAGAATTGTGCCTAGAACCATCTTATTGTCCTTCCACCCAGGAAAATTCCATGTAGATAACAGCCCTTGTCCACCTTTCCATCCACTCGTCAAACCAGAGTGACAGAGTTTGGGCAGGAATTGATTTTCACTGCAGCTACACAGGTAATGCAGTTCTCCTGCTGGTTATAAGAATGACAACATAGAAAAAGAGAGTGAGACCAAGACACCTGCAGTCAGACACAGTTCTCAGACACTCAATAGTCACTATACTGCATGTCCTTGGATAACAGCAAAAAAACTCGGAAAAGCTCTCCCTTATCACAGGCTCAGCTTTCAAACCTACTTTTTATCTTGTCATTGTGGAATGAATTCTTTTCTCTTTCACATAGGGCTCTTTTTTTTTTTTTCCCTTACTACATCTAGCGTAATAATGATCCCCATCACTTCAGTTTTGATTGACTCATGTTTCTATATCACAGTCAAGAATTTAATTTAAGCAAAGTTGTCACATTTTGTTTGTCACTGTAGCACATGGGGACAAAGCTAACTGCCTGAAAAACCTTAAAGCAGGCATTTTCAAAAATTTTGTTTTACTATACTTCTCTGCAGAAAGCAACAGAAATATTTTATCAGATAATTTATGGAAAATAGAATATTGGATAGACAGAAAACCAGAGATACTTATAAAATATCACATGGCTTTTATTTCAGTCTTTAATTGTGTTTTTCTACCTTATCTATACCCCTGTCATTTCTGTTTGAGAAGAAAAGAAAAAACTCTTCTGGAAAATATGAAAAATCGCACTCCAAGCACAAACAAATGTGTTTGGTAAAACATGAAAGTGCTGTCCTGGGATACATGTTTTAATAAGTCTTTAAAATTAGAGAATTATGGAAATTGACATATTTATTGCAAATGTTTATTTGTTGAATGTTATTTGACATGTAAAATTATAGTTCGCATCAATTTGTTCAGCATCATTAATGTGTCCTATATATACATTACCTGCAGAGCTTTTAGATCTATATAACATGGCTGCATCAGTGGGCAGTGTTTTAAGGAAATGAGATTAGTTTGATTCTAAGTCCCAATGTCTAAATAAATGACTTCAGCTTCAAGACATCAGATGAGATAACATCCCAGACAAAATACATCCCACTAAAGTATCTGGGAATCTTTATTACTGTAGGGCACGAAACAGAGGAGTATAGTAATGCAATCTAAAAAATCTCTGAACATCTATTCTTTAAAAATTGAATTAATGTCTCATTTTCCCATTTATCAGTAGGCTGTATCTCTTTCTAATCCTATAAATCGGATGTAGAGTGAGACACATTTCCAGATGTCTCTAGCACAAACACCTTATTCTGTGGAAATTGCAGAAATACTTTTCTCTTCATTACAGTCTCCCTTTAGAAATACCCTTACACCATGTGGAGTAACTTTTGTTTAAATTAGACGTGCAGGGAAATACAAACACTACAAGCGTCAGCTGCATAGCAACTAAATCTGATTGAATCATCATGATCAAAATGAGAAAGGCATTCTCTACAGATCTCTATAATGTAAATCAAAAACATATTTAGGGGCACGGCTTAAAATGAGAGCTTCACAAAGCCTGTGCAGACTGAATATAATATATAGGATCACTCCCATTCTTTGTTATTTCATCTGAAGAGTTAAGGTCAATGAGAGAGGAGGTAAAATTCAATCATTACCATATTTGCATTATTCTTTCATCTCTCTGTCTCCATTTCTTGGACACCTTTTGTGCCTCCTGATGCAATTTGAAACCCTATTAACACAAACAATTCTGCAGCTTTATTAGGGGGGTGGTGTGCACCTATGAACCCACTGCTGCACCTGTATCATTATCAGCAACCCAGTGGGCTGTGTCTAAAGCCAGTCCCCTGAGAAAGGAGCCTGAATGTGGCTCCATAACTCAGATCTTCCAGCAGGAGCAACTGGAGCTCTGTGCCTGCACAGCCAGGGCTGGAGAAAACTCCAAGTTCCCTTGCTCCTGCCCAGTGTATGGTGTTCTAAAGGGAGTCATTCAGATTGAAGTTACTTTCCCAGATTTATTTTATAACCAGTGGAGAGCAGGCACCATCAAAGGATATCTCACCTCGCCCTAAAGTGGAAGCCTGCAGTAGGTGTCATCAAAAGCTCTTCAGAGGTATCGAATCTGACTACAGGAGAAGTCACTGCCTCTAATTCCTAAGACATGAGGGGATGAGAAAAACATTTTTCCACTGCTTAACTGCCCTCCAGCTCCTGCTTTTCATGAACAGAAAAATTATCTACAAAGCAAAATTGTCTACAAAGTAAACTAAAAAGGATTACAAACCTGCTAGAACTACAGAGTCATGTAATTTCCATGAGTAAGGTTTTACTGATTTCCTCTAGCTAAGCTTGGTGGTATGTGCCTGACTGAGGTATGGCACTGCATCACATGACTGCTTAAAAATTATTACGGTATTTATCTGGCAATCCCTTTGGAATTGTTAATATATTTATGCACTGTAAAACCCTGTACAATGGATGGAAATAAAAATGCTCATTTCCAGTCCTACAAAACATCCCAGCAGGTGAGATTAGTTCCCAAAGTTTTGTCGTCACACCTATGTGGTTCTACACCAAACTTTCTCCAGGAAAACCAGGGTTTGTTAGTCAAGTCATAGTGGTAGTCAGAAACAATGACTTTATATTTTGGATTAATATATTTTTGTCTTTCACAAAGATGGTTACACACATGACTCATGTTAGGTCTGCTATGGGTATGTTTTGCTTTTTTTTATAATGTGTAGATTTGTCCATTGAAAGACAAGATTTCCTTAGTAAAAAAACACCACAAATCAGGACTTGAGGCCAAGCACTGCCATATTTAAAGTCCTGCATGTCTCTATATACATTCTTCTCCAGGAACACAGACATGAAAATAAAGAAATTGTGAACAGGAGAATTTTTGCACCTCGTAGGAAACAAATTTAGGGTTCAGTCATCCCACTGTGCTTAAGCATGTGCTTTAATTTTTAACAGTTATACAAATGATGCAGAACTAAATACAAATTAATGGCCCACCAAACCACCAAGAAAAAGCATGCCTGTGTAACATGAGTGCAAAAAAATCTGATGCTATAGGCATATTGTTAAAGTGTTTTTAACTATCATGGCACCTGTTAAATTCACATAATCTGAAAAGGGGAACGAAAACTCTATTTTGTGTCCTGTGAAGGTAGCTAGTGACAACTACATAACTCTCTCTCCTTATTCAGCCCTTTTCCAGGCTCCGCTGGATTTGCTGCTGTGGCTGAGCAAATGCAGGGCCAGTGGCAAATAAATATAATCAAAGGGTAAAGTCTTGAAAAATCAACATCAGAAGTTGACATCTGGAGTTAGATCCTCTGTTTATATGTGGCAGCCTTGTGACAGCAATGTCTATAGCTTAACAAAAAGGATTCAGCATAGACCTCCCTAGGCATTTAAGCATCTGAATCCTCCTATCATTCAAAATTCCAGATTCAACCCTCTATTCATCTGCTGTAGCAAACACAACACCGTCCTGTCTGGACATATTATGGGCGAGCAAAAGCTCAGACTCCCTTTGCATAATATGGAACAGTTTATGAGAATACAGGATTTTAAAAACACTAGAGAAAGGCTTCAAGAGGTCATTTGGCTCACAGAGCAAATATATTTGGCTTCTGGACTGTAAGTTTCACAGACTTGCCAGTCTGTCCACAAAATTTGAAAACACAGCCATTGATTTTGTAAGCTGCTTCTGGCATTTGCACAAATATTGGAGCAGCTTTGCAAAAAGTTAAGTATCATGTAGTCAAAAGAGCAGTTTCTAAGTGAACTTATCTGCTCTTACTAAATCTGCTTTGCTGAAATAATCATGGTTATTCCAGAAATGGTAGATACATACTGGTCTACTGAAGCAGGTCTTTCTGTTTGAGACTTAGGTCAGAAATAGCATCTTCATCAGCAAAAGACTGCTACATAACTGGCAGCATGAAATTGCAGAAAACCTATTAATATTACTACCTGGTATAGGTAAGATGCTAATACAGAGATTGCAAGTCACAATATTAGGGCATAATCAAACTTTACAGGGTTGCCCAAGGCCTTGGCACACAAATTTTAAATTCATCACTACATCCCACAGAACATCCTACATGATGTTGGAGCATCTAACAGATGTTAAGCTATTAAAGAGTTGACATGGGTAGTTACATGGCACAATATTCATAATTATTGCTTGCTCCGTCAGTGAAATACAAGGGAGAGGAAATGACAAATTCAAATTCAAATATCACCAGACATGCATTATACATGTCTGGGAAGGAGATGAAGCAAATTCCCCTTCAGGCAGGGATGCTACTCAGGCTCTGTTACTCAGATTGTGCTGTCTCTTAATCTTAGCAGCACAATCCTTCTGTGTCAGATTAAAATATTTTTAAATTCTTTTGACTCTTTATCCTACTCTTCACCTTTGTTTCCATCTGTTATTGAACAAGCATGTCTGAGTTACAATTGCCCTGGAAATGACAACAGGGAGAAACGCAGCAGACAGGAGAGTTGCTTTCCTGGTGAGCATAGGGCTGTGCCAGCCTGTAGACCATCACACATGGTTCTGGCACTGGCTCTGACTGACAGGAATTACACAGACACAGTTACATAGCTGTTAAAAAGGCACCATTTTGGTCTCTAAACCATTAGGCTAAAATGAAACAAAAACACTTAGCCACCAATATGCCAAGGACAAAGAACACTTGCTCCAGTGCATTTTGGGAAATACTGAGAGAATTAGGCTTCCAAAAGACAGGTTAGAATAAAGAATGAATTAACAATGTGACAGGGATGCAGTCACTCCTCACACCAAGAATATGTATAAAACCATTATATCAATATTAGTTCACAGACAACAGTGAGCAAAAGTCAAATTCAGATCCACACATTGTTTGACTATCTAAAGCCCACAAGAACATGTTGACAGTCTAAGATTAAAGACCTAAATATCTTTGCAGATTCAACTTTTGGTCTTGTTCTCTAACTTTCCTTTTCTTTTGTACATTTTGATTGAGGATTTCATGTATATATTTACTCTTGTATTTTCTTTGATGCAAGAGAGTGTGTGGAGGTATCCAGATATCTAGAAAATTTTTCTATGCTACTGTTCCTTGTAACAGATTTCTTAGTACATAATTTAGCTGTGGATTCTTCTCTGTCTTCAAGTTTCCTCAGCCATCAATTTAAAATGCTTTCAAAAATAAAAAAAAAACTAGCTTCTCTAGCACAGCTGCATCAGTCTCATGCCTTCTGAAAGGTCAAAGGTTATTTTACATAATTTATTTACAGCTAAATTACTTACTTTACAAATTCATGCTGATGGGCTTCACAGTATTTTGATCATGGTCTAAATACGACAAATGAAAATTTGCTTTTGTTCTCACTATTGGACCAGAGTGAAAAAAATGTCCTTGGAAGAGATAAAATTCCAGAAACACTTAGACTGCTTTCCTAAAATAACTAAAAATACATGTATGGGCATCCCATAATTACAGATTAGTAATAATACATGAGTAACTTTTTGTAGTAAGTCTAAATACGCACTATATTTATATCCATGAAATCTAACAAAATGTATTTTACTTGTCTGGATATCCATGGTGAAGAAATAATGAAGGGCTTTTACATAGCCTGTAGCATGCTGAATCTAATTCTTACTTTTTTCCTTGAAGGAATATATCTTGATTTTGCTGTGAAAAAGTGTCTTTCACACATGCTCTGAAAAAGAGTCAATACACTGCACAGTTTAAAAGTAATTTCTCACCTTGAACTGCAGTGGCATCTTTGGAAAGCCGACAGAATTTCATCTTGGGCCTTACTCCAGAGTTCAGCAGCTCCCAGGTGTTTTTACCAAGTTCATCCCAGAACCCACAGTCATTTTTTTACCCCATCTTAGTAGAAGCTGTGGCTCTTAGCTCCTGGACAGCTTTCACTGAGCTTCCTGGTGAAAGCACACCTATACACACAGTTTGGGGCAGAATAATGCTATTGCATGTGTTGTAGAATACAGATAGTTGTAGAATATAGATTGTTATTGCATGAAGCCATCTTGTCTTCTCAAATATGCCTTATTTCTGTTTTTCAGGATGTAGAGCTCTCAGTTGTCTTAAGGTGACAACAGGTAGAATCAGGTACTTCTAGTGGATATTTGTGAAGGAGTATTAGGTTAAGCAGCAAGATGAGAGGGTCCAGAGGGATCGCAGGGGATTTCTTGGGTGCCAGCAGACACAAGCAGAAATTACTCCAAGTACACGTAGCAGCTCTCTCACTCATCTATGCACATCAAACTGCAACACTCTGCACAGAGGCTTGCACATGAGAAGAGGGAACTCATGAGTATCTTGGGTGAAAGAAAATTCAAATTGCCCTAGATATGCATAATTGTGAGTATGATGGTGATGCTTATGTGTGTTTACTTTGTCTGGCAACACTTTGTGAGTTACAGAGAGTTGATTGGTGGCTCAGTCAAGAAGAAATTAAACACTATTTAAAAAAGGAAAATAAATTTGCAAGAAATACTGAGTCTGGATGTTAGTGGTATTTCTCAAGTTCATATTATGTTTAGAGTGCGTTGTCCAAACCTACATAAATTACCTTTTGATAATGGTAATGGGAGAAAGATTGAATGAGTTTTGAATTAATGTCTCTGTATATTAATTGCCAAATGTTTCAGGCCTCTAGTTTCCCTAGCTATAAATTTTCTTATGGTTGAGAGAGTATAGACTTTTTTTTTAGTGTAGTATTGATGATTAAGATGGACTGGAAACATATAATTTTTATATCTATGTGTATTTGTAAAATTAAAAAGAAATACTGATGCTTCTTTTGGCATATTTGTTTCCTTTAATGGAATACTTTAATTTAAATACTACTCAGAAATAGTTTAATTATGTGACCTCCTATTATGTTTGAATTACCTTTCCTCTGCTGATTAATCAAGCTCAATGATGAAAAAAAAGTCCAGTACTATTCACATCTCTTGTTATCAAGGAAAAAGAGAGAGGATAGGGACAAATGAAATATCAGTTATTATCAGTGCCATCAATAGAGCTGAATGCACCAGTCTGTATGATCCTGTGCCCATGAATCCTTATTGACATTGACGGAAAATAGGAATTCACAACCTGATTCACAGATCCTGATTTAAGAGAGCCAGTAAATACATTAGGTAATTAGTTAAAATCTCTCTTGTACGTGGTCCATAGCTGGAAAATAGGGGTTTATATCATATGGTAAGCAGCAAGGCTGAACATTCAAAATCAGATATTTTCAACAAAGTATAACCAAACAGATAGACTAGTGCCAAAGATTAGAGCCCTTCTTCATTTTTTCACAGGTTTCCATGGCACATGAAATTCAGTACCCTAAATGATGGGGGAGAATAAGGGTTACTTCACAACTGAATAGTTGCTCCAATCCTTTTACAAAAAACACTTAGTGTAATTTGTTAAACACAACTGATTTTCATGCTCTTATTTTCATGTAGCATAGAGAACTAAGAATTTATCTAACACATTTCTCTTTCTTCAAATCCCAAAAAATTTTCAGTGAAAATAAGCAGTACAGAAAGAGTAATTACTCTTTTTCTGAAAACATTCAATCCCAACTTTTGTAGATGCAGGTACGATCCTGTTACAAGACGTTGTTATCTCTTAATTTTGTCTTCTGAAGTCCTATTCCTGAACCTGCTTTCCAAACTTAAAGATGTCACACATTTCTTAGTAATGTTATGAGTAGTTGGAAGGGAATGAGGATTATAAAAGGTTCACTGGTTTTATATAAGTACTGTCATATGTGTCTCTACTGGATAGACAAATCACTCCAGGTTGTAGATAGATTAAATATTACTGAAATACTAAAATAATGTGTAAGTTTTATTTTAGGAAATATAAATTAGCAATATAATAGGCAAAAATCATAAAGCTTAAAAATATTTATTAAAGGAAGGGTGATAGCCACACTGGGAGGACTGAAAAGCCACTGAATTGAGATTCTTCCCAGTTCCTGGATCATTCAGAGATTATTTCTAACTGAGGCACACGGAGCCATACACTAGGGCTGTTCATTGAGTAGCTTGAGTGGTTGTTTGTCAGACAGCAGCACAGCAGGAGTGCTGGTGCTTATTTGGTCATGGGGAATGCCCTGTGTTCCTCAGCTGGAAAATTGATGTAGTAATGGGAGAGAGGAATTGCAAAGAAACTCATAAATTTAGCCACTGTGCTTCAGTGGATCAAATGGGGACCACCTATAGGGTTCAGTGCTGCTGGACTTGAGCATCTGTCATTCACCCTGATCTGAACTCACCAAATTATCTGAGGTAGGACAATTTGTATAGGGAGAAAATAATTTCTCATGCTGGATTCCACAAATGTAACACACTGCCGCCTAGTAATGAAAAAGAAATATAAATTTCACTCACATCCTAGGAAAACTTTGTCAGTAAAGTTGGTGGAACATTTTGACTAATGAGAGAGTTACGACACAGGCTCACAGTAGCTTGAAGGAGAGGTCAGAAGCACACAGTGAATCAAGCACCACAGGGTCCTCCCCTGCCCAATGCAAGGGGCTGGATCCGAGTAGTACCTTGATCCTTTCAATCCCATCATCTGTGATTTACCATTGAAAAGACTTCCTTGCAGAGAGCTGACAGAAGTCCAGCTTTGTATGCAGGAAGAGCTTGCAGGGACAGCATCGTCATTGTTCTGTCATTGTCTAAGAAGCTTCTGTGTGCCAGTAGATATTTATAATCTGGTATGCTTTTTAATAAGTGTGTTATCTCCCAAAGAACAGCATGTTTGATATAAATCTAGTGGGATATATTAAACACAGGTTTCATGTGAATGATGGTGTTTCCAAGGGAGGTATGTGACAAGCTGCATTTGTGAGGCTCTGTCTGCTCAGGAACACACTAGAAAAAAAAAGCAAGCTGCCACCTTGATTGGATCTCTTCCTGCTAACAAATTAAACAAATAAAAGTTACAACGTTAAATAAAGATTTCTGGATGCCATGAATTGAGAGAGGACCGGTGTGCCTGCACATGAACATGAGTGTTTGCAGTAGAAAAATCAAGGCAGTTTATTCAGGGCAGCAAGACTTGACCTATACAAATTTAATTTGGTCAGACTCACATAACATATAGAGCTATCCCTTTGCAGCAATTTTCTTAGAGCAGAAGATTCCTTTTGGCTTTGCACATGGGGTGCCACATTCTCACACAAAGCATAGGATAAAGTTATCTGAACATTTCTAACAAAATTGAAGGAACTGTAAACCTTGTAAAGAGGAAATTAGTCTAATTTTCTTCCTTACCCCTTCCCTCAAATCCCCCACTTTTCATGACATAATATATATGTAAGGCTTTTGTTTGAAAAGCCATATTTATTCTTCCTCCAATAAACAAATATGAGATCATGCTGTGATGCTGGAAACATGATAATTAGCTTTGTTGCAATATGAGAGCCTGAGGTGATGTACTGGTAGATTAGGGCACACAAACCACATCCCTAAGCATTTTTCAGCAATCAGATGAGGAAATGACGAGATTTACAATTGGAACAGCTAAAGAAATAAAATATCTCTTCATAGGTCTCTAGTTGCAACTAGATCTCTGTGGTTTTTTGCTGTATAACAATGCTAGATTTCCTTGTTCATGATGCTGAAACAACGAGTAGTTAATTGGTGTTGCATTTGTAGAGAACTCTTGAAGTGTTTCTGTTTCAGTTAAAGCCCATAAGCACTTTCAGATAAAGAGGGATAGACACAGCAGCGAGCATCAGCTGAAAATTTGAGCTGCATGTCAAAGAAAGAGAATTAAATCAGTATCCCTTTTCTTGCAGGTCAGAAAAAGGACCAAAGATAAATACAACACTGAATTGAAAGATACAGTTCAGACCAGCTGGATGATCAAAAAATTGAAATACAGAAATCAGCACAATGAGACATTTCTCCATTTAGCTTTGTTAGCAGAAGGAAATATCTACCCTGGCATAGTTTACTGGCTTCTGAAAAGCTGGTTTATTAAACTACACAACAGTGAAGAGGTACTGGCTATTTTCTTTAAAGGTCTTGTAAGAGTCCTATTAAGATATAATTTAATGCCAAAGAGACTTTTCAAAGGGGACATAAAGTCAAATTTTGCCCAACAAAACTAATGGTATCGTACTATAGTCCAGCTGATGGGTCTGTAAATTGCATTGGTCTGTGATGATAATTTTGTTATAAAATATCATTACCTAACAATCCTATATGGACGTGAACAAAATTACCTTCAGTGAATACTAAGTGTCATTATACTTTTCCATCTGGTGCCCAGGTAACAGCAGAGATAACAGTCTGCATCCTGGACATCAGTTTGGAGGGGGAAGGAGCTGACAAATGAGGCAGAAATAGCTCACCTCCTCTTGCACGGCCCACAAAGAAGAAATTCTTCCTCTTGCACAGCAGAGATCCCTTCCTAATTTGAGTGGATGAAGGACAGCCTGTTTCACTTCAGGAAAGAAGAGAAGGCTGGGCACTGTACATTTACACTTGTATAGATTGTGAACTTTGCTAATGTGAATTTACTGCTTTACTGCCAATCTCTGCAGCAATCTATGCTGGCCCAAAGAATAGGTCACAGACACAAAACATATTTTCCCACTTCAGTGGTAAGAGGTAAACATATTTACATGCAGTAGATGTCCACATATGTAAAAAACAGCAAAACTTTGGCCTGCAGGAAGGAAAGAGCTATAGCACCAGTATAGGAAACGGGTGGCCATGGTTGGTATCCAACCTTAGCCAGTGTCCTTTTCCTCATACTTCAGTTGAACTGTGTTTGAGCAGGACCTTGTCAAGAGCTGAGGAAAATAGGGACAAAGTTTATCCATTTCAAAACATGAAAAATAAGAGGTGGCTAAAGTATGTATTTTGAATTGGTCCAATTCCTACTGAACACCTTTTATATACATACATCTTATTTAAAGTCACGTAAACTCAGAAAAAAAGCAATTTTGTTATAGAAAATAAGCATAACCTAAAAGAGAAGTTTCATCTGCCTTTTCTGTTTCAACTTTCTGTCAAAACCATTTCCTTGTATTCCTTATCTTACATTACTAAAATCTAGACAGGGATGAAATACCTAGTGCTAGATCTTAGAAGACACAAGGGCAAACACATCCCACCCCACAGAGGTTTAGCCAGCCTGGCTGCTCCTGGCATCCAGGAGTCCTGAGTCCAGGCTCAGCTGTGCAGGGCAGTTAAAGCAGTTGTGTCTTCACAGCCTTCAGAGGCTACATCCCAGGCTCCCATACTGAGGGACTGGCCCCTCATCTTTACTTGGACTGAAGACTCACATTTCATTTGTTTCTTTCCCCTTTCATAACTACTCCAGGACAGGACAGGTATCCCAAGCAGACCTCTTAACGAAAGAAGAAAGACCAAAAGGACATTTTCCCATCTCTATCAGGAAGGAAATAGTCTACCTCTCTTCTGTCTCCTCCCCACCCCATTCTCCATCCACTCAGTTGGTCCCACCTCCCTCCCATTTAATTTCCAGCTGGAAAAGTGCTGATCACTGTTGTTTCCAAAGGGGATCACACAACATCCCTTTGTCAATGGCACCAATGAGTGTAAAGGAAAGTAATATTAGGAACAAGGTACATGTATCCTAAATTCTTCTTAGGTAATTTGGAACTGGAAATGATGAAGCAAGCCTGTTTGAAGTTTGCTGCCAGCTGACCCTGAACCAGCAGCCAGTGTTCCCAGGATCCTTGCTCAGGAACTGGAGTCCAAAGGACAGGAGGTAGAAGGAGAGAGATGGCAAGGGCTTTGGAAAAGATTACAGCATGCACAGGAACTGACTTTTCAGCCCAAGAACAACCTTAACTGGTGCCAAAGGAAGAAGTAAAGAAAGGGATTTATACTGACACAAAGAGGAAGGAGATGACAAAATGATATTCTGAGTTCCAACATCAAGGAAAGCATTTAATGAAAAGAACAAAAAATATGTGTTGAGAGGCCAACAGGCCAGGAAGCCGAACTGGGAAAGCTGAATGGATCTATCATGTCTAAATCCTCAATAATCCCAGAGACATTTGTAATCTTACTTACAAAACCAGGAGACATAGTAGCTTACACAAGACCTCTATGAACATAAATGTATAGAACACAATTGGGTCTATACAGTGACAAGCATAGAGTGTGAATTCCAATTAGTACAAAATCTCAGGTTAGAAATAACTATGTAAATGTTGCTACAGTTATCAGAAAAAGGTGGATATAGAAAAAGATGGTACCCAGGATTCAGTACCAGATAGTACCTTGTATTGGCCAGTAATAATTAGAAAGTTGAGTCTGAACTTGGTCACAGAAAGACCCTCAGGTGAAGTAAACTAGGTTTAGAGACTTGACATCAAAAAGGGTGCTATTTTTATGTGCCTTTCCTTTAGAGTACCATCACAGCAGTGTGCAGAGAATGTGTTGATCTACAGAAAAATATTTTGGTAAATGCTTTTTTCCACTCTCTGTAGCCAGCAGAAGTCATGGGCACATATTTTGTCAAATGATCTTTAGGAAAAGACTTCTCTTCAATGGCAGTGTATGGCTTTGGTCAATAACTACAAGTATTTATAAAATCAGGTAATTCCCCCTAACAAAATTTTAATATCAGCCAGCTACTGAGAGCTCATAACTATAAAGGCAGCATTACTCATAATGGCTATAGCCATGACAAAAGTGATCATATATACCAGACAAATTCTTCTGCTGCAAGAAAGGCTAAGGCATGGAGTTATTTCCTATGAAACATCACAGCTTTCTGTGATAGATTATCTGTGTTTCATAGCCAAGACTTCTGCTTCTGGCATTGAGCAGAAACATTAGAGCTAAAACTTTGGAAAAATAGTGGAAATAAATTTGCAGTTGGACTTGATGAGCTTAAAAGTCCTTTCCAACTTAAATGCTTCTGTGATTCTATGAATGATTCTACGACTTTGCTTTCTGTTTGTTTGCTGGGAGGCATGAATAAAGATTTTTTTTTCCTTCTTTGATACTTTTCACAACCAATCACAGTTACTTTAAATCTCTTTGTTATTATTAATCCCCGATGCAACTCAGTTTCATAAATTCTTTGCAGTAGAAACAACAATTTGACATTCATAAGTATCATTGCAAATATAGAATGAAAATGAATTTATTATCCTGAAGTAGGACAAATGTATGATTGGAAGCAGGATGAGCTGTAATAACTTCTGAATAAAATATTGTAACATTCTGTGTAGTCCATGTTTGTCAACTTACATTTGCTCTGCTGGAACTGGATTTTATTAAGGTAAATTAGCAGCAAGATGGGGATTCATACTTCAGAATTTTGTGCCATTCTCCCACGTGAAATCAGAATATAAGTGTTTCATTGAGGCTGCTTATTCCAACCACTGCTTTTTGCAGTTTCAATGATTTCCCACCCAGCTGAAAAAATATTTTGCTCTGAGACATCTGGCTATGGAATGCTCGGAGCTCTGAAAAGGCTGGTGCATCTTCTGAAGTAGACAGCTTTGAAGAAATGTAACATAATTTGAAACAATTCCAATAGACTGGAAAAAATATTTAACAAAAGCTCAACAAAGACTATCTGAGATCCTGTAGCTTTTGTCATGGGGTTCTCTGGGTATGTTGTCCTGGCACACACTGATGTAACTGAGACAGTGAATGTATTATGGGCATAAAGGTACAACCCCAGCAGTAAAGTTCTGAGGGAATGCACACTGGAGCAAAGGAGGATTTGTAAAAATAGAGAGATGTGGAAAATCAAAAGTAAAGAGAATCTGTGTTTTCCAGCTTTAAGTTTTTCTCTCATGAGTGATTCTTAGGGATGAGAGCTACCCAGCTCTTCTTCAGTTACCCCTTCCAGCCCTGTGCATAGTTTGGCCTGATTCAAAGAGAGCACTCATATTTCCTTGAATTAAAAATTGTTATTTTGGCTGTTACTCATAAAAAATAAAGGTTTTCTACCATCATTCTGACACAGATCCCATTAATGGAAAGGACCAACCATTGTAGCAACTGATCATGCAGAAGCATTTGTGGTGAAGCAGAATGATGATACAGACAAACCCCAAAGTTAACATAAACCTCACAAAACTGTCTTGAGAGATCTTATGAAAGAATAGGCAATGATGAAAAGGGATTGAAAAGCAGGGGTCTCCTGGAAAAGGGCACCGACATAAATGACTACCACTGTGAAAGAAAGATATGAACCATTGCAAGGAATTACTTTTGGTTAATGAGGTTTCCATGTAACTTCAACATCACAGCAAAGTATATAGGCAGGGGAAATAGAATCAAGTTACTAAGGACAAGCTCAAAAGCACAACAAGTGCCAAGGGTAGCAGGTAGGGACATAGATAATGTTCCACTAATGGCAGAATTTATAAATACGTTTATAGAAAAGGGGAAATGAAAAAATTGATCCACAAGGCAGATGAGATGAAAAGTATTGAGATATTGCTCAAAGAAAGTATGAAAGTCGTATCTAAAATCAGAAAGATTTTTTTTTTTCAAATTGACAAGTCTTGACACACTGTCATCATGAATACTTTTTAAGAGCAGCCTTGTTGAATCCCCAAGTCATTAGTAGTTAAATTTTAGAAGATATGGAAAAGGGTGAAAAGTCTGAAGAGGGCAGATGTGGCATCTACTTTCAAGGAAGAGGAAAGAAGGCATAGGGAACCACAGACATATATACTTCATTTCATCTTCAAGAGAAGTACTAGAACAGCTAAATGAATAAATTATTACAAGCATATAAATGGAATCAAAGTGATGAATAGTAATACATATGGATTCTTCAGGAGCAAATTTTGTCAAGCCAATGTCAGTATTTTCTCTGACAGGGCAACAGATCTGGCAAATAGAGAAACAATAGATGCGATGTATCTTGACATTAGATATGATTTTGAGTATTTTATACACTATTTCCTTAACCAGACCAGGGAAGTATGCCTGAAAAGCTACATTCTGACAGTATTTCCATGCACTGAAAAAAAAAAAAAAAAATACAATCAGCAGCATTTCATCTATAAAAGTGGTCAAAGATAAATCCCTAGGAAAGAATGGCTAACAAAAAGAAACAAACAAACAAACAAAAAAATCTTATTATGTTTCAAGGAGTGTCCAGGCAGAGGGTGATCTCTTTATACTTTTCTTTGTGAATTGTTTGGTTGTCTTTCTGAACCAGCACATTTTTTTTCTGCCATCCAAAATGTGCTGTGGCAAGAAATACTAGGAACTCTACTTCACGGTGCATTACAACGTCTAGTGATTTTGAATCTGATTCTTGCTATTTAACTTGATTTTCACTAGTTGTTACTCTGGAAAAGAGGAAAATAAGTCTGTGTTTCCCTTTTCTATGATACTCGTGATATGACAGACCTCAGCTCTATGCCCTTCTTAGATACTCTCATTCTATCATAATTTTCTCAATAGGATTCGTTGATTTTCACAGAGAAGCTACTTTAGATCGTTTTTCCTCAAACTTTTACAGTTGTGCTGTACCTTCATTTTGATGGGCAATTAGATTGCTCTCAGTGCAGAGGAGTGTTATTAAAATGTGTACAGTCCTAAGAAAAGGATTTGTGTCATTGTTATTTGGAATCTAAGCATAAGTCAAAAAGGGTTTTTTAGTGCAGAGAACACAAACCTATAACACTATTGTATAAGGAGAGATGCTGCCTGAAAATCATTTGAAGTGGACTGTCCAGTTACTGATTATACTAGTGATGTAGAAAAACAAGATGAAAATACGAACCCTTTGGACAAGATTGGGAAGAACTCGCTGAGAATGATTAGGGGCTGCATAAGTAAACAACCTGGGAGGCAAGATTAGGGAAACTGGACTTGGTAATACCAATAAACACAATCCAGGTTAGCAGGACAAAAAATTTCCCCTTCAAATAGGGAACAGACTAAAGAAGTATTCCTGTGTCTATTTCTGTGGCAGGCAGGACAAGAGGTAGACACATTGCCTAAGAGCAAGGAGGAGCTCAGGGACACTACAGGAAAACCTTGTGGGCTGCACACAACCTTGTGGCACTCCATGAAGAAAGACCATAAAATGAATGATAATGATAACACCTGGACTAGTGATGGAGAAAAAGAAACCTCTACAGGTTCCTCCCATCTCTGGATTTTTTCTGAATCCCTGAAAAGTAGTGAACTTGGAGAACACATAATTCTTGGAAGTTCTTTTCTTCAAAACATTGCTTGATTATCTTTACATAAAATTTATCTATTTTATTTATTTGTTGAGGATTTGTTTTTTACCTCAGCAAAGATCACTGAACAATTCACTGACCTAAATGGACCCTTTCCATATTTTGGATAGCAAAATAAGATAAGTACTGTTGTGTCTCTTAACATTTTCTTTCTTAAACTTTTAATTTGTGTTAGATTATACCTTGCTCGGAACTATTAATGGGATTTTGTGTGACTTGTGTTTTCTGTACATGACAATTGAGACTGATCCAAATCTGATAGCATGGCTTGAAAAGACATCAGTCTTTGGGGAGAAGGCTCAAAAGATCATTCTCAGATTTCCAGCACATATTTCCAGTTCATGTCTGCTTCTGTTAATGCAAAATTGGTTTTGTTGTTTATCTGCCAAAGAGATAAAGCAGTTTAGAGATGTTTAGTAAATCTGTTCATATTTTTATTTCTAACTTCCTCTCCTGAATTTGATTTTCCCTGAGGAAATCTGGTACAGGATATGCTTATGCTTGCTTTTCACTTTTCAGGCTGCTCAGCAAACGGATGGGGTTTTTTTTCCTCTTCTACAGGATTTCCCACATGGTATATAGTTAACTAATAAAATATTTCAAGAAACAAAAAATAAAGGAATTTATTTTTACTCTTAATTTCAGCAGTTTCTAAGAAGCAGGGGTTAAATATACAACCTGGCTTAACATTTCTTTTTTTAGCATTACACATCCTTGACTGGAGAAAACTACAACTTCGTCCAGAAAACAAACAATATTCATAATGTTATATAATGTTTTAAACATCCAGAATGGCTATTAGAAGGAAGAACTGGGGGAGGGCACAGAGGGCTAATGGCCTTTCTTGGGAAAAGCACTGCTTTGGTCTTTTCCCACAGAGTCTGCCAGCAGTGACAAATCTGGAGGAAAGGGCTTTGCTGCAGGATGAGGAGAGAGTGGAGAATGTGGACCAGAAGGCCCGAGAAATGTTGGAAACGAGTCAGAGATTTTTGTGGTTTAGGGGGCTGAAAGAAAGGTGGTGGGACTGTAAGCAGAGCTGCTGGTGTGTCTCACAGCCTTATCTGGGTGTGCAGTAACAATAGCACGGAGCAGCAGCGGCTGTGCCCTAGCACACCTGCCAGATTAACCCATTGATGGCAAATCTCTGCTTTTAAACCCCTTATCTGCTTCAGCGTTCGCTTCCAAGTATTTCTAAAACTAGCCACGGTCCCTCCGGGCATACTTTTATCTTCCGAAAAGCTGGTACTGGGGGAGACATTTAACCTCCCTCTTGGGTTTATCATCCTGACAGGCATGTGTCAGTCAGGCATTTGACTCTGGAGCAGCCACCGCTGTGGCAGCAGCTGCTGCTGCTCTGGGTGTGATCCTCCAAAGGCTTTGCTGTGCCTTCCACCCCGGGGCCTTGTGCAGCGGGGCATTCGAGGTCAGCACAGACAAACGCTGCCTACTGCCTTTGGTTGGTTGGTTGGTTGGTTGGTTGTTTTAATTTTTTTGTTAGTTTGTTTTTCAGTTGGGAAGGAATGCCTCCACCTCTGTCTCAGCAGACAGCAGCTGATTCACCTCCATCGATACAGACCCCTCACTGGTCCAGTTTGTGATGTCTGTGCAATAAATCCTTCGTGAGATTTTCCATATTACCTTTGCATGGCACGCCCATTCTTCTTTCTGAGACAGGCTTAGCCTGCTCCACACCTAAGGTAGGTTTTTGAGGACATATATGTGTAGGGCTTTCACCCAGCCGCAAGGAAGTTAAAGGAGAAATTATCAGCCTATTATTGAATCATACCACAGTATTGTGAAACTCACCCTTTACACAGCATCCATTCAAAGCATGATCAATTTTCATCAGCTATTTACTGAACTTCATAAATGTTTGAGCAAACAGTCCTTAAAGGGGGGGGGGGAGGTGAAACCAATAAAACTAAAACCCAGACTTTAAAAACAGCTTGCTATAGAGTGTTTTTCCAAGTACTAAAGCAAAAAAAGGTCAGCCTCTGTGAACTAGAAGATTATATTTCTGCTTTTCATGGTTAAATTTGAAATTAATAGCTCCAAGTAAACATCTGAACTTCATCTGTGTTTGAACTGAAAAAAATTGATATGTGCATTCATTTAGATGATAAAGAATAAGTAAATTGTGCTCTTGCTAAAGGTTACAGGCTTGGATTAATGTCTGAATTTGAAATTATTAGTTTTCACACCGCAAATAATCTCTTTTGAAAAAATTAGGGGTCTTTTTCTTTTGATTCTTTCAAATCACTTTAGTTCTGGTGAAAGCTGTTTGATTGGCAGCCCTGGAAACCAACACTGAGCTCATGAGCAGTCTGGGCAGAGAGGTATAACATGCATAGCAGCAGCATGAGTTTTCACAAATTGCTGGTACATCTCAAAATGGACTTCAAACGTCTGGCTCCATGGGACACAGCCACGTTGCCCAGGCAGATGTTGGCTTTTCAGGCCTGAAGAGAATTGTCCCCTTCAAGTAAATTCCATTTTGGAGGATTTCTGTGAGAAGTCACATGAAAATACTGCTGAGAAATTTGTCCTCCTAGGGAACAGAGAAGAAAAAGAAGCAAACTGAGTTCACAAGCTCTTCAAATTCCAGTTATTCAAACTAGTGACAACTTTCAGCTCTGTCCACCCACCACTATTTCCTGTTTGGCAGAAGAGTGGAAGGAAGAGTAAGACAGGCAAAGTTCATTTCCCATTTACATCACTAGGGAATAAATTATCCTTCAGCTTTTATTATCATCATATGTATGTGCTATATAAATCAAAGGTAGATTAATCTCTTCTGAATAAATTTAATTTACAAAGTTGCACTGCATGAACACACTAATAGGAGTGGGTGGTCAAGAAGTCCCACTGTAAGGTATTTTGTAAATTGACAAACCTTTCTGACAAAATTTGCAGTGTCCCAGAGTAACCTTGTGCTGACAAAAGCAGAACAGGAAGGAGATTCTTTACACATCCAAATTTCTATTGCTGTCCCAAAGGCATAGTCACCTGCACTAGGGCTAATGCCAGTGAATTAATCCATGGGAACTCTAAATTGGTCTTTATGTCCATGAGGAGCCTTGCAAGTAATGTCAGACGATATTATAGAAAAGAGCACGTGAGGGAGTCAAAAGATCTGAAAGTGACTCTCTGCCATGACAGCAGTCACAACATGCTCACTCTATCAAACGTCCCCTGGTCTATATCAGAAAAGGTTTTTACAGTGAAGTCCAAGCCCTTTAAATGTTTAGTACTTGAAACACTGCTCAGTGGGCAGGCAAACCCATCCTACTCAACACAACTTTTAAGGTTGAAGGAAAAGCTGAGCCATAGCCAGGCTCTGTATTCTCTTATCGCCTCAAAATATTCAGAAATTATGTTGTGATGTGAGCAACTTTTGTAATACCCTAAGCCTCTTAGCCCCTTACTTCAAGCCTATAAGGATGTGATTATAATGGTAATAAAACAAAGTATATATCTTTCAAGATTTTATTTGTGTATATATATATATATATAAATATATGTGTGTGTACAGATGTATATGTACAGATGTATATGTACAGATGTATATGTATATGTATATGTATATGTATATGTATATGTATATGTATATGTATATGTATATACATATGCACACACTTATATTTTGCTGCTGGTAAAACTAAATATACCATTTTGTTCTCATATTAATTCACATTTAAAAACAATAAATGGGAAGAAGATTTCAATATGGGATTACTAGTTCAAAGTGTTTTGTTTGAAAAATTTCAAAATCAATCTGTTCAAGTACCTTTTTTATCCAAATTAATCACCAAGTTCAAGCCAAAGGGAATACATTTTGGGAAGATTGAGTTCCACATTTTTCCATTTATATTAACAAATATCTTAGATTACCCTTGATAGTCAAAGCACATTCTTCAAAAAGATCTGTACTCTGGCCCCATCAATGTCCACTTTTATACTAATGCTTATAAAAAATTGCCAGCCACGAATAACAAGATTCTTTGGTGAGAAGGGGAGAACAGATGAAATTCTGACCTAATTAAATCACTGCCAATGCTTTAACAGAATTAGAATTTCATCCATGACATTTCTCTAGTTTCCAATGAATCAGTCCATGCTTTTATTGTTGACTCCCTTCTCATATCACTCACTGCATTGTTTTTCTGCTTTTTACCTAGACATGTGTTGTGTGCCAGCAGTGTCTTCAGCGTCTTGCTTGAATGCTGGAGACACCAGAACAGATGAACTTACAGGATGAGTCTTTGACTTTAAAGCAGTCCAGAATAGGAAACCTTTATTTGTTCCTGAACAGCACTCAGCATTAAGGTTGTCAGACCTCTCAGGGCTCAGTTACCACATAAGCAATCATTCAGAAAAGCTGGTTCGAATAGATGAGTAGTGTAACACCTAATGCACCTCACTATGCACCTCACTATCCTATAGGCAGTAGCTATGGGCAGTGTGTTCAAAGAGCAGGAACTTAATCAAAGCAACTTTATGCCACATACTTATGGGGAATTCCTCATTCTTGAGGAAAAATTGCAATTCCCCAGTCCAAACCACAAATGTGAGTGGATGTACAATGCATGATGCCTTGAGTTTAATTTTACCCAAATGACCTAAAAATTAGACTCTTTGAAGCACAGCATCCAGCTTGTTATACAAATGACCTGAATGTTTTTCAGTTATGTGTCTGATGTCACTAGAATTTTCCTCCATTAAAATTTTTCTTTGACGTAATTAAACAATTTAATTGTCAGAACCAACAAGCAAAAGGAAGTAACAGTTCTAGATCAGAAAATGCTTAATGCTTTACTTGCTGCTTCTTCTTGTAATACCTTGCAAGTGTCAGTCTTGTTTTTCACTAGAAGACTACTTAATGGATTTGGTTTTGTCTGCAATATTAAGCCTCAGTGTAAAACAGCTTGCCATTACTTATGACTTCCACTCGACACCTCAGCTGGCTGCCAGCAAGGATTGGGTGTCAGGCTGTATACCAGAGTGGATTCCTGCGGGGACAGATGGGAGAACAAGAGATCACAGAGTATGATTTCAGAAATCATGTTTTTTTTCCTTTTAAAGCAAGCTAGATCAATAGGGTCAGCCATCATTTCAGACTCAGCCATCTGAGGCCTGAGGAATTCTGCAGTGAGGAGAGTGTACTTACTGCAAGAAGACAGCTTCACATCTGCTGAACTTTGCTGAGGTTCAGTAGAGAGAGCTCAATTAGTAGCAGTATCAGGTCATTCTACTTTGATCAAGAGTAAATCTTAACAGAAACGTCACTGGTTTTAATAGAATAACTTGTTTCAGTGAGGTGAAAACGATTTGGCCTCAGAATTGCAAAACAGACTTGGATTGAAAGCCACTCCTGTATTTTCTTTCTGCCTTAATGAAAGCTAAATGGTACTTTAATGAGATCACGACACACCAGGTCCAGGGGGACTGGCATGTAGACAGTCAGCACAGTTTATTCATGAGGTTACTTGCCTTCAGGTATCTAAATAATCACCACGCATTGTGCAAACAGCAGTGAGTGTTGGTTCCACGTGCATTTCCATACAAGATACCCTCAATTTTCAAAATCCAGGAGGGAAAAGACATTACTTTGGCCAGAAGCTCTCCGTCCTATGCCCACTTTGTTGTAAAAGAAGTAGTGTAGTAACTTAATATGAATGGCTATTTTCTGGGGCCAGAGGATAATGCAATAGGCAAACCTAGGCTATTACATGGGAAGGTCAGGCATTTTCAGTGAAAAACAAAGAAAGCAGAGGTGTGACTGAGGCCAGGGAAGAGTGTGAAAAGTTGGAGTGCCTTGAGCAGAACATAAGAAGCAGCTGGATTCACTACTCATGCACTACATAGGCATTTTTCTAAGGATCTCATCTGCGGTGTCACCTAACAGGTAATGTACCTGAAAATCAAACAGTGTCAGAACTGTCTTTAGAAGCCATCTGTCTCAGCATATTGATAATGCAGTGTAAAAAGCTGTGTAACTGCAAATTAACTGTTTCTTACTGAGTTTGTCACTGCCATGTGCTGTTCCTCAGATACTGCCATGGAAAAGAGGGTTTTCTATCTCAGTTTCACATACCAGTTTTAAATGTGCCGTGAAAGCAAACCCTTCCCCTCATGTGCTTCAAGGGTTCATTTTCTCACTCAACAAATGAATTAAAAAGACAAAATCTGTGAGTCAACAGAAAAAAAACATGATCTGAAAGATCAGTAACTAACTAGATTTGAAGCCAAAGATTGGTACAGCATGCTGGTTTGTAGGTTAACCAATGTGTCTTTCCACTATAGTCTCATTTTCCCTCTATCAGTCCATGCCAGTGCAAGTTCTCACAAGTTCTCTCTATCTCAAAAGACAAATATTTTCTATAAACAGAGCGACCAACCTTGGGTTATGGAAAATATCTTTAATTCCCTCTGACATCTAACTTTGAGTATTAATTTCCTTCATCTTTTTGTTTGGGTCACAGAATGGGTCATGTTGGAAGGGACAACCAGATGAGGAACAGGTCCAAGCTCCCTGCTTCACCAGGGTCATCCCAGAGCACAAAACACCAGATTATGTCCAGGCAAGTCTTGAATATCTCTAATGAGGAAAACTCATAACATCTCTGGGCAACAAATCACCTGCACAGTAAAGAAATTCTTCCTTGTATTCAGGTGGAACTATTTTCTTTAGGTCTTCCGTGACATATCAGTCGTAATGCTGAAAACACCTTCTGTCTTTCCAGTCTATAAAAAGCATTAAGTTCACCACAACAGTTTACTTTCAATAACTCACAAAGAAAGCTCTTTCTCTGCCTAATCATTTCCCCATCAGCTACTATTTCCTTTCCACTATGCAACCAGCTTCAAACATGTAATTTGCCTCCATACAATTCTTTTTGCCTTCCGACATGGCTGTGTAAAATATTTTGCTTGTACCTACAATAATACTTCCACTAAACCTTTTTCAGCCCTTCCAGTCTAAAACAGGAATTGTCTTCTCATTTTAGCAGATTTTTTTCATCAAAGTCAAAGAAAAATTTTGAAATTAAAAATGAACTGTTTAAAAAACATTGCAGGACAGTAGAAAAAATACATCTCATACGCCCTGTGGGAGAACTGTTTAAAAAGATAAAGTGAAGCAAGTAATGCTTTTTTTTCTTTTCCTTTTGTTTTTCTTTTTGTGATGGAAAAGAATTTTAAAATGTCTGTGTCCTCAGAAAAAGGAAGTAAATTTTCTGAAACCAACTTGTTTACTCTAAGAAATGAAGTCTTTAATTGCATGGATTTAAAGACTTGATAATAGTCTATATTTTTTTTAATAAAAGCAAAAGCAACTTGCACTGCTAAGCCACAGCCATCCCCAGCACTCCATTTATAATTCCTGTGGTGAGCAATGGGGTGACAGTCCCTATATTCTGCAAGTGATGTTTATCTTCTCATAGCCATCAGTGGGAGAGGTCAGACAACAGCACAGCCCTTTCTACTCACCTGTATATTTTGCTTTTCCATCCTGTAGTACCAAAGCTCTTTTTCAGAAGATGGTGTCTACTTCCCATGCCTTTGAACAATGTTTAATGCCTCCAATGAAACACAGCTCATTACATTTCATCAGATAGCTTAACACAAACATTTTTTTGCACTATATATTTGATTCTAACCCAACAAATATTTCTGTCTTTGCAAAGATTGATTTTGTCCAAATCCCATGCCCCTTGAAGGAGGCACAGAAAAACAAGGAACCTTACCTCACATTTCACCCCTTCTCTCTCCTATTCTTATCACATTGAAATAATGATGCAATTTTCCCTGCTGGATAGCCTTTCAAATTTGTACCTTTCTTACAAATGGAGGGCAAAGGTTCACAAAAAACCCTCTCAATCTTTACAGAGTCAGAAATTACACTGGTGGGGTTCAGGAAGTGCTGTGCACTCTCACAATGAGTAGAGATGTCTGTGGAGCAGCTCAGGGTCACAAACTTAGGTCCTAAGTTCAGTACAGAGCTCACCGACCACTTGAAACTGAGAAGAGGGTTTCTGGAAGTTTGGGTACTCTATCAGCCTCACAGTTCCTTTGTCCCACTACCCAAAGCTCACCGTTCAATTTCCCCATCTTCTGTGAGGAAAGCAGTGGCAAAAAAAACACTGCTACTTCATTCAGAAAATCTGAATCAAATCTAAGATCCAGCAACGTGGTTTATGGGTTATTCTGACTCATTGTTATGCTCTGTACTAGCCAACACTCAAATACATGGAGCTGCAGAATCACTGGCTAATTTAAAAGGTTCAGAGTCTTAAGAAAAGGTAGTAAAATTTCTATTGATTATTCAAACACAGTCTCTCTGAAAAAGGACAAAAATTACTTGCAAGGAATTTCTATCAATAGATGGGGCCAGAAATAAACAACATACTTCTGATTGTCTTCAATTCATAACTGAAACTTAGTCCAGGAGAAACCATAACCTTACAAGCCTGTAGTACTATTTTCACTTGAACAAGTTTTAATAAGCTGATTTACCTTGAGATGACACATGAGATGTGATTGACACATGCTGAATGACAGGAACATTTTTACATGACCATAGCCACACACAGCTGTAGCATGGTCAAGGATGGACAGTGGTTTGCTCTTCTGTGCTGTTCTGTGTCCACTGAGTGGCATGAAATGAAAACATCTGGGGTTTGCTTATGCACTCACTGGTAGCAGAGATGCTGCAAAATGAGCAACCTGCTTATATTTTAGATACTGTGTTATGAGCACTGTTAGTCAAATAAACAAACACATGCTCTTTACAAGCCACAGCTGCATAAAACGTTGATGTGCAGATAACAAAGTTTAAGTCTTGATCAAAAAATGCCAGACCCTTTTAGCCTTCTTTTTGTCTGTGTACTTTACTTTGATTGTATTTAATCTGACATATTTCAGCTAGTCATTGTGCCTGTACCTGAGTGAAATATAAAGTTAAAATAACATTCAAGGATTTTTAGATGGCATCACATTGAAAAACAGTGTATATTTGGTTTTAGCTAATATTTCAGACAATTCTGCATCTATCTAATTTGTTAGCACTAGTATCACCACAGTAACAATACATTAAAAAAGAAAGCACTATAAAATTACGTAGAGTTTGCAGCCACAATTGACAGGGCACACCTTTCAGAGACAGACTGTATCATCTCTATTTAAAATATGCTCATAACTGTCATGATGTATGCCAGTAAATCAAGCTCACAAATGTGTGTGCTAAGATTTGAAATGCTTCCATGAGTAAATTTATATTGTCTGCCTCCACAGTCTAGCTGCCTAAAAAAAAAAAAAAACAAAAAAAAAAAACACCAACTTCAGTGACCTGAACTTATATTCTTATATTCTTAGGATGAATTTGCTGAAGGGATAAAGGCTTTGGCCTATGACCTTGATGTACTGAAACAAGTGGGTACATCCCACACATTCATGATCAGTGAGCAAATGTGTGGAGCTGCCTACTGAGTAGAAAAACCTGGAAAGGTTTCTTTATGTGTGATGCCATTGCTCCCTAGTACAATCCAGACAGAATGGGAGGTCTGGGAAAAAAGAATTGATGGAGATTTCAAGATGTAGAATTCTGCTTCATTGCCATTTAAAGTCATGTGCAGTCAAAGTGTTTAGCCTAGTATGTAAACTTTCACTAAGGTCAAAAGTTTCTGCACAGCACGTTTTGAGTTTGGCCAGAATATGCTTTTTGTTATTTTCTATTTGCTTAATTCTCATTAATAATTACAGCCATGACTGCCTCAAGGATCATGCATGTTGAGAGAAATGCTGATTAATAGACTATCGCTGCAGCTGGTTCCCAAGTGCAAATTTCCCAATAATGCTGTGATTTTGCTGAAACCAAAGCTGGAAGTGAGTTGATTTAGTCCTGCAAGTAGAGGAAGCACTCTTCTAAGGGCTAGGACAAGTCTGGGCATGGAACAAGCTGGCAGGAGCAGTGAAACAATGGCTGGTTATTCCTGCCTGTGGCAGAGCCCCAGGGAGCTGGCTTGGTCTGTCTGTGGCCAGTGCTCCTCCACAAGAAATAAAGCAGTGTGAAACAAACAGGAAAATCCTGAGCCTCAGCGGGAGCAGTGTCCCTGCCTCTTCCCCACTGCCTCTCACCCACAATTTGAGGAAACCTGGAGCCACCTTTGTGATGTGACAATGGCTATGACAACAGCTGGTCATTTGGATCCATTTGGGTCTAAGGAAGCCCTAATGCCCCAAATAATATAGCTCTGTAGTCCTGACTTCCATGTCAACTCAGCCCAGCTTCCCTCTGGGAATACATAATCTCTAGTAGTTCTCATCGGCAGGCAGCCAACCTCCTTCTCAGGAAAAGTCCAATGTCTTTGAGGTTTTGTATCCTGTCAGGCACTAAGGTTGGTTCCATTTTGTAGCAGCAGGGTGACAACAGTAAGCATGGCTTGGTTAATTAAAAGGATTTGCAGAAAGACTATACAGCAGCTGATTTTTAACAGAGCTGAGTTTTTTCTGCCAGGGTGAAAAAGGTTATTTTGAGTACAGTTCTGTAAATTTGGAGAGTAATGCTCTGTCTGCAGCTAAACAGGTTCACTGTAGTCATTGGTGGTGGTATAAGATTTAGGAATCAGTTTTGTATTTTCTTGCATTAGTTAAACTTCATGAGTTAGGCACTATGAAGGACAGACGTAGTCCTGGCTGCTGCTGCTGCCAGAGTTCTTGGGACTGTATGTAGGGATCCACATTTCCAATATGAGCTTAAACATGAAGCTGCATAACCTCAGTTGGCAAACATGAGCATACACAAGAGGTGCTTGAGTTACCTGAAAAGTGTCTCCCTTTGTATTTTTCAAGCCAAAACACCCCAGCCATTAGTCACATAGGGAAATGGCATATCCTGGACTTTCTGGTGGATTGTTGGGCAAATGTCCAAGGAGTGAGGACAGTGTAAACAATTGGCTTAGACAAATAAGCATTAAGGAAAATCTCTTAATGAGACATCACAGTTCACTTTAAACTCTAAAATGGTAAAGCATTTAGAAACTCAGCATCACAGCTCAGCAAGGTCCACAGTGAATCATCTCTGAAGACTTTTATTTCTCTTTTCACATAGCTTTTCCATATAGATCTCCATTTTTTCTGCTGTATTTGTTAACTTGTATGTATTTTGCGCCCAATACCTGACACTATAGAGTAGAAATTTCTGACACTATAGAGTAGAATTCCCTGTTTCATTGTCTTGCTGTGCTCTCTAGTTCAAAGGAAAATGCATTTATCTCTAAGTTTCTGGAAACATTGCATTTAATAAATAAGCTCATTTTCCCCAAGTCACATAAGTCACATTTTCCCTATGATCACAGAAGCATAAAACTTGCTTTCTATGATCATTCATGCTCATAAAATTCAGTCACAAAATGCTTGAAAGCAGCAAATACTAAATGAGTGGAGAAAAAGGCCCTACAAACTCTCATTTACTTGCAAACAAATATCAGCAGATATGCTTTGTGTCACAACTTCCATGATAGTATGAATATAAATTACTAGAATTGAACATATTTTAATTGATTTTCCTTTTGACCATGAGTATGCCATACATATTATGCTTTCATGAACCTGCAAAATGAGAGCTTTTGTGAGCACAAAATTTTTCAGCATGTCTTGCAAAGCTGAAAGAAACCATTAACATGTATGGTAATCAGAGAATGAATTGTGTTGGAAGGAGCCTTAAAGATCACCTAGTTCCAACTCCCTGTCATGACAGGGACACCTTCCACTAGACCAGGTTGCTTAAAGTCAAATCCAGCCTGGCCTTGAACACTGGCAAGGGTGAGGCATCTGCAGCTCCTCTGGGTAACTTGTTCCTGTGCCTCACCCACCTCACAATAAAGAATTTCTCCCTAATATCCTGTATAAACCTATCCTGTTTGAGTTTAAAGGCATCACCGCTTGTCCTATCTCCACATGCCCTCGTAAAGAGTCTCTCTCCAGCTCCCTAGTATGCTCCCTTTAGGTAACAAAAGGTCCTGCAAGGTTTTCCCAGAGACTTGTCTTGTCCAGGCTGAACATTTGGCTGTAGTCAAATTCTCATTCATTAAACTGGAAATCTTTAGGCACCTGAACCTTGGTTTGGAGATTGTAACAATACAATATTTGACTGCAAGATACACTGTTAATTCTTAAATGTGTATGGCAGAAATTTACTGCTGTTCTGTACTTGTTAATTCAGCTCCTACTGAGAAAACAAGAACTCTGCCTCTCTGGCAAATCACTACAAGGGATAATCAATTACTTTGCATATGAAACAGTATCACTTATTGATTCCTCTCTGGTTGGGCTTGATCTTATTTCCTGTTCTGTATTCATGCCTAACTGCCTTCACACATTAAATACACTTATTAAAAAGAAGGCTACAGATTTTCTTTATCACTCGTTTGCATTAACTGCACATTAACAGATAAAGAGGAAAATATCCCCTACTCTGTGTGCCTCTGAGGCAACAACCAATTGTGAGCTGCCTCTAGGCTCAGTGACCTAGAAACCAGCAATAAGACTCATAAAAATCAGATGCTGAAGAACAGCATCAGGGACAGCTTCAGAAAGAGGATGATAAATAATTTGACAAGTCCATAAGATGTGTTTCTAAAATAATAATAAAATTAACTTAAAAAAAAAAACTTAAAAACAAAGGCAACACTTCAAAAATGTTTTCCAGCTCTATATTTTCTCTCATTTTTTGTCTCTTTCAACATTCTCAGAGACCCCATCCTGTGCACAAAACACACTGAATGTCACCGTTTTTATTACAGTATTAGGCATTCTTCTTTCCTTAACACAACAGGGAATGGTGGTTGTTAAGGCACAAAATCCATGAAAAAATCAAGATTGTGGAACTACACAGAAAGTGCAGAGTCGCTTTGATTCAAGACATCATAAGTGGTTCACAAGGCAGCTTTCATTAAGTGAGAGACTCAAGTGTGGAAATAAGCATACTCCTATTAAAATCTCTGGAAAACAGAGAGAGAAACTCACTTTAATATGAGCAACTGGATTTTAGCTTTCACATAAATTCCTGCTGCCCTTAACTGGTTTCATCCTCTGAGCTAGGTCGATCAGAGACATGGTGTCGATAGAAGCCAAACAGTCATGAATGTCTAAACTAAAGAGAAAAATTATACAACTTCAGTCCATAATTCAGAATTAGTCATTTCTGCAAATACACAGGAGACCTGAAGATAATGATTTGGAGCTGTGGGATGATTATAATTCTGTCAAATATTTACTTCTAAGATCATGTGGCATTTTTGCAGGTGGATGGTGTTCCACAGTTCCAAGATTTTACACAATTTTAGGTGACAGGCAAAGAGAGAATGAGGTAAAGGCATTATGTCAATACATAGTTTGGGTACTTACTGATAATGGATTATCTTTTTAATTTAAAGTACTCAGACCTATTGTGCACAGATCTTTGTTAGTACTGTCAAAATCTAAAAAATTATAGCTGGCAGACAGGACACAGAAATGATGTGGCAATGACAACAACATTACTTACTACGGAGAAAAGCTAAGCAGACACACATCATAATGTTTTAGGTGTTTCACATGTGATGGTGGTGATGATGTTCATTACCAGAAACCCCAAGCACAACTCAAGACCCTGCTGCACTGAGTGCTGCACTAGCACAGATTATGGTGAATTAAGACATTATCACACAGGAGGTGAAACATAGCAAAGCCAGTTTTGAATCAGATCTTAGGCATGCACATTTTTTTCACATCTGCTAATGCAAAAAAAAAAAAAAACTTTTATATATATATATATATAGAGAGAGAGGCAAGAAATATCCAAGGATTTGGTGCTTTCAGTTTTGACAGCTTAACAAGCCAATTAGGTAGGAGCAAACCTCAGGCTTCTGGCACTTTCTCAGAGTGATTTGCATTTCTCACCAGCGTGTACTGCCTGAAAGAATTGAGTGCCCTAGACCACTTTTAAAATGCCTTCTCTCCTGCCTATTTTCCTGTGTACTTTGTTTCTATCCTACCCAGAACAAGCTCCACACCACAGGAGGTAAGCAGATAAACGCTAAGGCAAGGTACTAGATAAAGGCTCCAGATGTCCCAGGAGATTTGTTTTCTTCCTCACACACAACCTTCATCTCAAGGAAAGTCTCAAGAATAGAAACACAGCAAGTACATTCACCATTCCCTGCCATTTTTTTACGATTCATACTTTCATTTCCTTAAAATTTGAATTTCTTTTTCTGGAATTTTTTCATATAGACACTATTGTCTGTCAATAGGCTGGAGTGGGAAGGCATCCCACAAGTTGAACTTATGTCACCTTGTCTTGACTATCTCAAATTTAAACTAAATCAATGCAAACAAGAGGAGAGAGGTGTCAAGCGCAATACCTCTTCTTCTTTATTGAAATTTTTGAATAGCAATTTTTCTATGAGACCCGGCCTGTCTGAGACCAAGTTCCATGCCAGTGGCTGAGAAGAATCATGAAAAAAAGTCATGTCTGGCTTTTCCACCCAGAGCAGACAGAGAATAGGCCTCTGGAAAGAAACTTAACATTTCTCTGCTGTTGTCTTCTCTTTGTAACTGGTCGTGACATGGATGAAAGAGGGGTAAGCAGGAAGGAGAACTGGAATGAAGGGTCTCTTCACTTCCTTCTGCAATTCCTGGCTTCTGTAACATCACATACAGAAGTGTGTTGCATTTCATGGGTGGGTTTTTCATGTGTTAGTTCCATATTGACCAAAATCAGCAACTTTTCAGTTTCCAGAAGCAGATTGTTTCAGGTTTTTCAGCTTGTTTTGCAGACAAAAGAATCAAAACCATTTGAAAGGAGGTCAGTAGGAGTTAAATACATAATCCGTTTAGGATTTAGCAAATCCTACCCAGACCTTTTTGCATTTCTAGGCACCTAACTACCGCTGTAAACTGGACCCTGTATAAATTTCTGAATTTTCAATGCCTAAGAGAATGAAACCACTGACTTGTCCAAGTTTGTTTTAACAGTCCTGCCACAGCAGACTGGTGGGCCATTACGGGGAAGAGTCAAGGAGACAGAAAGGTTGAAGAGACTAGGTTGTTTTTAATGAAGAAGCTGAAGTACCTGGCTCATTCTGCATGTGTGGGATAGCACTGGCTACAGCAGAGTATCAAAATGTAAATGAAAGCAGGATTTTGTAAGACATGTTTGAGAATTAGAATGTAGTCATCAGTTTTACCAATATCACAGTGTCCTCAAGTCCCTTTTATAAGATATTGGACTTACTTGATACATTTGAAGAAAATGAACATCTGGTCAAAACAACAGCAGTTTGCTACATAAGAATCACTAAGGCACACAGATCACAGCTGTTAAATACAGATGGCACTTTTGTAATAGCTATGACAGCATAACAATAAGTTCTGACAGTAACTCGAAGTTATGACAGCACATCCAGACAAGCATTTAATCACATTACAGGACATACAGGATGACAAAAGTAGCAATTCCAAGCCAAAAGGAAAACATTTCCACATTTTCTAAAAATTAAAAGCACTTGTGCCAAGAATTTAGCTATTACACAGAGATTATTCTAGTGAAACAGCAGCATTGCCCAAGAGCACTGAGGAAATCACACCCCCTGAGCTAACACCATGCTGCTGCAGAGGGCTGTTGGGATCTGCTCTTGAAGCCACTGGCAGCTCTTTCATTTGAGTGAAAAAAGATTGGCATCATGCTTTCCATTCTGGACAACCACAGCCCAGACTTCAAGGAGTAGGAGGAAAGCACCCATCTCACCATAACCCAAGTGAGTAGGCAGCTGCACAGCCAGCCCTTTCTTTTTCTCTTGTATATTCATGCATACACTGAGTAGCCCCAGGCTGCTCCAGAATGAGAGAAGGGGCCCTTCCAGTAGGTAGAGGTGGAAGAGAGGAGCTCTCAGGAGGTTACTCCTCTCCTGCCAGTCCTCCAGTTCAAGCTTGACAGATATCTTCAGTCCTCCCACAAAGGCTCATGCCTTATCACAGCACAACATACAAAACTTTTGTAAAGGTTTCTTAGGAAGGAGACTGAGCAGAGCCACAAATCCAAGGCTTGGGTGGGTGAGACACAACAGCATGGTGAAGACACACCCATCCAAGATCCTAGCCTGACTGCAGCCCTTGTCTCTGAGGAGAAGCTGCAATTTATAACATGCAAGCAAAATGAGTCATTTTGTACTTTTAGATGGAGGTTACAAAATTATTATGTGCAACTCCTTTTCTTGAGTGAGATTAAAATGTGTAGATCCTGCTGGTGCTCCCATGCACACACAGTGTAACACCTATACCTTGTCAGAAGATTAAAATATTGGTTATTTCCACTGTACACTGAAATTACCTTGAAGAGGGATTTATATTTTTTTTAAATTTCCTCCCTAAAAAAAAAAAACCAAAAAAAAAAAAAAAAACACCAAACCCTCAAGGTTCTGTTATTTAAATCTGCTTTTAGCCTTGTATAGTTAATGTACACATAAAAAAATTTGTTCTGCTTGTTGCTTGGACACTGGTAGTGGCGTATAACTCAATATGCATGTGACATTTTTGAATGATGAAAGACAACCCACACAGCTGAAATGGGTCAGACAGGAATCACAGTAAATTGGAGCAGCACCTTCATGGTGTTTGACTAACTGAACATTGCTACATTGCTACCTTTAGAAATATATCTTTCTTTGCAATACTGTACCCAGAAAAACAATCCCAGCTTTTAGCTGGTCCCATAATACTCTGTAATTGCTCTGGTCAAACAGCAAAATTAGGACAAATGCAATGTGAGCAACAGTGTCTAATCTGGCTCACTTTATTCTTTTTTGCACGGTAACACTGAATATAACTCTGTGACACCTTCCCTGTTACTGCTGTCATCCATCCTTGATTGCTGCTCTGAAGTGAAAACAGGAGCCACAGTGGGAGTGTGTACAAATCAGCACTGCATGCCAGGGAAAACATCTGCATCTCTTAACAATGCCAGGGGCTCCAGGCTCTGCTGTGGTCCCACAAGCTTCACCATTTCCAGTTAAGAGAACCAGATTATCTCTTTGATAACATTTGTATTGGATTTCCATGTCAAGGTTTTGGAGGAGGGCACAGGAGTGGAATCTGTAAGAAGCTGCTAGAAACTTCCTCTGTATTCAGCAGAGTCAATGCCAGTCAGCTCCAAGACTGACCTTCTGCTGGCCAAGGCAGAGCCCAACAGTGACTGCAGTAGTGCTTCTGGGATAACAAATTTAAGAAGGGGGAAATTAAGCCCTACACCACATCAGCAGCTGTCAGAAGAGAGGAGTGAGAATATGTGAGAGAAAAAACACTGTGAACACCAAGATCAGTGGAGAAGGAAAGGAAGGATGTGCTCCAGGTGCCGAAGCAGACATTCCCCTGAAGCCTCTGGAGGACCCCATGACAGAGCAGGTCAATGTACCAAAAGGATGTTGTTACCACCTGGACAGAGGAGCCCATGCTGGAGCAGGTTTGTTGGCAGGACTTGTGACTCCACAGGGGATCCATGCTGGAGCAGCCTGTTCCTGTGGGACTGCACCCCATGGAAGGGACCCACTGGAGCAGTTTGTTTAGATCTGCAGCCTGTGGGAAGGACACAGGTTGGAGAAGTTCATGAAGGACTGTCTCCCATGGGAGGGATCCCACAGTGGAGCAGAAGAGTGTGAGTAGTCCTTCACCTGATGAGGAAGGAGCAGCAGAGACAGCTTGAGATAAACAGACCACAATCCCCACTCCCACAACCCTGCACTACTGGGGGGAAGGAGGTAGAGAAATTATGACTAAAATAAAGCCCATTAAGAAGGGAGGGGCAGGAGAAAGTGTTTTTAAGGTATGGGTTTATTCCTTATTACCCTATTCTTGATTTAATTGGCAATAAATTTATTTCATTGAATCATAAAACGGTTTTTGGGTTGGAAGAGACCTTAAAGGTCATCCAACTCCATGCCATGGGCAGAGACAGCACCCACTAGACCAGTTTGCTCAAAGCCCCACTCAACATGGCCTTGGACACTGCCAGTGGTGGGTAACCAAAACTTCTCTGGGCAACCTGGTCCAGCTGGTGAGGTCTCACCAACCTCACAATAAAGAATTTATTTCTAATATCTGATCTAAACCTATCCTCTTTCAGTTTAAAGCCATCCCCCCTTGTCCTATCACTACATGCCTTTGTGGAATGTCCCTCTCCAGCTCTCTTGTAGGCTCCCTGTAGGTACTAGAGGTCTGCTATTAGGTCTCCCTGGAGCATTCTCTTCTGGGACTGAATAACCCCAATTCTCTCAGACTGTCTTCCCAGGAGGGGCGCCCCAGCCCTCTGATCAGTTTTTGTTGCACTTGTCTGAACCTGCTCCAACAGATAGGTGAATATCTTTCTTATGTTGAAAACTCCAGAGCTGGATCAGATCTCACAAGTGTAGGGTAGAGACGAAGAATCAACTCCCTCAGCATGCTGGTCTCTAAGTCTGTTTTGCCCATGACAGTGACAGGTGAGGGATCTCTCCCTGTCCTTTCACCCATGAGCCTTTCATTATATTTTTCTCTCCCCTGTCCAGCTCAGAAAGGAGAGTGATAGACCATCTTGGTGGGAATCTGGTGTCTATGCTTTGGATATGCCATCCCTTGCACAAAAACACTTTATAAATGGATAAAGGAAATTCACACACAAATGTTGGTGATATTTCTTCTTTTCCACATATACTGCATTTACAGCCCAATGAAATTACTGTTCTCATGCCATGTTTTTTCAACAGCTGGTCCTTCAGAAATAAGATCACTGAAATAAAGAAAGAGTTACAGCTCACATGCAACACAAGGAGAAGTCCTGGTAGAGTGAAAGCAGTTTATCTTCAACAAAGATAAGAAAGACATAAGCACCTCTATTGCTACAAACAGCTAATCAGATAAACTTTCTAGTAACAATCTTTTAAAGGAAAGACACCGAGTTTGCCAGAAATCAAGGACAAGCACAGCAACTAAATTATCTATCCACCCATGTCTTTGCATAAAATTTCTACTTGAAGGCATTAATCATTCATGTCATTGTTAACTTCTCTATGGTGTGTTTGCTTTTTCCCTATCAATATATGCATAAATCTATCTAATTAATGATAATATAAATGTTTACTATGGGAAGGCAGAGATTGTCTATACTGAATTTCTAATTCAGCTGAACCAAGTTCCAGACATTTTTCAAGAAAAAAAAATCAAACATTTTAGTCTCCAAAATTTTAGAAATATTTTGAGCAAATCCATTGTGGGATCTTGAGTATTACAATCATGAGGCTACCTAAGAGTTGTTTGACATCCTTGCAAACCTTTATTCCTTTTCAGATGGATATGAACAAATAAATTTGGTCAACAATATAAAAACTTGTAAATGTTTAATGAATTCTTGTAAGACTCAAACAGTATGAATAGGACAGGACCTGTATGGGAGCTGTGTTCCATATTAACTATTTCTTTGAAAATAGCAGTGAAAACATATTCCATTTACTTATATCAATAATATTTAAAGACATTTTTTAATATATAATATTAAAATTTTAGACCACTTAATGGCATAGCAACCCCTACTCAGACTCTAGAAGTTCGATGGAGGATTTGTGTCTTTTTATGATTTTTATCTGAAACTGTAACTTACAGGTAAACTGCTTTGGCTTGAGGCCATAGACAGATATTGATATTTGCTAACTACTACTCACTTTCCTTCTGCATCCTTTCATAAGCTTCCTGCTTCCCCTATAAGCAACCCAAAGCAGCTTGAACTGTGACATTAATCCAAAAGGCAGTTTTGAACTGTCAGTAATAAAAAAAAAAATATTAAAATTTTATTGAAAGTTAAAAATCTCATAAGAAACATTTGCAACTTATCTGAAAAAATAATTGAACTGCAGGGTTGATGGAAAGCAAAATATCTCAGTTTACTCACTAAGAAGATATTCAACAAAAGTATAAAAGTGTTAATTTTTAAGTCAGTGTGCTCAGCATCTGAAGTGTATGTCAAGACTGCAATGAGGCTAAAAGAGTGAGCAATCTAATTCTTTCTAATATATTTAATTTTATTATAGATTTAAGAGATAATAAATATATAGTTCACATTATGTCAGCAAAACTGTTCTTTTCAGCTAGAGAAGTAACTAAATTCAGAGTTACTCAGTAAAACAATATTGAATAAATATTTTGCTCATACAAGAGGACTGAAGATTAATTATTCCCTAAAATGGACATTATTATCACTTTGAAGCATTTCTGGTTTTATCTGAGACGTACCTATTGCCTGAGAAAGCACATATATTAGTTGCAAACATCATTAGCTCTTTACTCTGTTTTCATAAAACCTATCAGCAACAAGTTCTTCTGTTGTTCCTCTAATGCTAGCAGGAGAGAAGAGATACTTTCCCTCCCCCTCTTTCCTGTGTGTTTGTAGAGGATTTGTGCCATGTCTGGATGTAGGATCCTCTCCATGGGTCATAGCAGAGATGGGCTATCCCTCCCTCCCAGCTCTGCTCTGAAATCACCACAGCACTCAGCTGAACATTACCCGAGTCTGGTTAATCCTCCATAACTTCAATGTTCTCAATAGTTACATGTCCCAAATGCTCAGCCTGGGCTCGGTCTGTTTTCAAAAGCAAAAGTAAGGACACAAGGGCGACTTAGGCCATTTAACAACACTCTTGAGGTGCCTGTAAAGGACCCTGATGACCTACACAGGGTGGAGACGCTTGTTTTGGGCTGCTAAAGCTTCCAGCAGCATTTAATCAGGCTGCTCTTCACTCCCTGCCAGCTGTCAGCTCCTACCTAATAGGGCCGTGGAGCAGCCAGGTCATGTACATGTAAACAGTGTTAACCTAATTCTTTGTAAAGTAGCACAGCATTTATGCATTTCTCTAACTTGCTCTCTGGTGGGGTTACATGCTACTCTCCAAATGAGTACAACTGAAAGGAAATAAGGCAATGTCTTTGTGTTTTATAATTTTGAACTACATCACTACACCAATTGCAAAAATAATTGTATTCTGACAGTTCTAGTCATGTTAGCCCTGCTAGATTATCATGTGTGGCCACCCTGCAGTTCTCTCATCTAACCAAAGCTTCTCACTCTGCCAAAACCAAGCTGCTGGGGCAGAGAATCTGCTGTGGAGCCCCTCCTATTCTACTGACATCACAAGGGTTGTTAACTAGCTCCTGTCCTGCCTGCAGACTTCAAAATATATATGTGTAGACAGGCCAACATTCAAAGACAGACCAATATACGGAGCTCTAGAAGTGTAATTCAACACCAGATGTTAACTGGTATATACCCAGGGAAGGTGAGTACAGCCCAGCCAGTTGTCTTGAAAACATTCTCTCTGATGCTGTTTCAAAACCTGCAAGCTGGAGAAGGATCCAGGCTCAGATGCACACTTAACCACATGATGACCATAGGAACAGGAATGATCCAAGCAGAGATGAATCTTTTTTCCCTCATTTGCTATCTCCCTAAACTGCTACTATAGCAGGAACTTGGACTCCTGGATTGGAAAAAAAAAAGCCATGGCATATCCCAGCTGTACTCCCAGTTCAGAGCACCAGGACAGCAGAGTGAGCTGAGGAGGCTGAAACCTAGATTGCATTCTAGGTGCAATCTCCTGCCCACCTCTCAATCACCAGAAAATTACTATTAATATCTCAGATAAAGGAGCCACTAGTTCTGTCCTCAAAATGAAAGTCAGTGAGGGCGGTAGCTTGCATTTTTGGGAGCACTAACAGCAAAGCCAAGCAACTGTTTTAACTACCTTGAAGAGAATGTGATAAATTTTCCAGCCCTTCAACTGCTTAACTCAAGAATGTGTTTTTCTGAACAGGCAGCTCTTGCCCTTGTGTCCGAGTAACATTTTGAGTGAAAATCTACGAATCACACACTGGAAGAAAATCATGTCCTGCCTGGTTCTACATTTATAAATGAAAATATAGTCCTAAGGACTAATGATCATCCTGAGCAGAAAAAGACTGTAGATTTTAAAGATAAAATAATGTTTTAAAGGTTTTGAATTTTTTTTAATCTGCTTTTTTCTTTTCTCTCCTCTCCACCTTCTGAGGTAACCCAGACAGCTACATATGGTTCAAGCAGATTATACATTTCATCAGGACAGGTGACAGAAATGAAAAACACACATAGACACTTCAGAGTCACAGAGAAAATGAAATCAAAATCTTTCAATAAATTTCACTTCTAGAAGACACCTCTATTAAAATGTAGAAGTGAAGCCATGAAATATTGAGGAAAAGGCAATGAAATATGTAAGTTGTCATAAATCAGGAGACATAAAAATCTTGGAAATACATGGTAAGAAAAAAGTTCAAACCTTATTAATGGTTTGATTATGGTTTGCTGCAGTCTACTTTGTAAAATATACCACTCCAAACCTTTTTCTGTGAAGCTTTTGGAAACTGTCCTGGAAAATAAGATTCTCTATAGCTACAAGATTCTCCTAGCTATGTACAAAATTATTTTCATGATAAAAAATACAATCTTACAAATATTTAGTCAAACCCAGGTACAGATGTAAAGATAATACACAACATACTATGAACTCCTTTGGCTGAACTTAGGGAAGCAAACAAATACTTGATAGTAATTGTTATTATTTTGATTCAATCAGAGCAAATCTTCCTTTTTCGTATTCCAGTGAATGATAAATACCTGATGAGAAAAGTCAATGTTTCAGAAAACATAGATAATGACAGAAACACTTTTTATTTTGTCCAGATTCTAAGACATGATCACAAAGGACAAAGAAATAAACCCAAACCGACTGTATTTGTAGAGTTTGTGTTCACAGTTCCATCGCTGCGATTTCCTCTCTGCACGTTGCCACTAAGGCTGGTTGCATGGGCAGCACCCGTGCAAGACTTGTCCCTGACTGACTGTAAAGCACAGAGAAACTCCAGGGGCTAAAAGGGCCTGTGGGAGCTCTACCACTCTTCTTGTCAGGTGTATGTGCTCTCCCACCAGCAAGCTCATGTGACAATTAGACAGATTGACAACAGGCACATTACAAGAATGACAGCCAACCTCTCCTTTTATAATTACCTTTCATTTGCTTTTTGTACTACATCTTTCCTTACATGATTTCCCTGATAGAAACATGGTGGATCATTGCTCTGAATTAGCCATTCTGCTATAAATCACAGATTTTATCATTTATGATATTTTGACTACCTGAGCCCTCCCTAAAAAAACATTTAAGATTTCTCATCTCCTGGTGACACATGCTTGTGAAATGCCAGTGTTTTCAGCATTTGATCACATTTGTGAGAGGGGATGTCTTGATATGCTCTGGAACTCATCAGTCGCCGAGCTTGTCGGTAAACGTCTCTCGGTATCATCATTTCTATTTCATCTGAAATTCTGTGGTAATGAGGCTTTAAACACTGGCAGTAGGGAGGTGGAATAATGTAATTTGTAATTTAAGAATTGTATAAAATGGGACCAGTTGCAGAGAACTTAAGGGGATATTCTTATTGCAGCACACGGGGTTAAAGCAGCTCCTATGTTAGCACAGGGGAATGCAGAACACCCAGGGCTGAAAATGCAGCATTTGCATAATGCAGCTGCTCTCAATTGAAAGTGAAATGGCTCCAGAAGGACTTGAAAGTAGAAGACCTCAACATCCTCACCGGTGACACTGCTCTGTGATGCAGTGGTGCCAGATTGTCCTGTCATCAGGGCAAAGCCACAAGCCTACAGAGACCCCAAGGAGCACACGGCGGTGTCCAGTGAGTTGTGCTGTCAAATCTCTCAGCTCCACACTCAGTTCACTGCACTCCACTCCTGGAGGTGTACAGTGAGGATGGGCTACAAATCTGAAGGGATTTTAATTGCATCACAATGGTCAGTTTCAACAACAGTAAAACCTGAGTCCAGTACAAACCTACTGTTTCCAAATTGTGAAAATATTTTTTGTCTGTTTTCATGTTCAACAGCTTGTCAGCTGAGATGGTCAAAATAGTCACTGTTTGTTTGACATCAAATTAGTAAGGGGGGAGATGTCATCAAAAAGTTCTGGTTTTGATAAAAATGTCAAGACTGAAAAATGACAATTAATATTAGAAATTTCCCAGTCAAAAACCACAGTGTCCAGTCCTACCTGGTAGCGATTGCATGCATGCAGGATAAGTTGTTGCATCGTCTTCAATTGCAATTTACAAAAAATAAACCAAAAAATTTCTAATTAGCCTTAAATACATTCCCCAGATGTCCACTTAGGAATAGCTGTAGTGGTGAGGCTAGTAAACATTCTCTCATGGACTCCCTGACTCAAGACAGATTAAATACATTTGCAAAGTGTTTTTGTAAACTGAAATGCATTTTTCTGCAGTGCTTTTTTCTTTGTCTGTTGTGAATATTAAAGGAAAATTACATGTGAAATCTTCACCTAAGACTATCGCAGTCAAGGAAATGTTTAATTGCATGATGGTTTAGTTTGGACTTGCTTTATTTTGTCATTGTTCAAAGCACCATACAACTTACTATTCATTAGTATCCATGCATTGTTATCTCTTAAGGCTCATAAATATTTCAGCAGTACTCTCTGAATGCCTGCTATGAACTAATTTGATTGTGGGAGAAACATCTGTTCAGTTTTGGATGCCCTTGCTCAAGAAAGATATAGTCAAGATTGAAAAAACTCCAAGCACATACTACTACAACAGTGATTTAAGTTGCAATTACTTAGTGTAAAGAAAAGAAAAAAAAAGTCAAATCTGATCTATAGACAGGTGAATAGTTGACACTCTTCTCCTCCGAGTGGACCCTCAAAACTCTGCCAAAGGCAAAAGCAGGGTAAAATCATGAAATAAAAAAGACATGGTGCTTGAAAGTAGGTCAGTGTTAAGAAGGAATTGTAATGAATGGGGGGCTCAAACCTACTAATTCAGGTCCCTTTAGGTCCAAAGTTAACCCCCCTCCAATTTAATTTTTTAAACCTATTAATTTTCTATGCAGTAGGACCAGGCAAGACTTTCTTGTAGAGGTTACGTAGGCTGGCTAGCATATCTACTGTTCTGGCTTAACAGAAAATCAACAGAGGTGGGAGCTTTACTTTCCCTGTTTATTTGCTCATCTCCAGAATGTCTATTCATTATAATAATTAACCAGTGCCCAGAGTCTAGGAGCATGAGTGTCTACCATTAGTAGACAAATAGCAACCAATAGCAGCATGTTCCAGGAAAACCAGGGAAATTTCACATACTCTGGCTCAGTTTGGAAGGAAAAATCACACCTTTCTGTGAGGGCTGCAATGGAAAAATGAGATTCTGAAAGAATTTGTCTGGCCAGGAGGTCACAGAGCAACACATTCAAAGCAAACTGAACCAGAAGAGAAACGGGGCAGGAAAGAAAATGTAGCAGCTCAGCTCAGTGGGAGAAAATTTTGCATTTTATACTGTTCCTTAACTGTTTTTGCAAGGTTTCAGGCTCTCAGGAGTTCAGTTTCTCTCACTATAAGACATCCTGTTTTGTGGCACTATCAGTCCAGCTCGTTTCTTCTGGTTACCCCGTTTCCAAAGGAGCCTAAGAAGGCAGTCTATTTTACTGGCAAAGGATGTATACCTCATTTCAAAGGTTGCAGATTCAAAGATTGCAAGATGTCGGGGTTATTAAACTGTGTCAGACAAAGTTCAACCTTCTTGAAATTCTAAGTGGGATAATCTTATGACTTTGTAGAGATCTCTCACTGATACTAATTTGTTCCTTCAGCATGAGAACTAGTGATCATCTGTTCTGGAAAATTCACAAGGGTGGTGACTATCAGTGATAGGAGAGCTACTGAAAGATGTTTTCTTTAATAGCTGCTTTTTCTCTGAGACAGGCTGTAGAAAGATTACTGTCAAAATTTGCCCTTAGTTTCCAAAAAAAAATCATGGTCTCTGAAGTGCTAATGCTATACATTATAAAATCCTAAGATAACTCTATAAAGAGAATTTGGAACATGCATTAGCTGCAGTGTCTTTGTTTCCCAAATCAGCTACTCTGACTGATGAGCTGCTTCACCAGTTCACAGATGTGCAAGTTTCCCCACAGTGCTTTGACATTTCTGAGCATCCAAGCCTCTTCTCGAGGAAAAAAAAAAAAAAAAAAAAAAAAAAAAGGTAGTCTTTTTGCTCATTAATCTTTTGGCCTTTCAGAGATGAAAGTCAGAGCCTGTCTCTAAGTGGATGGTCATGACATGGACATTTGTGTCTCAACAACACCTGGAGAAGCACAGGGTAAGCCTTTGATGCATGCCTCTCATATCTCATTCTGGAGTGATTCCTCACCTAATTCCCAATCATTGCTCACTGCAGAGACCTATCTGAAAACAGACTTTTCTCCTATTTAGTCGTTCCTGAAAGAGATAATATGCTTTAAGAAGCAGATTCTACATGAATCTTCTTGTCTTTAACTGAAAGATCCTAAAGCAATCTGCTTGTCTTGTAATAGAAAGAACCAAAATATTTTTTACACCTTCTTGTCCAAAATTATTCAGGATAGAGGGCAAATAATCCATGCTGAATAAAAGAACCAACATTAAATGTTCTGTTACAGGTAGGTTCCACACACAAATTTTTATGTATTGATCATGTCTTCACTTTCTAAAAAATTATTCTTTCAAGAAGATTAATAAGACACTTGCAGATTTTTCTATTTTCTTAAATAGATTTTGTCAGCATTTCAGCTTATTGAAAAGAAAGGTTATTTTTTCACAGATTTGGTAATTATATTTTTTCTATATTTAAGAATTTTCCTTTCTTGGTAATTAGAACTGCCATAATAACAAAATGTCTATCTTTCATATGAATGGAGAGAATATTCAATCAAAACAAAGATAACAAGATCATTCCTTCATTTGAATTCCAGATGATGCAAGGATGATGTTACTTGTGACTTGCCCAGGTGCAAAATTGGTAATAAACAGGAGACACAACCTCTTGTACAATCCCAGCATTTCTGTCACTTCATGATCCATTTCAAATATGTCCATCTGAAAACGTACATGGCATATTTGCTGAGGGACTTTGGAAAGTAGCACTAGAGTAGTAACTTAGCAGATTCAGGAAATCCCCTGGAATTTGAATATTGAGACCATGTTTGGGCATTGCCTAACAGTAGTTTTCCAATTGCATCCTCAGGTATTGCTTCTATCAAATAATGCTCCAAGAAATTTTCAATGAGATATTGGAAAACACCATAACTGGACAGGAGTGCAGTTCAGGACCTGGCAACTCTTTGGGTTCAAAGCATCACAAAATGTTTGAGTTAGAAGGGAACTCTGGAAGTCATCTGGTCCAGCCACCATGCTCAGTCAGGGCTACCCAGAGCTGGTTACCAAGGACTGTGTCCAGATCCCCAGGGATGGACACTTCTCAACTTGTACCAGAGCTCAATCACTCTCCCACTGAAAAATCGTTTCCTGATGTTCAGAGGGAATATCCCATGTTTTAATTTGTGCCCATTGCAGGGCTCATTGCCTCTGGGCACCACAGATAAAAGCTGCCTCCATCCTCTTTGTACCCTTCATTTAGGCATTTATATATATTGGAAAAGTTCCCCTGAGTCCTCTCCAGGCTGAACAGTCCCAGCTCCCTCAGTCTTTTCTCACAGGAAAGCTGATCCAACTCCTTCATCATCTTAGTGATACTCCACTGGGCTCTCCATAAAAGCTCTATAATTAAACATTTTGGTTAAAAACAATGTTTTCCACTTAAAACTCTCTAACTTGTGGACTTTCTTCCTTGTTTTCCCAGTCATTGTTACCAAAGCGGTCCTGTGCTGGCATTCAAGAAAATCCTGTTTCCTCACTTTCCCTTCCAACTTCCTTTTTCTCCTATTTCAGATGGTCCCTTGCACCAGATCAAATGGATGAAACACATCACGACTTGGTAAGAAAGTTTTTATTTAATGCCATCATTATTTCTGTGCCAAATATTAGTTCAAATGTCACAATGCACCACGAAAACGCCCTCTAACATTCACCCAGAAACAGAACTATGAATATAAACAGAAAAAAAAATTAATTTGACACGCATATTGCCTAGGTTTTGAAGCAGAGAAGCAATTAAGAGCATGAATCATGTTGTGGAAGATAAAAACATGGGTGAAAACAGAAATACCCTGGGACTGGCTTCTGCTGAAAACTGCAATCTGTCTGTATGTAGGAGGCCTTCAGAGTCTCCTGCCAGTGATAAAGCTGCTTAAATCTGGGGGCAGAATTTTTGTTGATTCAGCAGTCTTAATCCACCGAGTAAAAGTGATGCCACAGAGTGCACTGGTTCACAGAAGTGTCCTCCTCTCCTCCACACGGAGCCAGGGAGTGGGGGATGCCCTCCGGTGTAATGTCACCAGCTCGGGACCATTACCGCTGGGAATAGGAGCGTGCAGCAGAAATAATTGATGTCATGCACTGCCATCTGCTGTGTCTCTTCTCACACTACCACACAAAACCCAAGCCTGGAAGATATGGAGCTTGGAACAAAGCTATCACTGCACCTCGTTCTCATCGAGCTTCAAGAAGGGATTGCATAAGGTTATGGAGAACAGATAAAATGCACAAGTGGATACAAAAGGTGTATATGTCTTCTAAAGGTCCCAAGTTTTGTACAGCAAAGGACACTGTCCGTATCCTTTCTTTTTGAAAACAGGTATTTGATGTGTACGAGCACATTAATGAGTGAAAGCATATATAGACTAGAACAACCTTCAGCGTCATAAGATACTTTAAGAATATGTGGGTGTGCTGCTGACTTTTATCCTATCTGAAAATTTATGTTAACCCCTCAGAAAACCTGTCAAATGTATTTGCATATCTTCCAGCTCAGAATCTCCCCAGGACAGTAGCTACACTATATTTATAGATAAAAAGCTAGTTGATAATCTGAGGGAGCAGCTGGCCTTTTGAAGTGCTAAGAGCAGACCACAAAGTGCTGCATGGGAATTGAGTGAGAAAAGACATTGACTCAGCACAGTGCAGGACTTTGTGAAGGAGATGGGATTTTTGTCATGGAAACCTTGGGAATATTTGCGCCCCTACCCCACTCCTGCCAATTTCAGTAGGACAAATCATGGCATCACATTGTTCTCTCTGTAAAACAGGTATAATCCAGTGGTACCTTAGTGCATTATGTTGTAGGTCTCCTTTCTCCAAAAACGGCAGAACAGCTGTTCATTTAAAACCTATTCCTGCTTTCCATATAGGTCCTGTAACCTCTCCAAACAGACTACCATGGATCTAACCCATAGCATGTTATGTAGTCCCACCTATTTTTACCTTCTTCTTGTTATTTTTCTCTAACTGAACATTGTAATGGTATAGAATTGGAATGATATGGAAGAATTCCTATTGAAACATAAACATTTCCTTACCTATACCACCCACTCTGCTTGGTTCTACCAGACTTCAATCTTACTTTTGCATCAGAGCAGTGAAGGTTAAGTGATGAAAGCTGATTCAGCATGAGCTAAGAACGAGTGATAATTTTAAAGCTATCATATTTTCATTATTCTTTCTAATATTTCTCCATTATGTCTTGGTACCTCAATGCCTGAAATCTTCCACATTATTTGACACTTTTACCAGGGTTTATACAGGTGGGTTTGTTTCTTCAGTCAAGCACTAATGACTCTGTGTGGACAATAACAGGTCCAATGATGTTGGTACTTTTTTCAGTTTGTGGGACATGGCATTATCAGACTTAACCTAGATACATATGAACTACAAGAAACTGCTATCCAAGGGTGTAGAATGGCCTGGCAAACCATACCAGGCGAGTTATGTGCAGCTTTTATCAGGATGGAGCTGTGTATAATGTATAGGCCCACAAGGTGTACCCGGAGTCCATTGCAACGCAGTATTGTCATCATTCCTCTGGGATTATCACACTTGCAGATATGGAAACATTGAAAGGCTGATATAGAACTCAAAATTATCACAATAAATCAGTGGCTCGGTCCAACAGAAGTATAATATTCACAGGAGACGAGCAGAATTTACTGTAGTTAGGTAAGGACTGTCAGCCACACAGGTGCTGGATGGCAGATGACTAATCAACTCTGAAAAAAAGGAGCTGGCAGTTACTATGGATCACAAGCTGAACATGAGCCAACAGCATCATGCTACTGAAGAACAGAGAAACATCACACTGAGGTGAAAAAATAGAATATTAGTCTGCAACACTGGCAGGATCATCTCTTTGTCCTACACAGCTATGGCCAAATTTCAACTGGGGTATTGCATTGTGTGCTGCTCATAAAGAAAACTTCCAACTTCTGGGGTCCCCAGGAGACTGATGACTGAATGATGTCTGGAACATAATCTGTGAAGAAGAAAAGAGGATATTTGACCTGTTCATCCACAGAGTCAAAAGGAACATGAGAACACTACAACGGGTGCCCAGCGAAACTATGAAATTGCTGTCTTTGAGGATTTGCAACACCTGATTGAATGAGGTGTGACTCACCCTGCAGTCCAGCAACTTGAAAATCCTGTAGGACTGGAACACTTCTCCTGTGAAGATGTGCTGAAAAAGTAAGGTATATTCAGCCTGGAGAAGTTTGTAAGACCTCAGAGCAACCTTCCAATACCTTAAGGGGGCCTACAACCAGCCTAGAACCAGAAATGAACACTTTATCAGCAACTGTAGTGATAAGACAAGGAGCAAAGGGTTCAAAATGAAATAGGGGAAATTCAGGTTAGGTAAACAGAAAAAATTCTTTGCAGTGAGGATGCTAAACACTGGAAGAATGTTTCTCAGAGAAGGTGTGAATGCCCCATCCCAGGAAGTGTTCAAGGCCAGGTTGGATGGGGCTCTGAGCAGCCAGGGCCCCATCTCATAGTGGAATTAGAGATGGGGTTGGAACTAGATCACCTCTTATGTTACTTCCAACCCAAACCATTCTATGATTCTATGATCCTATGGCATTGGGAGGAAGGGCTCCAGGTCTTTGAGTTTTCAGGTAGAGGTCTGTTTGGATTTTGAATGTTCAAAAAGTCTCTGGTGGCAAGAGCAACTCCCTTGCTAAGCAGAGGTACTTGCAATAGAGATTTATACCAAATTGCACAAGTGAAATCTATGCAAACTCTCGCAACAGACACCCCCCAGACAGGAGTTTTATTGAAAATGCTGACTGCAATACCCATTAAATACTCCCTTGTTTCTACCTCAGTTAGTAACCATTAACAGTAAGGGAACTTCTGCCCTCATAGGACATAGCCCTAGAAAGAATTTACCACACTGGGTTTTTCATTCCTTTCCCTTTTTTCCCCCCTCCAAGGTAAAATCTCTATTTTTTTTCTTGTTTTCTGCTGATGGCAGGCTTTATCTTTAAAGAAATCTGTTCCTTATAGTTAAGGTATTTAGTTCTATTGTGTATGTGCTACATTCCTTGTTGTTAAAAGTCTCTTTCAGAACCCAGTGGCTGACATTAATTTGTTGGTGTTGTTTTTTAAGATCATTGCAAAAATATTTCTTTGGGGGCTGGGGAATGAACATATGTAAAAAATTAAACTTTAGAAAAATATCCAAGAGCAGTGGTCGCTCGGTGCTGGCATAATGCCAGCCTTGACACTATCTCTAACTCACTGGCAAGCTGTTTGCACGGATATTTCTGATATAATTTCCTTATATCCATCGCAAATTTCCTTTTTGTAAGGTGTAAGGTTCTATACTACAGCTCTGGGAGCTATATTAAAGGATCTTATTATAGGACAGAAACAACAAGATAGCTAGAAAGCTGGAGTGGAAGCTAAATATTTATAGGAAATCCAAAGGGATTCCAAAGAGATTGCCTTTCAGTGGTTTCATGTATTATGTATGTTAAAAAACCCATCTGTTTCCCAATAAGCATACCAAATAATATAACAGAATTTGGTTAAATAAGAATACCCCCAAACATAGGGGGCAAATTCCTCTGTATAAAGATCCCTCTTGTCTTCAGCAAGTCAGCATCAAATACCATCAAATACCACCTCACTCTTTTGTGCCTAGATTACCTCTCTTACTGGGGACAGGTATAGCACACAGTTGCTCACCACAGAGCTGCTTAATGGGGATGGAAGGAGAAAGGCAACAAAACATGAAAATTTTTTCCAAATGGGATGAAGATGTGCATTTTCCTAGATCAAGTATACAAAGATCTAAAAGAGACACTAAGCTACTGCTCTAACTGTTGAATTCAGTGCCTAGAGGTGGTGAGAATAAATGCAGCCAAAGGTCTATCTGCAGCATAGGCAAAAGCCTTTAAGGAGGGTGGAAGCTCATGCCGCAGTTAACACAGCCTCTTGCAAAAGCCAGGCTCTCACCTAGGTTTTAATGGGACCTGAAGGAAGCAGATTAAGTCTTTAAGACTGGATAAATTTGTGACAGAGAAAATGAGAAACGCATACTTTGGTTAACATAAGAAAAACAACCTTCTATATCTAAAAAATATGGAGAGATATTGCTCTAGATCCAAAACAAAGTGCAAGGCAAAGTGTTTCCCTCTGGGTTGTCAGCATCCTTCTTCAGCTATCCAGTTGTTTCGTATTTGAATAAAAAAAACCCACCATTTATTTATGTAGTCACACTGACACCAAGGCTTTCTAACAAATCTGTCCTCATGGTGCCTCTGCACTCCACCTGGTTCCACTTAAGCTCATTTGTGAGGAATGATACCCCACAGGGTGGTTCCCAGCAGTGCTGGTCCTTTCCTCACACAGCAGGGCCAGCTGCTCTCCTGCCATGTCAGGGCAGGCTGTTGCATGAGGTTGTGGTGCTGGACTCTGGCGATAGGCAGGAACTACAGCTCACAGTTTTGCCATTAGCATAATTTCAGACATCCTCAGCATGGGCACAGTAGCCTGGCAGTTTACGTCTCTGAGGTAAAGAAGTTGCTTCCAGCTTACCTAAACTTATTTGGTGATGTTGAACCAGTAAAACAAACCCTGAATAGCCTATTTTTTAACACTGTTCATGCCTCTGTATGCTAAATACTCTAAATACTGTGATGTTTACTGCAGGGAAGCTGAAATTATGGAGACACCATCAGAGAAAATGAAAGGAAAATATCAAAGTATGCATTAAAAAAAATCCACTTGACATGTTTGCAAATAGATTTTCAAAACTTTTCAAACTTTTTGTTGCTGAAATTATGGTTGTTGATTATTATCAGCCAGCATGTGTTTATCATGAGCAATAAGATCATAACAAAATAAGGCAGTTCTTAGAAAAGAAAATTAAATGTGATCAGAAAATACATCAAGAGAGGCTGATCCTCTTTCCAGAGAGTGGTTCCTAAGAGTAAGGGCAATAGCTTGCAACTAATTTTCCTTGTACATGTTCATCACCAGAGGGAAGCAGTTATCTGATGGTTGGTGTGCAACACAAGAAGACAGAGACAAGCCACAGATAAAGGGCACAGCTGGACAGGCACTACCCTTGCTCAAGTCAAGGCATTAGCCTGTAAGTGTGGATCAACAAGGTGCAAGACCAGGGACAGGCACAAGTTTAACCCAGCTCAGGCAAGGACCAGCTTAAACATAGCTTCCAAAGCAAGGTGGGGGAAGCTGCAAACAAGACTTATTTTGAATGAAGTTGGACCATGTCCCCTGCAGCTGCCAGACAGGATGCGCACCATGAAAACCTGGTGCAACTGCTGAAACCTCTGCTGTCATGGCACACAGGGGTAGATTTTAGGGTAGGGCATTGTGTATTGTTGGCATTGATGAAGCACTGTGAGACAGAGCTCACAAGCTTCCTGGTGGCCAAATGTTCTCAGCTCAAAAATATTTTGGATATGTCTCAGCTAGCATTAGTTCTTTTCCCTACTTTCTCATGCTTCAGCAAGAAATTCAAGTGTTCTAAGATATTGCAAGGAAGACTGCTCTAGTGCTTTGACAGCTGTGAAATTTATCGTGCTGTTTTCACAAATGGCTTGCCACAGCCTTTGCTCAGAAGATTTCCCAACTAAATTTTTGCAAACTCATGGGTCTTTGATAAGTATCAAATTACATATGAGCTTATCTCTAAGGAGCAGATGACCCCTTTGATATCAGTGAGTTTATTACCTGATGCAGGATTTACTAAGTGCTGCCACAAGAGTTCTCCACCCCTTCTCACTCTCAATGCATTTATATACCTTTTAATATATAAAAACTGGAACATACTGCTTATGAAGCATTCGGCTGCTCCATCCTAGAGAAAAATTTGTACTCCTCCAGGAATCTTTCTGTATATCTTTCATCTCCATCACAAGCAAACAAACTTTCATAGTGACTGCTGCCCACCAGGAATCAAGCAGTTGCCTCCTTTCATATATAAACAACAGTCAACTTTAATCAGCCTTTAATCTGTCAGTAGCCCCTCAAAAAGAAAACTACCCATTTATACTTCATTAATCATGTTTCAGCAGAGCAGGCCAGGATCTGCTAGTTCTGTGAGCAGAAACAGACTCTCTTGGGGGTTTTGGTTTGGGGAGTTTTCTTAAGGCCACAAAAAGGGAAAAAGCATGAGTAGGTGTGTGAACATGTGAGTGTGTGAGTGAGTTCCATAGGAATTTGCCAGCTGGAGGAGAGGCATTAATCTGCATTGCATTACATCACTAAGTAGATATTAGAAAGCATGACAGCCATTTTTTCTTAACCCTGCATTACATCTCTTCAGGCTGCATTGGACTCCACATTTTTAGAAAACCTCAAGACACAGAAACAGAACAAGAAAATAGAAAAGTTTTTAAAAACAAGTTTTAGAAAACTGACAGATTGCCTATTCTCATGACTGTTCATGTTTCTACTTTGCTTTTGGGGTCCTTAATATTTTGGGGGAAAGGAGTCCCTACAAACAATAGACTTGGAATCAACAGAGGAGAAAAATCTCATAAAACAGAGTGATGTCTTTCACTGGCATATCTGATATAGCTCCAGCAGCAGGATTGCATACAGACTCAACAGGTCATTTCCACAGGGTAGTGGGAGGCAGCTCCCCTGCCTCTGAACACAGACCATACCAACATCAATGACAGAGATGGTCAATAAAACTCATACCCTGAAAAATACCTGGTGCCTGCAGAAAGAAACTCACCTGAACCAATTTACATGCTGGCCTTAGGATGAGATGACTCACTACAGTTCAACAAGATAAATCCCACTTTGTTAACCTGAAAACTTGTACTCTTTCCATTGCAGTACCCTGTGAGCTGGTGGATTATCCCAAGAATCCTTGAACCACCCAAGCCAGAACATCACTGTTTGACATGCAAATGGCACTTGACACATCACAAAGACCTTCCCCTGTTCCTCTGCCAGAACGGAATCTAAGATTGACAAAGGAATGTCAGAAGTGGAATCATCTCTAGCCATACCATCAAAAGCATCCACCTCCACTCTCCCTAGGAGCAAAGCCCTTCAAAACAAAGGATCGGTCACAGCCAACTCAATAGGCAGTCTTTTAAGTTGTGGGAATCATCAAAATCTCATATTTCCAGTGATAATCTCTCTCTGCTAGCTGCCCACGGGGTCCAATTCAGAGGGAGAGTCACCATTCTGGTGACTTCCTTGCAGACAGTTTTGACAGCCCATCTCAGTGCAGTTTCCCTGCCAGCCCCAAAAGCTAGGGAGATGAAGGATGGCAGCACTGGCAGGCTCAGGCTGCACAGAAGGAGCTCACTTTCAGGCATGCATGACCTCATGCCTGGATGCCCTTGCAGCAGCATATCCATCTCTCACCCCCAGTGTCACAAACCCCCTGCTCTTTTAATCCAAATGTTCACATCCTCACTCTCAAGAGTAAGAAACCACTTATACCTGGGAATAAGTGATTTAAATCACAGACCATTTCTCACCTGATGGTTAATGCAGTCCCCTGCAAGATTCCTTCTTTTCCTCAAGCCTCCTACCCTGCCACCAGCTCAGGTAGGCACCACTAGCCCCTCCTTTTCCCCCAGACAGGCAAGATCAGACCTCAAGGCCCTGCTGTCCCAGCATCCCACTCCAAGCTCAGCCCTGTCATCCCCTATCTCTGCTCAGGCAGCCCAGCCCCTGCCTCCTCCCTTGTGCTGGTGGCACTGCAGAGGTACAGCCCAAAAACCCTGCTGGAACCCAGGTCTATCCACGTGCTGTTCTATCACTATGGCCTGTATCACTATCTAGCCCATCAGTACCTGCTAGAGCTTGCCACTCATTTTCAGACACCATTTCACATTAATTACTATTCTCTTACTTTGTTAACAGCAGTAAAACACTTTGATAGAAGTCACTTGGCGCCATGCTTTCATTTAAGTTCACCGCTGGTACTTCTGAGATGAACAGCTCAGAGTTTGCAGCAACAGGTCAGCTGAGAGCCATAGACCTGCAGATAGTCACATATTAATTTTTTATTATGGGAAATGGTGTAAAAGAGCTGACATTCGCTACTACTACATCTAAGAAAAAATGTAAACTGATGGAAAGCCAAAGGAAACACAGATGGGTTTTGTTTAATATGATGCCATATTGCAATTTAAAAAGGTCTTGTGCTGTGCTGTCTGACATGCTTCGCTTGGAAATGAAAACTTCTGGATTCCTCTCATTTCCTCTCTCTTAAGCTAATGGCAGCAAACATTTGAAGCAATTGCTCCCCCTAAGCTTCGCTCACTATTAAATTACAGACAATTTACAATGCAGGTCAGAGCCATGGAAGGCTGTTTCCATGCAGATGTTCAATGTGGCACCCTGCAGAAGCTAACGAATAAACAAAATTTTATAATTTTTTTTTTATTTATTTTTCTTTTTTTTCCTGACAAAAAAAGGCTAAGCTCCTGCAGACACTTTTCAAAGGGACTAACCCCCTGGCTAAAGACATTCTGAGCTGTGTGAAAAAGAACAGAACAAACTTTCTAATAGATATTTCAGAAGTGGTGGAAAAACCAAGAGCATTTGTCATGTTTGGAGATCTATATTCCTGTGCTCTGTGCAAACTGTGCACGTTATTTCTCCTGATCTTAGGCAGGATGCACAAGGCAGATTGAAATCCTAATGATGTTTTAGTTGTCCATATCCAAGAAATCATAGCTACAGTTAGGTACTGCATAACCATAAAGATATTCAAACTGCCTTCTCCAAACAATCCCTACTCAACATCCTCCCTTAAGTTTTTTTCACGGAGGGTACATGCTTGGCTTTCACTGGTGCTGCCATGCTTTGTGCTTGAGCCTCAGAACAGTTTTCAGTGTTGGTGACCCCTCATCTGTTTCCAAGGGTCCAACCTGCAGGGCACTTCCAGAGTGTGAGCACTCACTTCAGGCATGCCCACATCACATAGCAGCTGCTGTGGACTATTATTTCTCCTGAGCACTCCTGTTGACTGACACATGTCAGCCAAAGCTCTAATGACTCTTTCATAGAAGGGATTTTGATTAACAGTTCTGTCTCTTCAAGGTTTGTTTGTTTTTAGTTGTTTTTTTTTTCCACACCTAGCTATCTACCAAGTGTCTCATTGTCAGCCAGCCACCTGCACAGTAGGTTAACACTGACACTGATTGTCCAGATTTGCTGATAGCTGCAGCACTGAGATAAGTACTAAGTTGTCAGAGCTGACTCAAAGTAAGAGGTCACTTTCAAATAAATTTTATTAAGACTCTAAGATATCTCTGAAGGACGACAATCATATTTGTGAATTTGTGTAAGATTTGCAGGAAAATTGAGATGCTGGTATACCCAGTCATTTATAAAAGGTCATTAAAAATTTCCATTAGGGAGGAAGTAATTTGATTATAAAAGTTTGAGGGCATTTCATCAGAAGAAAATAAAGAAGTAATAATATTTAATATAAGATTAAAATTAGACCATTTTGCACCTCATGGGTGACATTTGACAGCTCTCCTAAAGCACTGCTGTGGACAGTTCACCTGGGAAGAATATCCTTAAACCATAATTCACTGAATCACACTGCTTAAAGAAAAGAAAGGAATTTCACCCGGAAATGAGAATTATATGAGCAGCTCCTCACAATCAGGAAAAGATAGCCCAACACAGAGAAAACAACATTGTAAAAATAGGCACATTCAGAAAATATTTGAGGCAGAGAAGGGAAGGGTTACAATGGATTACATATGATAAATGAGAACAAATTGAATGACCTGGTCCTTCACTAAATGGAAAAAAAAAAAAAAGATAGTAGCAGATGGCTTTTGCAAGGGCAATTCACTTAGTAGCTTATTTTTTATTTCAACCTTTCTGCTTCTATCTTCATTAAGAAAGTAAACTGGGCTCAGATGGCTGACACAATTAACATCACTGATAAAGTGGTAACAGTTCAGGCTAGAACAAAGGCGAGACAGAGATTATTTACCTATGATATACAAACACTTAGTCCCACTTCCCCTATCTCTAACAAACTCAGGGACCTGAATGAACTAATCTTTACACCTTTCAAAATTCATGGTGGAAAAGAGAAGTACCAGAACAATGCAAAAGCCCATTATAGTACCCACATTTGAGAATGGAGAAAGGACACAGAAAATATATTGTAGAATGAATGACATAAGAGTCATGCAAGGATAAATACTGGAAAATATAAATAAGATTTTTGAGACAATAGAGACATAATCAAGCTGATATAAATTCTTTCAACACCAAACTGTGAAAAATAACAGAACATGAATTCTCACTATGAAACTGGCAAAAGGAATTGATCTGAATCTTATATCCCTTTGTGCAAAGAGAGCAGTGGATAATGTAGTAATGCTACTCATCGAAACCACAAGATTTCATTTCCCATCATGAAATCAAGAAACAGAATCAGGGAATGAAGTGAAATGAACAGACTAGACATGACATATGCTGAAATAAAATGCAATTGAAACAAAGAAAATTTGAAAATGGAGTGCATACATTTAATTGCAATGGGACAACACGAGGTGAAGTGAAAAGGACTGTAGCATGCCAAAACCAAAACAAGACTCACTGAAATCTCCAAATCTGGGAAAGAATTGAAACAAACAAGCAGGAGAAGACATATGATGAAAGAAATGCAATTGATAAAAAGAAAATTCAAAATTCAAAAAGTGAATATTATTGAATAGAATGGGATGACATGAAGTGCAATGAAACTTGCTGAAATTATATTAATTGAAATCACAAGATTTCATTTCCTTTCATGAAACAAATATTGATTAAAGGAGAAGAAATCTTGAAATCAGGTAACAAAGAGAAACGAACACAGGGAAGAGGAATTATAATGAAATGGAAAAGAATCAAAAATAAAAGAAAATTCTGAACTGGAGTGAGAACTATTCAATGAAATGGAATGCCCTCTTCAAGTCACATATGTGCTGCTCAGCCTTTGTCAGCCTTAGTTGGCTTTGGGTTGATAAACTGAATGTACAGGGTGTCAAAGCCCATCACCAGTCTTCATTGTCCCTAAGAGAGATGAATGATCTGAGGGTCATAAAGACAGCAAACATAGTGAATGGAGCTTGTATGTTTGGGAGGTCCATGTTTTATTCCTAGTTCAGTCCGCAGTGTGTGCAGACAAGAAAAAGAACATGGAGAAAGGTAGTAGAAAATTCTGAATTGTATTAGTGATTTCCAGAATTTTAATTAGTGTTAACAAGTTAATTATAAGTGCATCAGAGTGGAATTATGCCATTTGCATTGGGAATTAAGTAATGTTGGTTTTATGACTGATATGAAATAGTCTGAGAAGCAACTCAAAAGTTTTCCATGTGGAAGGGCAATTGGTTTGCACTGTTGATACTGGTTATCTCCATTAGCTGTGTGATCATTTACCCTGAAGTGCTAGCACTTCAGCATGGTGGAAGTGATTACTTTGCTCAGTTCAAATTCCAATTAGAAATTGAGTGGTTTTATTCCTTTTCCATCCCTTTTCACAACAGTCTTATTTCTTGGTCCTTCCTACAGCTGGAACATGTCTGTATGTCAGCAGTGGGAGCTTGGCTTTATGAATTATCCTCTCCAGGCCCACTGCCTTCCCAAAGAATCCTCGTACCTCGGACAATAGACATGACACCAAGGAAAAGATAGTGTTTCATTGCACCATATAAAATAAATGAAACATGCTGTTAATTTTTAGTTTACAGGTATTTTAGTTAGCAACTGTATTTGTAGACCACTGTGTCCTTTCTTCAGAGTTCGAGGAGAGGCTCATAACCTAATCCAGCATACAGGGCAATGCAGATAGAGCCTTTGGTCTGAACTAGAATGAGAGAAACACACAAATAGGACAGCATATTTTCAGCAGGTTTTCCAGTCTGCACAGACTAACAATATCTCTAATGGCTGTTCTCTAATGGCTCTTCTGTAATTGCTCTTTCCAGCATGTTGTTGGACCCGTTGCTTTATCTCTTTATAAAGCTGTAAGAGTCATACCCATTTCTAGAAAAATGTTTCCACCAATTCTCCCAAGTAAAGTGATTTATTTTCATATTAACACTGTTACCTCTATCTAGCCAAAAGAGAAGGATACATGTTAGACCTTATACATGAGCTGGAGTGCAGCCCCATAACCTTGAACCAAGGAAAAGAGGTGGTGACAGTGAGGCCTCAGCTGAGCATTTTTCTGTTTTGTCTTTCCCCTCATTCATTCCTTTTGTAAAACCAATAAAATGCTTTAACCTGTCTCCCAAATTGCTTTTCCACACAGCTGAGAGGATGCTGTGGAAGCATTGCTAATGATATGGTTTGCCTGAAAGTGCCTGAACAGATGATATATCATCTGGGGTAGTCTCAGATGAGCTAGTATCAAAGATGATTCATTAAATTGCAGTGGGAGAGAGAAATATATTAACCCTTTGTCACACTCCAGTAAACCTTCCTCTATAAGATTTTTGTTTTAAAAACAAGGAAGAAGATGTAAGGGTGAGAGAGCAGGTGGTAGGGGCAGGAATTTGGGACTGAATGGGATACAAGCAAAAAATACTCTGGAGCATTAATACTGACCCAGGAAAGAACTACTGAAATCCAGTTGTAATAAGGAGAGCACCACTAAGTAGAAAAAGGCACAAATTGAGAGTTAATAAAAATATTAAGAATAGTCACACTACAAAGATCTTACATGACACAGAGAGAAATAAAAACTGTTTTTCTAACATAACCATCGTTGCTTGCATGTTCCCCTTGTCCAGAGCTGCCAATCTCCTCTTCCAATGATAATATGTAGGCACAGATTCAGTAACACAGACAGAAAGACCATGTCAGCAGGAAAAAATGGTATTTCATTATTCACTTGGTTGTGTTACTCACCAGATTAGAAAACAAAAGAGAAAATTTATTAAAAAAAATCCATATAAAAATGAAACAAAAAAATCCACAAATATTTTGTTGTTGTCAGTTGAAATTCTTCACAGTTACAGAAGCAATTTAAGGGTTTAAAGAAGCTTCAGTGCAAAGAAATTCTTGACAGGTCCATATCTGGGAGTTTTAAATAAAAATTCAACCCTCAATAGCACAGAAATTAAAACATGCCAGATGTTACCGGGATTTGACATAGTTCAACAAGGGTAAAGTTACAAGTTTATTAACTACAGCAGCTGGTGTTGAAGGATTTGCAATTTTTTAATGTAACATAGAGTTGGTGCATGTAAGCACACAAGGGACATGAAAAAATGTTGTGAAAGATCAACAAAATGAGAACTCATTTAAAAAAATGAAAGAATGTGAAGTGTAAGGGGTGTGTAATAAATTAAACGAACAGCAGAGGTCCTTGTTAAACAGCCTGCAGCTATACAAAGATGAAGAGATGCAATAAAGGATCATTTATTTAGTTTGCCAGCAAAGATTTTTTAAGAGCTTTTCTGAACTACAAAATCTTTTGAAATTATGCCACTTGTAATTAAATCCATTTCCTTTGGACTGAATAGAATTCGGGCCCTGTAGAGATGTCCCTAGCTCACACATCTCCACGGCAGAGGTCCTGCCGTGAGTCTGAGCTGGAAATTGGCAACACTGGGGAGGGACTGCTCTCCAGACATGCTCGTGAGCCCATCTTGCAACCTATTCAGAAAACATTTACATGGGTGATTAACTTATATTTAAGCAATTTTATTAATTAACAAGGTGGATATAAAGTTACATCTTCAGATTTCACAACTATGTTTGTCTAAAATAACACAAAAGCACCTTTGACACCTATTAGTTTCTTTTTTTTTCCTTGACTACTTGAGAAAAAGGGTATGTAGAGTGGTTTTGTTTCAGGGAAGGTGGAGTTTTTCAATTAATAGCTTTTAGGAACAGCAGGCCTTGCTGAGGCATACTACTGTGCAGATGGTGGCATTTAAAATGTAATTTAAGTTAAATGTAAAGGCAAAAAAGAAGAGCATGGGTTTGTTGATACTACATAAACCAGATTGCATTCCATCTGTCTCCATTGCATGTATATGCAGATAGATCACTTTTTCATGGAAAATTATATATAGATAAATACATTCCTGGCATAAAAGCATCTAAGAGTAGCAAAGTAGAGCAAATACAAGAAAATAACTTAGTAGAAGTGTATAACAAAACTATGTCAGCAGGATGGAAGCCCAGACTGCTACCAGCCTAAGCTTCAAGTTCTGCAGTCTGCATTTCACTTTACGGCATTCCCAAGCCATCACCATTTGAGGTTCAAATTTTACACACTTTAGGATTTATCCCTCCCAGCCTTTACCGGCCCAAGAAGAGAGAAAAATAGCACTCAGTTCTGGTAAATTCTGGCAACATTTTCTTCAAAATCTGGAAGGTTAGAGCACACATGCCATGGATGGTAGTGACAGTGCAGCTTGTCTATTACTAATTGCTTTTCCTACCCAGTGAAAATCTGACCAAATTCAGTCAAGTTACAGAATCTTCAAAAGCACTGTTTGTGCATGTTCAATAGAAGCCATGTTTGCCTTTGCACCTGAAGAATCTGAAGACCACACAATGAGGCATAAAGCTGCACTACTCAGCTGCTCTAGAGTTGGTCCAGGAACCTCACCTGAGGCAGATTTCTACATGTTTTCATTGGTCCTCCTGCTGAGTCTACGTAGAGAAGAAGAAAATGCTTAACTCCATGATTTAAAGAGAGATTGGTACTACCCATGCCTGAGCAGCCACTCAGAATCACAGACATTTCCATCTCAGCCTCTGTAGCTGTTTTGTGTTTACAGAGCTGGTTCATCTAGCCAAGCTGTTACACAAACACAGTTTCTAACTCTGAAAAACCCATATTCTTGAGTAATGAGTGTTACAGAAAGCCCTGGAGAAATAAAATGCTTAATAAACCTACAGCATGCATTTTAATGGTGTAGGATTGCACACAGTGACTTCTATTATGGTGGTGCTTTTGAAGGGCTAAGTAGGTGCAGAGCTGCGTTGTGCTGAGTTCTGTGGGTGGGGTTCCCCCTCCCAGTTAGAGGTATATGTATGTCAATTTATAAACTGGTCATCATCCTGATTCCCTAAGACAACACTGTCCCAGTCCATTCAGACAAATTTATGCCCACTTAGGAAATTATGCAGACCGAGTCCTGGAAAGTACAGTTTCACATATGAATTTTCCCACCCGTGTTTTCAGGCACAGATGCTATGATGAGGTACTTCTGAATAAGAGACAGTGATTATACCAAAATTTGCAGAAACTTTTAATAGTCAAATAAGCTCAGGAAACCACCTTTAGAAATGAAAAAAATGTTTTTGTGTACCAGAATATGAAATAATTACAAATCAGTTTAGCTTTCTTTTTGTTTCATATCACTCTAGACAGAGAGAGGAAACATGTTAAGAGTTGGAGTGACATTACACAGCATTTAGAAAAAGTGTCAGTGACATTCTCAACAATCCCATTTACCATGCCTAAGTCTGCAGAGTGGTTTACATTCACCCACAGTGTGTGCTTTCCAGCACAGGAGTTAGAATGAACTGTCTCTCTGAAGTAGCAGCCTCATTATTACCTAGTCAAATTAGGTTTGATTCACCACATCTCCAGTACAACTGCATCTCTAGTAAGCAAAAATACACAACGATGTTCCATTTTTCCACTCAGTTTGCATATGCTAAGTGCTGACATTTTTTTTACTGTCACTTTTATTTTCTGTTTCCAAAAATTCTGTCATTCTGCTTTTATATTAAAACCTCACATAGAAGATTTCTCAAGTTTCAGAGTACTCCCCTGACAATATGCAAACACAGAAATACCACATGGGTCCACTGCCAGTGGGTTTAGCCAGGAACACTTCAAACAGGATGCAGAGCAAATATCTGAAAACAATCTCCCATCTATCAGTGTTTTATATAACCAAGCAATCTGTTGATTTTCCAGTGAGAAGCTAAAGACCAGTGAGTGAAGTGACAACCTTTGCTCCACATGCCATGCCTTTAGCAGTGACTTACCACCCCTATACCCTATACCAAAGCATGCTCTGCCAATTAATCACACAGTGATTTATGGTTGCTACACTTAAATCTTGGAAATCTGCCACATGTGTAAGGAAATTACAAAGGAAATTGCAAACAGATTCCCATATACATTAGTGTCTATTCTCCCAAGATGTTTGGGATTCTTGAGTTTAGAAAAAGCTGCAAAATTGAAAAATTCCTGATTCTTCCAATACACTAAGGTTTTGCAGAAAAATTTCACTTGCAAGAAATAGCTTTCCTTTTGGATTTCAATATTATCTAGCAGGGGTAGACACATTTCTACATGATACCGTTTTCTGTATCCTTATTTATTCCTGAATGTTAAACATCACTCTAGCACCTCCCTCACTTAATGTGGTGTTACTTTTCCTGTTTCCAGGGTGGCTGCTAGAGTTTTCCCGCAGCTGGACCAAGCGTAGGTGGTGCATGGACCCTTCTGGGAATTCAATTCAATCCTCCGAAACGTTCACTGCTCTTTGTTCCATATGCATGGCACCCTCCAGCCAGGACTCTCCCCTGTAACTACAGAACTCCCAAATCAAGGCACGAAACTCTTCTTCGTTCAAAAGACTATATTTGTTGCCAAGGAGGATCCAACACAAAGGCAGAGAATTCAACTTGGCTTGTTTTGGCTTTGTTTTTTTTTTTCCTTTTTTAATCAGGTTGTACTGCCACAGACATAAACAGCAAGAGCTGGATCCGAATTTCTCCCCACTATGTCATTTTCCCCCTTTAAAAATAATCATCTGATGCATGATTTCAACAAGAACAGAATTTGATTGTGCCAGAGGAGTGATGGAAGACTATAATGTTAAACTGAAGCCTAGATAATTAAGGGGGGAAGCTTTATTTTATCAAGTGGCACCTCACTCTTTCAAGCAACTATGCATTTATTGTTATGGCTGCTTTTTCTGAACTTAATTAAATCAACAAGATCCCATATAAGCTTGCACAGCTGTATTGCCTTCCTGCAGTTTCAAATATTTTTATAATCTTGGGTGGAGCGTGGGATACCAGGTGGTTCAGCAGCTAACTCTGAAAACAGACGATTTTTTAAAAAGTACATAATCCCAAAGTGGAAATAAACATTTCTGCATTCCCATGACTAAAGAATCCTCTTTTATTCTTTACAAAGCAGCAATCAGAATACAGACTATTAGCAAAATAAAACAAAACAAAGTTCACTGGAGGGTAGGATAAGGATTTTTTAATGTTTCCTGGAAATAAAGAAGATAACATTTCTTCCTTTCTTTTCCCTATGTGAATAAAAAGAATGCTGAAATAAAAAAATTTTATCATAGAGCAACTTCTCCCTTGATGTTAAGAAGTGACACAGGCCTTGTAAAGCAGGTAAATATGCTATCATTTTTAAGTAGATCACTCTTTGAAGTACTCAGTATTTTGGGAAGGGAGAGGAGGAGAAACCACTGAAAGATTGGGAAATGTTAAATTATTTTCAAGCTGTTTAAACCTAAAAGGTGTTCACAAACACCCAGATGGGTTGTAAAACCAGATAATACAGTCGTAAAGCACCTCTAGATCTTTGTTTCACTTCTTGTGATTTTCTCAGTAATCTAACATTAAATATTAACTAGTAGCCAAAAATAAATAAAAATTACTGCTAGGTCCCAAATAGCTTTCTGCTCAGTCTGTGGTAAAATGGGGTTATTGCAATGATTGAAGAGCAGATGAAACCTTTGGTAACTATGACGAATCTCTGTTGTGAGTTAGCACCTGTTTGCTACAGGTTCTATTCCCCCTCAGTCAGGTCCCACAGTGCAATATGCAGACCTTGCGCCTAAGAATGCCCCTTCTGAGCAATTTTTAGCAGCCCAAATATGCTCAAAGCTCAGCTATCAAAAGCTGTTCCTACAGTATCGTGCTGGGACAGCAAGAGAGTCCTCCATAATTTATTTTCATATTATTCTTATCACCCATCTTTGACATTTTCTGTCTCAATGTCAAGCAAGATGTCTCCTTAGAAGAACACTCAGCACTGCAATCAGCAGCAGGCTGCAGGTGAAGAAGGAGGCATTTCCTGCCCATGGGGGAGCAGGAGAATGGACTGTTCCTGCAGGTTAGATTTGCTGGTCAGCAGCCTGTGCTGGCTCCATGGCTGGCTCTCACACACTGCAGAAAGTCAGGTCATTGGTACAAGTCACGGCTGTGCACCCCCAGGCCAGCCTAAGAGGTTTTATAGTCTCATTTGAAGAAGCCACCAGTCGTTGTTGATTCCAAGTTCTGCAGTTGCCATCAGCCCTCAGCCTTCCTCCACTTCCAAACACCCACAGAAAAATTAGTACTAAAGCCCTGCCAAAACCTCACAGACTGCTGCCATCAAAGCCAAGCAGTGGAAACTGCTGAGGGAGACAACATTCTACATGTTTTGGTGCCAAAATTCAAGTGTGTAATAACTAGAATTGGGAATGTAGTCTCCATTTTTTGCCATCTCTCAGAACTGGGCATCTCAGAAGGGCAACCCCAAGCAGCTACCTACCCCTGCCTGGAGAGAATGCCTACCCAAGGACTGTAGTTTGCTTTCTACTGTCTCATTGTCAGTGAACAAAGAGGTGAGGGGAAGGAGAAGGTATGACCACATGAAAACCAAACAGCAGATTTCCTTTCCCACTGGGCCCCCAAAGTTATAGACTGCCAGGGATTCTTCCTTTCAGCTTCATGCCTCCTCTGTTTCCTTCTGTCAGAGCATCAGATGTACAACTCAGCTCTGGAATGCCATGCACCAAAAATGCCACATGTCAGAAATGCCAGAATGGATATAGGACCTTACCACTTGTGCTGCACTTCACTTCTACCTCCCTCAGCATGAGCAGAAGATTTTACCTCCTGCAAGAAAGAAGCTATGGGATAATGGCTATTTGTATTAACAGCTCAAAAAACAAACTCGTGAGACTTTGTTTTGGCTCATATCAGTTTTTCCTCAATGTGTTCCCTTGTTGCAGAGAAGGGCAGCTGCTGTTACTAAGAAATTAGCTATACCACATTTTCAGCTCCAGTTTGTGGCCTAAAAGTAACCACTGTAATTACTTTGGCTGTGACATTAACAGTTATATCATTGTTACTTAGTGGTTACCTTTTGCTAATGGGTTAAACTAAGTTTATAGATCAGATTTTAATATCTATAAATATCTGTTCAAAACAGTTTTCTTCTTCAGTCCTGACAGTGATGCTCATGCTGTGTCAGAGGTGTTGGAGGCAACCTGGGTAAGGACAGTCAGGATGCTTTAGTCCAGTAATTGTGTATATCAAGAGCACTGAAGATGCACACGACAGCTAATTTTTGTGATGAAGACTGAACAGAGCTGTGGGGGACACCTGCACGGATTTACCTACCCAGAAACCTTACCATTGCAACAGGTGTAAGAATCGGTATGAATCAAAATTCCATGATCTGAAGTTATATGCCTAATTTCAGTTCTGAACAGAGCTGTAATATCAGTGCTATTAGTATTCCCCATGCCTATGTAATGGAGAAATTAGTTACTTTTTTATTCTTACGTCAAAATAATCTCAGCTCATATACTGGCAGATCTGTTCAATTGTCTCCATCGGAGCTTTTCCCAGGGCTGAAAGTGTTCCAGGTAGCTGCTGAATACTAGTGAGATGTTCCAGTTTTCTCAAAATTAGTTTTTCTTTGTTCAGATCATATCATAATCTGTTCAAATACAAATTAAAGCCTTCCAGAGAAGTAATTCTTCAGTTCTGCCATTCTAGACATATGGCTGGCACATCTTTCTATACCTGTTCTGGGAAGTAATGTCCACAGTTTTATATCCAGAAAATTGAAACTATTTAATTTTATCACAGTTTATATTTACTTTAGCTTACTTCACCCTTTCACTTTTTTCTTTATATTGCATTATTTTTTTATTTTATTTTAAATTCAAAATTGGTTGTTTTCCACAACTATTTCAGCACCACAGCAGACCGTGATGGAATATTTCCTAGTTATCACAGGATATGTAATATAAGACACAGGATTATTAAATTTTCACCTGCCTATGCATTTAGATTCCACCTTCACTAGTTTTAACTCTCACTACTACTCTTTTGCCAGGTCGTCTGGACACTAATGGAACAGTAATACCTTGCTTTAATCACAGGAAAACAAGACTTTGGGAAGAAAAAGGAGATCATTCAAACATCACCAGGAGGCTCTAAATGTCAGCTCTAAACCAGAGGTAAAACAGCTGACAGAACAAGCAGTGTTTGCTTTAGAAATCTACTTAAATCTCTCCTGGATCTGTTCACTTCTAGTTCTTCGCTAAGACTGCTGGACAGCAGGCATCAGTATTTGACTCTTTCCTCAATATTTGCAAATATATATATAAAAGTCAGAGGATGATTCTTTCAGAGATGCTTCTAAATCCATTCCTTTTGTGTTTACCAGCCTGGGACATCTTGCAAACAGGTTTCCTTGTACAAAACACAATTCAGTTGTATGTGGGAACTGCTAGCTATGAACAACTTGGTGTGACTGAAGCAGCTGGTTTTCATTACCAAGATAAGCCTGATAAACACTCCTGTTAAACCTAGCACATATGATCTCTACAGGTCACAGTAGTTACCAGTGGTCTTTTTTATTTACAGAAATAATATTTGCACTGGCTTACCCATAATGCTATGGGTAGTTTGGGAAATGAAATCCTCACAAAAAACAACAGAGCTGCTGCTCTCAAAACTGAATCTCTTGTGTATTTTAGAACTTAAAAAAAAAAGAAAAGAAAAATAGAATACTAATTTGTAATGAAAAATTGTGTCACTGTGACTAAAAGATGTAAAAGGTGTTATCTCAGAGATGGGACATGAAGATGTACAGGCTACACTGAAACAATACTTTAAGACAGCAAAGTCAAACATGAGTCACCTGAACTTAGCACATTTTTGCACATCAATTAGGATACTGCTTCTAATTACAGAAATGGATAACAAGCTTGTCTGTGCTCGTCCAGTACACTAGAGGATGGTGTTCATTTAATGAGCATCCCACTGATAATTTGTTTTCTTCTTGTTATTCACTATCTGGGCCTCAGATTCATGTACAGCATGCTGTTCAGTTGTTCGTTTTCCCGATGGGTTTTTCCACAGGCTTGGCACAGCATCTGAGTGATTCATAAGTGGCATCCTTACATGTTGTGAGAACGTGGCTGTATTTTACAAACAGGAATCTGAAACAGAGAGATATCCACAGGAAAAGTGCCCGCTGATTTTGCAACACTTGTGATTGGAAAGTAGTTGCATAAATTCTTAATGAAAAAATACCCTAAGAATCAAGAGGTATCAAATGTCCCTGGCTACTGGCAGCAGTCCTTTGGAACAGGGCACTGGGGAAGCAAAAAATTGAGACAAGTTCAACATTTGATGAGAAAAACACAAGGAAAATAAACCCATTGAGGATTATGTGATATAAAGATGACAACACTTGCTCAGAAGACTGTTCAGCACTAATTTTTGGAGTCAAGAAAAATACCACAGAGAGGTATTACTATGTGACACTTGTTGTTGTATGATTTCCAGCAAACCTTCTCTTGGCCATAGCCAGAGGCAGGATGCAGGGAGACATGGATTATTGGTCCTGGTCTGGCACAGCCATTCCTATCTCTTCTTTTAAATAAAACCTGTGTGAAGAAAAGTCCTGAGTTTGGCCTAAGACTCCACATGGCTCCATAGAGCCTCATCAGTTATTAGGAGGTTTTTTTTATACCCAGTAGCAATATGTTTGACAGAAGGTGGATGATATATTTTAAGAGGTCGCTGGAATTCAAAGAGGCAACCAAATATCTATGATTGATAAGGTCTTGGCCTAAATGATGCAGGTGATTAACAGACTTTGGCTTTCAGAGTTCAGTTTCCTCAGTAACGCCTCTGTTCTTGAAAATACTGGCCTTTGGCTTCCTATAAAGTCCCACAAAAATGCACTAGCTTTTGGTCACATAACTGGACAGTGAAACAGGAAAAGGAAACAGAAACAGGAAACAGAAACATTAAATCGTTACACTTTTCATGCAACCTGACACATCATTCAGTACTCCTAATAACATAAAATTAATGGAGTTAACATATGTAGCTTCTTTTAGGTAGGCCATGTTTATCTCACATTTTTCCTGTCAGAAGTCACTAGGGGTTTTTTTATTCTTATATTTTATTTCTTTCCTGGTATGCACTAAAGATTTGACATCTAGCTATCATCATGAATCATACATAGAACTGAGAATCCATCACCACATACTGGCAGAATGATCTGTTGCCATTTTCTTGGAATGTCAGTGTGTCACCTTGTGTTTAGGGAAAGATGATTTTGATGCTATATCTCTGGTTTCACTCTAAAGCATATTTGCTTAGGAAAAGTATTTTTGCCTTTCTTTGTCATACATACATTCTTAGAGCCTTTGAAAAACAAGAACACCAGCAAAATTTTTCTACACGTAATTCTCCACTCCCTGCATATCTGTAAGTACAATGCAATAAAAGACTGACCTCAAGGCATTTTCTAATGAGTCAATGCTGTTTCTTTCATTGCTGAGAAACATCACTGTCGAAAACAAGTTGATGGAAGGATTTGCTTTGAAAAAAATTAGTCAGGAAAGGTTTATAAGTCTCAGAATGTGATTTTAGGTCTGAGAAGTCTCCACGCCAGAAAAATACTGTCCTGGGAACAAGGAAAGAGCAGTAAGGAGTAACATGAGTAACCCATACTCTAGGTATGACTTTGGATGTGACTACTGCCTGTGAACCCTTGTCTCCATACAGCAGTTCCATATGGTAGAAATCATTAAATGAGGATGGGGAGGCAAACAGATTTTACAGCTTGCTGGTCCCAACTTGGAGACCCCATAGCAAGTCCTAGCTCCTTATCACAAAGGGAAAGCTAGAACAAGGTCCTGAACCTGGCATTTAGAGTTCCAGATGAGTGTCCTGGCCAACAAATTGTTGTTTCTTTGGGTTGATCTGGGTAAGGCAAAGTGGTTTTGTGGAAAGGGGCTTGGGAAGAGTTGACCTCTTCTAACTTTTGAAAACCTCTGAAATGTATCTGTTTCAATTTTCCTCTGAAAGGCAAAAGTTCAGAAACCACAGTAAGTCCTGCAAGATGAGAGAAGTATCCCCCTTCTGCCAAATTTCCCCTTCTCTCCTGGGGTCCAGCAGAACATGGCAGATCCATGCAGGTTTATACCTACAGAAACATCTTCTTGACTGGAGTTCTAATGCATGGGTACACACACTCCTTCTAGGTCAGATTTTGAAATAACACACACGATTGAAATAACATCTTCCACATGATTTCCACCTGAAAGGACTGATTGAGACATACCTTTCTCCACCAGTAGGAACTTTCTCATGTTACAGCCAGCAACTCTTTCATGTAGGGGGCCTGAGGACAAAGGCTAGAAGACAGGTCTCCTCAGCTGGGAACACCATCTCCTAAGGACTCATCTGTACTAGTAAAGCACAGAGGGTATGGACCCAGCCTGTGTAGTATGACCATTCATTTTCTTTAATTATTATCATGGTTCATGAGTAAGTTTTGGCTCTTCTTGCCATGGTTTGGAGAATAGCACAAGATACAGACTTATTTCAACTGTTTTTTGGGGTTTTTTTTTGGTTTTTTTTTTTTGGTTGGTTGGTTGTTGTTGTTTGTTTGTTTGTTTGTTTGTTTGTTGGCTTTTTGGGATTTTGGGATTTTTTTGAATGTTTGATAGAGACCTTGACCTGTGTGAATTGGGGTGGAGACAACAGTTGACCTACAAGGCACGAAACTCTCTGCACCATCTTATAATTAAGGCATTCTCCTGCAAAATAAGACTTTCAGATATGAATCCCATCAGGCACAGGAAAGATTTAAGCTTGGATCTGCTGTAAAGATAAATTGTCTTAGCAGGGAGTCTGGGCACATACAGACAGTGGCTTCATTTCAACTGTCCTGCAGGCACAACATTTTCATTGGATTGTGCCATGTTGAGCCTGAATGCAAAGGGATTTGACAAGGGCTCCTTCCCAGAGCTGGCAGCATGGGATAAGTGCACACAGAACTGGCACAAAGACAAAACTCTAAGTCCAAGCACACAAATCCCCAGGGACCCATCTGTACCAGTAAAGCAAACAGGGCATGGACCCAGCCTCTGGAGCTGGATCACTCATTCTCATCATTAATATATTACCACAATGGTTACTGGTCCAATATAAATATGTTAATGTCACACTTTTACTGTCCAGGAGAGTGAATATTTATTGCTGCTAGAGCCCAGTGCTGTACATTGTGACCAGACACCATCAGGTAACCATTTAATTTTCTGCCCACGTTAGAAACCAGAGTGGATTTGTAAAATGGAGTGTGTTGCAGCTCTGCTTATGAGTGCTGCAGTCATTCTTCCTCAGCTTATCCTGGCACTTGAACATAGACTGAATATCCCATTACTGCTGAAATATAACATTAATAAACTCTGAAGAGCCAAACTGAGGGCATAATTCCTCCACCTACAAAGCTTTCATACACATGTTGGAGAAAAGCTTTCTTTGTGTTGGTACAATAATCCACTTCGCAATTACCAACAGCACAGCAGGCTTGCCTAATTGAAGAGATAATGTCAGTGGAATAGTTTCCTGCTGTAAAATATTGTAAACAGAACTGTGTAGAAAAAGTAGTCATTTTGAGCTCTTTTTTAGGGGTGACTTTTTGTTTGAGTAACTGTCACTGTTGCACAAAAACATCGGCATAGAGAAACAAAGAGCAGATGATGTTTGTTTCTTCTACAAATTAACAATTTACTGAAATTATGAATCTCTAAAAAAATGTAATCAAATTTTGTCTCATGGTGTCCCTATCTCTCATATGTTTCACCTGGAGCAATAAAAATTCGGCAAAATAAGACCTTGATCCTATATTAAGCAGAGCTTAAATATATATCCTTATCTTATTTGTTTCTTTTCAACAGTGCTATTGAAATCAATAGCCATTAAGCTGAGTCCAGGAAAAATGTTTGTCAGGGTTGAGAATAAAGTACAATTTAAGGTAGCTAGCAGTACCAGTCTGATTCTGAAAGAGCAAGTGTCATCATTTTTTATGAAGCTTCAGCAAATTGCCCCCCTGACATTTTTGGAAGTTATTTTGACAATCTTCTCCTTAATTTCTGAGTTATGTCAAGTTTGTGGAAACACCACAATGGCATCACTTTATGAAATTTTGTCTTCCTGTGAAAGGTTCATGTAATCCTATTTTTACATGTTACTCACTGCATTTCAAAAATAAATCAAGTTAATTCTGCACCACAAAGGTGTTGATGTAAGCATCTGAGGCGACCTATTGTCGGCAAGTGTGTAAAAATACATTTATTTATTTATTTATTTATTGTTCACTAACTTTCCTTCTGCCACCTGTTTCCCCATCTATACATTTCTCTTTCTTTGTCCAACAACCTCAGCTGCAGGTTCTCTGGGCCAAGCAGCTACAGACACTTCCCTCTCAGGGGAAACATCTCTTAATGGTACAAGCTTAAATTTAAAAGGTGATCTCTGTCCCTCTTCTTTAATTGTATCCCACCAGTGGCAGAGACTTCTGTTTTTTGCAAAATAAATGCATGTAATGCAGCAGAGGACAGGAACTTGCCTCCGAGTGGGTGATGCTTTGAATAAAGAGGACGTTGCTGTTCAGAAGAGAGGAGGACTAGCTGTCACCCAGATACCTCCTGTCAAGAGGAGCAGTGGAAAGAAATATTGACTTAAATGTAATTCTTTCTTGCTGTTCTGCACCTATTACAGCCACTACACTACTAGGACTGTACTTACAATCATATTTAAATTCCCTTAAACAAAAACACCAGGTCAAACAGTGGAGGAGGGATAGCAGTCACTCCAGTCAATGTAAAATCTGCGGTAATGTAGCCCAAAATGCAACCTTCATTGCTGCAAAGACTGACTCATGCTCAACTTTTTGTATACCAGAACCCCAAGGTCTTTTACTGCTAATCTGCTTTCCAAACAATAAGCTTCAATCCCATCTCCTTGCAGCTCCCTGAGGAGCCCAGCATTGCTTGGTGCTGATGGAGGTTTGAGTGACAGGCTTCAGGAGCGGGGTCAAGCTGAAAAGTGTGTTTCCTTTCTCCCCGCACCATAAAAAATATCACAGGAGAAGCCAGAAAAATGTGTTATTCTGTAGGTCACACTACTTTACAGGGAATAGTAGAAGTCCATGGCTACCACTCAGCCAGGACTGAGACTTTGGTCCTGTGGCTGAAGTCCTCTCGGGCTGTCTGGTGTGGTGGCAGGGCCAGCTTGTCTGCACACACTCAGCAGTAATGGAGGGAAGGTATCCTGGTGATCATTCACAGAGGGATGTTTGTCACAGAGACACAACAGGGCGTTTCAGAGGCTGCTGCACAGTGCTGTGACACAAGCAGCAGCAGCATCCTTGGCCAGTCAGTCAGCCTGGCTGTTGCACTACCAAATGACCTCAGCAGCACAAACACCTCGCATGAGCACAGGCACCTAGGGCACCTCCCAGCATCTACCTGCGAGCACACCTGCAAGACCAGAGCAATCTTGGAATACTGCCATATATTTCTCGGTAGTCAAAAAACAAGCAAAACCACGAAGTGGAAACTCTCAAATAGGAAAGTATTTGACCTTTGACTAGGGGCACATCACATCCACAAAAGGAATGTACCCTTTGCCTGTGTGTGGGGTGTGACCTCTGCCCATCCCCTCCATGGCCCTTCCCTGTTGCTCTACACTTCCCCACGCCCTGCAGAGGCAGGCAGCCCTTCCTCTGGGAGCAGAAAGGCATCTCAGTGCTGGAGTCTCCCTGTTGAGTGAAGCTAGTAAAGTCTCTGTGCATGTAATCTCTGGGGTCTGAATACCTGTCAAATGAGCCAGGAGCTTACTACTAACATAGAAAGAGAAGGGAAGAGCCTACATGAAATCTGCTCACCTAAAAGAGGGAGACACACATGTAATGTGAGAATACTTTTGTCACTACCTTTGGGGGATAGAGGGAAAGTGCAGATGCTCAGAGTCCATTCTCATGCATTTCTCCAATTGGAAAAGCGTTACAGAGGCAGCAGTGTGCTGGTTAAGAAAGTGATTCAACCTCCAAATATTTCATGCCCAGGCAGGAAGTAGTCTTTAGCCAAGGAAACTGAAGGGAGAGCACTTTATACAGACTTCAGTTGTGACAGGAGTTTTTTCAGACGGTGTTGCTGTGCTGCTTCTGTATCCAAATAAAACTCTTTTTTTTTAATATACAGCCCAGTCTTGTGTTTTAGGCAGACTCAGTGCACAAAATCAGGGAAACTTGCATGTTAAAGGTAATCAGTAGCCATGGGGCCATTCTGGATAAAGTCTAAAATGGATATGGTTTCCATCTTAAGAATAAACACAAAAGATCCTATACCAAACTCCTGATGCTGTCAGCACTTTTTACTATCAGCATTAGACAAAGCAATGACATCTGCATTACACAAGGAAGTACACTTGTGAGTCCATGCTACATTTGTATGTGTGTGAGCTTCTTTCCTTCCCTGCCTGTTTACCTCAGGAATGAAACAAAGTATTCTAGCAAACATTTAGTCAAAAGACTTCTACAGTCAGTATATTTGGGTCCAAAGATTCCAAAGCTGGCTTCTCACATGACAAAACAACCCCCTTTGTATCATTTATTAGGATATATAAACAAACATATTAGGGAATACTATAAGTTTATATTGATTTTTCTCTCAGAATGCAAACTGAAGAACAAACAAGTTGGAAATGAGGAAAGGCTGACAACTATTATCTTAATTATTTACAAATAATTAAGATAATAGTTGTCAGCCTTTCCTCATTTTGCTCTTTTTTCTTCAGAAGATTTGAAAGGAGGATCTTGTTAAGGATATTGGGAGACATTTGCCAAAGACAAGAAAGAGGCAAACCACATATAAGTACCTAAAAGTCAATCTGGAATTGCATCTTCTTGGAGGTCAAAAATATTTGCATTACCTACAATGCAATCACTTACAGATTATTTTAATGTGCTGGTATCTCTGTGAACCTGTGTCTTTCCCATGATTCAGGGTGTTATGGAATTCTTTTTTGCTTGAGAGAAATAGGAAAGCTGTTTCCAGTCAGTTACTGCTTCTCATTACTGCTGAAAAGTACTCCAGCTCCAGTGACTCCAGTGAAGTCCCGTATCCCAGGATCCCATTGATCATTTGATGATGGCCATTGAGGAGGAGACCTTCACAAAAAGGTGGAAAATTCCAGTTTCTTGCCGTACCTACTTTCTCTGAATTCATCAGGAACCAGAGAGAAGTAGCAGGAAAAAGCTAACAATGAATCTGTCACTGCACTTGAAAACACATTCCAGTTCCAAGCCATGACATGATCCCTCTTTTAAAACTTTGGCAATTGCTTCAAAGGTCATCATACAAGGATAATTTTGGCCTTGAAAGAGCTATTGTGCTTTTAGACATGTGAAGTCTCTTTCTAGACCAAATTAAACCCATAGCATTTTTACATGTTGACATTTTCCTCTTCTTCTCCTTCTTCCTCCTCCTCATTTCCACTTCTTCCTTTTGTAAGAGAATTAAGTTGCAATAGTGCTGAAAGGAAATGAATGCATTTGGGGGGCTGGGGGCTGGTGCAAAAGATGTAATCCAGTTGTCCATGATTCTGTACAAGAAAAACAGCTGCCAAACACTAGGCTTTTTAAAACAGCAGTGTTACGTATTGGCACAGTCTCTGGAGTGGATTAATACAGGGTGAACACCAACAATACACTCTGCTAAATACAGCCAGTGTTTAAAACCATCTTTTTCTTTTCTTTCTGTTGTTTTTTTTTTTTAATAAAATCAATCACATTTGCTGAGACTCAGTTGTGCTCTGGCTTTCAGTCTTGTCTGCCAAGCTGCTCTGAAACTTCCTCTTTTATTCCAAGTTGAAGCTTTGACCTTTGAGAATTTTTCCCAGATTAAGTGCTGAGAAACATTACTCATATTCAAATTGACATAGTTGTGCTGAAAAGCTTGTTTTTCCTCTGCCCAAACAATCAATGCTGTGTCAGACTAATAGCCTGACCTTGACAATGTTCTATCAGAGAAAGGGATCAGCTGCAAGATCTGAGCTGTCTCTTTCAGGGAGTAGATATTGTCTGTTGTCCTGTTATCTCCTTACACATTTTTTAATCTTTCTGTGATTTTTTCAAATAAATGTAAGAATACAGGATTGCAAATTCTGGGCTTAATCATATGTATTGTGTTGTATCCCAGCAAATTATCTGGTAAAGTCTTTCACTCATACAGACAATTCCTTTAGCAGATAAGGAGTAACATTCATTAAATTAGATATATATATATATATAGATAGATATATAGATAGATAGATAGATAGATAGATAGATAGATAGATAGATAGATAGATAGATAAATAGATATACTAGATATATATAACATTCATTAAATATATTCATTAAGATCTATTAAAGTTAAAGGAGTATATCCCAAAGCATTCCTTTCCTTTCAAACATCAGTTGTTTTCCTGGCCTACATGTAGCAATGATCAACATGTATATATTTAATGTCTTCTGATTTGATTGTAGAAGTTTATACCATTTTTTTTTTAGTCCACATTTTATTTCTGCATTTGTGAGTCACTTTTATACATATATATTTCTATATTCAACTATGTGGCCGCTTTAAATGCAGAGAGAATAAATTCTGGTCTTCTGCTTTATGTTGTAAGAAAAAAATCTTTCCAGTCAAATCCTGGTTCAAGTAAATAAGAAAATTCCTATGGATTCCAGAAGGGTCATGACATCACCTTCTCTGTTCACTTGTCAGAACTATTAAATGACCTGGTTAAAAGATTGTATTATTGTTATATTTTTCAAACATTTTGCTTACATTTTCTTACTGACATGTGGTTATCCATTAAGTCAGTTCAGCTATTTGGTTTGCATTTTATTTCATCAAAGTGTATCTTAATGAGGCTCAACAAACTCCACATTTGGGAAAAAGACAAGCAAGTTATTTGAGTAAAGAAATTGATGAATCCTGACCAATGTTTCTGAATGAGCCTTTCACTTAGAAGCCAGGGATCCAGTAAGATTTAGGATACCCAGCTCCTGAAATATAGATTTTTTTTCCTAGACTGTTCATTCAACTTGCACTAGCAGTAGTGCTTGCTGATCTCTTAGCAACCAAGTTCAGGGAGCCACATGGACTGAAAACAATTTGCTGCTTTGCAGGGTTTGTCTTCTTCCCTCTTCATCTCCCTGAACTGGCTCACTACAGCATCAGAAAAAAGCCAGTGCTAGCACATGGACCTAGATCAGCACAAATTCTCAGCGAGTTTGAAAATAAGGCTTAAAGGCAGATAGGTAGAGGAGTGAGAGCAGCACAGTAAGAATCTGACTAAGCTGACATTTGATGACTGTGCATTCAGTGTATTCTGCTCATCACATTCATCATGTTGGGCAGTTCTACTGGACTAAAGAACTATAATTCTATAAAAAAGGAACAGTTTTATAATAATTTAAGAGGTTCTAAGGAAACCTAAAGACAGGTTCTTCTTTTCTTTCATGACACAGTTTTCTATTCCTGATAGCACTATAAAAGATGCAAGGCAAATTTGTAATGGAAGTCTAAAACCCAGTTGCTTGTATTTTGCTTGCTTTTTCTCTGCTGTCGAGAGCAGTAACTTTAGGTTACCACAAACCTCCCAGGTTAACCTAAATTCACCATTAAGCAACGAAAGGTGGGCAACAAGACAGAGGTTCCAGAGCTGAACTTTCAGTGCTAATGCACAAGTCCAAAAACTGTGAAATCTAGCTTAAAGCATGTAGCCAAAAATGTAACCCCAAAAATTGGACATCTCATGCCAGATATTGGCAGACAAAACCTAAAATCTTTATTTAAACTTTCTGCTCTTAAAATTTATTTAAAGTTTCTGGTTTTGCTGCATCAAAGAAAGCTAACTAAGGGAGCATCTTAGCACAGAATCTTAGCATCCTCAGATCAGAACAGTTACATGGTGATCCAGAAAAGGGTGTGAACCACTGATATAGTAAGAAGATGAATAAAAAAGGAAAATATATCTTGTATGATGAACAATATTAAAATCAACTGCTCTAAGAGAGGACTCAGGCTGGAGTGTCTCATGGAAACTGGCAAACAAAAGACTTTTAGATACCTTGATTTGATCCACAGGAAAACCTGCTCTGTCCCAGCAAGCAGGGGACAGAGAAATCACCATATGAGGACTACAGCAATTATTTTTATCTTTCTGCAAATGCAATCAAAAAGGGAAGTTTCCTTTGTTAAATTCGATGGCCTGTATGAACAATCCAGTCTTTCATGCAAATCATAGGATTTACATGTAAGCACAGAGTCTATTTCCAAAGCAGCCGAGTGTGAAGTTGGCTGCTATGCATACAATAAGTGCAGCCACTGCAGCAGCCATGAATATTCCTGTCACACCAGTAAAATTTAAGAAACCACTGTATTATCTGGTTGAAGCACTTGCAAACCCTCAAAAGATCTGGAGCTAGAGAGATCATGAGAGATTGTCACAGAAATAGAAAGCAATCTAAAGCTCTACCTGTGCTTGTCAACTAAAAAAGAACAGATAATAGGAAATAGAAGCTTAACGACAGCTTTTTGCACCTGCAAGTAAGAGAAGTGATAATGAAGAAAGCATTTTTGGCAGCTAAAAGTAATTTCTTGTTTATGGAAACTAGCAATCATCACTAAAGAAAGTGTTGGTTCCTGTGAAAGCCACAATGGGAATGGCATCAAAGTGCTAATGCTAGTTTACTGTTGTCCCCATACCAGGAATTTTAACAAATGTATTAGATGAGTTGTAAGCAAAAAATAGATATTGTTTTATATTCTGTAGCTTTGACAGGAGCTATCAGAATGATACTGGCTACAGAAGCCTCGTTTGAACTTCCCATCAATTATGAGGATAATGGCTGATGTTATGGAGACACAGAATGTGTGATGGAATGATCCAATAGACTCTGAATCAGGAGGACTAGGACACATCTACTGGTGTTGCTTTTAAAATCAATATAGAACCTGAAAAGTCTGGCTATACCTCACAGTGTAGAATTGAATCACTGGTGAAGTCACTTGATTCTGCGTGGGTGGGTCTGCTGCTCCTGACTGCTTCCACACTACAGATGGCAGCTTGACTGGGTTGCTGTGTTCACACAGCACATGGCAAAGAGCTCTGTGGGGAGTAGAAGGGGAGCACTGAAACTGGAATGCAAGTGGCATCCATCCACACTCATCATAGGTTAAAGGCTGTTATTCCAGCTGGCCTGACAGCCTGCAGTTACAGTCTGGTTTACAGTACAGACCCAGTACGGACAAGGATGGCCCATTTATTAGGGTTATTAAACACATGCAGATCAGAAATCAGGTCTTGCCACATCCTTCACCTTAATTATGAAGAGCAGTTTCTCAAAAAGGTATTGTCAGCCCAGCCCAGGAGAATCACCTGAGCTCAGTGCAAAGCTTAGAGTAATGCAAAGAAGAATTTTCAAAGGTATCTAAACTGCCCAGTATTTCTCAAAATGTCAGGTATCTAGCTGTGAGACTTTCTCAGCAGGCCTAAACTTCCAATGCACAATTGAGGAGACATCAAAAGGGCAGTTTCCCCCAAAAGCAATAGCTTACACCTTCCCCAGTGTGTAGCAGATTTGCCTTTAAAACTCATGACATCACATTTGTTAAAATCCTGTTTTAAGTTAGTAACTTTCAGCTACTTAGAAATAGCCACCAAGTAAAGCGTCTGATTCTTATGAAAGGTAAATTACTTTTCCTGTTACAGGTAAAGTCTGCCTAAGACACCAGAGGAGAATCACCTGCCATGCACACAGCCTGCGTACCTAAGGGCAGTTCCCTCACAGCAATGACCTGCTCAGAGATTTACACAGTGCCTGTACACCCACGTATACTTCAGATCTCCAATAACTTCATGAAAATGGACAAAGCAACATGGATTTCCTCACAGCTATGAAAGCAAGTGTCTAAAACTGAAGGGACTTGCTTAATCTTGGAGCTGCCTGACTGCATAGCTAATAGCTTGGCAATTAGGGAGCAACCAGGATTCATTTGTACGTGTGGGTAAGCAACTAAATCAGCCAATTTTCAACATGCATGCACACTGCTCTGTCTGTTGGCTCCATCGCGGCTGGCTGCTGTCATAGCAAAACACTCTGTCCCAGCTGAAAGGTGCTGGTGTCTCCTAAATTCTTTTTCATTCTGCTTTACTAGAAATTGCAGCACGGTTGATTTGTGTTATGGCACCAAGTCAAGAGCAGACAGAGCATGACCCCCACATTTGAAAGAAACTTTCTGTGGTGCTGGGTCTCTCTCAAAACAGCCTCCATCCCAAAGCTGCTGTTCTTTTTCCTCAGATCTGGACAGATCTGGGTAGCACTTACGCAATTCATTAGCCATCAAAACTTGCTATGGAGCCAGTAAGCAGTTGAAATGGTGTAGCTGTTGCTGTCAGCATTTCCTGGCAGTGGGACAGGGGACAGCTGCTCAGCCAGCTCTGTTGCTAGCAGACAAGTTGGGTGAGCTGGTATTGTGCCTCCTGTCAAAGAGAATTGTTTTGTTATTCTATCAAATCCTTCAGTTGGCCAGGGTGAAAATAACAATAAAATACAAAAAAAAAAATTTTTGAAAATCTGCAAAACAACGTTTACTGTACATGAAAATAACTTTCATCACTCTTGCTTTTAAGAGAAAATACGAAATTCCTGCAAAATTGTGTGAAAAATTTTCAGGCATTTTATTATAGGTCTTAGTTCCAAAGAAATACTTTCAGCTTATTATGCAAATTAAAACTGTTTTTGATTGCAGTGAAATCAGCAATACAGTTGTGTTCACTTGTAGTTGAGACTTAAATGTCAGGGCCAAATGGGAGGTATCATAAACACAATTTAAAAGAAAATCTAATTAACTGCCTTAGTTCATCGCCTTTCTCATGTAGAGAGCTTCTATTATTCTGATGCCTTTTGATTAAGCCCTTTCAGAAAAACTCAGAGAGCTCCAGCTGGCCATCATAATCGATGAGCTCAGCTAATTGCATCATACTAGCCAGTGCCCTTCATCAGATAGTCAAGACTTTCATGAGCATTCATTTAATGCCTGCAGACTTAACATTAAGAAATTAAGCTGTCAGGAGTACAGGTGGCAGAGTGTAAGCAAAATTTATTCCTCCTCCTTGCTTACTGGGCCATTCAGGGGAAGTAATTTTAGCATCCAAAATCAATAATCTAAGACAAAGTACCTTCACAGGTCCCTCCACTTAAACAAAAGAAAAATCAGAACTAGAGAAACCAAGGATTTGAAAATATCCCTATCAGATCATACTGACAGGTAATGGGTGTGATTGTACAACAATCAAGACATATAAGTCTGGATCTGCCTTGCTGAACCATTTGTGTTACTGGGAAACATTTGCTTTTCCCATCACAGTAGAAAAGTTTTTGACTGGATTTTAGGCTTGCTGTGCAAGGCAACTAAGGCTGGTTTTCAAGCACAGAGCAATTTTAAAACTGGCAATGCTTAAAAAGGGAATGACTGAGTATGCAGAACTGGCTGGTGTTGGGATGCCCTCCTATGGGACGTGCTGGGTTGGAAAAGAATGTTCTTGCAAGTCAGCTATCTCTCTGCTACATCTAGCACAAAGGGACAAGTCAGGGGAAGTTCAGAGTTTTGAGGAGGCTTTAAAATACACCGAACTCGTCAGAAAAGAAGCTACACCAAGAGCTTTGCTGCCCAAGTTAAAGTGTTGGTGATCTCAGTATTGCTCCAGCTCTCTGTTAGGTCACATTTCTGCTGTCAGCTACAGGCAACACTCCTTTCTGCCACCAGCATATCCTTGGAGTGCAGAGGAAGAACTTGAAGGGATCTGAGACAATTTCTTCTTTGTGCTGACCCAGGAGGATCCATGGGAAGTATTTTGGCAGTGAGCCAGAATATGTACTTCTGTGTGACTTCATATCTGAGGCTAAGTCAAGCACTGTTGGATTTGAGAGAGTTGTTAGCCAGTTTTTCAGGATCTGGGCTTTTTGGGTGGGGGCTTTTTTTCAGTTTTGGAAATCTATTTTATGGGGCACTTCTACAGAGGTTGTAAAGTTCAGTGTGGATTTTTATGCAACTAGTTTTCTTTTGCCAATGTTCCATTATTATGATCAAACAACTGATGAGGAAGGGTGGGGAAGCTTCCCAGGAGGGAGAATGAATTTTTTTAATAAAAGTAGCGATATGCTGCTTGAATGAGACAAACAATTTGGGAGAGAAAGGGAAATGTCTAAAGACTCCAGACAGAGAGGAAAGAGGCCAGTTTAGGTCAAAGCATAATGCATAAGGAAATGCTGCACTGTGGAGGAATGCACTAAGTATGTCAGTTAATCAGAGTATGAGAACCACAAACAATATGAGAATATCTGTTTAGAAATAAAGTAAGTAGGTTTTTGGGTTTTTTTGCTTTAATCCTCTTTGGTGTTGTTGTTGTTAGACTAAACCCTTTCTGTCTTGACCAGGAAAAGCAGCTAGCACCTTGTGTCCAAGGTTTCAGTGAAGGAGACAAGGTACAGCCAACAAGAGGAATCATTCAGCTAAGAGCAGCCTCACAAAGGAACTGCGGTAGACTCGGGGACTCTCCAACAAATTTTCAGTAAGGACACAAGTGGCATCATGAAGAATTAACAAGAAGTACCTTTCTGGAGATTTGGCGTAGATTTAGAAGGAGAAGAGCAAAAGGAAAAAAGTATAAGGAAATCTGGGACAGGTCTTCACTTTTAGAGCAGGATTTATCTTAGAGGGATCATTTTTAGTCAGGGCCACTTATTCTCTTCTGTATGATGTGATGTGGTCCTTTTATCTATAAAATCTGTCAACAACTCAAACTATGAGCTATGCTAAAATGCCATCTCTTTCTCCATCAGTGTGTCTACTGATACTGATACTGATACTGATACTGAGCATTGTCATTATCCTTAAGCAAAACATACTTGTCCTATTCCCCCTAATCAAATTCCCTCCAGACTCATATAAACCTACAAGCATATTTGATAAAATTAGGGATAATTCTATTGTAAAAATAACTTTAAGAAAACCAAAACCGTCACATAACATTACAAACATAACATAACAAACAAACTTTACTGGCTATAACAGGTTTAATTGATTTTTCTTGGCTAATTTTATCTTAACAGATAAGCAGACATGCCCAGAACTTTTTTGAGAGACCATCTGGAAATATTAAGTTCTGGATGTGCAAGCCAAAGTATCAGAGCAAAACACTGGATCACAAGAAACTGAATGATCAGAATATTACAATAGTTCTCTTGCCACTGCAAGATGGCATGAGAACTGTAACTGGAAATTAAAGGATTCAACTGTTTATCCTCAAAAGACAAGAAGCACGGCTTCCATCCCTGAAAATATGACCTTCATCTCACCAGCCCTACCTCTTCTAGTCCACTTTTTAGCAACTGAGAGTCTTTGCTATTTATGGATCACTACATATGATGGTGGTTTCTTTTCTCATGCACCCTTCTACAACTGAAGTTAGACTAACACCTCTTACTCACCTCTGAGCAATTTGCTAGAAAAGCTGCCTCAGAAGCATACAGAATACTAGAATAAATAAGGAATTAAGTAGATATTATCATTAATGCCATAGCACATCTATAGTTCAGGCAATTCAACGGGAATAATGATACAGCAAGAGTACCAGGAGGTTCAGATAAGACTATTAAAAATGACCAGAAGTACTGAAAGACTTTCAAATTGAAAAACTGTGAAAATGTTTTTATTACTGATTACCTCTGGGGAGAAGACACTGGATTGGGAAAACGCTATCGTAAATCTAACTTATTTCTAGTAAAAATGTAGGTTGGATGTTTCAAGTTATTCAGTATCACATATGTTCTGGTTCATTCCTAATCTTCCAAGGTCCATACAGCTCCCGAGGACAAGGCTTTTAGCAAGAGAGAGAGGCACCCTCTGGAGTGGAAGCCTTCAGACACCTTTCTTGGTAAATGAGGTTGCCTTTAACACTGTAGTACTAAGGAATTTAGTACTACATTTCCATCAGATTTGCAAGTTTTTGTCAGGCTTAATTGAAGAGTTTTACACTGGAGAAATTGGGCAGCAACAATTGTCGTGGCACAGAAACACTATGAAGTTGGTTGTAAGCAACGTGGAACAAGCCAGATCCCAGTTTTGCCAGTGACTAGTAACATGAGGGATGACAGCTGTTGGCTTTAAAGTGTCTTCATGTGGGAAAATAATTAGTTGATGCCTTTAAATATTATGGCAAAGACATAAAGAACACGCTTACGTGTCCCTGCACCATGTGTACATCTTGAAGTCTGACAGTATGTCATCCTTGAACCCTACAGCATAAATTCTACCTTCTACCTGCAAACTGAGACTTCTCCTAGTGTGATCCATAATCCAAAACACACAAAATAAGTCTTAAAATGTGATGTTTTGTTGGCATAGCTACAATTCCATTAGCATCTCTCTCTGGCACAAATTCTTGCTTGATGCCCCTCGACTGCCACAGGATTCTGAATGTAGATAATTCATCTGATGATGCATAGATATGCTACCAACATCTTCTAACCTTTACGAAGGTACTTTGAACACTGGTTCCAAAATATTTTGGATGGCAGACATCAGTCAACTGTCAGCATTTCCATTGGACCACCACACAACATTATTGAATGTTCAACTGGCAACATTTGGCACTGGAGTTCAACAGGCTGCTTGCAGATGTCCCACTGAGAGCTGAGAAACCACTAGTGGGCCACACACAACATCTTGAGATTGGTTAATTTGGAATATATTATTTGTAATAAGCCTTCCACTGGATTCTTCCTATTGTCTTTCACCAGTCCTACTGTCTATCACAGTGAATCAAAACCAAATGTTAAATATTGGGGAAAGAACTCATAAAAAGAACAGAAGATGATACAGTGAAAACAGGAGGAGAAACTTCTGCTTCTCCACCCTGCCATATTGAAGAAGTCCTGTTCCAGATCTCAGGCTGCTTGTGTATCACAGCTGCATCATCTCTGCTAAAGATAAAGAAACTGGAAGTCTGTCACAGCATAAATTTATATTTAAGGGCTTATATTTCATAAGTACTCTGCATCCTTTTTAATGTTTTTCAATTTTACACAAATCTGCACTTTTTGGAAAGGAATGCACTCTTTTAAAGTATTTAAAAGTAAATGCAGGAAACTGCTTCTGTAAGCAGTTGGTTTTTAGCAAGCTATTCTGCTGTACAGTGATATTTAGGGAAAAATATAATATTTTCTGCTCAAAAGACTTTGGTCATATTTTTTCCTTCTGTGGGACTAATATATCGGCGGAGACAGATCTTGTGAGCTGAGTTCTTTTATTTATATTTCTTTAGAATAAATTATTCATTACTTAGTAATTCTACCGTTTGAAGTTATCTATATTTTCTTCATTTTATAAAATCACAGCATGAAATTTTTCAGATTTTTAATGCCTTAGGCTAGTCTGGGATTTTAAAAGATACTAAGCAGGCATCTTCCTCCTTTTAGGACTTTGATCCTGAGAATAATTATAATATTTCCTCTCTCAAACTGCTGTAAATTAGTATGGTGAACTCTTTTACAGGGATACAAATATCTTTGTTCTGATTTTCCATAAAGAAATATGATGGATAACAATACTTTTTTTCACTTGATAACTTTTGCCCATTTAAAGAACATATTTTCTCTTTTCTATAAATGTGTTTCAGGAATTTTGTATTTTTATTAACCTACTAGACAAGACACCTTCATCATACCCTGACGTTCATTTGGTAACTTGCTATGTATGTGCAAAAAACACCAGACTTTACTTGACAAACTTGTAGTCTTAGCATCCTTAATGGCTTTTCTTAATGGTATTTGTTGCTCTGGTGAAGCATACAAATACTTGAAGGAAGACCCTCAATAGAATGTGCAGGCTGCAGATGGTCAGTTGTCTGCACTGACCAAGGCCTGTGATGCTTCTTCTTCCTGACAAGGTGGCCTCTAGCAAACACCCAAAACAGTGCCACCCAAGAAGATTATTACTCATTAGCTTTGGATTCATTCTTCCTCCCATCCTAGTTAGAGCTCCATCCATTCAATTTCCTCTCCCACACAAACAGCCACTCCACCACCTCACCTTTCTGCCCTGTCTTCCATTAAAATATACGGACAGCCATGACAGCACTGCAGTCATGCGAGCTATCCCACCATGTCTCTGACTGCAATGGAGTCATGGCCCTGCAAATGCTCACAGAGCTCTCATTCCTCGTGTTTATTCCCCATGCTGTGTGCCTTGCTGCGCAGACTTTGCAGAGGGGTAATGAAGCATGCCACTATCCCAGGAGGAGTGCAAGAGGTATACACACCCTTCAGGTGGTTGGCCTTCTGGCTCTCAGCTTGACAGGCAGCTAAGGAACATTTGCTGTGGCTGTGGCTGGCCTGCTTATTCCCACTTGGATGTGATGCTGTGAGCACTGCCACTTCGGACACCAACCTCCAGGTCTTTCAGTTTAAAGCCTGCCTTATCCAGCTGGCCAGCCTGCTCCCAAATGCCTGGGAGCAGACATAGAAGATTGGTTGGGTTTTCAAAAAACAAAAAATATCCAAAAAAATTTTCTCACACATATTATGGTAATTTGTTGCACAATTCACTGGGTAGTTAAAAATCTCCACTGCCACCATGGGAATTGCAATTCTATCACTTACTGTCAAGATGTTTTGTTCTCTTTCTTAGCCCTGCTTTAATGTTGTCTTTACACCTCAAGGTTTTCCCTGTAGCAGGAGGCCTAATGAGATGCTCAAGTCTTTGCCTGGAGCCTCCCTGTTTTCTGCTTCCTGCTTCAGACCTGTAACAGGTCATTTCCAGGACTGCCAATACCAAACAGAATTAGAAAAGTCCCGGCAGCCATGACATCTCACCGTCAGGCTCTGGGAGGACTGTGTGCCTGCCACCACATCAGCTTCAGTTAACAGAGAGCTCCTTCTATTCCTCTCAGGATGGAATTACCATAAACTACCATTTATATATTTTACTTCCTCCTCCTAACCTTGGTCCTGAACCTCATACCCTTGTGTCACACAGCATTTTCTTTTCTGCTGGAGGAATACTTTGTCCCACAAGCTTGAGTGGCCTTGCCTGCTCAGCTGCGTCATATCTGAATCAGGCAGAGTGTCTTCACAGTGAACTTCCTTAAGTCCCTCTGTACAGCATTTATGGGCCCCAAACTGTGTCTACAGGTGTGTGGAAGTTAATAGATCATCAAAAATCTTCATTTTCGGCTTAAATCTCTACTGGCTGCTTCCTTGGTTGATAACACATTCAACGAGAAAGGAAAGAGTGAAGGGAGGGAAAAAGGAATCCAATCTCAAAATGAAGTTTGGTAAGCCAATTTCTGCAAAGCTTTAAGAACGAATCCTGACTGGCCAATGGTGCAACTGCTCCCTGCATTCAGGACCACTGATGGACAGGGTGCTGACCTCTTGGCTAGAGCAGCGCACATAAGTATAATTATACGCTGGCTTCATCCAAAAAACCTAGCAAGGATTACTGTCTTGTCTTTTTGAGATCGTAGTCACAAAATGAAATGAGCTGTGGGCAACATATTCAGCTCGCTTTCATATACACAGTGCAAGCCTTGTTACCAAAGCCTCACAAAGCATCTCTTGAAAAAGGAATACAAGATGCTCTTTGTAAATAAAAGTTCATGAGTCTGAGGAATGAAGTCATTTTCCAAAATCGCAGTGAACTATATACTTTTTCATGAGCCAACGAGAAGCTGAGAGGTGGGCTTGAGGGAAAGGAATTGAATGAAGCATGCTAGAGAAACCACTTAGCCCTATTAGCCCATGGCACAGCCAGGCAGTCTCCCTCCTCCTCTTCCTCCTGCTCCCGCCCACAGCCTCCCCTCCCCCATGACATAAGGAATGGCTAGTCTAGCTGAGTTTTTTTTTTCAATAAATTTGGCACCTTTCTGCCTTCTGCTGAATAAACTGGAGATGTTAAAAAATAAACAGCCAGGAGAGTCAATTATTTGTTTGGAGCAGTCGAGCGGAGTAGTGGGGGGTTGGCATGGAGAGGGAGGAAAGGGTGACCTCACTTTCTGAACAGTAAAGTTTGAGTGGGAGGGTCTCCACACGAAAGGTAAAAAAGGCAATGATGTGAACATGTGAAGGAAGCCAGAGCTCTGAATGGAGCGTCAGTCTGTATCCTGACAGGGGGAGATAAGGTGGCTGGAGAGCTAGCGGTGCTTTCCTGGAATACAATCTCTGTTTGACACTCTCTGCTTAAGCACTGCCCATCTGTATGTTATTGTGCTGGAGCCTCTGGGGAAAAAGAGGAGCCACAGGCACGGAGAGAGAACGAGGGAGGCAGCAAAAGCATTTTTCTTTCCTTCTTTTCCTTTTTTTTCTTTTTTTTTCTCCCCCCTTCTTTTAAATCGGGATCCGGTTAGACTGCCTTGAAGTGCCACATCTGGAAACTGAATGCTGAAAGAAAGTTAAAATAACTGAGGCACCACCAAGCCAAGGGGGGCTGATTGCAGAAGAGGGTAAACAATTACTGAGACGCTAGAAGACCACTGCTGGATGTAAGGGGAGGAAATGGCTTTGATCTCCGCCTGGCCCCTCGTTTCTCCTGTATTATTCTTTTTGAGATGCTTCTCCTCCAGCACAGCCTCAAGTGAGGGAAGCGTTTTTCAGTTTGACATTGAAGGTAGCTCAGCGGTCAGCACGCAAGAAGCCACTGTTATCAGAGGGCAGCAGCAGGCAGTAGCTACTGGAAGTTGGGTGCCTTTTGCTGAGGTACAGTAATTCCCTTCTCTCTCTAGTGTCTGCAATTTTCTGTTTTCACCTGTCTGTGTCAAAGCTCCCATCCGGCTAACGTTAGCTTACTCAATTTGAGCCTTAAAGGATTTGGGGTGGGGGAGAGTTGGTCTGAGATGCTGCATTTCAGGACTGGTGGGATACAATTCAGACTTCAAAATGTACACATGCCCTGCCTGCTGTGAGCAGACAGCTGCTGTACTTTGCTGTGAAGCTGGCTTAGCATGTCTCTGACTTTCCTGCCAACATAACTAAACAGGCCTGTCCAAACAGAGCTATTTTACAAGAGTTAATTGTCACAACACTTTTCTGCTTGCCTCGTAATTCCTGCAATTGTAATTCTCTGAAATTTCCCAAAAGAGTCCGTCATTTGATGGCAAATTCTGTCCTGTAGGAGTTTGTGCTTTTGCCTCTGAATGCCATCCAACTCCAAAATTTGAAGTTTGTTTTCACAGTAAAAGCAGGGGATGATAAATCAAATGCATCTAGGAAACTGCCTGCAGAGAACACACCTGCAGAGATTTTAAAATCCAAAAATTATGAGGTTGGGATCAGTGACGAGTGAAATTAGAGTGACCTGAGAAGCAATTTTAATATGGAAAATTTTCCCACAACCCCTGTTATTTTGGGATTGATTTATGCTCTTCATTTTAGCAACACTGTGTCATAAATGGACTACTCAAAAATACAGCTTGAGGAAATAATAAATTATTCCAGCATATGCAGGGAGTGCGGTAAGGTTTGAAGTGGAACAGCGGACACAACACTGTAATATCTCATGCATGGTAGATGCAAAGCAGGAGACTAATTGAGTTCCATAAGGTCATGGGAAGGGAAAGAGTAGTTCTTCTAGCATAACATCCAAAAATGAGGTGAGATTAGCACGGCTGTGTCACTGTGACACTATCAAGATCACAATCTCCAATATCACATGACTAATTTTCCACCTATCCTCCACTTGCCAGAATTAACAGCCATAGAAATTAGTGCATAAAGCCTTCAGACAGCCAGGGCTGCTGCAGGGCTGGGCAGAGCTCATTCCCCTGCTCCAAGCAGCTGGACAGCCTCAGGAAACGCCTGCCCACCCTGCCAGATAGTCCTCATGAAACATGACCAGTGTGAGAAAACTGAAGGTTAAACCCCTCTTTGCTCAGCATATTCTCAGGAGCCATCCCAGTTTTTGGACAGTCTTCATGATGTGGGACATACAGATTTTGTCCTCTGACCTTGGATCAGCCCCAGGAAGCTGCATTGCCACCTGTTGCTTACAGCATGGAAAGTCCCTCAATGAAATGCCTGACTTAAGAGCTGGATGGGTTTTGTAGCTGCTTTTACTGGGATAATGAGCATTAGTGATTATTATTCCTTCTTGGTATGATAGTATAGTATGGTTTCCCCAAAGCCACAGTTCACATTTCTTCACGTAAATATACTGGAAAAGCACTTGGGAAAGCACTGTGTGATATACCGGACACTGCAGGGGAATGAAACTTGGAGTTCCTGCAACAATTTCAATCCTTCCTAAATTTTTGCTCAGGCCAGCATAATAGATTCAGTAACTGGTGTTTCCTCTGGTAGTTTACTTCAGCCCATGCAATGGCAGCACTTAGACTCTGGACCCCATCTTACAGCTGGATGACTGTGCCTGGTATCATCATGCCAAGGCCCTTGGCTACAAAATGCTATGGTTTCATGAGGAAGAAGCAGGGACTTCAAGACCCCTTGCTAGCTGCATATTTCAGGTCCCACCTCCATGGCAAACTCCAAGGAGGCCCAGTAGGATGCTTTCTTTGGGATAGCATGGATGGCTCTGTAACAGTGGGAACCCACTTACTCATCAATCCACGTGTGTAGTAGGTAACAGGATTGAGGAACAGGCTTTAAGCTTGGAGGTTGATGTAGGGGCCGGAGAGTGATGGTTTGGTAGTCTCTCATCCAAGGAAGGAACATTACTTTTGGTCCTCAAAGAGCTTCTCCCTCCCTCAGCTAACCTCCCCTTCCTCAGGCTCAGGAGCAGGGTTATCCCAGTAGGTTTGAATTAGCCTCTTTTGGAGCGCGAGTCCTTAACCCACAGCTCACAGTGAACCGCAGAGTAAACTCCCTTACACAGCGCGGTTTAATTCAGCTCCTTCGTCTAAATATTGACTCAGGCCTACAGCTCCCCCGAGCAGACAGAGGCTGTTAGTCATGTCAAACGGTGCCAAATTTTACAAAGGGGGCAGTTTCATATGGCAGAGTTACAAAGCTGCAGATGGGGCTTCATTGTGGTCTGTGGTGACAGTCAGCTGCAACATGAAACATGCTGGTGGGAGTTTCCAAGATGTAACTGGTGGGACGCTCTTAAATCCCGGTAAGAGTTTGATATTGTGAACCTACAGAAGAACAGCACAAATCAATTAATGTAAATACATATTAGTGAATATTTCTCAGCTTTCCAATCCTCTTCCTTTACCATGTGTGGCAACCCTAAACTGGGAGGAAATGAGAGAAGTGGTTTAAAAATTCAGAATTAATGTGGAGCTTTTTTTCTTTTTTTTTTTTCTGGGATTTGAATGAAAACTTCTTAAGAGAAGAGAACTAACTACATTCTTAAGGCTATGCTGTGTCCATGCACAGAGAGTACTACGGGTATGAGTTCAACTTCAGGCAACATCAGTTACCTTGGTGCCTTCATTCTTAATCATTATGTGATCCAGAACACCTAAATTAGGCACATAAATTGTTCCCAGCCATTTCAATCAGAATCATGGACTGTGTTCAGATAAAAACCCAAATTCCCTGTACAATAGTGGAGACAGTAGATTTTTTAAGCCTCTAATTCCTAGCAGTGTTCCCTGGAAATGTTCAAAGGAGTCTCTTCCTCTTTAAGGACTTTGTTGGATGTTTGCTTCAGGACATCTTTATAAATCAACTAAAGTAGATGTTTAAATTAACTGGACTAGACTCCACACAATGAAATGTTGTGTTTCCTACATAATGAGCATTTTTAGTGATGACCATGGAATAAGATATCTGCCTCTTGTTTCAAAATAAATTGCTTATAAATTGATTAAAATTATTCAGAATAGTATCATGAGAAGGATTACAGTGTTAGGAATTTGAAGATAGCTGAGAGAGTCTGCAATCCAATTTGCCAGCTCAGAGGGAGGTTAAAAAACAAATTTGAACTTATTGTAGAAGTACTTACACAGGCAAAAAAACAACAGCAATAGGCTTGTTAGTCTAATAAACTAAGGTCTTCGCATATGCAACAATTGGAATCTGAAGGCAACTATGTTGAAGCTACAAGTTAGTAAAAAAAATTATTTTCAAAAGTGATTAAACACTAGTGATTTTATTCAGTCATGTTGGCTTGTCCATGAAGAGGCAGATCAATATGAAAAGCACCCTTGTACTCAGAGTACTTGTTTGCTATTTAGGAAAATTAAATCTCTTGGCTAACAAAGATAATACAGGGAGGTAGTGAGACATTACAGTGCCAAATCCTGATGTTTATGGGGAAACAGAGAGGAAAAGAGTGAGTGCAGAGTATTGGACCCAGTTCATCAGTTCAATCCAACAGCACTTGGCGGCATGAAGTCAGAGAGCAGTTTTTCCAAACAAGGATAGATTAAAATATTTTATAAGGAAGATTTAGAAGAGATGGAAGCAAATGACTTAAAACAGGCAGATATCAGATGGAAGCAGGCAAAAATATGAGTGAAAAACATCAGAGATTTTTGTTTTAGTTTTCCACTCACTATCTTGGACACAGCTGAGGAAAGGGAATGGTGAGGCACTTCCAGGTTTGGTGAGGCACAGAGGTAAAATTGAGCACCAGAAGTTCTGAGAACAGTTATATCCCACTGTCAAACACATGACTCTAAACTAAGAGATAGGTTATACATTACCACTTGGGTCTGAAGCCTGCCACTGTTAACATTTGTGTTTGTGAATCCGCTGACATAATGGTTTTAATTATATATGTGTAGATTTTGTTCCCTATTAGGAAGAAAGTTCCTTACAGGGTCTAAGGTAAGCATAAAAAATGGTACAAGACTTCAAATAATAGAGAGCATCACAAATGGTTCTCTGTGGTTCAGGTTTTGTTGTCACTCTTCTTAATGTAAAATGAATGTAAGGTGACATCCAGTAAAATATTTATTTCATTCTGACATAAATTACTAGAAGAGGCCAGAGACCAGTATAGAGATTAGTGTGGGAAGGATTAGGGGAAGAAAGGGAAGACAGACATTTTGTGGAGACATCTGCCAAGCCAAAAAAAAGATAATCTCAAACGTCCTCCATGGAAAGAAGTGAAGTAAATAGTGGGAAAGGAAATACACTGAAGCAGAAAGACAAAGGAGAGGAAAAAATTAGAGCAAGAATGAGATAATCAAGAGTCTTAAGAGTAAAGAAAAAATTTAAGTTGGGACAGGGCAGGAAGCCAATTCCCAGAGTGAAGGAAGGCATGATATTGTTGGACAGAGGGAAGAGGAAAACTGTTTCCAGCATCAGTGATTTTGGCTCAGGGGATAGGCAGAGAGGAAAAGTCCTTTAAAGGAAACAATTATCATAGTCAAGTCAAAAATAGCCATTTACTATAAGAGAATGTGAGAGGCAGGAGTTATCTGATGGAGCTTGTGTGTTAAAATGACATGTTTGACAATCATTTTTTCCCACCTGACTTTTACCAGGAGCTGCCGATAAATGCAAGCAGCAGTATTTGAGACGCTTGCTTCATGGTTTTCTAAAGTGATAAGCAATGATTAGTATGGGATTTGTGACAAACTTACCTCTCTAAAATGGCTCACTTTAAATATAGAAAATAACAGCAATCATAAGTCCCATCCACTTGTTAACAAAGACTCAAACTATCCCTAAATTGTCTTCACTCCTTTTCCCAAAAAAAAAAAAAAAAAAAAGGTTGGAACAGAAAAATCTTGCAAACTGTTGAGAGAAACCACAATTTGATCCTTATTTGTAGCATTAATCTGCTCAAAACAAACTAGTACAACAAGAAGTAGCAGAAGACCTAATCCTGAGGTCTGAGACAAAAATGGTTTCAGCTTGACAGGAACCTTTATGTTCCTGTAAGCTAATGTGAACTGCATCTACTTTTTAAAAGCAGATCTTTAAATTAATTCACTTCAAACCCTTGAGGTTATGTTAGGTTAACTCCTATAATGTGCAATTTGGATTTCTAGCTGCTGTTTTTTTCTGATTCCACAAGGTTATGTTCTGAGAAACATCTATTAGTGGGGAGGAAGTTTTACTGCAGATGTTTGTGATTCCAACTTAAGTTTCTCATCAAAACTTTAATGAAAATCAGCTGCTTGGAGTAGCGCCACCAGTCCCCAAACCTTTTGAATCACAGGAAGCTGCAGCAAATGGAAGCACAAGACAGAGCAGATGCATAGTTGGAAATTTTCTCCATTTCAAGAACATGTATAAAACACCCACCAGAAAACAAAGTTTAAACTCGACTGCAGTGTATTCCCACACATTTTTGAGCAAGTACTGGCAAAGTGCCCCAAAGCTTATTCTGGGCTGTGAAAACCAATGAAACACAATTTATGCCACTCTTATTCACAACATGGGAAACAAGGAAGCAATTAAAAGTCCAGTTTTTCCAGGGGGCATGAGAAGAAATAAAAGAAATGCTTTCTGAAGGAAAACTTGGCCTGATTTAAAATTGTAACAATTAGAGCTTCTAGTGCACAAGAGCTGTGCAAAAGAGGTGTAATTTCTGAGTAACGTATGAGCAGCCACTGATAATTTACAACTTGCTTCTGGACTTAGATTTCAAACACCAAAATACAGACCCTTCGGGTTTTATATTTTAACTGGTCCTCTTGAATGTTTGGATCTGATCCCAGCCCATTTTCACACACCACCATGAGCTGGGGATATTTGGGTTATTCATCCTAATGCAAGATTCAACAGTTGCTGAATAGCATTGTACACAAAGCTGTTAGAGCTCCAAAGTTTTTGAAATCTAATTGTTTGTCATTAAAATCTCAAATAGGTTTTCCTAAGTGTCAGTCAGGATATATAAAGTGTGTATTTGACAATGAAAACAGATTGACTAAAATATAGTAAATATGATCTGGCTTTGTCATTCCTGTTTAGCTGTATTTTGCAATTCTTTATATAGTTATTTTCTTGAAATAAATATTTTGTAAATACTAGAACTCCTTTTATTTTTCTCTTGTGACAAAGCAGCAAGAAACAGTGCTAAACACACAGCATTAAAGAGCCAAAGAATGAGAGAGGGCTGTGAAAAATATTTTAGATTACAATTCCAACTTTACAAGACTGTAAGAACAACTAGAATGTTATTGTTTGGGTCATGACATATGGAAGCCAGGGAATATGAGAGGAACTGGAACACCTTAATTAATTTGACGCATAATTAATGTGAAACATAATTTAATAATTACCCAAAAAAACCTCTACCTGGATGAACAACTTTCAATATGTTCTGTAAAAATAGAGTTTTAACTAAAACTCTAAGACTCAGGACCATTGTTTGACTCTGCCTACCCAACAAAATCAATAAAAATTAGCTCATTCAATCTTTGACCATTGCTTTCAGTGGAAGAGTAGCTACATAGAACCAGCACCTAAACCAGATACTTTCTGAGCTGTGTAGTACCTTGTTACCACCCTACAATGCATCCTTTTACTCTTTCATGAAAGACCTTCTAAGTGGCAAGAAGTTAGCAGACTTTTCTGCTAGGGCTAAGGCAAGGCCAGTATGGGTTTCCTACTGTGGTTTTCCACCTCTGAGCCTGGATGGTAGCCATAGAGAGCCTGCCATTCATGACTCCCTTATGTTGTGCTCCCCACTCCTGGCTCCAGGGACCCTTAATCAAAGCACTTTGTGGAAACAAGCCTTTCTCCAGATCCAGTATCAAAAAAAAATAAAATAAAATAAAATAAATTAAAAAAATTAAAAAAATTAAAAAGCTGCCAGGACAAAATATAACATAGCCTTCCCTACCCTGGCTAATATAGTCCTTCATGGCCCAGAAAGGCTAACACACCAGGCCCATTGAGTGTTGGCAAGGGCTCCAGAGCACCAGTACCTGGCACATATTCATTCAGAGGGATATGGACAGGTACTGGAGGTCTAGACACGGGGTAAGGTCAGGGGGAATTTGTGTATCCTGCTCAGCCTTTTGCAAGTCTGTGGCTCTCTACTTCCAGTCAATGGCAAGGATAGTCTGCAGAGGCTCAACGGGGTCTCTAAGGCACCAGCTAATTAATTTTAAGTTAGCTAGAAACAAAGCATTTGGTGATGGATTTCTGTGAGGGATAAGAAAAGAAATTGTTGGGTTTTTCTGTCAATGAATCGATTCTTCCCTCTCTTTGAGCCAACAGAAAATTTATTTCTTCATTATCAGACTATGCCTATGATGAAACAAGCCCAAAGGCACTGAGAGATCAAGGCAGGTTACCCCTTCTCCCCAGCCCTGACCTTTCCTCTCTCCTTTAATAGCACAGCCTCTGCCCAGCTTTATCCTGAAGGCATGCAGTACAAAGTTAACCATGCTGGGCTGTCTTACTCCCTTCCCACACATTTGCAAAATGCTAGGATGATCCAGGGGGAAATCTCTATTTCTGAGAGCTGCCCAGAAATACTGGATCTTCCCATCAGCCATCCCCAGCGCCTGTCTGTCATGTCAATAGCTGGGGCACCCTTGGGAGGCAGAGATGGATGAAAGCTCTTTCTCTTCATCTTTCAAGATTTTCACATTGGCTTAGGTTTCTTTCCAACAGGCTTTTTAATTGATGCTATGACTATTGGTCAAGAAGTTGACTTTTTTCTCTGCTGTGCTTCCAACATTTCAAAGAGCTGCAAAATCAAACCAGGAAATACTAGAACTTTGGAAGGGAGGAAATTGAAGCTTGAGATTTACCCTCTCAGTATTAACAGCATCCCACAAGCACAGTAGCACTTGCTTTAAAGCCCACTTTTCTTTATCATCCCTTGAAATTTTTTATATCTATCTGTAAATCTCTCAGGGAGTACTGTAGTTTGTCAACTGCTTATGTCTCACTTAGCTGAGAGTCTCAGTGACTCAGAATGTACATTTCATGTAGAGGGTGGTTAATGAGGAAATAATGCGGATTTATCCCTTTTCTTGTAAATTGAATAAACTTGGCTTTTTTTTTTTTAAAGAGGAAAATCAACCAGCTATCCTTTCAACTGCAGTTTTTCTATTTCCAACAGCGAGCATCTGTAAGAGTAAGTTTTTCACTCAGTGGCAGTGCTAATAAGCAAATTAGAGACTGGTATTAATCTCTGATTCTTAGCCAGCTTCCAGACAGCTAAACACTGTAGCCCTCCCCCTTTTTAGAGAAGAATGCCTTTTAAGCAGAGGCTTTGTCTTTCCCACTGTATATGGAAAAAATGACTGTGCAGTTCTATGGAGAATGCCTAGCTGAGATATGTTTATGTTGGATCCAACCCCATCTCTGTTGCTGAATGGCAGTTTGTTTTCCACTTGAACTGGGGAAGGGACAACAGTCTGGAAACTTTTTCAGCACAGGAAATTTTTTAAAAATTTAATACAATTACTTAGTCAAGGTAATAGATAATGTTGTTGATCTGCATAAAGCCATCTGGTTTTCAGCAATTTCTCGTTTCTGGGAGTCCCCATCAGTCTGTCTCTGCTGCAGTGGAGGCACACACACAAGCCCACCCAAGGAATCAGAACACAGAATGACAGTGGGCTGGGGAGGAGGTTCCTTGTCATTTTTTCCTGCTCTGCTTTGCTTATTGGTTTGGAGGTTACCCATGCACAACTAGCCATGTTCACTGTCTCTTCAACTGCCAGCTCTTTCTTCTGAGTCTTCCTGCCAGCTGGATCTTATCTTGAATTGTTTATTACCAATTCGTTTAACTCTTGCTCGTTTTAGTTTTAGTGATCTCTGATCTTTGTGCCTAAAGCTTTAAGAAGGTTTCCGCCAGTTTCATAACCTGTCCTTTATTATCATAAAAAATAAACTTCTCTTTTGGAGGCTGATGAGTTGATAACTCATCAGGTAATATATAAATAATCCAAAATGTCATGGATAAATTAGCAAGTGACATTTTCAAGTGAAAAAGTTAAGAAGTTAGTGTCTTGTCCTGTGTCCCTTAAGGCAACCACAGTTTTTCCAGTAAATTCTGAGGAGAGCTCAACCCCTCTGTATATATAAATTGTGGAGAACTTCTAGTGTTTACTCACTGCTTAACACAGCAACAGTTGGAAAACCAGACTAAATTCAATCTTCAGATATACTCTTTAGCAGCTGCAGACTGGCTAGACATGGTGTGCCTGACTCCAGACCAGCCCTGTGCTCTCAGGTGGGACCATCACTGGGGATGCAGGCATAAAGGAACAATACTGAGATCCATGCACAGGGGATGACAGAAAGGAAACTAGTAACAGAAAATAATGCTTCATTTGTTTCATCACTTATTAAGCAGTTCATTTGTTAAAAAGATTATAGGTTCACAACCAGTGTCACTGCTTTATTTATCATTGCTTTGGTGTTTGAAGATTCAAATTACTCTGATTCACAAAAATACACTGCTGCAAATTTAATGATAATTTCATATCACTTTTCCAGAACACTTGATTATTACATTAATTTGCCTAGATCTATGGCAAATGCACTCACTGAGGTTTTTTTTTTTTATCAGATCTATCTCATGCTATAATTTCATTTAAAAAATAAGAATGTGCAAAAATATTGGTGAGCTCTACTGAATGACAATTTAAGCAGGAAAGAATTTGCTCTTACATTTGCAATTTAAATAACAAAACAGAAACCTTGTTAGTGTGCAATAATTACTTTAGTTTGCAGTCTCATTAAATGCAATTAGAACTGAGGTATCTGTCAAGATAAGTGGATAAAAAAAAGTTAGCAGTATTGTGCCCAAATCTCTTCACCAACTTTTGGTTAATTTCTAATTTACAACATCAGTTGGAACTCTGGAAATAATAAATATTTCACAGTTAACAATGTCAGAAATGTAGAAGCACAATATAGGGATTTAATGTACTACACCAGGGTGCTTATTATAAAACTATCATGAACATTGATTTGGAGACTAAGCTAAAAAATCTGTTCCTCTCAGGAATGTTTATAGCTTTAAAAATAAATTTGAAATTGCAAATGGCTAATTTACATGAGGTTTCTACCTTTGAAATGGTAAATACTACAGAGTGGCTTTATGCATGCAAACAGTTCCCTAACAGCTGTAGTGTCCTATTAAATGGGGTAATTAACTGTCTAGCTGTGATGTCACACACTGAATTCATTTCTTCAGTAATAACAGAATGTGACCTTTCTTGTTCAGAAGAATTTTATACTGTAGACAAGAGGTAATGAAGGCTTATAGAAATTATAAATAGAGCTTGGACACCTAGGGGAAGCTGGTAAGCAAGCTTGTTTGTTTTTAATTCTCTAGTTTGCAAGGCTTCAAAGCTCAGATAAATTTAGCAAAAAATCAACAGAGAATAAATAAAATTGCAGAGCAGATGTCCATTTTTGCCTGCATGTTTTGAAGTACCTCATGGTAGAGAGCAGAACTTCTTTTTGTCTCTCTCTACAATTACTTTGATGGTAGAACTTGTCTGGCCAACAGGTCAGTTATTAACTTCTGAGGGCCTCATTCTCCAGAGGAAGACAAAGATCCTTCTGAAATGTCACTCCATAGGGATTTATATGTTCAAGTACAAAGACAATCTTGAATTTATTACTCACGGTCTGGGAATTTAAAGTCCATTTATTTCTTCAAATGATAACTTAGAGTGAAGCATGACAGCTCAGTGAAAGGGCACTGCCAGGGCATTTTATTTTTAAAATTAGTTATAGTTTACCTCAGTGGCTGGAAAAACTCACAGAAATGTCCTCCTCAGCCAAGACCTGGTCTAGGAAGATGCATGGAGTAAATTAAGAAAAATAATAGAACATATAAAGGGGAAGTTACCAGCAGAATTAATGTTCTTTTTACCTTGAGTAAGAGCTCCTGCCCTTAATTTGTTTTTTTTCAGGAAGAGAAAAATGCTTTTATCATTGTATCTAACAAAAACAAATGGCACCGATAATATTTTAAAAGAGCAGCTTCTATATCAAATAGATTTTTCCATATTCATGTTTCCTTCCTTGCATGAAAAAAATAGATTTTCCTTAAATATCTTAAAAGCTCCCATACAAAGTTAGTTTGAAGCTTTCATGGGAAATTTTATCACCGAACTCTAATTCTTTTTATCTATACTCTTTGACTAATCCTTTTCATATATCTGGTATGTTTTGGAAGTAAATCATAGCAGGTCACTCATAAAAGTCACCCTTAAATACAAGAATAAGGTCTAACCATAAGAAAGAATGGTGGGGAAAATGGGGAAGGCAGCACAATGCCAAGCAGTGCCGTGTACATAGCAAAATGTCTTCAAATTATGGCTGTTTAGATGAAAGCCAAAAACATTCTTTCAACACTGCATTAAGAAAAATTTGGGTCTAAAAACAGCTTTATACTCACTGCAGGCATCTGGAACTAGCAAAACACAACTACCAGAAATGTGTGGCCACATGGGGATATTAAGTATTCCTGGTGGTTCTGACTAGTTCTCTTAAAAGACATGAAGTCATTGAGCAGTGTCACTGCTGGCTACATTGGGTACATCTGGTACACTGGGATTACATTTTGTGCTCTGCTGTGGATCGCACTGGGACCCCCAGAGGTCCCTTCCAGCCTCAGCTATTCTGTGATTCTGAGAGGCTGTGATCATTATTCCATTTTACTGATCAAGGAACTCAATGAAAGATTAATGTTCATCGTCACACAAGACATTAGCAGAAGAAAGTATTTTCTTGTGTCACAGTTTTCTTATTAACAAAATTAGAGAGAGAGCAGCTCGTGCACGGAAAACAAGGTGATGAGTTGTTTTTTTTTTTGTTCAATGAGAAGGAATATTTTTTGTTCTGTTAATTTCAAACAGTATAATGAAACTATTGCTGTGGAGGTGTTTGCAGATTAGAGGTGTAGCATATGTAATAAAGTGGGTGAGTGGCTGGGACCCAGAGCAGGGATAGCAGGGATAGCAAAGATAGGAGGAGTAGGAGACAAATGGAAAGCAGAAAAGGGAGGACACAAGCATGAAAAGAGAACAAAGCATCAACAGAACGGCTGTGGGAGCATATGGGAGCAGGTGGAGACCCAGACCCCTCAGTGTAATGTTCATTTGCTCCATTAATAGATACAGCCCAGAAGAAGCACCGAGGCCTCCCCCAAGAAGGGCCAATGAACAATCATCTCATCTAGTTGGCATTTACTGTAAGACTGTTTAAATGACATTCAAGCCTCGTTGCCAACAAGAGAGACATATAATATAGACAAGACTAAAAGGTAACCTATAAATAAAAGCTAGGGAGAGCTATAAATACAAACTGAGAAGCCATGGATTTGATCAATGCCTCACAACATACAAACAGACTTAGCAGAACATACTCTCTGCAGCAAAGCCCCTATTGCTGCAAGTACTCACTGTGCTTTTGAGGAAATTGTAACTGCACAGATATCCATAGGAATATTCTTTCTCCTTTGGCAAATTCAAGTCCATATAAATTTTGGGAAAAGAAAGTCTAGAAGAAATTATTAAACAGGTGATTCACAACTTCATTGTTACTGTTGCAAAAATGTGGCAGCAGTATGAATGACAGTCATGACAATATCAGAGCTGTCATCAAGTACATGTATATAAAGAGGCCAAGGACACCTTCTATAAATACTTCTCCCTTGTGTCTCAAAAAAAAAACAGAACAAAACAAAGCAGAGAAAATTTAATTAGATAAATTCTACCCCAAGTCATACACTTCAGGATCCCTCAGATCACAGAGTCATGGAATGTTAAGAGTTGGAAGGGACATTAAACGTCATATAATCCCAAGACCTCTGCCATGGTTGGCATTGTTGGAGGAGCAATAAAAATCAAAGTGTTTCAATACAGCCATCTGTTATCTCAACCATTTCAGCTGTTGAGAGGCAAAGACCACCCTCTCAAGCTTCTTTCTTACCAGGTATTATGTGAAAAAATGCAGAATTTTGCATTTCATTTTGCTGATGATTTTCTGAACAGTCTAGTGTTCATGCATCAAACTGATGAGGATAAAAACTGTGAAGAAAAGGAACAATGTCAAATAATATTCAGAACAGAAAATAATATTACAAGCACTATTTTCATGCCATTATCTCTGGTGGACCTACTCTTTTGGAAAACAGGAATCAGAAATTGTACAGAGGCATCTGACATCTGGTGCTGGGTTCAGTGATTTGTTATCTCCTAGTTAAGAAATGTGGCAAGTCAGCCTTTCACAGTTAGCTAGGCCAAATCAGAAAGACAGATTGCCTGCTGATGCACACTGCCCAGATATCATACATGTACCTGTAAAATACGTGCTGTCTCATGGGCACACATAAAAACATCATAGTTCTAAATTTAAACGCATCCCAAAATTTTCTTAGCATTGTTTCTCACTTATAGCCAGTATTTTGTCCTGAAGCATTTTCAGCAAGAAACTGGTGAGCTGGTACCACTGAGATCCTCATCCAAAAAATGTGGAAAAGTCTGGGTGTGAAGAGCACCAGAGCACATTCACTAATAAACACCTTATCAGTCTGGTAAACTCAATCCCTGATGGACTCAGCAGCTGCCTACACATTCAGAAATGGGAAAAATGAGTGAAGGTTTTCCTGTCTGCTGGCCCTATGCAGCAAGTGCAGTACATATGTTTTCTAGTGAATATGTAAGTCCACTCAGCCCTCTGGGACCAGGGCAAAACCCAGCATGTCTCAGCCAGCAGCAGGGCCCTGCAGAGCAAATATAGGCATATCCTTTTCCTCTACTTAACCCTTGTCCATCCTGTTGTACCTGCACACTTCTGAAACCCCATGCAGTGAAAGGATACTCCTAAAAGCTACACATACTAAATTCTCAACCTGAAAGTTAACCTCCAGCAGTTAAGCACCTTTTCTGTGATCAGTAAAGTGTATGTTGGCTGTGTAAGATGGCAATGACCCCAGAAGACCCCAGGGCTCCTAAATGTGCTGCACACCAGTAGAGGGGCTGATGTTGAGCTGGAGTTGCAGACAGTGCTTTCTGTTCATCTGCTGTATTTTATATTTTGGCAACAAATGGGGAGAGGTTTCTCCTGCAGGTAACCAAAGGCAGGAGGGTCAGGAGAGTGGGATGCAGTATTATCACAGCTCTTTTTGTTTGTATAAAGTTTCCTGGCAGGCTGAAGAAAAACTAAATCTTTGTGTCTATGTTTATGAATAACATGTCTTTGATCTGAGGAATTTGAAATGTCTATTAGTTTGCTCTCAGGGAGCAAGAAGAGGTCTAATGACCATCAGTCTACAGCTGAGAGACTGGATTTTAAAAATCCATGTTTAAATGCACTGGAAGTCAATTATGTCCAAAGCTCAAAAGCAGATGTAAAAGCCACTGTCCTCAGTAGCTTTTGATGTATGAAATACCAGAAGTATATTTGTATATCTGTCCAAGGTAAAGAAGACTGTTTTGTAGTTAATGATTTCCAAGCATGATAAGCCATAGATTCTGTGCCTGCCCAGAGTGCTTTTAAGACAGGATGTCCATGGATTCAAACACTTTGTTTATTTGCATCCCAATTTGGCAAAGCAGTATTTTAAGTGTGCGTTTTGGAAGGAACCAGGTGTCCTTAGAATGGGGTCATTCTTCTTTCTATGCTAGATCTTCCCTGCACATAAGGAGATAATTGGTTGGACCTGTCAGACATCAATATTTCCTTTATATCCATCCACTTTCTCTACCTGAACATACTGACTTGTGGAACAGACTCTAAGGAGACTTTTCACTTCTCTAAGACTACAGGGTGCAGCAGTTTGGCCAGATCTGTGGCACAGCTGTTGCAGCCTGGACACTTCCACAAGGCACAGCACATCTGACACGTGCCATAGGTTTCCTCTCACGGACTCTGTATACAGAGCTGGCACCTACACATGAGCTGCCCTCCACGTGCCTCTATGCGGTCAAGAGAGAGCAGCAGGCACATCTGACCTAATTTAATGCGTTTCCCTACACAAGGAATCAAACCATACAGCGGGTGTCCAGCTGGCTGCTGGCCACGTGGCATCCCATGTGGAAGCGTCCGTGTGGATGACTCCCAGCTTGCTGTGGTTTGGTCTTCCTGCACAGGCACGCAGCTGCCGAGGGCAGCTTGCCCTCACACCAGCACAGCCACAGCTGTGTTAGCTCAGTGCTGCACCTAGGGCACAGAGCTCCTCGGGGCTTCAGCCTGGGACTGCCTTCAGGGCTCACACAGACATGCTGGGTGAGACCTGCTGAACGCTGAGCGTTGGCAAGATTTCTGCGAGCTCTTGGCTGGGGATTGAAAGTGAAGTCCCTGTTACAGCTGATCAAAGCCAGCAATCTCCTTGGAAAAGAGTCCTACCTGCCCTGAGGAGGCCAGAGAAACTGAAATAACATCAAATGCACAGCAGAGGACTGCTTTCTCATGCTCGTTTCTCTAATGCTCTTATTTCCAATAAACAATTACATAAATGAAAGTACTGGGAGATATTCAAGCAGGAAAATATCTTTATTTTTAGGAAGGGCAATAGGCTGTTTATCTCAAGTTGGCCTAGGCAAACAATCTTCAAAAACGCCTCAGAACTGTAGCTGCCAATTTCAAATACTGCTTATAAAGGCAAATAAACAAATGCAAGCATGCTTGGGCTTGGTTTGGGAATGTCCTCAAGAAGCAGAGGGCTGATGTTTCCACAGTAATGCCATGCACTTCCAGCAGATTGGTCTCTTCTTTAGACACAAAGACTTTAACATGGATGAAGGTGGTTTAGAGTATTCACTCATTTCTGTACAGTAAAAGATGTAGAGTTTCAGACTCTTGATATAACTTTGAAACCCAAACCCCTGTTTGTCTAAACTGTTCCTTCCAGATGGATAAACATTACACATTGATGCAAACCTGCCAAGAAGGGACGTTGCTCCACTCAATTTGTCTGATTGTTGTCATCAATGCATTGAAAATGTGAACTTAAATTATCCATGTGCCTGCCCTACTTTTACAGGTATCTATGGCTGGTATAATGCCTGTTATATCAGAGAAGCCACATTTTTCTAATTTTTTTCCCTGTGTTCTGAAGCAAAGCTTCATAAGGTTCAAGTAGAGTTTGTTTATTTTTCTTCCTTTTTTTTCTTTCATTCCATAGGAGACAATGGGGATTTCTAAGGGCCCTACAGTTCCAAAATTGCTAATCAAGCTATGCCAGGTGATAAATATTATTATGAAAATAATTCACAATATGTGTCACAGTTCTCCATAAATGTTTTGAGAGATAGCCTCAGGCCAGATTTCACACCTCAAACTATGACTTCCTTAGGTTCATGTGTTTTCACAATATTTTTACCACGTTTACAGAAGAGATCAGACTGCAGAAAAATGAAAACTGGAATGCACAAATAAATTTATAAAATTAAGCTTCATGGCAAATGAAATCTCATCAAGATAAAGCAGGTAAACAAACCGTGGTATATCAGCTTTACCACAGATAGCTATGCATGTACTTGGCCAAAACCAGATGACAGGTAATGAGAATCAATTATATTCTCTTCCACTGAAGGCTAAAAGAACATGATCAGGAACAGTTTCTAAGTCTTGAATAGCATATCATAAATGATGCTAGAGTTATTTATCTAATCTCTTGGCATATGAAGAAGTCATGTGTGGAGGCTGCCAGAAACTAAGGAAATGTGCATTTTTTTTCTTCCTGCCATCAAAAATCACTCTTATACACAATATGCACAAAGTATTTGCAATACAGGATAGAACTTTGTATTTTTGCAGATAGATCTGGGATATTATATTAATTAAGTTAATTCTCATTTCATCACGAGTCCATGAGTTCATCAGGCTCAGTTGTGCTCAGATTTTATTCACTTTTACTATCTTGAACAGACCTTTCTTTCTAGTAGTGAGAATCTACTAAATAATACCATAAGATTTCACCTTTTCCTCATGCCTGAACATCCATGTAGCTCCATGAGGATCCTTCTCAGACCTGAAAGGAAGCACACCTTTGGACTCTCTGTCTAGCAGCAAAAACCATAACACTGCTGGGAGCTACAAACAAGACTCTACTGGCACTAAACTTAGCAGTGACTTGGAAGCTGATGTGCCATGACTACTGCTTTGAGTGCCGTCCCTCAGATTCAGCTCCCCATGGGCACCTGCTGTTTCCTCTTTTACAATGGTCCTAGAGGATGATAGCACTTTTCTTCTGGGTTTGTTTTGGACCAGATGTGATGGGACTCCTGGTCCAAGACTGAAAACAGTATAAAGAATGTAACACAGGCTGAGATGTCTTAATGCAGACCATTTAACCCTGAATGCACATGCTTTTGTGTACCTCAGCACTTGGGAGGAAACTCTGGAAATAACAAGCGCTGGTGCAGATCCAAGGGAGCCTTTTATCATGGAGAAGAGCTTTTGTGTGTTTATATATTCAAAAGTCACAAGTTCCAGTACTAACTAAAGATATGTGCCATGTTTTCTTACCATTAGGTGAGAGAGTCAATGCTACATCTGCAGTTCTGAATAAAGCAGTGTTGGGACCTCCTAGTCAAACAGGATAACACAGCCTGTGTCCATGTGCTGGAACACCTCTTATGTTTGCCCAAAGAAGGGTAATCATAAAAATTGCCTCTTGGGAGCACATCCTAACAGATGCCATGCCCTGAGCTGGGCCTGGTCATTGGGAGGAAAATCACAGTCTGTCAAGGAGAAACATGGCTTGAAACCACGCCTTGCCTTTCTTCAGCTGGCCAGTGCAGATGCAACCACAGACAACACTCTGTGTGTGTTACCAGCACAGCACTCTTCTTTTGGGGAAAGCAAACCAGAAGAGGCAGGTTCCCACCCCAGCACCACTCCTGCAAGCTGGCAGAAGGGAAGGAATGAGGGACCTGGTTGTACCCTCAGTTTGCAGGTGCAGATGGGGAACAGCTACAATGAAATTGGTGGAACTGCTAGAATATAATATGGGAGAAAATTCATACTCTATGTATGTGAATTGTCTTCCATCTTCAGTCCCATCTTGCACCCAGACCAACAGAAAGGTCTGAAGAAGCAGAAAATTACTACAGGCTCCCCAGTGCTTTCAGCATACAGCTGGTTCTCATTTTTAAGTAATGCAATCATTAAATCCAGATGCAGGGTGGGAGGGGGAGAATAAATGCCCATGGGTGCAGGGATTTTCAGGAGATCAGCAAGGCTAACATTTGATTGGACTTTTCAACTTAAACTGGAACAAATTTTGTCCCTCAGGGAAAAAAAATATCTAATAATTGTGAAGACATAATTGCTAATGCAGACCTAACATTTTGGCCTTCTAATTGTCTTCACCATTCAGAAACAGACAGTGCACGGAAATGTTCCTCACTCAATTGCCTACATAATGATTTTGCAGGGAAGGTATTTCCATTTTGTTTCAGAGCTGTTTCTGCTTTGTGTGCAATAATTTTGTGCTCCTAGAACATTCAGCAATTTGAATCCCTCAGTTAGCTCAACACTCTGACACTTCTTTTTATAAATATGATGTTGGCTCAAGCTCTGGAACAACCAACCAATCACTCTATTATCACTAGCAGGGCAAGGAGCAACAAAAATATATCAGAAAAATTGAGAATGCCTGAGAAAACTTCAGAGCCCAAAGGAAACAATCTGGATCCCATTTTCCTTTCCTTCCCCTGTCCTTATAATATTGATTGTCAATACCTCATTTCTGGTTTACATTGATGCAACCCATGATTTAAAGTACTGTTTTAAAACAGTGACCTTCCAAGTATTTTGTGATTAATTGACTAACATGGGGGGGGAGGAAGGCTATGAAAAAAATACCGAGATGACTTCCCCACATCTCATTCTGAGGAGGGGTTCTGACAAAATAGACGGACCCAGACTTGACATAGATGTCTTAGGGAACTGAGTGTGTCTCATAATAATAGGAGGTAAACTGGTTCCCAGTGGACCTTAACAAAGTCTGTGCAGCCTTATGCTCAAACCAATGCTGGAGCACTGACCTGCACTAAGTTGTTCCTGCTGGGGGTGTGGACTAGATGGAAGCTCACTCATGGCTGAAGTGCAGGCATACCATCAGCTGAAGTATAAATGAAATTATAATTATGGCTGACTCAAGGATTTTCATAAACACCTTTACAAGCATTCTTATATTTCCATTGTCCATATTCACTATCATAAGTAAAAAATTGTTCTGCTTAGACCTGCAGAACCAAGAAAGCTTTTGAGCAGACACTAGAGGAACACAGCTAAGACCACCCACCAGCTCTGAAGCATTAGAGAATATAACAAGCTTTAGATCTGTATGGGTGGAAAGAAATATTGCAAAGGCAGACATTGGGACAAGAATCTGTTTTCAATTTAGAAACTAACTGCCTCACTTCCACAGTGTGTGGTACAATCATTCAGCTGCAATCTTCAGTCTGGCGGGAGCCACTCCTACAACTGTATAAAGACTAAACAGCTGAAAGAATCAAGCAGTGCAAATAGACAGTATTTCTGCTGTCCCAAAGAGTCTGTGGTCTGAAGACTTTGCCTCCTAGGAGCTATTATCAAAGAAAGTGTTTCCAAAACAAACCAGATAAAATTCTGCGCACAAGAATGGCAGAGGCAACTGAGTTTTCCATTTATGTTCATCTTAACTTCTGAGAGCTCTCTGGGATAAGATTGGACTAATGATTCATTTCTAAACCTCATTTTCAAAGCCTCTTGTTTGTCATCTCCTAAGATACGTGGTTTTCTAAGCAAGCAGCTAGTCTGACTGGAAAGAAAGACTTACCCACACTTGGGAATGGAAGTTAACACACAAAGGAGACTCGGGATTGCTGGCTCCTGCTACCCAGTGCTCCACAGCTGTAACTACAGCAGGAGGCAGACATGCCAGTAGGTCCCAGGAGAGACATGGCCAGAGCACAGTGCCAGGGCTGGCTAGCCCCAGCCACCAGCAGGGACATCTGGCACTGGTGCTCCCTTTCTGCGGGTAGGGGAGGTATCACTGCGTGGGTCTGCATTTGGTACTGCATACCTGCTGTTCTGCCATAGCTTACACTGGGCATGAGAAGCTATGAGTGCTAAGCTCTTTTACGGCACATTGCAGAACAGTACCTCATCCTTGATTTCAGGGCAACCCAGGAAAATAAAGAATAGAAAGAAAGGAATAGAAAGGAGAGCTAATCCTGATTTGATCAGTGCAATGCAATCAGAAGCCTCTTGGCTCATACAAATGCAAGAAGACACACACCCTTCCGACCTGTTTGAAATTTCACACTCTTCCCACTTTTGCCAAGGGTAGGTGACCTCAAGAGCCACAGAATGCAAAAAGTTCTGTACATAGAGCCACAAAAAATATTCCAGCAAAACCTGGCATACCTTGAGCTCTGACAGCCACCTCAGGGATGATGTTAGTAAATGATAGCAGAAACATCACTGTTGGCAAATCACTGGTGTAGCGAATAATTTATGGAGGGCTAAATGGCATGCCTGTGTCTTCATATCAGCTCTGCAACAATGTTGCAGGACTTAGACAAGGGTGAGATATTTAGGATCCAAAAATTCATTAATCTAGTACATGAATCAGCATAATACACGTGACACAGGGAAACTGGACAGGGTGAGCCGGGTGACACAGGGTACCTGAGTTAACAGAGGTCAGTCCTGAGGTCAGCCTATGTACATCTCACCAGCTTTGTACAATGAGGGAAAAATTCCTCAATGAAGAACAAGAATTTATACACAACACAACAAAAACTATCCTCTTTTATTTTCTTTTATTTTTCAGTCTTTGAAGGGCACCTTAATAGCTTTATGTTTCTGACTCCTTATATTATTGCTTTGATTCAAAAGAAGGTGATGCAGATATTTACAATTTCTCCTTCATTTTGATGAGCTTTGGTAAGTTACCAGAATTACTTATATACAACAGGCAAAGCCATACATTTATTCAAAAGGACATTGATTTTTTTAGGTGTGTTTCTGTTTCCCATAAGTTATTCATCCAAATTTCATCACAGCTTTGATGTAAAGCAAATTTTCTAAAGCTTTTTCTTTTCTTTTCTTTTCTTTTCTTTTCTTTTCTTTTCTTTTCTTTTCTTTTCTTTTCTTTTCTTTTCTTTTCTTGTCTTTTCTTGTCTTTTCTTGTCTTTTCTCCTTTCTTTTTCAGTAAAAGCTATTCTTTTCCTATAAATACACCTTCTCTACCAAAAAAGGATTATGATTTCTGGTTAACTCATCCTCTAGTACAACATGCAGTGTGAATCCACCAGCTCCACACCCATAGCTTGTCAGGGACAGGATGCGGGCAGGAATGCTGACAGCTTTAACATTCAAAAAGGCAAAAAGGCAAAAAACCAAGCACCAGGACAGAGAGTGAAAGAACAGACTCAAGTTCAGCAGTGTGTGTGGTCTGCTATGATGGGGTTGTACAATGTGTTCTGGGAAGACCTGATGGCTGTACTCTTGCTTTCCTCTCCTCTCACCAAACCTGAGTCTCCAGCTATGTATGCATAGGAAATACTTTTTTCTCATTGCAGGGATGCCAAGAAGGATTTTATCGTACCAGCTCAGGAAAATGCTCCCCTTGCAACTGTAATGGTAATGCAAACAGATGCCTTGATGGATCTGGAATCTGTGTGGTAAGGAATTCCTCTGTTCTTTGACTGTCTGACTTTTAACACCAATGTTCAGTTTCAATATACTGCAAAAGCAGTGCCTGTACCACAGGAGCTTTTTGATGAAGAAGGATCATAAGTAGGGCCAAGATCAATGCATTAATGAATTATCCTGACCAAAATTAATTTTCACTTAAATTATCTCTGCAGATTCAAAACACTTCCCTCATGCAGTATTTGTGAGAGTTAGCATGTGGAAAATTTTTAGTCCATCAGAAATATGGAAATAGTTTTGTATACCTCTGGAGGAAAAAAAATGTATAAATTCAAGCACATTTCTTTCTCCCCTTTATGAATACAGTGCTGAGCATAGTATAAACAATTTACAGTGGTGAGTGACCCCTGTGAGTGTATATACATGTGTTACCCATAGCAATTCAGCTGCATGGCAGTCTCCTGCTGTGAAGGAACTACATGAGAAGGTTGAAACAATACACCGGGGGAGAGTGTTGAATTCCAAGGTACTGTTACAATTTCCCATATGTTCCATCTGATTCAGAATCACCTCATAGAGGAAACCGTCTGTTAGTAAGAGCAGTCAAACATTTGTAGCTCCAGAGCAAAAATCAGCCCAGTAAAACTAATCCTAACTACTAGCAGGCAATCAGGGCACTAGTACACTAAGATAATGATGGAAGTTAACACTGTATTTAAACCACACAGCAAGAGCTAGGCACTAGTATACTCTTTGCAGGCTTGTAAACCAGGAGTAGAGCCCAAAACCCCTTGCTCTGCCATGTGTTACTTTTGACAAGTCATAAACCTTTGCCCTCAGTTTATCTCTTCATAAAATGGACTCATAATATTCACATACTTTGCATTGTTGCAACCACTATCAAGTTTTCAGTTACACAAATACATCAAGTCAAGTTCCATGGCACATTTCCTACCATTTTTATTTCTGTAGGAAGAAGATAGTGCAGCTGTTCAGCAACTACGACTAGGCCACTGTAATGTGCTTAGAATTGGCTGGTTTCTGCAGAACACATATTGGCTTAGTTTTTAATATTAAATTTTCAAAAGTGGTCTTAGACCCAAGGCATTCCTAGCTATTCTCTTTCACATGCACAAGGGTTTTGGCTCATGGGATCATTGTCCTTTTAGCTTCAAGTGACAATGATGCCAAGGAGAAACTTCTGATGGAAGACTTGGGAACAAGATAGAGAGCTTGTCAAATCTCTGCTTCTGATGATTCTGGTCACCAGAGAGCTTCTGGAGCAGAATATATGAGTTAGGAAGTGATTATATACTCAGGTTACAAACACAACAGAAGACCTATTTCCTATCTTCTACAAAAATATGGCTGAAGTCAAGGGTTCAAGACAATCAAAAAAGCACAAACCCAGAAAATTTTACAGTATCAGGAAGAAATGATCTGAAAGTAAAAGTGCATTCCTGATTGGTGTTTATTCTCTTGGAATCAGCTAGGCAGTAAGGAATAAAACTAAAAGATAAACCCTAGTTTACTGTTTGAATTTGAATTGCCCTTTGATAACTTATCTGAAGGATTTTAAAATCCATTAAGCTCAGGTCATTTACTTCTGAATAAAAAGGAACAGTGAAAAGGCTTAAGTGAAATAAAAGTGAAAGGTAGGGGAAAACTGCAGAATGAAAAGGAGGTTTAAGGGGTTTATAGTATGAAACAGAACCAGAGATTGCAGAAACAGGACTTTCCTGAAGATTCAGAAATTTCCAGGGAAGTTTGGAAGATTGATGAAATTGGTATACAGCAAAATGTGACTGAGAAAGCCTGGGAGAAGAAAAGCTTAGAGAAGATGTAACTTGAATTACAGCAGGAAGAAGCACATTAGATAGATGAATTAATTCAATTTAGGTAAAGGTGGCTTGATGGTTGGTGATGTGACTTGTATTAGAATCAGTGGACAAAGCAGCCTTCCCTAAGAGCTGGACAAGGACATGTACCATCTGTCCAAAGTCTGCTGGAGCAGAAATGAGTCAATATCTCTGTAGCTGGGAGTTCCTGTAAAGAGATAGCTCCATGTGGTATAGAGAGTTCACCATTCTCTCTATTCTCAAATTTTTAGGCAACCTACTCCAATAATTATTGCAGTGAAAACCAAAACACCTGATAGTTAGACAGGTTTTTCTGCATTCAGTTAGTTTTTAATGAGCTATTAAAAATTAAATTTGTATTTATCCCACATTATTACTTTTGTCATCCTCTATTTCCATGATTATGAACTTATCTCCCTGCTTCCAAGATGCAACAAAGTGCCAAAGTTTTACCACTTATGGACTCTCCACCATAACCGTATTTTACCTTAACCTTGAGCCATAGATTAAAAACATCATTAGTAGCAGATATTTAGAAGAATTGATCTTCCCCAAAGTTAAAGTTTTCTATATGTGCATGTTTTTCAACATAAAGGAATTATTTAAACATTAAAGAAAGCCATCACTTTTTAAAGTTAACTCTGCTAACAATGCTGGAAGCAGTAATAACATGAACATAATAATAGCACTGTGTTTGGTTGGTAGATATTATTTTATAGTCTAAGTAAGCTGTAAGACCTGAATAAATGGAAAAGACAGTATGAGAAAAAGTACTCTGCTTCAAAATGGATGAAAATAAAGGGTCAGGCTCCATATGATGCTCTGAGGCCATCATTTTATGCAAATCTCTCAAATCAATTTGGCAAATGTAGTTCCCACAGCATACAAATTAATGAAATTTTCATTGGCCTGTGCCCTGAATTCAAAATCAAATAAAATTAAACCTTTTTAATGATGCCTTAAGGCAGAGTGCTCATATCTTTAATTTCTGCTGACATATATATCTTGAGGTTCTGCTTCAAAACTTCTCTCATTCATAGACTGCAAATCAAACCCACGAGTCATTAAAAGCTTATTGAATGACAAAATCAATGAATCAACAATCTCCTTAGGTTACCAGACAGAAGAAATTATTGCAGACAGAGCCTTTCTTGCATAGGTGTCCACATAAAACTGGTATAGAAATCAGTCATGTGATCCTGTGACTAAAACTGAAGAGACACACAGTCCATTTTGTTAGGATAGAAAATCACCCAAGTGTTAGAAGAATAGCCAGCACAGCATAAGCTCTACTAATGATATTTTAAAAGAGAGATGTCAAATAATGCTTAATTTCAAAGACATTATCTGGTGATGCATATAAAGCCAGTAGGGGAAGAAACACCAACTCATTGTGCTGATCTTGGCCTTTGGATTTTTAACATAATTTTCTCAATCCTGGCTATGAGAAGAAAATGAAGTCTCTTTTCAGGCTCTAGCTTTTGATTTTGGAAACATGCATGTATGTGTGATGGGTGAAACTGCAAGGCCTCCAAGTGGCCGTCTGCAGACCCAGTGATGTGCATTTCCCCTGCATAAAGCCCATCATGTATTGCTGCTAAGTAAGATAGGAAGGTATGAAAGTTTTATCTCCACCATTCCCCAGACAGCATCCCATCAGCAACCCAGCACTGACCTATTACTTTAGAGCACCTCCACTGAAGGTTCGATATTTGAAAATTCAGACATGGGAGTGGACTTCAAATGGCTGATCATCAGAGGGGCTGTGATGGTCACCTCTGGAAAGAGTGGCATTTGGAGGGGAAACAGCTTTTCTAAAGCAATGAACTGTCACACTTGCATAGGATTGTGCAACTAGTACAATCCACAGGGCTTTGCCATACTTAAAAATTTGATTGCAAAGTCTAGGGAAGCAAGTTGCTTGACGTGACTGCAATATGTTATGGCAATGACTCCAAATGAACACAACAATATGGATTGAAAGGTTGAAAGTTCATTAAAAGTACCAAGCTCTTTATGCAGGCAAAATTTTTGTTGAAGTGAGTTATCAGTGTCTTACATGAGGTGTCAACTATTAATAGAGATTGGATCTTCCTTGATGCATGAAAATACAGAACAGAAGTAAGTCTGAATAAAGCATTATATCAGAAGCTCAAGGTAAATTTCTTGTTGTCTCCCTAAAAATCTCTAAGTGGTTTGTTATGATTTCAGTTCCATATATTTGATTGGTCTTTATTTGGAAGGCATCCAAATACTCATAAGGAAATAAATTAATAAATAGTCTTGACCATTTTGGAACAAGAAAGACCAAATGATCCTAGCAGTGGAGAGGATAAATCCACTGGTATCCTTTCCAGCCTTTTATGGAATTTTTTTACAATAGAGTATATTGTCATGTAAGTGATTTGTGTTTAAGCATTTGGGTTTACAGCTGAGTGGAAAGGTTGGAACAGATTTGGCAGTTCTGCCCAAGAGGATAATATGTTCCACATGGTTGCCAAGGCTAGTCTGGAGAATTGCCAGTGGATCTACAACCATCCATCAAGCATGAGTAAAAAGCAGTGGGGAGCTAGCACAACTCCCCAGCTAGTTAGGTACTTCTGCCTTTGCAAAGAGCCTTGCTGCTTATAGCTCAATCCTTCTCTCTCTAAAGATGGGCTGCAGATATCTATACAGCATTGGTGACATATGTTTGAAAATCTAACCAGAACGCAATATTACAATGCAGTAATTGTCAAAAACATTAGTCAACACATTTTCACACTTATAGATATTTCCCTCCCTTTGTTAAATTTAGTTTTTAAACTAAATATTGTAATAACTATATATGTTTAAACTTAGTATTTGTTGTCCTACCCAGTTTACTGTTGAAAACATGCAACAGTGACTCACAATGTGTGAGCATATTGTTTCCACTCCTGCACAGCCAGTGTAAGAGGCATGAAGGAAATTAGGCCAGGACTGCAAGGAGGGGCTGCTGCTGCTCTCCCACCTGCTCAGCCACACTTCTCACAGTTAGCTGCCACAAGTGATGGGTTGAGAAAGTGTGCCAGGTACATTTGGCAAGGCATCAGCTCCCACTTCACCAATACAGGACAAGGTCTACAAATCAAAACTTAGACATAGAGGGGGTATTTTGACCCAAACCACATCAGGAAATTAGCTTTGCAGCTATTTTTTTTAAACTTAGACAGGTATCTTTAGTAAAAAATTGCACAATACTTTATGTTTACCTTAAGTGCCTCATCTCCTTCCATATGAAATTCTCAAAACTAACACTGCATCTCACCCACAATGGCTGGAGAGGGAAAGCTTGAAACCCTAAACCTCATAGATGGAAAAGGTAAAACATGTACAACTCTTGGCCTTCAGGTCATTATAATGCACTTTTTTTTTTTTTTAATAGCAACAAATTCTGGTGTGCTGGCATGGGCAGTGCTATGCAGTTCTGTAACCTCAGATATGAGAGGAAGTCTAAATCTACCTCCAATACAGACTGCACAGCTATGTAAACCACCTGCATCTCTTCACCTATATACTTTATTTATCCTTGTGCAATCTTCTGCATTAACAGTTGTTAAAAGACTATTTCTCAGAAGGACAAGTAATAAGGGAGGAAAAAGGTAAACAAACCAACAATTCCTAATACATTGCAACAATAACTGTTTTCATCTCCAAAGTAATAAGATTGTCAAGGCTTGAGGACACTTCCAGATTTCACAGACAATATTTAAGACCCTGTTATTTTGGGGGTTTTTATTTGTGGGTTGGATGGAGGGGATGTTGCTGTAGTAACTTCACCAGAGGCAGGGCTGAGCATTAACTTTTGATTGCCCCTGGAGCGTCTCCGTGCCATCCAGCATTAGGGTATCTAACAGGTGCTCTGCACCACTCTGTGGCAGATCCTGTCTTTCTTCAACTTTAGAGGGTACACAGAAAACCAATCTGCTACCTCATTCCTATGGAGGAGGCCCAGACTGCCTAAATTGCACTTTGTTATCCCTCAGAATAAATATTTCCCTAAAACTGCATAAATAGCAGATTTAATGAAGCTGGTACCTTTGAAGACCATCAGAATGAACTCTTTTCTTGCAAGTTCAGGTTCCTAAATGAAGCTGGGGCAGATTCATGCCTCGGTTTTTCAGTTATATTAATTTACACAAACATGCTTGCCTTGTGCTGGGAAATTTGTCCTAGTATTATTGCCTGAAGAGAATCAACAAACTTCTCATAATTATATCTGCACAGATGTATCTACTGAGAAGAACTGCATCACGTCAAGTGCTCTGTGTTCTAGGGACAGTTGTTCCAGCTTTAATTTCCAATCAAATGGGTCTAGGAGCTCAGTACTGACAATAATTTCCAAGTAACATTGTACACCCCCCATACCCACTCACAGCACCATTTCATGTTCTTTTCATGTGTGCACAAATGGTTACAGTAAGAGCCAGGTAAAAATGCTTACACTGATTGCTAGCACTCAGTGAGAGTGCCAGAGAAGAGTAATTGAACCAGCTAAGACATTTTCTTACACAGGCAAATACAATCCAGCCTCTCTGTCATCAGACAAGCTGCTGGTGTACTGATGGATGAATGATTACATGAAGTAAATTCATATAGAAGCCTTTGGAAGCCAGGCTGATAATGGTCATCCACTCAAAATTATCCACGGAGAAGCAAAGCACTTTTCTCACACTACCATGCCAGTGTCACCCAGTGCTGAGAATCACCCATGAGCTGCAGGGAGGGTGTTCTCCCTGCCTTCAGGTAGGTCTCTTGGGTTTAATGCACTTAGCAGTTTAGTTGGAGATGCAAAATAATGGAACATAATATATAAGGACACCTTTTACTATCACTGTAAAAATATGGCTCAAAATACCCACAGAAGTTGTCTTGCTAAACAAAATAAAGTCATTTTTACATAATCACTAATCAGAGAAAAACTGCAAAAGTGCACTCAGATATTGGTGTATCTGGGGTAAGAGAGCCCTTTTTCACTTCCCTTCAGTTTAGATGAAAAAGTGCAGATTTGAGGAGTAACATCTGCTGTCCTGCTCTGTTCATTGCAATAGTATTTGAGCTTTGAAAACCAGTAGCAGATTTACTCTGTTAATACCCATGTGTTGTTTGGAGAGCTGAGGACAAACAAAGTGAAGTGAACTGATCAAACAGAGTGAAGGCTACAACCAAACACACCTGAGGCCTCTGCCAGTGCTTCAGACACAGAATGGCTCAAGCACCTCAAGTGCTCAGTGCCCACATTCTCCTGCCTCTCTGGTGGTACATTAACATCATTTTTTCACTGGATAATGGCAAATGCAAAATATTTTTAAAACTGTATTGTCCTTCTGGCTCTCACCACAGGCCCTGTGATTAGCGCACTTCTTTCCTCCCCCTCCCCTTCCTCTTATTCAAACTTCCTTCTAGTATTCTCTCATTTTAGAGGCTCTTAATTAAAATAAGCTTCTGGTTTTCCATATACTAAATATTTTATTCCTTATAGCAAATATGACTAAGTAAAACTACCTTAGTTCTAAAACTACTAATGGATAATCTATTTAAAGATCCATAGAATAAAAATTGATTTTTTTTTTCCTTTTTCTCATCACATCCTACTTGCTGTAGAGTTCTCTGGCCAAATGACAGCCTTATACAAAACATAATTTCTGGGCAATAGCTTCTCTATGACTATAAAGTATGCAGCAAGTAAGACCAGCAAAGTTTTCTAGAATCAAAAGTATCTGAGTCTATAAATAATGAGTCCTAATTAGGGATCCTTTATGGAATTCAAGAAATATTGCTTTTTTAAAAAAATCAGATGTGTTTTCACCAGCAAAACCAAAAACATCAATGTTGCCAGGACAAAATTCTGCCACTAAATCAAAGTCACAGCACTTAGATACAAAACTAATTTAGGAATGCCTGTGCAAGTGAAGCATGACTATTTTTCATTAAATGTCTTCCCTAATCACATTCCTCTCTTTTCATACTCTTTCCTTTAAAGAACACACCATGTTTGGAGAAGCAAGCAAGTTTCAAATCTGCAGGGGCTGCTGCAGGTGAACACTTGGTCAGCTGAGCTGCCCCACCCCACCCCAGCACTGCTCAAGACCTTCCAGGCACAGAGACACCAAGGTGCCCCTTGCCCCAGGCTAGGGAGCTCCAGCCCCTTTGGAGCACTCCTGAAATCCCACACACAGCTTCCCTGTCTGTTCCTAGCTCCTGGTCCCATGCAGAGCCTGACTGAATGTTTCTGCAGCCCATGTATGATCTCCAGCAGAGTCAGTGAGAGGTCTAGGCTAGGAGAGAACCTAGGCTGATCCATTTCTGGAGTCTGTTTTGTACTCCACCAGCAGCCAGAGCTGCTGTGTTAGAGAATGTCACAGGGTACATACCTTCTGAGTCCTTGGAATATCCATTTATAAATCTTTTGCCTATTAATTCATCTAAGGAATCCCTTTTTGTCCCTGCAAGTACTCTTGCCTCCTGGCAACAAGTAGCAGAAGTCCACCTTCTGTTAAGGGAAGTACCTTTTCAAGTCAGTGCCCCTCAGTTCTTGTATTGGAGAATTTGGCTGAACTCTTGTATTGTATTCAGCTTATTTACAAACTTTTGAATTATACATAACCCAAATACTCCCTCCTGCATTTCTGTCCCAGCTGAGCAGCCCTACATTTCCGTCTGTGTGAGACACTGGTAAATACTTAACAAAACTCATATCAGCACCAAGGCTTCAGTGATCCAAACAGTGACTCTTCACACTCTGAAAAGTTACAGTTATATCCTACCCTTGATTTCCTACCCTTTATCAGCTTTCAGTTTGCAAAAGAAACTTTTCTCCAGTATCCTGTCAACTTGGTTTTTTTGTGGAAGTCTAGATAGGCTGAATCTCTGGTTCTCCTTCATACCCTTGCTCATTTGCACAATTATGCAGCAGATAGTGAAGCAGAACATCTGAATCAGTTGATGATTATTCATGTACTCAGAGGTCTTCTTCTTTATTATATACTGTCATCTTCCCAGGAATGAAAATCATACCTGTCAGTCTTCAGTTTCCACAATCCATGGTATTAACTCAATCAAGGCAGTTAGCCGAAACCTACAGCAAATATACACCGATAGAGTAGTTCTCCACATATGTCTGCCATGGATCTGCTCCCTTGCTGTCTCAAGCCTGACATAGCTGCTCACACCTGTACTGTGTCCATAGAAAGCACTGTAACTGGAAAGTTCTGATTCAGGGACACTGCAAAACTCCTTGCACAATTGCAGGAATGTAAACCCTTTCTGCATTCTTCCTAGTCTTCCAAAGCAGCTTGGTAAGATAGCTCCCAGTGCTCTTTTCCAGTCATCAAGTCCCAGAATCAGTGTTGCTGAAACCTGTGTCTTGGCTCAAGTCTATTGACAGCATTTACCAGAAGATATCTTTATTTTTTTTCCTTAATTTTGGAGTCATTAAAATGGATTTTTCCCTTCTGGCACATGCAGTTCAAAACAAGGCTGGCAGCTACACCTCAATAGCTCTGACACTTCTGCTCCAGAACCTGCCAGCCTCACTGTCTGTTTTGTTCTGTACTGCACCTTGTCAACCCTTGCTGCTGGTCACTGTAATCATTTATAGTATTTTTATTTGTAGCTGTGTCAGCTTGTTTGCCTGAATCTACAATCACCTTGAAAGGTCAAGGTCTGGCATTAGCCACTCTTCTGCTTAGCCAGGTCTTCAGCTAAGTGATCTCTTTCTGAATTAGGCAGCACCTCCATTTAACTTTCACTCTTGTGTCTTTCCACTGCAGGACTGCCAGAGAAACACAACAGGACATCACTGCGAGCAGTGTCCAGAGGGCTTCATTGGTGACATTGTCAGGGGAGTGCCTGCGTTCTGCCAGCCCTGCCCCTGCCCCCTGCCAGCTCTTGCCAAGTATGTCCAGAGTCTTTGCTTCTCTTTGATTTAGGTTGGCTTTGGCCCTTTCCAAGGTGGGGTTAGCATCCCCTCCTGAATGCAGAAGACAAGGGATGCTGCCCTTGGAAAACACAGGGGAAAATAAGAGGGCTACCAGCTGCTCGTGTTCATAACCAGAGGAAACAGCATTTCATTTACAAGGTGTAAAATATCTCTAAATGCTCATACTAATTCTTACTAAGAGGGAGGAGAATGAGCAAGTTCAAGTTCACCCTTTTATGTAGAAGAGATTATTCACTTGCCTGGTTGCTTTTTAAAATCCCTTAAAGAACAATTCTCAAGAAAGGGGGCATCAGACATTTATGTAGCTGAGACAAACAGGAAAAAAAAAGAAAAAAAAAGACAGAAAGTTCAATCCATGTCACCTGAGGGGTAAAACCAAACACCAAAAAAACCATGACTTTGCAGTCCTTTGAATCTACAGCAGCTGGATCTGGTTAGCACAGTAACAGTTCAAAGGAAAGTGCTGGAACCCTGTGACAGAAACAGTGCCCCTTCAGCTGATGCCCAGCTACTTTTTGGGTAAGAAAATCTGAAGCCTAACAGAAAACCAAGACCAAGTCAAAGAACTCCAGATGTTATGTGCTTTGTGCCTTGAGAAAAAAAAAATTTAAAAAAAATGGAAAAAACCCACACAAAACTACAAGCCACAACCAACCATTAGAAATAATTAGTGGCATGTGAGTCATGCAGCTGAAAGAAATTATCAACTTCCTCTTGCTCACATTCATGCTCTGGGAGAGAGGTATCTATGCACATACCACCACAGGGAGATGCTAGTAAAGAATTGCCAACAGGCTGATGCTGTTTTTCAGGGAGCTATCTATTACTCTTGGGTTGTTTCCCATTCTGTTTTCAGCAGAACTTCACAGTGAAGGGAATTTCTTCCCTATTGTATTTGTTTGCTGTTGCTATAGGATTATTCACACAACCTTAAGGCAGAATGAGCTGCATTTTGCTCAGCTTCTTGGGGCTCAGACTGGCAAAGGAACAAAATCACTCAGGCCAAATTCCCACAGATCCCTTCTTGGCTTTTGCAGTGAGCTGCAGACATGTGAGAAGGGCCATGGGGTGAAAATCAGCTATTGTTGAAAAACTTCAGCTTTGCCTGGATTACAGAGAAAATCCTCTAGAGACAGTGGAAGAACCTGGCTTTGCTCACATGTAGAAAGGCTTAGGAGTGAACAAGCTCACAAATGAAGCAAACTATTTCTTCCAGTTTTGGTAGCAGCTGCGATGCCTGAAAAATTAGATCAGCAACAGTGCTTTTTTTTCTTGGTAAAGTGTTTTTTGTAACCTTTTGGGCACAGAGCAACCATTTTGGTGTAAGCTGTTCTCTGAACTACAACCTGAGCTGCACGTGCCTGAGTAACTATCACATGAGCCTTGGGCTCTACCAAGCAAGGTCAGTCAGGCAAGGTTTGGTGTGTGCTCCCTACAGCGTGACTGGGTCTGCATTCACCCAGACCCTGCCTCATCCTGCAGACCAAAGGCTCTGCAGAGGTGCAGGGAGTTGGATGCTTCACCAGACCACTGAGCAGGGCTCGGTGCAGTGGAATCAGCAGGGACTGGGGCTACAGATTTTCTCTGCCAGTGCTGTGGGAGATGGAAGCAAAAGCCAAGGATCATTCCCAGTTTCAACATGCTCCTTAGCTAGGGACATTATGCCTCTCCTATTCCACCAGGGAGAAGAAAACCTTGAACCCCCAAACTCATGGGATTGGGAAGAGAGAACAAATGTTTCAAGAAACCTAAATGTAGATGCCTCGGTTATTAGCAGCAATACATGGCTTGGATTTATGAGCCTCAGGGGTCCCTTCATCTCAGAATACTCTGTGACATTGTCTCCCCTTTGAAACTATGTCAGTAAAAATCCACTTCTCTTCCTCAGTTTTCCCTCAGAAAAGTCCTAAAGGTAATAATTTAAGGAACGTTCCATCCCAAGTTGCCTCATACCCCTATTTAAAACATGTGCAGAAATTGCCTGTTCAGCTTCTTGCATGAGAGAGACCTGACCACAGAAATAGTATTCAGTTGGGGCTGGAACTGGCAAAAAATAACTGAGCAACATTAAGCTTTACTAAAGCATAACTAAATTTGAAGAAAAAATGTACTTTACTAGTTTTTTTTTTCAATTTTCCTTCATTAATCCTACTACATATAAAGAGTAAGGCAAAATAATAACTCTACCAGAAGTAGAGAAGAATTAAATGGCTTTAAAAAAAGAACTTCCAAAGGATGTTGTTTTGTACCCTGTTTTACTTTGGAAATAGAATACCGAATCTGTAAACTGACAAGACTCACCAGATAGATATTTTTTTCCAGGAATTCAGCAGTGTCTCTAGATTTTCTGACCAGACTATCTTCATATATCTTCTATCCTGGGAACTTGTGGAGTAAACTTTTGGACATTACACATGGAGTGTAATGTCATCTCTTTGGAACAAAAAAGGGAGGATGGAGTTTGCTCCACAGCCCACCAGATGTTACTTCTTTTCAAACCCAAGGGAATTATAAAGCTTTTTTTCCCCCTAAAAGTTCACCAAAAAAAAAGTATCAAACTTGAGGAAGATTTCAGCCTTACTTCATAACTTAGATCACAATGTGGTTTTTGCAACTACGTGAAGGAATTAGACTTTGTTAAAGAAGAGGAAGCCTGCCAAACTATTATGACTTTCTCAACATGTTCTTGTAAAAGCCACAGAGAAGTTAATTTGTGAGTTCTTCTGTGAGAAGAATCTCATTTTAAATTCTCTCTGGCTTTATCAAATGTTTTGAGACAGCAGAGATTCAGGAAGATTTTTTTTGTCTCTGTCTGTCCAACCAGTTGAGAAATGCTGTCAGGAACTGAAATTATGTGGAAATTCTTGCACCTTTCAATGCTGTTTATTCCTGGAACAAGCAGTGCATGGACCAGGCACCTTCCCACTGCTCTGAGTTTCTGTCCTGTGTGAAATGGATGCAACCCATCCACAGCTGCCCAGCCCTGTATGACTGAGGAGCTGTGTTTTAGCAACCATGGGCCTGCAGCTGGAAGCTGCTGCCACTCACTACTCTGGTTGCATTCTAGTGCTGGCAGAAATTTATTCACACGTGTTGCAAACTAACTGGAAATATTTTAGGACTGAATCTCTTTTTTTCCTGTAAATATATTTAAGCCATGTCCCTCATTGTGTTTGAAATGCATATAAAATTTGCACATTCCACATCTGGCTGCTGCTGTTTCTTGGGTCTCATATTTGTTTAAACATTTGTTAAATCCTGAAAACATAAGGAAACAAAGGAATCCATTATTTAGAATCACAGCAATAAAAATTGCAACCCATTAATGCAGTCAGCATCACTATTCAGCATGTTGGTCTCAGAAGAGGCTGCAAACTATTTCCAGTTTACTTGGAAAGATGATAGAGCAGCCTCAGTTTCTGTAAACTCAGTTACTCTGAATGAGGACAACATTACTGAGGTCAGTTTTCACCACCAGGAACTTCCAGACTGGAATTTGAGAAAAAGTGTAGGATTTGCATAGGAAACTGCTACACCTATTCTAGAATCTCAGTTCTTGAAGAGCTCATTGCAGTGTCTTCCAGAAACAATATTTTACCCCTCGGGTTAATAGACAGGAAGCAATTAGGCTCACATGACATACACATCTATCTTAAGTCCCTTATCTAAAGTGTGTGTATCGAAACCTGAAGTTGTGTTTGCTCTGCACTGCAAGACAACACTTTTCATACACCTATACACTTTCATACATCTATATTTATATAGGTCCACAGTTCTATACACCAATTAGTGCTTCCTGAACTAATTTAAAGTCTAAACAAGGGTTATAATATAAATTATGTAAAAAGCTTAACACCCATTCAGCAATGAACAACCAAGAGCCAGAGTTCACACTGCCAAACATCCATATTGTAACAAAGAAACATTCCCAAGTGTCTGTCATTGCCTGGTATTCTAACTATTCATCCTAATGAAATTCCAGCTTTGCAGTCTCCTGTTACAGAAAAAGTGGAAGTGTGCGTTGCGTCTGCAAGGAAAACTATGCAGGACCCAACTGTGAAAGGTAAGAAACTCATAGGATGACTTGCTGGTCAGCAATACAGAAGCCCAGAATTTTTCAGGCAGTCTTCCCATACTGGGAGGTCTTATGTGCTTGTTTTCATCAGGTAGAACAGTCCCTGTTAAATGATCTCATTCAGTTCCTACTAAAAAGCACTAAAATTTTCTGTGGAGAAGTGTGAGCATTAGACAAACATCTACATATAATATCTTTTGAATTAGTTCTTGCACTTTGTATACCTTCATGTGGTGACCTTCCCAAAAGGAATGCAATTTAAAAATGCAAAATACAAATCAGAAGCAGCAGCTGAAGTGAAAAATATCCAACACATTGATGCCCCTTTCAATTCACCCCTCTAAAATATCTAGCAGGTTTCTATCAAATAACTTTTATTTGGAGAAAGGAGAAAATCCACTGTCAAGTCAGATTCTTAAAGATGCAGCTTTTTCCAGTTATATTTTAAATGCACTTCACAGACATGATTCAATAAAGTCAAGCAAACAGTTGTAGGTCGGTGTTGCTTTTGAACTTTCCCTTATATCCATAAACAATTTCCAGTAAATAGTCCCTAAATAAAAAAGGATACAAATAAATTGAACTACACAGCAGATATATAACTTCATGTGCTGTAAGACTCTCTTACTTGTTATGAACACATATAGATGATGCTTAAATTAATGTCAGGGGCCTGATTATAATTCAGAAATTGTCCCTGAGCAGCCAATTAATTAAAACAGCTCTAACACAAAGACTGAGGGATATAGGATGGCTCAGACAATGGCTTCCTGAACATCTCCTTTTGTTTTCCCCTGAAGCCCCTGAAGTATTTAAGTCTTTAGTCAACTGCCAACAACAGGCAAGCCTAGAATTCAAATGATACTTAATGTAACTGTCAGAGGAGGGAGAAAAGGGATGCTTAAGATGCAAAGACAAATCAAAATGAAAAAGGTAAGATGAACAATGAGTAAAGGCTTTTCTCCTTACAGATGATGCAAAAACATCAATCTATTACCTCCACATCACTAAAATTATGACAGCAGCAGTGAAAGCAGATGGCACCAAAATTAAAAATCCACCCTTGTTTACAGGCCCACGGCTGTATTCTTTTGTTCTTTCAAAATGTCAGGTTTATACACAAAGGATAATGCAGACAATTAGAAGGTCATTGAGGTTTCTTAATGGTTATTAAAATGTCAACCCAGACTACAAGCAATACAAATCCTATGAAATGAGTAGCAGTAACGCAGAAAGAGCAGAAAATAGTTTTGTTTCCCAATGGCCACTACCCAGTGCATCTGTCTCAAGGACGGCAATGCTGTGCAGAAAAAGCTACAGAAAGAGATCAGCCTGTCCTGGTCACCACTTTAAGACCTTGGCTAATTGCTGGGGTAAGGTGCAAATAATGTTGAAAATTGTTTCAAAGCTGGACGATGCATCACTTGCACCTGCCCACTTGCCAAAGATCAAGTCCCTACCTGGCACACACTGCTGCTGGGCATTGACACAAAAAGGTGGTGTGAGTTCACAGAGGCCCCTGCTAGGAACTGAGAAAACCAGCTTCCCAAATTGAAATTTAGGAATTAATCGTTTTTCTCCTGGATTTCAGCAGTAAGGCATCAGGGTGGTAACTGATGACATGCAGGCTTTGTTAATGCACAAATGTTAAAAAAAATCTGAACAAATTACATTTTACTGTGCAAAGCAAATAGATGAAAAAGTTATTTTGGCATTGCCAGAGAAGAGTGAGTTAATTTCTTATTCACTGATAATTACAGGAAGCAACTATGGCTGCAAAATGAAACAAAGACAACCTTGCAGTTTTATTATGGGAGAGAAAATATTATTTTTAAGCAAAAAAGGGTCATTTGTTGATACAATCTAGGAAAAGACATTTACTGCAGGCCTCTTTTTCAGGCCATAAAGTGCATAGATGGAGCAGTAAGTTTCCGGTCAGTGGCCTCTGCACTTTTCACATTCTACCCACAATTCAAAAGAGGTTAAATGCCTCAGCACTATAAGATGTACTGAGTGGCAAAGGGAAGGGGAGAGTTACACATCTATTTTCAGCTCTGAAGGTTTCTTTTTGCTTTAAGCAGCTGCTTCAGATGAGAAGTTATGGCTAATAAAAGTGAGTCATAGAGTCATAAAAGAGTTTGGGTTGGGAGTGACCTTAAAGGTTATCTGGTTTCAAGCCCTGCCATGGGCAGGGACACCTTCCACTAGATCAGGTTGCTCCACCCAGCCTAGCCTTGAACACTTCCAGGGATGGGGCATCCACAGCTTCTCTGCTGCAACTTGTTCTTGTGCCTCAGGTGGTCATAAAAACGCAGCACTTGTAAAATATATCTGTGGGGATGTAAGGAAATGTCCTCTATGCTCCTGGCAAGTGGACTGAACAGTTTATTTCAGAAAAGAAGGGGGGGGGGGGGAAATGGCCTTGTCCTGATGACAGGGCAGACATTGCAGGCTGGTGGGGATGGCATACTATTGCTGGTAGATGTGGACAGAAGTGAGCAAAAAAGCTGGTCTGACCCCAGCCCTATTCAGCGGCCTCTGTGAACCTAGTGGCCATATTAGATAGATGATAATTTGGAAAATACCTAACTACAAAAAAACAAAAAACTGAAATCTTAGAAAATCATAGCAAGACTTCTGGCATGACTGACTAGTAGCTTTACCCATCGCTGCCTGCTCTAACTCCCATGGGAATGGGGAATGATTCAACCAAATCATAATCATAAGTGACACTCTGCACTCAGTGTTCCACTCACAGTTCTTCAGGGGGTGCACAGAACTGCTGGCCACACTTTAATTTTTTACATCTGGGTCACCTAAATGATAAAAATCTGCTCCAAAAATCCTGGCAGTGCTGCAAAGAGACAGAAAGAGGCTTTGTCATTGACAAAAGCAGTATTTGAGGCAGCCAAGTGGTTTATATTAAGAGGCTTAAAATCTTATGTGTTTCTACTGTGAGGATTCATGACTGGAATATGAACAAAGCAGTGTTAAGGAAATTACTCCCTATATTAATAAATAAATAAATAAATAACCAAACAGAAAATGTAGGAACATATCAAAACTCGGAGCTTTTATCAGATCTCCCACATTTTCATGGTTCAGACATGGCAGAACCTAAATTTGACTGCGTTCAGATTTTAGAAGACAACAAACCTTGGTTTAGGTACTCAGCCACAATCTGAGAAAATTAATCTGAACTGCCTGAAGTGTTCACCCTCCCTGCTTACCAACGGCAGACAGAAAAAACAGCATCTTAAACAGGACTTTGGACAGGAGGCAAGAACAACATGGTAATAAAACAGAATGAACTACAATAAATACTCTTTTCCTAAGTCATTTTAGCAACTATTCAATCCTCCAGTTCCTTCAGCATGCAATTGTTACACCAACCAGTTATTCTTCTCCTGGCAGGAATTCTTCATTTCCAGTTTTGGGGTATGAGTCCCTCTTCTCTGAGCTCCAGGGTTCTTCATCTTGGGCCTTCCTGTCAACACATGGTGACATTAACAGGACACCCTGTACTTCCAGATGATCCCTCCAGTCCATCAGATATTGCTCCATGCTTCTCCACTGCCAGCTCCCCCAGAGAATCCCTTGCTCAAGGATGCACTTTCAATAGCACACCATGCCCACCCCAGTGCTAGCTCTGCTTGTCTCAAGGGTTGCTTTGCAAAAGCTCCCCTTGCTTGTAGAATTAAACACATTCTCTGATATGAGCAGAAACATCTTTAACTGAGACACTTTCTTTACAAATAACCAAATTTATTACTACTTCTTTGCTTAGGGCCACTGAACATCCAGGAATGTTACATATCACCGGTGTGTCTTACTCTGAAAAAAAAACCATAATATCAACACATCTCACATTTTAAGATGTAGAAATTTCTCAACTGAAATGCTTCCCAAACATGAGAAGACATGATAAGAAATTTGGACCTATTTCAGGCCTTCACTGGCGTGCCTGGTACCCACCTCCCTCTCTCCCTCTGCAAACCAAGAGAGGAATCCTCCCTTCCTGGTGAAGGCTTTCAGCCTTTTACCCTCATCCAACAGGAAAACATCAAACAGATCTGAAAAACAGAGTCTGGTTCAGGGCCTATTTTGTATTGCAAAAACCAGAAACCGCCCCAATACCTCATCATAGGAGTATTCCTATAAACCTTTCCTGGTCAGTACTTTTTATGTACATTTATAATAGAAATAAAATATGAACTTCCTCTGAGTTTCAGAATCCTGAAATGCAGTCTCTTATCCCAGTTTCCTATGTAACACAATATAGTTAGCGAGATGCAGAGCTGAAAGAGACCAAAACAAACACTGTAGAGCTGCCTTGCTGCCAAAGTAATTCTGTCATAGATTTTAAAACAATAGGGAGCAAATAATTTCACTGCTAAAGACACACACAAAAAATAAATTAATTCAGACTGGTATGCATGAGATACCAGGGGTGTTCAGGAAGGGGAAAATATATAACAGTACAGATTGACATTAGGAGCACAAAATAGCCTCTGTATGAGTAAAGCTCCTAATTAGCTCTCTGTCCATTAGAAGCTGCAGTGTTCAATTCCTAGTAACATAAAGAAGGTCAGAGAGAAAAAGGTGTCGCAGATAGGAATGTCACTGTTTGTCATTGCCAGTGTCGCTCTTCCTTTCAGGTGCGCCCCTGGTTACTATGGGAACCCTTTGCTAATTGGAAGCACTTGTAAAAAATGTGACTGCAATGGCAACTCAGACCCAAATCTGATTTTTGAAGACTGTGATGAAGTGACCGGTCAGTGCCGCAACTGCCTGCACCACACCAGTGGGTTCAAGTGCGAACGATGCGCTCCGGGCTACTATGGGGATGCCAGATTCGCTAAAAACTGCACAGGTATTGTCTGTTAGTTTGGTGCAGCAGAGCTGAGCAACAAGCAGCACAGCATGGCCTGTGTATGATCTCCCAGAAATCAGAGATGCCTGAACCAATTGTCAAATACCTGTGGCTCTGGGAGGGAGGTGATGGGATAATTTGGATGCCTGTTCAGTTGAATCATTCCAGGCACCAGAGAAATATCTCTTTCCATCTCCCGCGAGCAAGTCTCAGAACCCAGACTCCAACATCTCTGATGCCTGGGCAGGTTTAATGGAGGCACTGTTGTGTTCTGAATCTTGTTTCAAATAAGGTTTTGTAAGAGTTCTTTGGGCAAAGTCCTCACCTTTGTGCTTGTCCACACCATGACCACTCAAGCTAATTGGTGGTGCTTAAAGGCTTGAAAGTATTTTTTGTGGGAACAGGATCATCCTTTCTGTCCTGACCCAATACCCACTCACTTTCTGCTATTTTCCACATTGCTAATATATTCTGCACTTCCCTACTAGTCTGTGTAATCTTGCTGGTCACTGTATTTTCACACAAGAGGTGACTGTACTTTCAGGGTCTGGTAAAGTGCTACCTATCTAGAGTGCCTCAACAGAACATACCTGCACAGAGAGGTTGCACAGTTTTGTCTCCTCTAACATTGTCCTAATTTAGTCTAAGTTCAATCCAAACAGGGCTTTGACCTCATACCTCTTATCCGTGCTTTTATCTGGAAGAGTCTTCTTTCAAGCCACTTAGGAACAGCCACTGTTAAAGGCAAAATGCAAGTGCTCAGAGCAAGGACCTTGGGGCTCCCTCCCAAACTCTTTGGCAGGGGTCCCTCAAGGACCAGAACACAAAGGAGGGAGACAGATTATTCCTACCTCAGCCTGACTCAAAGGTAAGACAGTTGAAGCACACACTCAACTTGGACCACAGAAGTGCTCTAGGGCCTCCAGGTACAAAGCTACAGCCTCAGGGACTTAGAGATGTCTCGATCCTTCTTGAAACTCACTGTGTACTTGGACTTTGTTTTTTACTTCCTTAAAAGTGTTTTGGGACACACAGGATGAAGTCTGTGAGGATGCTATGTAATCAAATGTCCTTTGTGCTGCTATCTTCACTTGTAGGGGACCACATATAATGCCCTGATGCCATTAGTGGTCCTCTCTGTTTTTATATTCCAGTGACAGCTAGAATTTGAGTGTCCATCTCCAGGATGTAACTCACATCTCAAAACCACATGGTTGAATTCCATTTATGCTGAACAGGAAGAGATGGTGCTCGTACACAATGATCCTAAAAGCCAAAGCAATGTATCACAACCAGCTAAAAAGACATCAGCTGTGGGGAACAACATGCCCCAAAACTCACCTCCTGCCTGCATTTAAGTAGCCAATATGTTCATGAAATTCAGCATGTCTGGGATTTTGAGGCGGCAAAAGAAAATCTTGTTTAGGAACTTCACTGTCTAATGCACTTCACCTGAGATGACTTAACTGCAGTTGTCCAGGAAGGAGTGATAGGATCCAGTCTGTGGCTCCTGAATTCCATGAGGCAGGAGGAACACACCCAGCACTTCAACTCTGCAAATCTCAGTAATTGTGCCCTGCCCATGGCCAAAAGCTTTGAGCACCTGAGAATAATTTTGCCAGAAGTCTGAGTTACAAGGCATTCCAAGTGTGTGAGCAGGTTGTGCAATGAGTGATTTTGGAAGGCATCTCCGAATGTACAGTTTCGAAACCCAAATCAGACTTTCATCACCTTAGTAGGTTTTTTTGTTTGCACTCTTAAGGAGGTACACAGGAGTTCTCTCTACAGGCAGTTCACACAGACTTCAGATCAGTGTGGTAATTCTCGTAGCAGATTTCTTTGCAGTCTTTCATCTTTGCCAAAAATAAAAAATACTTGTGCGCTTGAATACATTGTGAGGGTTACAGCTTTTCTCTTTTCAGAAGTGAATTTAATCTTGAAGTTTACTCTAGCAAATCCTGACTTTGCAGTATTATGTATCAGAGAATTACACACTTCTCATTTCATCTTCATTTCTGCTGAGCACCACAATGTGCTGTACTTGACAGCACTGTGCAGACTGCAGTACATCAATGCATCCATGATATTCAAACTATTTGTGCAGTTCCCAGGGAAAGCTTATCCTCTGTTTGCCTTTGTGGGATAATTTAGAGCTATTGCTCAGAATTGATTCTGAAATAAGTCAAATATCTTCTTCAAACTAAAGATAGAGAAACAAAACTAGTATAAGAATCAAAACATGTATGCGTGGTTTTGAGATTCATAGAGCATCTCAAAGGGTATATAAAACAAAAAAAAAAAGGCAAGAGAACTAAATTAGCAGGTCTATCAATCTAAAATAATCTATTTTTTTCTTTCAAGTGGAAGACAAAACCTGGGTAGCTTTGAACAGTAGTTTTCAGCTGTTTTTAAAAAATTTGTTTTTAACTACATATCCTTTAGCCATACTTCAAAGCTCTCCACAAATGGCCCACAGAAATAAAGGTGAGTTTAGCAGCTTCCCCCACCAGCAGACTATGGTATCATTGAAAGTCTTAATTCTCTACTAAAAATGTGGTACCTCTTAAACCAGTAGTTGAAAAATGGTCCAGACTGCTTTCAGAATTAATTTGCTCCAAGATTTTGTGTAGCAGACTCACAGGTATTCATTTAAATAAGAAGACACAAATTTATTTTCTTGAGCACCAATCTCACCAAAATTTTAACCTTTTAACTTTAATCTTGCTGCCTGGTGATAGCCTAGTCCCCATGATACAGATAAGGAGAAATCTCTACTTTCAACTGATACTTTTGTTTCACTTCTTAAAAAAAAAAAAAAAACAAATTAAAAGTCATCATAGATCCAAAAGCTGGGAGGCACAGATTGGGATAAGGTCAAAATGATGACTGTATCAGAGAATCCATAACCAATTTCTGTTCTTACATTTGTTAAAAATTATCAGTTCTAGTCTACTAAAAATAGTGTTAGCTCTACTAACACTGGCCCACTCACACAAAATTACTCTGACGTTAGTGCATGATGTTGTCTTTGAAGTTGTTTCACATATTTTCTTGACAAATCCTTGAATGTGCAATGGGAAATGGAAATACAAGGGCAATTCATAGATAACAATAAATGGGATTAATTAACTGCAATAAAAAGGCAGTAAAATATTTTGTTATATGAGGTTCTGCTGAAACCATGAATCACAAGACCAAAATAAATTCCAGATAGGTTGCTGCTGTTCTTATGTTCTGCTTGAGACTTTGCTATTGTATCAAAGTGTTCCAAGAATATTTTAATCTTTAAAATAATATATTTTAAAAGGCCAATTAAACCTTGAAAGAGGTTTCAAGATGTTAGATTAAAAATTGGACATTTTAAAAAGCCACTTGCACTGGCAATAAAAATGTTGCTTTCTCAGGTTTCTCAAGAAAAAACATAAAACGTCATTTATTCTTCATTGTAAGTGGTAGGAGATATTTACTTTTGGATATGTTCAAGCTAACAGTGTAACTGGAGTCCACTATCAATCCCTGAGAGCTGAAGCCTTTTTAGTGACAGCCTGACAGAATGCTGATAAATTCCACAGGGCTGTGGAGAGATTTGTAACTAATAATTAACTTCAGTTGCCCCCCATTTCTTAATACATCTCCTAAATGTCACCCTCTCTAGACATTGATGTACAATGCCCCTTCTGGGCAACTCTGGCCTCGCTGACTCTACTTGTGACCAATCTTTGAACAAGTAATTTCAGCAGAGGTGTTCTCACTCTGTTTTCCACTTCATATTCCATTTGTTCAAATTTGACCAGTGCAAGAAACACCTTTTCCAAGTACTGAAAGGAAAGAAAGGAAAATCAGTCCTAGAAGTTCTTGATATTGGTTTGAATATCCACACACAATCCTAAATATAATAATTTCACTAGTCTTGGGAAGGAGCGGCGGGGGAGGGGGGGTTGTACATTTTGAATATTCTTCTTTCAAAAGTAATTTCTTTTTCCCCCAGCATGTGACTGTGGAGGGAGAATGTGTGACAGCCAAACTGGCGAATGCCTTGCAGACAGTCCTGAAGTTTCTACTGACACAGACTGCCCGACCATCAGTAAGAACCTTATCATAAAAACACTAATAATTAATCTTGCTCTTATATTTAGAACTTTGCAAATACTAACTTAAGAACTTGGTACTCCAGTGGGCTCAGGATTTTGACAGTGGTACCATAGGGCACTCAAGTGTGTGAATATACACAATGTCCTACTGATTGAGTGCTTCAGCATGTTCTCACACACTTGTCTGAGTACAGGCATATTTCCAACTCTGTGATAGAGACTGCTTATTCAGGTCCAAACTGCAGAGCAGTAGGGAAGTATCACCAAAGCCACTTCTGTAGACTTTGAGACACACTGGTCCAAAAAACTGTCCACACAACTTTACCTGGGACATCTTACATATAATTTATGGTTTTCTAGTTGTGGTTTAACTCTATCAACAGCACAGCCGCTCACTCACTCCCTCCAGCAGGAACAGGGAGAGAACCAGAAGGGTAAAAACCAGAAAACTTGTGCACACACAAGCCACACACACTTTCACAAACAAATCAAAAGTATTAATTCATTCACTGTTTCTCTTTCAGCCATCCCCAGGACAGCAGGACCCCACCACGCATAATATTTTCATGGGAAGACAAAATGTCATCACTCCAAATGTCCTCCCCCTCCTCCTTCTTCCCCCCACTGTATTTACTGAGCATGATGTCACATGGTCTGGAATATCCCTTTGGTCAGCTGGGGTCACCTGTCCTGCCTGTGTCTCCTCCCAGCTTCCAGCACACCCCTAGTCTCATCACCAGCATGGCAGTACAAAAAGCAGAAAGGGTCTTGGCTCTGTGTAAGGCCTGCCTAGGAACAACAAAAACATCTCTGCATTATCAACTCTGTGTTCAGCACAAATCCAAAATATGGCCCCATACTAGCCTCTGAAATTAACTGTGCAGATAATTACCCCAGTCAAAGCCAATACAACATCTAATGTAGATTGCTGCTGTTGACAGCTTGGCATATATTCATCAGTCAGTTCCTTTCCCACTATCTCCCATACTCTAATGATAGGAAGCCTGGGCAGTTTCCAGGAGTACTATGTTGTAGCTATTGGTAACCACAGGTATTTTTTAAACATTAGTGTATTTATACCTGTATATAATACAGGGCATGTAGCACACATGGGTTCCTGAACCAGATCCCAAGAAGAGAGGTCATGTGCCTGGAGAGGAACCAGAAGGAAAACATTCTGGACCTGCTAAAATATCAAGCAAAAGTGTCTGAAGGAATCTGTGCTTCACATTCACATAAGTCTCTTGCATTTAGTGTTGGCACCAATGTCACTGTAAACAAGGTGGTATTGCAATCGTTCAGCAGGAATAAGGATATAGTTCTGCAAATGCACTTTCCATGCACATTATAACTGTGTTTTTAGAAGTTGCCCTTGTGACCAAGCAGGTGGCCAAGAGCCCATGTGCTGGACATCCTTATTTCTCATACTGCTAAATTTTAAATATAGAGTTTGAGGTTCTGACAAAATGCAGTTGCTTGTTTTTTGGTTTTTTTGGTTTTTTCTTGACCTTCATCTGCTGTCCTTCAGTCCACAAACATGCAGAGCCTTGGGAATAGCCAGGAAATACCTCTCCCTCTCTCCCAGCTGATTACAGAATCCCTCTGTCAGCCTCTTTGAGCAGTCCCATCTGGTGCTGCCCAGCTGCAAATGTCATAACTGTACTGTGGGACCTTGGAAGTGGGAGGATGAAAGTGAAAGAAAAATGGGTATTCACCAGGAAGCATCAGTGACAAAGAGAGTGAACACCATGGGTCAAGAGCACTATTACATGAATTTAAGGTATTTGCTGTTAACTGACACAAACACTAAAGAAAAATTATGTTGTCTTATATTCTTATCAGGCTGTGATAAATGTATTTGGGATTTGACAGATGACATCCGATTGTCAGTTCTGACTATTGATGAAAGCAAATCCACTTTACTGAGCATTTCTACAGGTGTTGCAGCTCAAAGGCGTTTGAATGACCTGAACCTCACTACCACTCATCTCCAGGTACAAACATTGATGATATTTCTGGTTTTCATGTACTTTGAATCTTTGCATTTCCACTCCATGCCTGTGAATTTCAATCCCTGCCCTCACTAGAGAAGGAGTTTGTTTTCAGATGCACTGACACTTTTTTTCCCCATGCACAGGAGGCAATGTCCAAAAAAAAGAATCATGCTATGCTTTGGACCATCCAGGTTGATGATGCTGCAGATGAAATGAATGATCTCCTCAGAGAAGCAGAAACACTTGATGAACAGGTTTGTTTACAACCTTCTGCCAAAGCTCTGAAGGTTTGCACTTTGTCATATTCACCCATTGGTATAAGAGGTAAGTATAGGATAGTCCCAGTTGGAAGGGACCTAAAATGATCATCTGGTCCAACTGTCTGAGCAATACAGCAAAAGTTAAAGAGTTTTATTAAGGATGTTGTTCAAATGCCTCTTAAATACTGACAGATGTGGGTCATCAACCATCTCTCTAGGAAACCTGTTCCAGTGTTTGACCACTCTTCACAAAAAAACATTTCTCAACATCTAGTCTGACATTTTACGGTTCATCACACAAGACTGGGTGTGCTCTGACAGATAGAATAATCTTCTATTTCTATTATTTCTATTTCTATTTTATAACTTTCTATTTTAAATTAAAAACATACATGAATTATCAAGTCTTCACAGAAAAGGAAGGAGGTAAAGGGTGTGTTGACTGCGTTTGGAGGCTTGTTACCAGTCACATAAATCTTCCCCTCAGGATCTACCCCCCTACACAACATGTTTGATCTGGAATAGACACATTGCCTTTCTCATTTACATTTTGATTTCTAATTAAGTGAAGTAACCAGCACTAAACTAATGCAGATTGATTTTTGGAGCATTTTGTACTATATCTATTTTACAAGTATGCTCTCTTAAAATTAAATTAATCCTGATTAGACATTTCAAAATATATTTCAAAACTGCCAGTTTAAAGGGTTTTTCATGTATCCACTGAGATGGAAGCTTGATCAACACTCAAGATATTTTTAATACAATTATAATCATAAATGTTGCATCCACATCCTGCTGCCAGGCTATAAAATTAAGGTTATCAGCTCTCATCTCCCACATCACTTTCATTGCATCCTATAAGAATACTGCTATGATATAGGTTTAGAGAAGAAATAAGGCTCAAAATTGCTTATCCTCTATTTTAAAAATATAATATTAATAATCTTTCTGATGCTACAACATGCATATATTAGTAAAATACATCGTTCTATGTTATTAACAAAGATAACCATAGTTGCCATAGAACTAGATTATATTTCATGCTTATTGCAAAGTGCCAGACCTCATATTCACTTTACCAATTCCTTCGCAACTAAAATTATACTTTAAACTAAAACTCAAATATAAGAGCAAGTAGGGGGCAAAAAAAGCAACAAAAAAGGAAAGAAAAAGAAGAATGTGAGTGGAAGAGAAAATTTAGGTTTGTGTGTTTTTCATCAACACTTACTTAGCAGAAAGGGCACGTAAGAATTATACACACTGCTTGTGTTCAAGAGAGCTTTGATTAAATCAATTCACACTCATAGCTCTGTACCTGTGAATATCTCTCTGTAGCTCGTGGGCAGACTGATTAAGGTATTAGGTATTCTATGAATATTTAGTGAGTTTGGATAATAACATTTCATTTGCAGTACTATCTGGGGATTTCTTTCCTCATTCCTCAATTTTACTGTCCCTGAACAAATAAATTCAGCGTTTCCTCTGGTCTTTTCCCCCTGGTTACTTCTAATGCTAGTTCCACATCAACCCTTGTGGTTGCTTGTAAGGCAGAGAAATAATGCCCCCCCAACTCTGACAGTGGAAGACCACAATACTAACTCTGAATATATTGAGCTCTTAGCTATTTCAGGGTGCATTTATGGAAAACGGGTGTAAGGGCCTCAAGAGGGTTTTGCAGAGAAACAGCATTTTTTATTCAGAGTATTTTATGTGCATGTCCCCACATCTCAGGTGTTCCTGCAGATTCTGATCTAAACCATAATGGGAGGGTGAATGGACCTACTGTGGGCAAATTTTATACCTCCTGTAATTGCCTGTAACTCCCTAAGTCTCCATTGGATGTTTTGAGTAAAATAGCACATAGCTTGATCCTGAATATTTGGAAGATGGGAACCAGAAACATTTCTACTAATCCTCACACTTGTTTTATCAGTCTCATAACCCTTACAACTTGTTTTATCATTATGCCCATCCCTTTTAGTGGTGCTGCCCACCCTGGCCCTGCCTTCAAATGCCACCTGGGTCTCCACAAACCCTAAGCAAAGGAACACAATGCAGAGTGCAGCCCCCAGCACAGTGTACAGGACAGTGTCTGTGCTCTTCAGAGTATTTTCAATCCTCAGGCTTTTTCTTATTTTAAACAAGCTGCAGAGCTGGGGACGTCACTTGAGGGAGACACATTTAGAAAGAATTCAGAGCTTAACACCTTTTTCTTCATTCAATTTGCTTACTCAGGAAATGCCATACCCAGCAAAATGAGCTAGCCCCACTGAATGCCTAGGAGACTCAGCAGATAGAGTTTTACAACGGTACATAATTTATGAAGATTTCATTTCAGCAAATTATGGATAAATATGGGATAGGTTTTAATCACTCACTCTGCAATTCTGAAAACACTGACAAAGACAGATCTTCAATTTGAACACCTTTAAATACTTTGTATGATAAAAAGGACTTCCACATGCTCACCAGGAGAAAGCAAAATGTGTGCTTATACTGCTCATCCTCACATCTGAAAAGAAATCTAATGTTTACTTCTCATGGTTTATTCATAGGGAAATGAAGCATCCAGCAAAGGCCAACTGGTACAGAAGGAAACCACTGAGATCAACAGCCGTGCTTCTCAGCTTGTGCAGCAGCTGAATAATATCAGAGATAACATTGAAGGTAAATAGATTCATTTCTGGTTCATCTCAGTGTCAAGAATGCATTAATGAAACCTTCATGTAATAGTGGATCATCAAGAATTTTTACTGTCCTATATATCAAAGGAGACTCTTGATATATAGGACAGCATGTAATTTATGGCAACAATGAGCATCTTCTCGAGCACAACTGCACTTAAAAAATATTTCCTAGTCAGAGATAGTCATCTTCATCTGGAATATCTATGACATACTATTATCATCCTGAAATACAAAAATGAGATTAAATCAGTTGCAGCCTCTTCTTCAGTACCTGCAGAAAGCAATGAAACCCCAAATCAATGTACTCAAAAACACCCCTGTCCCCTGTACACCCATGACATGAAAGCCTCCATCCTGCTGCAGAACACACTGATTTCCCCCAGACTTCAGCAAAGCCAACAGTATGTAAAAGCTGTCTATAGCACCAGAATAGAAATGTTGATTGGTAGTCGCAGTTAAACAGCCATTTTCCAATGGAAATATCTGATTAATAGACCTGAGTAGTTCTGTCTTGGCAGTTATTACAAGCCATCTGGCAACTTGTGTAAGGAAGAGTGGTTACATCCTTGCTTATCCTTACCTCCATGGGTGCTCCATGACTTCCTCTCAGGAGCCATGGTTAATATGTCCCATCACACAAAAAAGGCAGGTTAAGACCTTATTGTATGTTATATTTGTAATGTCCTTTTATGCCTCTGATGCTACAAAAACATTGACTGTCTGGCTGTCCATCACATTTTATTTCTACAATTATTGAGTAAAAGTGCCAGCATGAGCCTCACTGTATGTCACTAACAATCACGGTTGATGTCTGTGGATCATCCTTTTTTATCATTAATTGGTTTGGAGCAGGACAGGAACCACATAAGGCAGAAATGTATCTAATTTGGCACACCAATAGTAAAATCATGTTAAGGTGTTATAGAAGAAACAATGTCCATGGCTGTGAATAGAATGAAAACAGTTGGAAACAAGTAGGTGAAAATTATTTCCACCATGCTCAAAACTGTTGTTTTACAGAGGCATCACCCCTGCACACACACACTCGTGCCAGCATAAGAAAAAAGAAATCCATGGAGCGCTGGTCATCATCAGTTACAGCTCAGTATGAGCCTTTAAAGCTTCACTAATGAGCTCAGGGCCCAGCAAGAGCAAGCATACAGACACTCTGCCAATAAATCAGGGGTGCCATAATTACACACCTATTTTTTTATAATAATCTTCCAGAATAATGGTGCTGGTTTTGCCAACTTTGGTTATCCACAAAGTGAGTGATAAGCACTAGCCAAAGGCACACACATCGCAGGGCAAAAAAAAGGTGATTGGTATTCAAGGCCAGGAAGTGAGAAGTGAGTAAACTTTGTAATGGTTACACTGGGAATGGGTAAACTCGATTTCAGCTGCAGGGATACAACAATGCTTTTTGAACTTAGACCAAAACCTTGAAATGTATGTATGTATGTATGTATCTATCCCCAAACCAGCTAGGCAGTATCAGGCCAGAAGCCATATGTTACCTCCTTAGGGTGCCTCAAACTTCTGCAGATGGAAAATGAGGTTACTTCTGTCTCCTTAGCATTGCTATTATTTTATAAACAGCAGTACTTAAAAACCATGATCCAAGATGAAAGCCCCAGCCTGCTATATGCCACAGAACCCAAAATAAAATTATTATCCCAGCCTATGAGAAATGTCAAGCCAAATAATGCACACAAGCCACATCTGCTTAATCCCATCCTCTTCTGATGAGATCTCTACATATGACAGAAAGTGTGATCTATTTACAGGTTTAATTTTAAGACTGGATCAAACATAATAATTATCTACCATGGAGTTGAAAATAATTAAAATTTTCTTTTGCCATCAGTATCATCACAATTCACAAAAGTAAAAGTAGTCCACAGTATTTATTTCTCTGTAGTCATACTGAATCGACCATCTGTTCCCTTTTCCCCCTAGAAATCAGCAGCAAGTCAAAATACTATGCAATTCAACAAGAGCTGAGCCCTGAAGAAATTGCCCAGAAGAGGAGTGTGGCTGAAGAGATGTTAAAGGAGATCAAACATCGCAAGCCTTTCACTAATCAGAGACAACTTGCAGATGAGGAGCAAAATGCAGCACAGGAGTGTGAGTTTTAAGTCAGTTTTCCTTTCACCCACGTGCTGATGTCCAGCTGGCAGATACTGGGCAGCTCTGGGTGTGCTGCTGAACCCCTGGGGAGGGCCAGCAGGCACTTGGCAAGCACCAGCTGGTGTGCTGGAGATGCTGCTGCTCCCAAATTCCTGCCCCAAGTCCCTGCTGGTGCCTGATGCTCCTCACAGCAGAATAGGGAGAAAAAGGTCTGTGTGTCTGTGTGTGTCTATGCACTGCAGCACCTCAACCATAGCTGCTTAGAAAGATTCATGGCAGGGCTGGAATTGCTCATGTAGTTGTCTTCCCTCCTGCCAGCTCTGCTATGGGGACAGCAAATACAGCAGAGAGAAAAAAAACTGCTGGCATGGGAAAGAGTGGCAGCCTAATTCTCACAGCTTAGTGAACATGAGTCAGAACATGAGGCATAAGGACTGTCTTCTGTAGAAAAGGCTGCCTAGGTTTAACAATGAAAAACGAAAAGCAGGGAAAGACAGACCTAGTTTCTTTTAATAAAATATATTTCAGAGGGGAATTAATAAGATTAAAATTAAATAGTAAAATGAGAGGCATCTTTCCTTCTAAAAAGAGGAGGGAAAATTAAAATAGAGGTACATGATCCCTCAAGTGAGCTTTACAAAATGTGTTTTACTGCTGCCTGAGTAACAGCAACAGAAATTGCTGTATAAGTAAGTTTTGTCAGAAATCCAAGCTTTGGCTTTATTGACCTCTTATTTTTCTCCCAGTGCTACAGCAAATTGAAGCATTTCACGAGAAGTACAATGACACCAGATCCCTGGTAATGGATGTGCTGGAGCAGCTCAGTGAACAGGATGTGAAGCTGTCAGACCTGGAGGAGGCGTTAGGCGAGGCGCTTGACTATGTTATACAAACAGAGGATGCAAACAGGGAAAACACAGCCAGGCTCCAAAGGCAGGAGGTACTGTGCACTACATTTATCACAAGTGTTGACTGTGAACACTCCGTCTCTGCTGTTGCTTAGAACAGCAGATTGCACACAATTTAGATTCAGGAATCACCACACCAAAAAAAGAGTTTCTTGGACCACTCAGCAGGATGAGTTTGACTCTTCAGTTCTAAAAAACAACTTGTGGAAGTGCAAGGTACTATTATCAATTTGTGGAGTGACAAAAAATGAGAAGTTCTGGTGTGTCATGCTTCATCAGGCCAAGGAAGAGATGGATACTTATGCTTAGACTAGAAAGGCATGTTACAGTAAAACCCAAGAAGCTTGAAATTTCTTGTGGCACAGCTGCTATAAATACTGTGGTGGGATTATTTCATCCAATTATGTCCTGATTTATAATGTGGGAGTGCCTCATGTTCACAAAACTAATTCTATTCTAAGAAAACAATTACTTATAAAGACTCTACACTGCATTTGTGCCCTGGGCTGAGTGCATTCATACTGTCTGATTCAAATTTCCTCTGAACCACTATAAACAAAATGCATCCCCACTTTTTCAGGAGGAGTAGTCAGTTGTCCTTGAATCTTCAAGCTCAAATCCATTGTCTAACTGTTCCACAATAGGTAGCTTGAAATTTGATTTCCTGCTTGTCAGTTGAACTTGCTAGCTTAGCTATAAGGCTACAACAGTTTTTCCCTGTGTCCTGTCAGGGACAAATGAACAGTTTCAGGGTTTTGAACAGAGTAACCACACTGGAGGAGAGCTCAGAGGTGACCTGTCCCCTGTAGCCTGGAAATGGGGCACCTTTGCCTGTAAGTGGGGTACCTTGCAGGTTCAAATCTCACATGGCTGATGAGAAAACTGAATTTTCATGTCTCATACCCCAGAAAAGTATCCAAACCACCAACCAAACAGAAGAAACTATTTTTTTTTCCTCTTCAGAGCTGTTCTGTGACTCTTTCCCTGTTTCCATAAATTTCTTTTAAGGAACGCAAAACCAAAATATCCCACCTAAAACTTCTCATTTATTTCTTCAGCAAGGAAAAAATACAAAGAGAACAATTTGGGGCCATTTGAAGTGTTTTCATTTTAATGTCTGAAATTGTTTGGATTCTGGAGGAGAGGGCCTTAGCGAACAGTTTTGTGATTTGAAGAATGAACTTGCAAATTCAGGCCAACCTCTGTGTTCCATAGCATCAGTGGCTGAGTTTTGAGTTCCTGAAATTTGCAGTGCCAGAAGTTCATGCTGATATGGAAGGTCTAAGAATGCAATAGAGAAATCAGGCGTGCTCCTCTAGTGAATCCTTTCACAACAGCTTGAGATCCTTAAGTACAAAGCCTCTTCTGTTGTTCCATTGTTTCATAATTACGGTGCCAAGCTGCAGCTTGTCTCACAGTTACGAAGCAAAGCTGAATTGTGTAGTTGCATTTGTTCAATGTTTTAAACCATTTGGATCTCCATCATTCCTCACAATGGAGGCAGATGCTGTACAAAAGAGATTGTTCACATTGGCTTCAGTACTGACAAGGAACAGAGACCTCTGTACTGTAGATTAAAAAAAAAAACTATAAAAAAATAGTTTCCAGATGGTTATGAAAAATCCATGTTTAATTTGTCTCTGCTGTGCACTGACTAATGCTTCATTCCAATAGCTTCTTATGCTGTAATATAAAATGAAATTAGTATATATTTTTAACAATCATCCAACATTTTTCCACCAAAAAAAATCACATCATAATATATAGCAATTAGAGATGTCTAGGAAAATCAGACTTTAGGTATGTCTAAAATCTATTTAGTTCACCACTACCTTTTTGAATTAACTTTAGCACATTTAACAAATACGGTAACACTGTATTTTATCAAAGCACAAATGATACTGGATCTGATTTAGAGTTTTGTGTTTTCTTTTTAGAAGCAACATGAGAAGATAAAAGAGCAAATGGATGAAGTGAACAGCACTCTGCTCAGCGCCACAACTATTTTGGAAGGACCACAAAAGGTCAACTCTGAATTAAGTGAAGTAATAAAGGTAGGTGCCTCAGTGGCTTGTTTAAATGATAAGGTCCTGGTTTTTTGAAGTCATGTGTTTAGATCACTAATGGAAAAACTCTCCTTCTTTATACTGCTTCAGTGAAATACTCATTAATAGTCCCTGAAAAAGTAGATGGTGTTCTTGGATGAAAACCTCAGTAATTACAATTTACTGCTTTAAAAATATTCTATTCTAAGGAAACCTTACTGTACGCAAAGCTTAATGAAAGATCTTGCTGTAGAGTTCTAAATAATTTCATTACAAGAAGTTGCCAAAAGATGTTCTGGTAAAATTTGCTGAATTCCTTTCCTAGTGCCTATGAATGAACATGGAAGAACACTAAAAATCCCGGATACCAGCATTAAAAATGGGCAATGTGTCAAACATATATAACCAGATTCTTTCCTGGAACTGTAGACTACTATACACTGTTTTGAATAAGACAAGGCACTGAAGGAAATTTTTAGAAATTTTAGGGGTTTGGCTTCTCTATGAAAATATGAAGAAAATAAAACTGGGAATTTGCTAACTAAAATATTTACCAATGTTGCTTTATTTCTTCATTACTTATTTTAAAATTTTGAAATCATTGAAGAAAAAATAAAATTTTCCACAAGCATTCATTTTAGTCACTGTTGCCCACTCCTTGACACAAAAGCGTATATTAAAAGTCATTAATTTTTCTTTGAAAAAATAATTTGAGAAAACAGGAAGACAGCCTACTTTGTAACCATCCCTATGTTCAAGCAGTACATTGGGGCTTTCCTCTGGTGTTTTGTGCAAAACTAATTTTTGCAGCTTATCATTTTGGGCTCCTCATGGAGGATATTCACATTTCAGGCAAGGAAGCACCAGGCAAACATCGTACATTCTCCATCCTCATCAACAACAAGTATTTTCACATTTCACTCATTCATCCTTTTTCTCTCTCGCCGTTTCATCCTTTTTCATGTATTTTGAAACACATTTATAATTACATTTTGCCACATTTACAATCTTCAAACACATTGGCAAGCTTATGTACTGGAGAGAAGGTGAAAGCAGGCCCATTTGGTCTTTCCACAAGTATTTCACAAAAGGAAGAAATGTGGCTAAGGCAAAGGGATACTTACTTCTCCTTGCCTATACATACATAGGTAGTATTTAGGTGGACTGATTTACAAATTCGACTAATCCAAGATGTCTTAGCATGAGGAATCTCTCTATGTAAGGAAGCAGAAAGACTTCACTCTGAAAGACTTTTCATTGGCACAATTCTGGAGCAAACATGCAAGACGTATAGTAAGACTTTTACCATCTTTCTTTATCTTTTTATGCATCTCCCTCTGACGTCTTCTTTTGGGATTTCTGGAATTTTTGTTGATTTTCATCTTCCTGCATTTGCCTCCATACTGGCATTCACCATTAAATCTTTCCTCTTTTTCTCTTAAAAATGTAAAATAAAACAGCTATAACAGAAATAAAGGAACATTATAATGACATATAGGGTAAACTGAAGCATAATATTCAAAATAAAGACATGCTTATTGCAATCTTCATCTTCTTTCCTTCCTTCCCTGTTTTGTTCAGAACACATCAGGGTTCTACGCAGAAATAGATGGAGCAAAAAAGGAGTTGCAAGAAAAACTAGCCAACCTGTCCATGTTTGATGATGATTTGGTAGAAAAGGCTATGAATCACGCACTCAACCTAAGAAGACTTGCTGATGAGCTGGACGGGTAAAATTTAACTTCAGCAGACTCTGTTCATTCAAGTGCCACTTACTGAACTCCTGAAAAGACAAGCAGAAACACAGTGGCAAGAAATATGAACTAAAAAAATCAGTTTTAAGTCATGTACAGAAGGACTTGCCACGGTCCACAGAGAACAGCTGAAGTTGAGCTAAGCAAAATCTATGAAAAATTTAAAAGAATAAATATATATCTTGCATGACATTCTCTCTAGTCTAATTGGGCATGTTCTCCTCTTCCTATAGCAAAAAATTGGAAAGGTAGATTAGCAAAAAGTAAATTAATACAGGAAAGATTAAATGGGGTTTGCAGAAATAGCCCACGTCAGTAAGTTCATTCATGTTAAAAAAATGTTTAGCATTACAGAGCACAAAAAGAACTTTGAGATAATTTTATTCCAAGAATAGTTTTACAAATAATTTTGATGCTCAGTAGGTTGGCTCACAATAGCATCAAAAACGTACTGTAAATCTTTCTATTTTGCTGGAATATACTAAATGCATCAACATTGCATTAATTTACTAAAAAATCACTTCTAGATAAACTTAATGATTTTATTTGCAACTGGGGCTATCCATGGAAAAAACACTGTTGTAAATGAATTCTTAAATAAAATATGTCACCAAATTCTACCTTAAGTAATATCATGGGCATATGCTTTTGGAAGATAAGCTTAAAACTACTCTTCAAGTATATTATCTAAATACCAGTTGTGTCTCAATATTCATATGCCCTAGATAGGAGATTAAAATAGAGAAAAAATAACAGATGGTTTTCTTTTATGCAATTGTATAAAGCTGACATCCAAAACTGTTCTATAATGCCACACAAACTACAGAAACATAGAAACCAAACAATATGTTCAGTCTGAGGTCAGCTAACTGGAGGTAGCAGCCTAATTTGAAAGAAAATACCCCACAGGGCTAGCCTTCCTCCCTTACCAAAATAATTTTAAAAATATTACCAAGTCAAATACATTAGAAATTTCACGAAAAGCAAACAAAAGTAATTACAATATATCCGTATGGAAATATGCTGACTCGATTTTTTGTTGAGAAGATTGTCCTGCAGTGAAACTTCAATACTTTAAAACATTTAGCCTGTCTTCAAAATATTTTGGGTTTATAAGTTTGCTTTATTAGCCTGTTAGGCTTTTAGTTGATAGAGTTTATTGTTTTGCCTTAAGGGAATTTAGCAGAAAATTATTGCAATAATGCTGAATCTAGAAATTTAATAATCCCTCTGTGTGCAAACACTTTGAAGTGAATGCACACGTGCAAATACATCTACATTTAGAACCTCTTTCTAACATATACTTTGAAATCTGTTTATCACCAGAACATTAAAAAATAATATTTTTTCAAAATTGTTAACAGATGAATGTTGAGTCCTGAACTATCTGTTTGGAATTTCCCCTGAACTCCAATTACCACCTAATATGCAGATCAAAACCATGCCATCGAAGTTTTCTTTCAGTTTTTAAGTCTAACTTCCGGCAAATTTTCATGACTAGGGGTGGTTCATCATCTGATTCTCCCCCTTTTCCCACTTTGGAAAAAATAAACAGGACAGTGACACAGCTATCCTGGTCACTGGCACACATAGGTCTTTCCATTCATGGACAGGAATTGTTCCTATGGAAGTATTACTGATAAACCTGTTATTCAGTTAATTTATGGACTATCTAATCTAGATTTACAAAGAAAAGGTAAAAGATGAGTAGTCATTTGTTGCTGCTCAGATAAATGTTAGTGACAAAATTCTCGGAGTTAAATGGTGGGGAAGAGTCTTCTACCCACACAGCTTTCACCTGCTTCAGATTGGTGAAACACAATGAAGAGAATACCAGTTAGGCCAAGTACATTTATGTGTGTGATTATGTAGTCAGAAATTACTTTGATTCAGTTTGGTTTCTTTCACCTTTCACTCTCTTTTTAACAGGAATTTGTATGGTGTTGATTCGAATGGTTTGGTACAAAGGGCAATCAATGCTTCAAACGTGTATGAAAACATTGCTGGTTATATCGAAGAAGCCGATAAAGTTGCACTGTTGGCATTGAACACAACAAACCGGGTCAAGGATGTAAGTTATTTTCATAATATCAGCTTTTACTTTACAATGCTTCAGGGACTTCAGGCACCTAAGTGTAAAGAAAAAACAAATTTAGCTTAACTGGCAGCATTGAACTTCTCACTGCACTTTTTTTCCTTCATTATTTCCTGAATTAAATCCCATCTAGTTAATTATTCTTCCAGCCTGAATTCCCCTGGTATTTGAAAAGACACTCTATCGCATAGGATGATGCTGCTCTGTGTCATCATTCACATTGAGGCGTTTCTGTGCCATTACAGACAACTCCCTACTGCTGTAAGAACCTGAGCTGGCATTTAGTGCTTGAGTCCTCCTACTTCATTCAGTTCCATGTGGCAGGAAATGTGGTCAAGACATCACTGTGTCTCATAGAAAATCAGACTGAAATGAGACAAAGCCCACTCATGCACTCAGTGGAAGAGTAGGATGACAATATTGTCTCTGGCCTTACACTTTATGTGTACTTTTTGTATGCCTATAGTTACCAATCTGTATACATGCTATTTATAAGCAATTTATTAGTGGGATAGCAAGAGGATTTGGGTAGATTAAAGGGGTCTGAACCTCTGAGGGCTGAGGGATTTCAAGTCCAGCCCTCTATTTCCAGCATATTGCTGCAGACTGCAAGGCAGCTCCCCATAAAGTGAAAGCATTCATCACCTATCAGAGATGACTGTAGAAATGAGCAGTCACAGTACTTAAATAACATGCAGCATTTAGTCACGTTGACTAAACTGGAGCTCATAAATTAAGAGGATTTTCTCCGTATTTGTTACCTAGTAGCAGTAATAATAGTAGTAGTAGTAGTAGAAGAAGTGTTGTTTGGAAAACCATACATTTCTTTAAGTTTTCTTAAAACAGAAAATTTTGCTTTTCAGACTTTTTTCCAATCCAACTGCCAATCTTAAATGTTAACACAGCAAATGAAACTGCAGTGACTTTGCAGTTGCATTTATATGCAGGTAAAATAGTGTCCACAATTAAGCACAGTAAAGTGGAATATTTGATAAGAATTATTCTGACTCTCTTTTTTGGAACATGCTTGTAGGCTGCAGTTGGAATTGATACTCAGGTCATTTACCATAAAGGTAAAAGTGAAGAACTTCTCATCCGAGCCATGCAGCTACAACGGACAGCACATGACAGTAAATATACATCCTTTCTACTTTCCCAATCAGCTTATAGTCATGCACATTTAAATAAATTTCAGAAGCACATCACCAATACGTTATTGATTGAATTTACCACACAAAGTACTTGAAATGGCCATGGGCACAGTTTGAATAGCTCAAGTTTTGTCATCCTACCAGATATTGATAGTTTATTTTATGGATTAGAAGTCCATTTCAGATACAACTGGTGTTTTAATATATGACCCACAAACCGTTGTTCATTGGTAAATATACTCAATTAAGTAGTTCAATTAAAATCAAAGCACAGCAGTTTAAATATTCAGAAAGATGGATTTCACCAGTGGAGAGGAATAATAAATGTTAAAGTAGTTTGACACACTATAAATGAAAGCAAGATCTAGAATTATAGAATTACCTTTTAAATTTTTCAGGACCTTTTGAGTTCCTTAAAGCTATTCCTGTGTACCAGTTGCAGCTGTTCTCAGCACTTCTGGTAAAGCAAGAAGAGCACTGACTGAAACAGAGCTCTCCAGATTTTTGGAAGACACCCTGTGGCAAGCAGGGGTGCTGCAGGGCTGTTTTTTCTGTTAGATTATGTAAAGTCAAGAGTGCAAGGATGTCCTAAATTAAAAGAGGCCATGCTATACTCTCTATGGCATATGAAATGCCTAATGACATAACTCCCCAGGACTGAATTTAGCTTTTTAGATGTTGCTTTGGCACCCCTCAGCTGTACTTCCCCTTTTCTCCCCACAGGCAGCAGTTCCACCATTGCAGACACCAGCTGGCAGGTCAATGGCACTTTTGCCAGAATGAACGCCCTGCGGAGCCAGCTGATGAGAGCCATCGCAAAAATGCAATCAGCAGAGACAGGTTGGAAGAGGAACTTCATCTTTATGATGCTTTTTTTTCATGCATTCAAGAGCATATTTTTATCTTTGAAATGGATGTGAAGTTGCTAGTAAGAGTTCAGCATTATTACTCTTAAAAGAGTTTGACTGAAACTACCAGACCTAGCTATCAAATATCCAGCTTTAACATTTTCATACTGAAATTAAATGTTTTGTCACTGAAATTATTAATGTACTTCTTGAACCTGGTGCTGGTCTTGGCTGCAGTAGAGTTAATTTCCTTCACAACGGCTAGCATGGGGCTGTGTTTTGGATTTGTGTTGAACGTGGAATTGATAATACAGAGATGTTTTTGTTGCTACTGATCAGGGCTTACACAGAGGCAAGGCCTTTCTGCTTTTTGTACTGCCTTGCTGGTGAGGAGACTGGGGATGCATGGGAAGCTAAGAAGGAGCACAGTCAGGACAGCTGACCCCAGCTGACCAAAAGAATATTCCGTTCCATATGACATCATGCTCAGTGTATATAAACTGGAGGGAAGAAGTGAAAGGGGAAGGGGAAGACAGAGAGTGGGGAGGAACGGGACACACAGCATGTATGAATATTTGAAAGGGTTCATTTCCTATCATTCCCTATTTGCTCTGTAGAGGAGGCCAGAGAGCGTTTGGAGCAAGCTCAGCTGAAGACTGCAGAGGCTGTAAGTGCTACCACGACAGTAACACAAGCTACAACCCCCATGGATGAGAACGTGAGGCTGTGGTCCCAAAACCTGCAAGACTTCCAGCACAATTCAGAGACATATGACAGTGCTGTGCATTCAGCTGGGGATGCAGGTATGGTGACCTGAGGTTTGCCATTCCTCGGTGTTAAAAAAATCAGGGAATCTTTGCAGTAACACATTGTATGAATTGTGGACATTGCATATTCATAGCATACAATCTTCTAGCATTTTACCTTCATGAAAATTTTTGAAAGTTAGCAGTTGTCCCGGCCTTGACTATATTTTAAGAATCACTGGATAGTCAGGGACTTCAAAAAATTATTTAAACGCTTAAGTGAAGACTTACTTACTTCTAATTCATTTTTACAAGGGTACCAAGGTCACACTGAATGGTAAAGAGCTTGTTTAAACACTTCTCGCTATTATGGTTGGTGATTTAAGGTTTTTTGTTTGTTTGTTTTTTACCACTGAGAGGCATTTGAAAACAGAGCCCTTTTGTCCTCAGGAGTGCAAACATGGAGAAGAAATGGTCCCTCACTCGATGAGCTTGTAGTCTAAACAAAGGGATCAAAGAGGATAAAGGAGGAAATAAAATATTTAAGCAGAGTGATTTCTAGAGAAGCTTGTAAACATGACATTAATTCCACTTTTATTATTGGAAACACTGGAAACATTGGAAAACTTATGAAAAATTTAAGGCAAATAAAAAGACAAAAAGAAAAGCTAAGGCAGATAGCAGAATTGAAATGAAGATGATAGGCAAGAGTAGAAAAAGAGATGAGAAGATGAAGCTGAAATGAAGTGACTGTAGAAAGAAGAAAAAGAAAAATTGAGGAAGAAAATAATCAATCTAGAAATGAAAATATTTGGAATAAAAACTTGATTACAACACCACTATTTATTGCTCCATGTATTCTTGACTCTGCTCAGGAGGCTCACTTATCCTAGGATATTTATGGCTAGGAAGGTTGGAAATCCACAAGTAATTTCCTTCACATGTTTGAGAATACCATCACCTTCAGACCTGTTCAGTGATGTCTTGCTTCCTAAAAGTGCCCCAGAGAAAGTCTGTAATTTCATTGACTCTGTCTCCAGAAAGTCTGAATCTCAGATCTACTGCCCTAAATCCCTTCTCCTTCTGTCAGGAAGTTTGCCACTCAAGTGTCATTTTACTGCAAATGGTGTTATGGGCACCAAACTCGACATTGCTTCTAGTGTTCCAAAGTCACAGTCTTCCCTCCCAGCTGGGGAATCCCAAGAGTCAAGTTATTTTCAGAATTCTATTATCAATAAGACCTTTATCCCTAGTATTTTTGGTTAAGTGACTGCACCCAAGAACTGGTATAGAAGTGGTTCCCTTCACAAGAAGAAATTTAGTGCTATTCAATATCCCAATTTCTGGCTACAGAACTGAAGGGAGCTCAGATTTCTCTGAGCTTTTCATCAAAAGGGAGCAGTGAACCTCTCCCTATGGGAATGGGTAAGCTCACTGCTAGCCACTGCACAGAGCTCCATAAGAGTGTAGTTAATATAACAGCACTTTTATTGGATTGCATTGCTGTAAAATGTTTTTGATCACCACAGAGCACAGTTTAGGCTATGGGCTCTAATTACCATGTAAAATAATGCAAATGTGGATATGATTGGCCTCCCAGGAGGGAATGGCATGATGAAAAACATGAGAAACAGTGTGCGGTAGCTTACACATGAAGGTTTCTTGTTTTATTCACCTTTACACTTGATTTACATTTAACATTTTCCCTTGCCAGCTTAGTAGGTAGAGCAGCAACACAGACTGCATTTGGCTCTTCATGTTCAAAATGCCAGCAGACACTCAGGATTCAAAAAAAGCTGCTCATACTAGCTCTTGTACTGCAGGAAATATTTCCAGCAGCATTTGAGGTGCTCTGTAAGAGTGAACAGAGTTAAAATGAACAACAATGAGCTGTTAGAGTGAACTGCTCTCCCTTGGTTATGTTCCCAAAAAGGAACAAGAACTGTTCCTGTGTGACGTGCCTGGAAAAAAATGTCTTCTCTGTGATGGTGGGATGGTGGGTTTGCAGGTGGGGAGTCACCTTGAAAATGCTTGTTCATATCCGAGATCCTGGAGGGCCTGCTGACCAGAAAGTAACAGAGAGATGCTGATATGCAGCCTACATCAAAGTGTGCCTAGTACATTTGTGGAGGAAGTTTTTCCATGGTATTTTTGTTCTGAAGGCATTTGATTTCTTTGTTTAAACATACTATGAGGTGTTTTTGCCAGAAAGATCAGGTGGAAGTAGCTGAGAAGAGAGATCAGTGCTAGACAGGAGGCTGGCACAGGTAGTGCTCCAGACAGATGTGATTGTGATTCACAGCACAGGAAGGCAGATGTAGACATGCCAGGCATGATGGAGCATTCCCAGATCAGCTGTGTATTCTGTGTATGTCTGCACTGCCCTTGAATAAAACTTGCACTTGGTGTTTGGAAGGGTGAGAACATGTCTTGGCTGTGCAGTTTGTCTGAGAATAGTCTGTGTTGCCATTGTGCAGGGAACTGGTGGGCTTCAGCAGAGAGGGTGACAGATAGTTTGGAAAGGAAAATGTGAAAAGGGAAAGTGTCTGGGAGGTTATAGTCAGGGTATTTCCTCCTTTACAATTTCCCTTCTATTATTTTTTTATTTTATCGCTGGGTAGGACTAGTTTTCTTTTCCGCTCTCACCTTCATCCCAAAGATGAAAATCAAAATCTGTGTGCTTCTGCATTGAAGAATGCCATTATAAAGGCCAAGAGGAAGAGATTTATACTGAGATTTCACAATAGTTCTAGTAGTTACAGATGTTATTTTTGTGTCTTCATGTTATAGTAGCATTTCAAGTTTAATACATCAAATATCAAACAGAAAAGCCAGGTTTTAAGATACTGAATCAAGCACAATTCCAATTCAATTGCAGATTACTTAAAAAAAAAGTGGCTGCAATTTGCTAAATCATTTTCTGAGACTGAGTATTTTTGCCTTAAAAATGGAAAAAAGTAAAGAAAGCTCCCTGTAAGCTGATTTGGGTTTTGCTGGGGTTTTTTAAGTAGAAAATTTAACACATTCTTGCATCACCGTTTTACCCAAAATTTACTGTGATTCTTTAAGAATTCATTAAAATCATGATATTTTAATGTACAGTAAGCTTTATATAGAACATCTGATTACTTACTCCCACTACATAACGCCTTTCAGGACTAAATAGGAAAAACTGGAGGGTCAAAAGTTCTATATGGCCCAGTCCTAGACTGAAATTGGGAAGTAAAACACAAATTAAAACAGCCAAGCAGAGGCAGTACAGGGCTGGCAAATACAGATATTTCACTCTATCCAAAAAGCAGCAGACTTGTAGGACTCTGTGGAGTCTTCTCATACTCTGGGTTGATATGAATGAGGCTGAGGCTTATTCAATGCAGACTGAGAGCACAGAAAAGTGATTGGAGTCTGCTCCTCCTCTCCTGTGTTTTATGCAGCCTGCTATATCTGATGATTAGCCCCTTTACCTGCCTCTCTGCAGACTTCATCCAGAAATGTTCATGGTTGGGTGGGGTGGGGTGGGACTCTCAGCAGTGTGGTCCAGTGCAAGGTGTCCCTGCCCACAGCAGGAGGGTTGGAATTAGGGACCTTAAGGTCCTTTCCAATACAGACCCTTCTCTGAGTCTCAGACAAAGGTAAAAATATGACGGGAAGAACACAAGAGCAGGTGGATGTAAGTTGACAACCCTTAAAATATAACTTCAAACCCTACAAATCTGGTCTTAACCTTTACAGTGAATCCATGTCATTAAAATTAACTCTGAATGCTGGATCTTTCTTGTATGCATGTAGCTTGCAGCTAAAATCACATTTCATTATACTCAGCTACTTCTGCCTAAATTTAATTAAAGATGAAAAATGATGTGATGTGTAAATATCCTTCAAAGGGCAGCATGTCATTGGAATCTGATGTGATGAAATTGGATTATAATTAAGGGTAGTCATTTTTCCTTCTTGATAATTTTTCTGCTTGTCTTCCTGGGAAAGGACTTCTCTCACTTTGTATATGGCAGAACCCCTGCACTTCTCTTTGATAACAATGACACTTGCACATGTACCACCAGTACACATCTGTCACGGCAGAGAAAGACCAAAGGTCCAGGACTCCAATTCATGACCCCTGGCAGATGCAGGCAGGAAAGCTAATGAGGTTACCAATCACAAGGTCTGGAGCAAGTACTAAGCACAGTTTAGGTGCACATGCATCATCATCATCATCATCATCATCATCATCATCATCATCATCATCTGAGGCCTTCTATTGTTATACACCACAGGCTTGCTACCACAGCACGAAATTGGCAGTGTTTCTGCCATGAGAGTGGACTGTGAGCCACAAGCAAACACATCTCCTGTGCAGCCACTGCTGCTACCTGGGTGACGACCTCTGGTAGATACACATAGCTGAAACCTATACATCTCCCCTACAGTGAATTTGAAGAGCTCATGAACCATAACTCTTAGATGCAGCTCCCAGGTCAGCCACAGATATCCAGTGAGATGCTGAACAAATAATCCTTCTGTTCCAGTTGCCATAGCTGTAAAATTAGGTTTTAACATTTCTCTTGAAGGAAGATTCAAAGGTTAAAACTATTAATGTTTACAGAGCTCCTTGAGGAAAGTATTACAGAGGTAACACACCATAGTATTACCTATGACTCGTAAGAAAACATAGTGTCCTTTATACAAACTAATTTCTAAAAACTTTAGCTATACTATATTCTTGGAAATCACTACCCTTTCTGAAATCACTGTCTCACACATAATTTTTGCAACCAGAAAGCAGAAGGAGATGGGTGAACTAACCTAAGAGCATGGGGTGGAATATTCTTGATGCAAAACAAGTCTTTCAAAGAGGGAAGGGGAAAAAAAAAAGAAGAAACACCCCCTCAAAAAATAAAAAAATAAAAACACTGTCTGTTATTTTTTAACTGCAGTGAAGAAACTTTCAGAAGTTTTCCCTCAACTCCTGGACAAACTGCGCAGAGTAGAACAGAAGGCACCAGCAAACAATATTTCTTCCAGCATTCAGCGGATCAGGGAGTTAATTGCTCAAACCAGGAGTGTAGCAAGCAAGGTAAAACTGGACGTTTTTTGGACTTTTGGGACTACTAGTTACTAGTGCTAATAATCAAGTCATACTATAACCTTCCTTTTCTTGGGCTGTGCTAGAAGCCCAAACCTGGACATTGTCACCTCCCCAAAACAGGATGAACAAAGTACAATAGATGTCATGAAAATCTTTATGGTTATTATTTGCAAGCATTTAACATTATCATAGTATTAATGATAGGCTATTGTTACTGCAGTAGCAATAAAGAATTGGGCACAATGCATAAGATGGCCAGAACAACACCACCTAATTACCTACAATTTGCAGGCAAATTACCTACAAAGCTAATTACCATGAGTAATAATTACAGCAATTTAATGTAGGCTTTTCTGAGATGACAGCATTTCCTTTTCTTTTTTTTTGTTCTTTCTTTTGAATTAATTTTCTGCAAGGTAAGAGAATCCTTGTTTCACACATATTTAATAGAGAAAAAACACTTTCATTACCATACATAAATAATGAGCACTTTTTCTCTAACAAGAAAACCAAGGTCAAGTATGTTTGAATTAATTCAGAGAAATACAAAATTCAGTGCATTATTGTATGTTCACAGTGCTGAAATATAACTTGGAAAATTCAGCTTGTGTGTAGTGCTTGACTGTTCTTTAAAATGTATTTTGTGATTCAGGTATACTTCGTTTAAACCTGAAAACATTACTTCAGTTTGAACTGAACTAGTTTTGAACTAAAATGAACAGTTTTACAATTTTATTAGCATCTCATAAATATCATTGTAGATTCAATGATATAACAAGATCACTCATGAACAGAAAATGGTCATATGACTCCCAAAGCAAAGAAATAAATTATGGGCAGAAGTTTTATAGCTGTGTAAGAATTTCACTATGTGCCATACATAGTAATGTAGCCCTGATTCAACTAAGCACACATCTGTCTCCCACTGAAATGTAATTTTCTTTATGAATATGCTTAAGCAGAGTTCATTAGGACCTTTAATTAATTTTTAAAAAGCCTTCTTCCATAGTGTCTTCCAGAAATGATTGTTACAAACATACAATTTTACATGCCAATCTATAGATGCCAACTCCACTCTTGCAGTAAGCAAGGCTGCTGGCTCAGTATTATTACACACTTACCTTAAGTAATGACCCCAGGCAACAACATGTGTCTCACTTTGCACATTTGTAACTGCAGGTTCAAGTTTCCATGATGTTTGAAGGCCAATCAGCTGTTGAAGTCGATCCAAAGATCAAGGTGGAAGAACTGAAATCTTTCACTTCCATGAGCTTGTACATAAAGCTTCACAAAGACAACCCACAACTGGCAACATCTCCAGACAGATTCATTTTGTACCTCGGAAACAAAAATGTAAGAGAACAACACAGTTAAATTTTTATGCATATATTTAAAAAAAAATAAATCAGTTTAAAATTTATTTGCCCTCAGATTTTCCTCTCACTGTTTCTTTGTGTTTCAAAATTAGAAGTCTACTCTCTGACCATCATTGATTTTTGTGACAAGCAAAGAGCAAGGGTTCCTGAGACCCCTGTCCTTGACACATGCCACTCCAAACATGAAATATTCTCTCTAAAAAGCAAATTAGATTGCCTGGCAGTGTATTGCTTAGATTGTCACTGCTGCGAGCCACACTTGCTATCTCCTCTGCCAATACCAGGGTGCTCTGAAGCAGTTAATGTCACCTGCCTGGCTTCTGTGAGATATGCTTTAATCAGTCTATGCTGCTGACAGTGTCAGTTCCAAATCTCTGAGGTCACAGGCTCACAAGATAAGCAGGCTTCTTTATTTGTGGCTTGTACACTCTGTATACTCTTGATCAGTACTTTGAAATAACTGTTCTTTAAACTGTGGTTATGAAAAGAAGAAAAAATCACAACTCACAAGCCAGGTATCATTCTGGCATTCTATTACTTGGGAAGGTAAAGAGGTAGGCTTTCATTTTTAAGCTTTCCTAAAAAAAATGTCTGCTGAATATAAATCAAGTGAAAGTCCTCTTGGCAGAATATTTAATTGCAGGATAATACTGAGGCTTTAGACTATTTCCGCGCATGGCACCGCACACAAAATAATGATGAATGGCTTCCCATTGAACATGACTAATTCATGGACAGAAGAGATCTCATGACCTTGAATTCGCCTCAGTAAAAATGAATATAAAATAAAATATCTGAGATTTTTTTTTTATGTGCAGGTTTATGTGGTAAAAGCGGCCAATTAGAGAATAAAGCTTTTGTTTCTATTTAAATAGCTTTCAGTAATATTTATAGGTGTCATTCACTTTATCAAAGTTTACCCTTTTTCCTATGTCCTGCATTAAATCTGTTTCAATGTTGTGTCTCTAACATCCTTCCCCATTGGTGTTTTAGGCAAAACATTACATTGGTCTTGCAATTAAAAATGACAACCTTGTGTACATTTATAATCTTGGGGGCCAAGATGTGGAGATACCTCTGGATGCCAAGCCAGTCAGCACCTGGCCTTCTTACTTCAGCATCATCAAAATTGAGAGGTAAAGTCATAACATGTGTTTCCCCAAAATCAAACAGTTAACAGGAGAAATCAAGCAGAAAAGGCTGTGTCAGAACAGCCCATCAGGAATTTTCAGTGCATGATTGTACTTCTGCTGAAATAAATGGAAATTCCTCCTGGTTTTGAAGAGCCAAGACCCAAGGGGCCACAGGGAAAAAGGGATAGTGTTTGTGGTCCCTCCCTTTTTTTACCTCATGATTACTATTCTTCTCTAAGGAAATAAAACCCTTCCTGGAGTTGGAGGCTTGTTTTTTCTTTTAGACATCTGGCCAAAATGAAATTCTCTTCTCCTACGATTCTTTCCTGCAGGATCGGAAGACACGGTAAAATGTTTTTAACTGTGCCCAGTCTTAGCAGCACAGCTGAAGAAAAATTCATCAAAAAGGGACAGGTTCTTGGTCCTGGCACCCTTCTTAATTTGGAACCTGAAAATGCTGTTTTCTATGTTGGTGGAGTGCCTCCAGGCTTCAAGGTTGGTCAGACATATATTCACTACTCAAAATTAAATAGTGCAAATTAATCTTGCTTTTAATTCCATTTAAACACAGAAATGGTAGATAAATAAAAATTCTTTATTTAGTCACTTATCATCCTAAGACTCCATCTTTTAGCCATGATGAAGTTTTATCGAACATATTTTGTCATACAAGTAAGATGATCTGGTTTCTGTGAGCTTTTGTTCAGGTTCCCTGAAAAGTACTAAAAGCAAAGCTTGCTATCTGTTAAATAGCGTGCATAAACAAGGGCCTATTAGTCCAACTTAACTTTGCAGGCTACCAAGTATTTTTCAATGATAATGAGTTCTTGGTACTTAGAATTTCTTTTTTACAACTGTCACAAAAATGAAAAGTAATGTATTGTTAATAGATCTTGTGGGAAACTAACAACATAGTCATTTGTTTGAATTAAAATTATCACTGGTTTAAATCCAGATTTATAACAGCATGAAATGTTGCCTGTGCAAAATATGTCTGAAGGCCTGTGTGAGATAGCAGCTTCAGTCTAGTTCCTAATAGTCAGAATGAATTAACACCTCACTTAACTGCTCTTGTGAACATACCAGTTCCTCTTCTGGGATTTAAAAAGTGCTGTGAATTATCTTGGCTGTGAAAATTGCATGGCTGAATAGAAACACACCTAGAAAGACTTCAGAGAATGCTAAATTCCTTAAGCAAACTGTAGCAGGTGCTAAAAAGATCCACAAGCAGCTCTCCTAAAAACATAAAAACAAAGAAAGAGTAACTCAATACACTTATGCTTTCCTGAGCTTGGCATTGTTATGACTACTAGATATATTCCATGGCAGGAGTTTTGCATTACCAAGCCCTGGTGCAAACTGCCTGGGAATAGGACTGAAGACTGAATAGCAGATTCATACACACATGCACATACAAAAAGTCATCCAGCAAATAAACCCTCCAGGTCTGTTCCAGAGCAGAGGGAAAAGAAAAGAGGAGAGTAAAGGAAAGTGGAAAGGGAGATTGGAAAATAAGGATTCGTGATGTATTTGATAGGCATATGGGTCCCTTCCCCCTTAGAAAAGAACACCTCACATTTTTATTTATTAGCATAGAGTCTGATTTGTTAAAAGCTTCTTGCTTGCCTTTACATACTTTGCAAATATGAAATGTACCACTTAACCACTAGAACTCCCATGCTTAACACAAAGAACAGAAGAAACAAAGGAAGAAAAGGAAACATGATCATTTACCAAATTAATCCATGCTGCAGATAAGAATGCAATTTTCTTTTACAGCTACTTATATTCTGTATTGTTGCATTACCCTTACTATTATATCATAAGAAAATGGAAATAATGAGAAGATGAAGAAAAGCTACTCACAGTGATCAAACTCTGAAGTACAAGAGGCATTATTATTATCACACCTGTTCCACAAAGGCAAAATATTTTAATATAAAAAGAATGGTCTAGGTCTGTAAGCTTTATTCTTTTGTATTTTTCCCCTCACCAGTGTGTCTGTTTAAATTCCATTTGCAGTGACCTTTGTTAAAAGAAGAAGTTTCTACCTCCTGCTAGCTGTTCGAAATAATGCTTACTGAGGATTACCCGCTGGCACAGATTTTGAATCCCAGTCTCCTGGGTTTAAAGAGCTCTCTCATTTCTCTCTCTATAATAATGATATGGAGTTATTTTTCTGACTGTGAAGGATAGCTATACATTAGATATGAAATATCTACTGAGTTATTCAAATTCATTGAGTAAGCTCTGTTATTAGTCAAATCTTAACTTTTTTTTCTGTTTCCAAGCATGCTCCCATCAAAATTACAAAAGAAGTTTTTGTTTGCAGTTGCCTTACCTGGCCAAATTCTCTCACTGTGAGACCATTTATGTGCTCCCTTTTTACTTACAGCTCAAAGGCCATATCATGGTAAGGACTGGGAAGACTGTTCACAGCAGCATCAACATTTTCTTCTCAAAATATGAATTGCACAGGGACAAAACTGGTCCCAGGCACAAGTGCTCTCACAGCACCCAACTAAAAAAGTGCCGCCTTTCTCCTTTTAACTCTTCTTTGTCCTCTGCACAGCTCCCTCCCAGCCTAAATCTCCCTGGCTTCATCGGCTGCCTGGAACTGGCTACCCTGAACGATGATGTGATCAGCCTGTACAACTTCAGGCACGTCTATAACATCGACACCACCACATCGCCACCTTGTGCCAGGTAGGGGACAGTCCCAGCCTCACTCTGCCGCTCCCTTTGTTACAAGCGCCGGTCCTGATGGCTCCTTCCGGCTTTGGATTAAAAAAGTGAAGGTGGTATTGAGTTGTTCCAGAAGGAACTTGGTCGCTCTTAGCCTCTAATTGCATCGACAAGTTTTATATGTATATATATATATATATATGCATATTTATAAATATACCTATGTATGGAAGTTGGACTTCTTCCTTTAGCATGAGATATTCTATGATTTTTCTGCTGTCTCCACTAGCTATCTCACAATCTTGTTCATGCCTTTGTACAGGAAACTGCCACATTAGCTGGGGCTTGTTCCAGGCTTCCTCCTTTCCCCACTGCTTGCTTAGGACAGGGATGCTCCTGACTCAAATCACATTGCTGCAAGTGATACATACAGCCACAGCCAGTCAGGTCTAGTGTGCCTGATAACCCTGAGTGTAATCCCACCCCCAGCTAGAAAAGCTTATACAGAATTTTCTAGCTGCCACTTAAAGCCACAAGAGATATTTATTAGAAAAGCCAATCGCAAACTGGGAAATACAACTCCTAAAATAGAAGTGAACATCCACTGCAGCATTCATTTAGCACAGACATAGCAGGCATTTTGCTCACACAATAGCCAGCAACAGTGGAACCTGTTGGAACCTCTGGAAAGAGCAGGAGAGTAATTCGCTTCATGCACTGGGAAGAGATGCAGCAAAGGTTGGGCTAAAGAAAATTAGCTTTCCACACCATTCCCACAGGAAACACTAGTTGCCCAGAACAGGGTATACCAGACTCCATGCTCAGCTAAAGTTCTTGGAGAATTCAAATGGATTTCTGCACAGACTGGGAAAGCTCTTAATAGAAATATCTCTGTATCCTTATATTGAGGAACTGCTGTGGGCCTATCATTTTACAAGGAAGAGCAAAGAATTTTCCTGTCCTCAACATATAGCACAGGATAAAAGCATGATGTAATGGTAAAAGACTTAGATGCACCTTCAAAGCTACACATTATTTCTCAGGAAAAATATTCCCAGAAAAAATTTGAAAGTAAGTCGTCAGTCTCACCATTGCCAGGCAGAAGCAGAAGTTCTGAACAATTATTTCAATAAAGTATGTAAAGGCATTTAAATTCCCCTAAATTAAAATGGGTACATGCCAGCTAATCCTTCCTTGCTTGCTTTTTTATAGAGATAAGTTGGCTTTCACTCAGAGCCGGGCTGTGAGCTATTTCTTTGATGGCTCTGGCTATGCTTTGGCCAGAAACATTGAGAGAAGGGGAAAATTCAGCCAGGTGACTCGATTTGACATCGAAGTTCGAACGCCTACAGACAGTGGATTGATCCTGCTGATGATTAATGGGGTGAGTACCAAGTCCTGCTGGTACCCTTGATCCATTAGCACCACAAATTCCCCAGTACCTAAAATACCTTGGAAAGTCCAAAATGTTTATATCCTCACATTTAACTTCTGGGGAAAAAAAAAAAATTAAAAAAAAACCACCTTTGTGTTTGTCTGGTGCATGTATATATTAGGAGGGAACTGGAACTTGCTCTGCAAAGGCCTCAGGAAGCCAAAGCCCTGAGTTGGACTCGGCTTTTATCCAGAGACAGTCAGGACTTCAAACTGGTCGTATCCTTGTGATGATACTTTGTGAGGGAATCCAGTTAAGCCCAGTTGTTGTACCTTTATTTAAATGTGAATGCTTAATCAAAGATGTAGGAAATTTCTGTGAAGTAACTCCCAAAAAGCAGCCACTTTGAGGTAGCTGCCACTTTATAACTGTGCCTCAGGGTGTACTAGAGTTAAATATTTAAGTTACTGGTCTTTAGGCATTTCCACATCAAGCTCGCGAGTTCTGTGTGGATTACAACCTAGAAACAGGAAACATTTTTCTATGCAGATGCAGTCCACAGACAGACACTTGTATAGACACCTACATGGAACTTTAAGCATTTAGAGGAAAATCTTTAAGCATTTAGAGGAAAAAATCCACTCTTGTTAGAAGAGCTACTCTCTAGTGTTTGCCTTTAGAGAAACTTCCAGAGGAGGGTTGTGGAAGCAATTTGCAGCTAGCATGCTGCCACTAACCTTCATTCTTAGGAGGTTTTGACTAAGCAGCTGTTGCTAAAACTTTAAGAGCCTTTATTGCAGAGCACTTATTTTTCTTCCAAGCAAAAGCACCTAGAGGTTTCTTGGAGACATATGCACTTTCTGTTTCTCAGTGGAAACTGCAATCAAGCTGGATATCAGCTGTGGGAGACCATGACTGCTCACAGTTTTAGAAAGTCTGTGTAAGCTGGTCCATTATTCAATTCTGCAAAGACAGCTCATAAATATTCTGAATATAATCCTTGCTTCATTTTCAAGTTTATGCTGCTCAGAACAAACCCAAGCTGCAGTTTCATTTAAAATTTCAAGATTGAAGCCTACTCTTACTTCTTGAAGTAGTGACTTCTGAAGGTGGGCTCATGTATGTCAAAGACAGCAGTTCTTGGCCTGCAGTAGTGTTTTGAGAATTATTGTTTCCCATGTTTCCATTAAGCATGAACACTAGGAGAGAAGTCAAAACATTAACATTCAAGGCATTAACCCAGATGCACATTTGCTGTAAACTTTTATTTCTGTTTCTTTATGCTCTGTTTTGGAACAAGACTAATTCTAAGGTGCAGATCTTCATTTCAAGAACTCCCTGAAAGTACAACTCCTGTTTATAAAATTTAGGTTACCCAGCTACACAACAGAAACTGAAACATAAAGTAGGAACAGTCAGGAATTCTAGAAACCAAATACATAGTAAATATACTCTAGCTATTGCTATCATTTCAGTAAATACATTTACATACAGTGTACATACATACATATTTATATACCTACAGTGCTGATCAGGGCTGTGAGAAGACAGAATCCTGAGTGATTACAGACATTGTGATAGAAGCTGCTAATGCAGATACAGCCATTTTAACACAACATTGCTCTTGCCAGTATAATATCTTTCATTTAGTTCTACCAAATACTATTTCTATTAGGAAACAGTTCACCAAGTCTTCCAAAAAGTGCCACTTATGAAACAATTATGTGTGCATGTGCATATATACACATATATTATAAATATAAAAATACAGAAACTGTATTAGAATTTTGCAAATAAAAAATTCTTTCCCAGCATTCTTTTCACGATGTTAGTCTCATAAGGCTGTTTATTAACTTTAATTGCTGCCACATAGTCCTTTTCTGACTGCTGTTTTGTTTTACACAGAGCATGTTCTTCAGCCTAGAGATGCACAATGGTTTCTTGTACCTCCACTATGACTTTGGTTTCAGCAATGGACCTGTGCTTCTTGAGGACTCCATGAAGAAGGCTAGGATTAACGATGCTAAATTTCATGAGGTACAGATGTGGTTACTATCACAGCCATTTGACCAACCCTCCCAGAAGCTCCAAGCAGAAATAATTGCTCCAACACCCATGAAAGGCACAAAAGAATGAGCATGCAGTTGATGCTGTGGTAGAACAGGCAGAAGAAGAGAATGCATGCAAGTCCCACCAGTACCAAGCAGAGGAAAGGGAAGGCTGTCCCTGCCTCCTCATAAATCAATGCTTGTAGACAGATTGTGTATACTACCAGCCAAGGACAGAACCATTCACATGGGAGAAAGTTTTATTAATTCCATATGAAATTATATCAAGGACAATTCTCTATATCAAATATAAAACTTCCCTCAAGTAAAACCATGTCATTATGTTAACTTGACCACCTTAGCTGTTAGGCATTGCATTACATGAATTATGGCATTTTCCATTTCATTTGAAAAGAGAGCTGGTTTGGTAGCAACCTTTTATATATGCACAGTATTTTAGGGACTTTGGCAGATGTAAAATATCTACTTACATTTCATTTCAGGGAATTCGCTGTAAGCCAACGTAACTGTGATAGTAGTAAATGTGATAGTAGTAAATCCTCCTCAAAGTGTGTCGCTTCTCTTGCCTTTTACTTGATCTCAATTCAAAGTCTGATTTGTTACCAAAACTATAGCTACAGATCTGTTCATGTTTAAGCAGAGAACAATTAAGCTTTTTATGCTTTGACAATTAAATAAGATTTTTTAAAAGTACGCCTTAACTCTTGGGTAAATTAAGAAAGCATTCTGAAGTTTACAGAGCTTATCTCTTTGCCACAGTGCAGAATTTGATATGAGTACTTTCATTTTCTTTATTTTTAAGTGAAATATCCTGAGGATTCAGTCATCAGAAAAATAGTGACATCAAAACAAACATCCTACTGGTAATCATTGTCAGCTTCTCCCATTTACAAACAAACTCTCTGTTAAATGTGAGGAACTTTTCAAACAAAAGATATAAAAATGCAATTAATTTTGCAAGATCACCACAACAGCTTACAAAAGATGACATTTTAAAGCACATGCTTTTCTTTTCAGATTTCTATTATATATCACAATTCCAAGAAGATGATCTTGGTAGTAGACAGAAGACATATAAAAAGTGTGGACAATGAAAGAACAGCGATGCCATTCACAGATATTTACATTGGAGGAGCACCTGCTGAGATCTTGCACTCCAGGTTGGTTTATAAATGGGAATCAATCAGTATTTTCAATTAATCACCATATGTAAGTTAAGTTGCATGGCCTGTTCTTAAGGGGCAACAATAAATCCATTTCTTTGGCATCAACCTTCAGACAAAACAACCCTTCAGACACTCTTCTAAGTGTCTGGCAGAGATATTAAGTACTGAAGACTAGGTTTGATCCAGCACAGTCAAATTCTACTCAAAACTTACTCAAGTTTTAGTAAGGGTAACAGAAACAGTTGTGTTCTTAAAACAGAAAGGCATTTTCAAAAAACATATTAACATATAAAATTGCTATTGCTCCTTGCTCTGCAAAAAGTGACCAAGACCCTCTACCAATCACATTTTCAAATTAAAAATGATCTTTTTCCCACTAGGCATTTCAATTCTGATTCATCTCAGGTTTTCCTTGGATTGAAGTCAGCTGGCTCTGTGGAGGCCTGGGAAGAAAAGGTCTCATTTTCCCATTGTACCATTTGACAGAAACACAGTTTAATCTCAGTAGACTGTGTAACCCTCATTTCCTGCTGTAGGAATCTGCCAGACCCCAGGGTCATGCTCTGAGAGCAGACTGGCTACTTGGAGAAGAGTATGCTTTTCTGATAGGCAATGTTCATTCCTAGGGTCAGACAGCAAGGCCAGAATTTTCAGAAGGGCTCCAGCTTCTGTTTCATGTGTCACAGCTGCTAATAGGAATACCCTCCATGTTAAAAAAAAAAAAAAAAGGCAGGACTTAGTGGTAAATCTCATGGAATTTTATTCTTTATTTTGTTGTCAGAAGAAGCTGTTGACTTGAAAAATAACATCTGAGATACAAAATATTTAATCTTTAAGCTTTTAAGATAGTGACAAACTCCATGTAAAGAAAAATTACACCTTTCAGTCCCACATAATTATTTGAACATGCAAGCAAAGTGGTGGGCAAGGGAGAAACAGAGTATAACTTTCTGCCCTTTCAAAAAATTCTTTACAAAGGTCTTTCATAAAGGGCTGTTACAAAAGCTAGTGGAGTGAAGAGAGAAAAGGCTGCAGTGGATTAGAAAGCAGAAAGAGAAAATAAGACATAGTTAATTTTTCAATTTTCACAGTATAAAAAGTCTATAGCACATGCTCATAGGATCTCTCTCAGGGTTGGTATTAAATACATTAATGATCTAGAAAGAAAGTACAGAAGCATGGTGAAAATTACTTTCATTAATCAAGCCTAAAGAAACTGAAAAAGCCCAGAAGGACCTAGAAATCTAGGCAATTGAGCAGCTCAATGGCAGATGAGATTTGTTCACAAATACAGAATAAAAGATGAATGACATGAATTATGCCTGCAGTTTTCCAAACAGATTGTGGTTATTCTGAAAAACACCTGTAAGGTACTGTCAAAGCAGGAAAAATAACATCTTAATTAACAAGCTGTATCAGGGAAAAAAAAGACCACAGGCATTGTAAAAATATTATCAATTATAATGTTAAAAAATATATACAGAAATTATTTAACCAGAGTTGCAACTTTGTCTCTGATACTGTACTCAGCTTTCATTCTCTTGACAAGAGTAGAGAGCAAAAAATATGGGCCAAATATGATGGCATCATTCTATTTTTATCAGAAGTATAAGTTAGTATCCTACTGATGATGTACTACTCTCTCTCTACTTCTACTACTATCTATTACTGATATTTATGCTTCCTCTTTGCAGACAGACTGACATTTAACTGACTTTTCAGGGCAGCAGCAACATGGGGAAACTAGTTCTAGTCTTAGAGTACTCTAATAGTCTTCTAAAGCATCATAATTTTCATTTCCTTGAAAAGCACTTTTCTCTGTCTTTTTTCTCCTAATAAATAAATCTGGAAGTACCATTATACATTATTTTGCTCCACCTCAGTCACTGCAGAAAGCAGAAAGCTAAGGGTAGGTAGGAGCACTGGGAACTTAATTCTTAACTGAGTTAAGAAATCAACTCAGAAGCCTTTCTTTAAGTGAAAGCCTTTCTTCTATAGCCTGTTTCTAGAAAATGTTGTGGTACTTAACAGAAAGGCATATTTGTCACATCCAGCCAGCCTCATGGTCAAACAGAGAAAAGACTATCATGGTAAATTGATACCCCACACTTTGGTCCAAATCCCAGTAAGGATGACAGAAGCCTTCCTGTTGATTTTGCCTTCCTACTGGTTTCACTGAGGACCAAATTCAACCCCTACAGCACTCCTCCCACCATATTTCAGTCATGTACATTTACATCTGCACGGCTTCACCTGATGCTCTGTTTTTGCCACTAAAAAAAAAATTAAAAAACTAAAAAAGGCATTTCCAGATCCTGATTCTTCTGCCATGTTCCCAATATCTGCCTTACAATGAGATAACCCATAGACAATGAGTATAGGTAGCAGAGATCAACAGTGGGGTGAAGAGAGAGGCAAGTGACTGAAGTTCTTCCAGGCCTTTTAGAACATCTTGGCAACAAAACCCTGTTCAGAAAGGCAAGGGCTATCTAACTGCAGCTTGTTTGGCATTGTTGTCCAACAGCATTAGTTCACATCTGGCAGGAAGTATCGGTTTTAAAGGCTGCATGAAGGGTTTCCAGTTCCAAAAGAAGGATTTCAACTTGTTGGAAGAACCAGGAACCCTGGGAATCAGCTATGGGTGCCCAGAGGATTCACTGGTAAGAATAACACATAATAATAGTTTGTGACATAACAGCAAATTTTGATCATGTATGTAGCTGGGAGCTTGATTTTTACCCCAAACAATGGAAAGACAGTCTTCCACCAAGGAAATGACCATGCACTTGTTGACTGGCAGAGGTGGGGGGTTTGTGTGCATCTGTTAAGTCTGCTGACATAATACCCAGTTTCACTCTAAACTATAGTACAAGGCATTTCACTTAAAATTCTTCTTGTATATGAAATTGCAGTGTGAAAGCTCAATCTGAAATAAATTTTGTACTGTATTCTGAATGGAAATATTCCAGTGTAATTTGTTTTGTTGTAAAGATACGAGGAGAATCACTCTCAAATGCATCCTAACAGATGTGTGAAATGGAAAAGACAGCAAAATATTCACCCTTCAAATGAGTTCTCTCTTTAAGCCAGATCAGCTCTTCCTGTGTGACACACACACCAACTACACCAGTGCTAACTCTGAGAGAATTGCCATTTAGCTTCTGGTTCCTTCTATCCTTCATCATTTGTCCATTACAATGCAAGGCTGAAAAATCCAGTGTTTGGGGTCTTCATCCTGTGGCCATGTCTATCAAAAGCCACGCTGCAAACCTGTGAAGAGGGAGGATTGCTTGTAGAACTCATCACACAACCTAACCCTCTCTCAACAGGGAAACTATCTGCAATTTGTCCTGCCTTGGACCTAGTTTTGCACGTGAGACTCAGAGGGTTATATACCACCATGTCCAACACCCTCCACCCTAGCCCAGTACCCAGCACAGCACACAAAGTAATATATCACATGTTGGAATTGTGACTCAGAACCACACATGTCAGACAGGGGCATGAGCTCCTCTGCTTCTGCTTTTCATGCTCTTTAACATCAGCAGACTAAGAATGGGGCCAAGATCCCAGGAAGCTGGGAATCATTTGTCTTAGCCTAAAATTGCTACATTTTCTCAATATTTTCCCATGATTTGAGGGAAAGCCTATATATATTAGGGTAAGATATGCAGGAAAAATTGCTTTTTAGCACTGAACTGGATGCAACAGTTTAAAAAAAAATAAATAAATTGCCTCATTCTTTTTGTTATTGGAATCTTTTCTGAGCTGTACTTGTAATTTTGTTTTATTTAATACACAGATGTCCCGCAATGCATATTTCAATGGTGAGAGCTTTATTGCATCAAGCCAAAAAGTGTCCCTCTTTACTGAGTTTGAAGGAGGCTTTAATTTCCGGACCCTGCAGCCCAGTGGGCTGTTGTTTTACTATTCTGAAGGAGTAAGTATCTATTCTTTTTACTGTTTGTTTTATTTTACCTTTTCATTTTTCCCAGGAGAAGACCAGGGTAATAATATAATTTCTCACTTTATGATTTCATGATAGAGAAAGCAGTCTGCAATATAGAAGCATTCGCTGGTAACCTCATTTTTACAGTTTGAATTTGATCTACAGGTGAAAACTAGTAATGCTTCAACATTATTTTGATGCTGAGAAGTGGATCATATGCCTAGAATTAACATGCATCCATTTGTGCTCGTTGAAGTCCTTAGTGCAGAAATGCACCGAGCACCTTGCTGCGCTCAGCAGCACTGCAATCCCTATTTGGACCTGCAGGTGCTACCAAAGTACAAATAATATTAAGGACCTGACATTTGCCATCCAGACAATCACCTGGAAGCAAAGTTTGTTTGAATTAGCGGCACAGTATTTTGAGCATTGCTGAGCTGACAGAAATCAGTCAGAAAGCTGCCTATAATCCCAGATGGCACTCAGCCCTCCATGTGTGACTGGGGAAAGCTGCACTTGAGAATGCTCCCTGAGGCTATGGAAAGCCAGGCTGCTCTAAATATCCCCTCAGAAGTGTGACACAGGCAGAAATATGGACTTGAACCCGCAAAATGTTGTGTGAGACAAAGCCATCCCAAGATCCTGCCGGCCCAGACTGACATGTGCAGCGAGCATGAGCTCGGATGACAGAACATGTGCCACCACCCCCAAGTGTGCTTGCAGAAGAGCATCAGCGGCGCAGCAGAGAAGGCTGCGTGACACCGATAAACACTCCTAAACTTTCACGTGTTGCAGCCTGGAGCATCACCTTAAATTGAAATCAGTAACCGTGTCAGTTCCCCACTTCCTTTGCATAAACGAGACCTGGCACACACCACTTCTGGATTTTAATCCAACAGCTCTAATTCTGTGAAGGGCCAAGTGCCCCACTTAACAAAAAAAAAAAAAAAGAAGTTCAGCTGCTTGGCAGAATGAGACAGAATGATTCCTGCCAGTGCACAGTGCAGTGCTTGCTCTAATGGAACTGAGAGTATTCCTGCTAGTGGCACAGTGATCCCGTATGCCTGACCGAGATAGCACATCTTATCTCTGAGATCATTTTGAGTGATTGAACGGGTCCGACCAGCGGGAATTAGAAAAAGAAAAAATAAATAAATAAATAAATAAATAAATAAAAAGTCTTGGTCTTATGACAGCAGGAATCTCACAGTAACAGCTGCTCAATACAATACCAGAACAGAAACACAAATGAAATGTAAACATCATACATTCGTGCTATATGGAAAGAGCTCATGTGATAGGTACGTGAGACATAATCAGCAGCATAATTCCCAGAATTCAGGCTTTAAAAATGGCAAGAATATAAATTCTAGTGATACCATCTCTTGGTTTGCTTCTCAGAGTATATCGTTTTGCAAATTAAGCAAAAATGTGGGAAAATACCCAGAAGACAAATAAATGCAACAGGAAAATTCACAGAACTGTTAATTTTTCTGTGTAATGCTTACTTATGAAGATGCTTTCATCTGTATTTCAGTCAGATGTATTATCCATCTCTATGGAGAGAGGTGCTGTGGTTTTAAATGCAAGTGGAACCAAAATTCAGTCACCAGACCGAAATTACAATGATGGAAAAACCCATTTCATCATTACTTCAGTCACCCCAGAAAGGTAAAGTTGTCAAGCATCTTTTATTCCCCACCTTTAGAACACAAATTTCTTGTAAAGCACATTATCATTTAACCCTCACTTTTAAAGTGACACTTGAGTGGGGCTTTTTCAAGTGACTGATTTTTAAATTCTGTCTGAAAACTGTCCAGCTTGGGCCTAAACTCAAAACAATGGGAATTTTTTATTAAAATTAAAATAATAGCTTTTCTGAAAGCTTAGTCCTTTTTTGTGCTCAGGTAAGAAAACAGTTTAATAACATTTAAGGTTAGCATGAGATTAATTTTTTAAACAGGATTGATTCTTCTAATATGTTAAAACGATTCCCAGTTTACCCTAAAGTAATTGAGGTATCTTCACATAAAGCATTCATCTGGGACACACACTGTGAAACATGTTAATAATATTTTTAGCACTGTCAGCCACAAATGTGACTAAATACAGCAGTAGGGAATAAGTCTCTCTCTATGCTCCTCGAAAGACTTGGAAGCTTTGTTTTATTGTTGTTTTACTATCGTTTATATGTTTACGGTTTTTTAGAAAGTCACATAATCAAAGCAACATTTTTTAAGAATCTTGCCTATGAGATACAAGCATTCTTACTTTCCTAATAGAAATGAAGGCTTGTACCTATGACTTCTGACATCCAAGAATCACAGTTTGAAAAGCTGAAGGTTTGAAAAGGTGCTTTGGAATGAACTTGGGGATTGTCATGTTTCCCTGAGTTTGCAAAGCAAAATCAATGTCTGATGCTTTAGTATGCTCAGTTTCTTATTAAAGCCAGAGAATCATTCAGGACTTCTCCAACAATTAGTGGCTTGCAAAATCAGATTAGGTAAAAAGCACTGTATTATCTCAAACACCAATGCACTGTGATGAAAGAGAAGGAAAAAGGGATGGGTCATAAACAATTAGCATATGCTTGGATCTTATTTTACCCAAATGATGGTTTAATCCCTTCATCAGCAATCCCCTAGTTTATCTCTCTTCACTCTCAATTTTGGACTTCACAATTAACTGCAGGGCAATATTAAATCCATGGGTGTCTGTACACAACTCTGCCAATGCACTGCTACTTGTTGCACAGGTGAAAGCAAAAGGTCCTCTCATGCCTTTGAGCACTACTGCCACTGAGTGATATATGCACTGAGTGGAGCATTTTGGGTGCACCAAATGTTCTGTCTGACCACTGGCACTGATGTTTCCAAAGCTAGCCTGCAAAAGGGATGCTTTGCATTTGCAGGTATGAGCTGACTGTTGATGACAAGAAACAGAGCAAGAAGAATCCAGCAAAGGACAGAGCAGGGAAAAGGCCAGACAGCATCAATAAGTTTTATTTTGGTGGCTCTCCCCTCAGAACACAACAAGCCAACTTCACTGGCTGTATAAGCAATGCCTACTTCACTAGGTGAGTAACATGCTCCCAAACACATTAACAGGTGGTCACTGCCCTGCCTGACAGCTTGAACAGTAGCTCATGAGAAGTGATTTATTGCCACAATAAAAATTCCTGTCTCATTTCATGAGGCTAGACAGCATCAGTGAATAATTCTTACCTTATGTGCCATGGAATCTGTTGGCACAGATCTGCTAGGTTAAAATATTGTTAAGGTGGAAATAACTTGATGAAATAAGATTCCAGTACTGCACCTGCTAATGCTGCTGGTGCAACGAATAATTTGCGCAGCTGTGATTTACATTTATATTATGTAGCTTTCAGATCTGCCTTTGAAACAAAATTATATTAAGGCATCTCACAGAAGCTGGGGACGTTAGGACTTTGGTCATACAAAAATGGTCTGAATGTGTTGATATCAATTGCTTTATGAGATGTTTTTATATAGATTTTTAAAGTTGAATTGGATGCTGCAGGCTGACACTCTCTGTTTATGACAACATGTAAACAACAGGCAGATGTAGTATAGGCTGTCCTCATACCCATTTACTGATCAATCCATACTTTTATCCATGATCCAAGAATTAATATAATTTAAACTATAAATGTGCAATTCTGAGATTTTTTTATGCAGACAATTCTAACACTTGGTGGGGGGGAAAGCTGTTCTTGTCATCTCCTCTTTGAAATACAGGTTGGATCAAGACATTGAAGTGGAAGATTTCCAGAAATACTCTGAGAAAGTTCAGGCATCTTTGTATGGATGCCCTGTTGAATCTCCTCCAGTTGCTCTTCTCCATAAGAAAGGAAAAAATTCATCAAAAGCCAAAGGAAATCGTAATAAAAAGGTCTGATACAAATTGCTCCAGTACCACTCCAGAGTTTTCCAAAATTCTCCGAATTATGGATTTCAAATGCATTAAGACAATGTCACATATATGAAGGAAAGGATCTTGTTCCTTTATATATTCCATCACTGCAAACTATTGTCCTCACATGATCTGTCTGGCCTACACTTGCATCATTCTCTTTTGCTTGAACTCTGAAAGGAAATACCTGACTTCTTTAAAACAGTACTTCAGAAGCAAGACTTTTTGAATTCTTCTGTATTCTAAAGGCAAAAAGCTTGTTTCCATTCTCATCTACTTCTATATGGCCCTCTACAAGCTACAATTAGCACACATTAATATAAATGGGGAAGAAAACCTTCCTCCAGCATACAGAATTTTTAGTCCAAGCTCTTATGCTTATAATATAGCTGATATCACCAAAAGCAGAAAGAAAAATATTTAATTAGAAAACTGCAAAATAAATTAACTGTAATTATGTTAGCTACACAAGTATTTTGTTCATCCCTTGTTCTGTCCTAAATCAGCATTTATAGTAGATCTGATGAAGGAAAGTTTGACTTGGAAACAATCCTGGTATTTATAGGGAAACAATATATTACTAGTTCATATATAAATGATGCTGTTATTTTAGTATGTCCAATCTTAGCTAAAAATTCTTGTTCTTTTTCTATGAAGGTGGGAAGAGATAAAGACAAGATTTCACAGCCTTCATCTGGCCTCAAAAAGCTGTATCAAGTGAACTTGCAAAGAGATCCTCAGTGCCACTTGCCCATGAATCCCAAGGCAACTGAACGCGCCTATCAATTTGGAGGAACAGCAAACAGCCGGCAAGAATTTGATCACATACCAAAGGATTTCAGTCAAAGGTAAAGTGGCTTTAGAAATAAAAATGAAATATGCTGGGGAGGAGAAAGATGTATTTCAAATCTTTTTTAAAGGGACACATTTCTGCTGTTACCCTGGCTTTTTTTCCCTTTATATCTTAGGCTAAATTTTGTCTAGAGCATGTTGTTAGCTTATATTAAAAGGTGCTTCAGCTGAGAAAGAGCAAAACATAGAATGTGTTTCCAGTTACATCTCTCTTGTAGAATCTTCATCTGCATTGCATATTAAGAAAATGTGTCTCCTTGACTATTTGTGTGAAGCTTTTGAGGATGTTAGATCTGTGTATGCAATGAACAATAATCCGTCTCTTTACACAAGAAGTAAAGGCATTAAAACAGAAAGGAAGCAGTAACAAGATGAGTGGACCTCATCAGCAGTTTAATGGTTAGGATTCTTCACAACGCAGTAGGACATAAAGCTATGAAAATCTTGTCCAATTCAAGCCATAATGGAAATCTAAGTAATAATGAGCCCAGATAATGTTGGCATTTAATATTCATGCTCACACAGAATATGTCATGCAATATTCAAAATCCAACAAGGATTTTGGTTTAGTATTTCCCATTAAAGACTATAAATTCAACAACACAGCACTTCCTGGAAGCATACCAGACCACTAACTCAGAAAAAAAAAATAAAAAAAGAGTGTTCTTTCCTGACTTAAATTAAAAAATCATTATGTTAATTTTAATTGAATAGGGTTTTACTTAGGGTAGTTCTGATGGTTCCCATGTGATGGAAAATCCAAACTCTAATATCTTCATCCCACCTTCATTCCTACAACACATATTTATTTTCCAAATGTTATTAAAGCTTCATTATTGTAGTGTTCATTAAAATAAAAAATAATAATAATTGTGTCATTTTAAAACAACTGATATTGGCAAGGGACTGAGTGTCTGTGGAATGTACACACACATGCCATTGGGAATGTATAAATTTTTGAGACAATATGAAGAATGGAAACTAGGTTAGACCTGACATCAGAAGAAGGAGGAATCAGTTATGGCACTGTCTACACCAATACAGCTTTGCCATGTTTTAGACCGAAGTAATAATAGCAATCACTTAAGAAATTTTCACTGTGACAATAACAAACAACAATGGTATAATTTCCTATGTTGTCTTGGACTTCACAAGGAATTACAAGGAAAGGAAAGCTTCAATCAAGTCTGGAATAACATCAGGCCTCCATGCCATCACACAAAAATTCCCCCACATTGCTGTTTGACATGAAAGGAAAATGTAGTGTCAGATTTTGGTCTGCATTGAACTTACTCACTGCAGAGAAATCTCTGAATTTTTGAAAACAAGTTCCTTGCCAGGCAACTTCTTCTCCAACTTTGACTTCTGTTCAAAAAACCATCACAGAATGTTTCTCAGAAACACCGCTTCCATAAAGGAGATGAATATTTCTTTGGATGAAAGGAAAATCTCAGTCTTCTTCTGCCTGACATTTGATTTAAATCAAACGTATCTGCTTTATTGTTAATATTGTGTTTTTATGTGCCAGAGCTCAGTTCTCTATCAGTCTGAGAACTCACTCATCTCATGGAATGATTTTCTACATTTCGGATCAAAAAGAGACCAACTTCATGGCCCTTTTCTTTGCTCATGGCCGACTCATTTTTATGTTTAATGCCGGTCACCAGAAGATAAGGATTAAGAGCCAAGAGAAGTACAATGATGGTCTGTGGCACAATGTAAGTAGAAGAAAGCAATCATTATGGTGGCACATGCTGCTGTTGAGTCTGCAGTAAAGACGCTGCTCATGTGATAGCTTAGGGAGTTTTCATTCATGTATTCATAAACACACCTATAAGTTGAGAAACTTCCATCAATATTTTTAAATCTTCCATGAACCATTTTAATAAGTAATTAACCAGGGACAGGAAAGTGAGTCAGTTATAAAAAATCAGCAATTCCCAACACTAACAGCTGAACAGAAATGAAGGAAACAAGCAGAGCAGTAAGGCAATTAAGAGTTAAATGAGCTATGAAAGGAAGGACTAGAATAATTTTGTTCAGCAAATGCCTTTGAAGTGCCTAAGAAAGGAGTACAGCTGTCTTAGGCTATCTCAGTAGTCTCTGAAAATAAAAAGACAATTTTAGGAGTCAAGGTGAATTTTCTTCTGTAGGTATCCCTCTCTCCTCATTAACTACAGAGGAAGTTATGAAACTTCTGCAGTTATGAAACTACTGACTTGGGCATTTAAGTGTTTAAAGCAGGTTGGATGAATCTATACCATAAAACTATTGAAGACTGTGAAAATGCTAACGGTGATAGGTAGATCTCAGCAGACTTTATGATGGCTTAATTACCTCTGTCTTGCACACCAAAATGTAAGAAAGGCAGCAGTTATACTATCAAGCCTTCATATGAATGTGAAAAAAGAGGGTTGTCCAGCAAAGAATACTGGCAGTTAGCAAAACAGGCTTGTAGAGTATCACTCATACACTTTTCTTCTCAAGTATCTCATCTTCTTCCACTGCACAGCAGTGGTCCCTTAACAGATGAAACTTATCTTCCACACTTTTTTTCTTCCCCCCCCCAGGTGATATTTATTAGAGACAAAAATATTGGTCGCTTGATAATTGATGGTCTCCGGGTGCTAGAAGAATCTTTTGATGGGAATGCAAATACTTGGCAAGTCACTGAACCACTCTATATTGGAGGTGTAGCTCCTGGAAAAGCTATAAAAAACATCCAGGTAAAGCAGACCTCTATATACAAACCCTAAACCTCTGTGTAAAGTTAATATGTAAAGCTGGCTGTAGGGATGAGCTCAGACAAAAGCTTATTAAGATCTTGACTCTCATCCTGTTGAGGAGCAGGCAGCTCATTTCATGCAAAGCTTCCACAGGGCTGGGCTGGTAGTAGTTGAGTTGGGCTTCCTGCAGCAACAGCTGGGAAACTAATGGTCCTCGAGGAACAGAAAAATCCTAGTGACACCCAAAATTAGATGAGACAAGTAACGTTAGGCAAGATCAATTCCACCCTGAGGTCTGAAATACAGAATGAGTTTTGGAGACATGCCAATGTTCTCCTAGTACCACTGTTTTAGGACAATACTTAGAGGTCAAGATTTTGTTCTCCAGCTTGGTACTGAAGTATACAGAAAGGGGTGTTAAATCAAAAATGAACATAACAGCCTCTTTCAAGATAATCTCTAGTGTTGTGTGCCTAACAAGATTGATAAACTACCCTGAAAAAGTAGACCCCTGTCTTGCCTTGAGGCTATGTGGTGGTAAATGTATAGCACTGCCTTGCCCTAGCTGTGCTTTGCTTCTCACAGTTCAGTAAGGACTGTTTGAGAAAAACACAAGCTGGAATTGCCTTGAAGTCATCAAAAAGATATGAGAGGCTATGAGAATCATTTTTCCTGGTTCCCTTCTCTGGAAATTGCTTTTTCAGTTCAAAACTGATGTGCCAGACAATCACAGCCTTACAGCTTATAAACAAGTAAAAATAAGGACAGAAGAATCTATTTCCTCTCACAAGCAGTTTATTTATTAATCAAAGCTTTTTTACCCCTCAGATTAACTCTGTCTACAGCTTTAATGGTTGTCTCAGCAACTTACAGCTCAATGGAAGATCACTTACTTCAGCTTCGCAGACATTTAGTGTAACACCTTGCTTTGAAGGCCCATCAGAAGCAGGAACATACTTTTCATCAGAAGGAGGATATGTTGTCCTTGGTAATGTACTCCTAAAGAAACGTATCCCAAGATAGGAGAGTAGTATTCACTGTGCTTCAGAATGGCATTTTTCACTAAAGGATGTGGTAATTTCTAAGGCAGTGAGCTGCAAGGATTATCAGAAACAGACCACTGTTGTGGTAAGCAGATGATATTGACAGGTTACAATGCCACTGTGAAGCTTAACAAGTTGTTACATAAACACACCTGTATGTATGTATTTCAAATAATAAGAACAATTTTAATAAGAGAATAATTTTAATAAGGGAACAGATCATAGTATGATAAAAATGATCATAGAAGTCAATGTAGCCAAGACCAAGTACACCGTCCAATGGTCATTCCTTATTTTTTTAATTAATGAAACAACATACAATTAAAAAATCCTGCAGAAAGGCTTTCTGCACGTCTTGATACAGTACAGCATGCCAGAACACATATTTTCTGTCATTTAGACCTGTTGTGTTCAGGAAGAGTTTTATGAGGGTGTTTTGGTCACATAGGCTCTGATCTGAACAAGAAAGGAAACTGCACAACCCTGTTCACTGGCAGCACCAAGAAGAATCAGACAAGTGTTTCTAATTTGTTCCCTGGCCTGTCACCAGCTTGAAAAAGGGAGTTTCTTCTGAATCATCAAAGCTCAAGGGAACTCCCACTCACTCAGTAATGGCTGCTGAGTGTCTAGGAAATTGAACAATAAGAAACTGCCAAAAAATACAGATCATTAACTTTCTGCTGTCCATTTCATTGCTAAGAATTATTTTTAAACAAAATAAACTTTTTAAATAATGAGAAAAGTAAATAAACCTTTATTAGTACTCCAAGCAAACACAATCAAAACAAAAGTTGAAATGGGTCATTGACAGCACACCATGCTATCTCACATTTCAATAGTTTTAAGAACAAATAAAATCCATCCTGAGTTTGATGTTCTACTTTGAATAAATGTCCAATTTCATCACTAAGTCAGTACAAACATACTGTTATTCTTTTTGCTTCACAGATGAATCCTTCAGTTTAGGCCTGAAATTTGAAGTTGTTTTTGAAATACGTCCCCGAAGCAGTTCGGGAATCCTACTGCATGGTCACAGCGTGAATGGAGAGTACCTGAATATGCACATGAGAAATGGACAGGTATGAAGAAGGTCACATCTCCTCCACTGCCTTGACTGGTTGCTCTTCTACCTACTTGGGCTTTGCTACATGCAGATTTTGTCTTACAAATTTGCCATTAACTGATTCTTATTTCTCCCCTATATATAATAGCAACTTAGATTAGGCAAACCAAATATCTATTTTAAAATAGTAAAAATAATACCAAAGAAAAGATCAGATCACTTTACTAACACAAGCCATAAATATTCTGTTATCAGCTGAAAAGAGGCAAAAGCACTGACTCTTTGGCACTGCTCTTTCACCCACACATTAAAAATGTATAACAGTTACAAGTAAGGTAACGATCAATATTTTTTTATTTCTTATTTCTCAAAAGATAAGTCTGAGTTACACTCAGTCTCTTCTTTCTTTATCAGATATATGTGTGATGGAAAGAGTGAGGGAAAGAAAAGTTCTGATGGTCTGTTGGCTTGGTTTCTACAGGCCCTGGATTTCAAATGAAGAAGAGAGGAGAAATTAACTCACCAGCTAGTTGTTGCTATTGCTATTTTTTTATTGCATTCATTGATAAAATCTGGATCTCTTCATGCTACACACTACACACATACAGTAATAAATTTCAGTCTTAAGTGAAAAACACAAGCAAAGATTAAAGGCATAGAAAATTTTGGCAGTTTTTTGGTCTTTCCTGCAGAGGAGAAACTCAGAGCACAGCCAAGAGACTAAGCAGTGTGGATATTCTTCAGTCACTGCAATGTACCTGTCAATCGAAGTGGAAGGGCATTTAAGTGAGGCTGGATGTACCTCAGTTAGAAATGCAACACCTGAGGAAAGACTCTGACCTCTTCTGCAAGAGCAGGCATCTACAGCAGGGTGACGGAGTAAACAATTTAGCATCCTGATTCATCCTATCCTAAACCACCTAAATTAGGTGACTAAATGAGCTGTTACTCAGAGAATTTATTTTCTATGTTGGCTATAGAGAGAACAGGTGCTTCATTTAGGCATCTAGCTTTTGACCTAGCTGATAGGTAAGATTAAGCCCATTCTCACACCTTGTATCTAGTCCTTACATTCTATTCTTACATACATTGTGCTGATGTGTATCATGCCACACTTAAAAGCTGAGTCTGCATAGAACCGGTACAGTATAGCACTTCTTGTGTAAAGTTCTAACCAAAGTTCTGCTTGTCCAATAATTTTTCTGGTTTTCCCAACTGTACCAATTGGTCTAACAAAAGGTGCTGCTTCACTTACTGCTTCATGCCTCACTTCCTGTATAATGCATATGCAATTCATACACAAAATACACCCTGGAAAAGCACCTCTTCCCTGCTTGTCCCTGCAGCAGCTCAGTACCTTCTTAGGAAGGATCTGTGTTTCTTTAGCATTAACTATCTCCTTTCTTTGAATGCATTACAAAAGGCCTGTTTTGTGAAAACTGTTTTGCTGGACAAATAAGATCAGCAACTATAATTTATTTTTTAAATGTACACATCTCCATCTGTACAGCTTGTCTGATATCACGTTCTCCTGTAATTCTTTATTTGTTTTAATCTATATATTTTGTCCAAGGGTGGATAAAACAGAACATGAGGATCATTTTTTGTTGTGTTGGTTGATGCCCTTCTGGGGAAAAAAAAAACTCTGTTATAACTGTATCAAAACAGAGATCCTCTAGAATTAACATAAGTTGTTTCCTTGCAAGATACTGTTTACAAGGGCATGTAGTGACAGGACAGGGGGGAATGGCTTCAAACCCACAGTAGATTTAGCTTAGATATTAGGAGGAAATTCTTTACTGTGAGGGTGGTGAGGCACTGGAACATGTTGCCTAGAAAAGCTGTGGATGCCCCATCCCATTAAATGTAGAAGGCCAGTTGGGATGTGACTGGGCAAGCTGATCTTATGAAAGGTGTTCCTGTCCACGGCAGGGGGGTTGGAACAAAATTATTCTTAAGGCCCCTTCCAATCCAAACCATTCTATGATTCTGTGGTTTTCAGTCAACATAGTGTCAGCATAATCAGGAACAACTTCAACACTTGAAAAGCCTGAGTGACTGGACTCAGAATTTAGAGCTCTCTGACAATCACCACCAGGAATCTCATGTCCCACAACAGGGGCACAGCACTGTTTTGCTGCTGTGGGAATATTTCCATGCAAAAAGATATTAATCCATTAACTAAAGCAGAGGTGCAAAATTCAGAACTATGTTCACTTTCTAGCTCTGCCAGAGATTTACTGGTAAGCTTGAACAAGGAACTTAAAAGTAGTTCCTAATTTTCCTATCTATTCCTTTCTCATATTTTTTCTGCTTGTTTATACTTGGGTTTTTCATAACTGTTTTCCTTATTAAGTGGCTAGCAAGATGCCAAAAACATCATCTGATGCCTCTAAACACTAATTTACCACACAGGAAATTATAGAGTAGAGGTACTAGTAAATGAGTGAAATTAGCTCTTATTTTTAAATCTTTTCTTGAAGTCTTCCTTGAGATAATTAGGAATGTCTCAGAACTATTGAATTAAAAAACAAAACAAAGCAAAACCAAACTAAATTTGAATTTAAAAGGTACTTTATTTTGAAGAATTTAATGACGTCATGTTTCCCTTTGTCTTGGATACTTGGCATATTTTGAGTGGGGAATATAAAATTATTACAACAAAAGGTAAAAAGAGAAAAGGAGGGGGTTTACAGTGATAGTTATATTATTTTCCCTCAGGTTACTGTGAAACTGAATAATGGAATCAGGGATTTTTCAACTTCAGTGACACTGAAACAGAGTCTCTGCGATGGCAGGTGGCATCGAATTGCAGGTCAGTAAAAGGTGATCATCCCCTAATTAAGGTAATAAAGCCCACCCCAGATATCCACCTCCATGGGCTAGAGCACTGGCAGTGCACAAGTGTTTTCAGTTCTTCTTCTTCACCTGCCAACACCCAAGTCTGGGTGAAAGACACAGTCTTATTTATCCCTCAGACACACATCTGTAGTTTCCTGGAAGGACAAGCACAGGTTCTTACAAAGGAAGAACAAAGATGGAAGCTCCTTGTTCAAAGAACAGAAAGCAGCCTAGCTGAAATGCTGGCAACCTGTCCTAATTCACATACCAGATTATATTCTTCCTTTCCCAATTACAAATTAACTAAATTGATAGAATTAGAATTATTAGAATTAGAATAAATTGATAGATTAACTAGTTGATAATTAATTAGAGATTAACTAAGTTTAAGTATATGCTGCTCTTAAAAGTCAAGTAACAAGACAGATGTGGGGAACCTTTTGCTCACAACAGAGAGATGTCTACAGCCAGGATTTTGGCTCTGTGCCAGACAGACATCCTTCTTTCCTGATTTTGAAAGTCAGTAAGTACTTCTAAGACCTGGATACTTTGAACTGCCTCATCCTCCTGTCTAGATGCTGATTTAGGATGTCTTCCACTATCACTGCAGAAGCAATCTGAGTCTGCACCCTTTCCACAAGCATTCTGGTTCCCTTCTGGAAGAAATCCAGGCACACAAGCAAAGGGGAAGCCTCACTGCATTCTAATACATCCCCAATTGGGAGAGATTGGGCAAACAGGTTTTTAAAGCCACAAGCTATAGTATGCTGTTAACCTGGAGCCTAAATTCTGCCACCAGTGATCAACAGCCCCACTCAAAAGCACCCTTGCTCCCACTGTATCTTCCATTGGCCCTGGTCTGTGCTCTACGCCAGAATCCACCCACAAACCATCACTGATGGCTCACACCCAATATAGAAAACACTAAATCAACTACTCACACCAAATAGGTAACTCCTGTCTGTCATAGAAAACTCATGTGCTATTTCTTGCTGATCCCTGTTCCTTCTCCTTTTAGTTATTAGAGACGCAAATGTGGTGCAGCTGGATGTAGACTCTGAAGTCAACCATGTGGTAGGGCCACTGAATCCAAAGGCAATTGACCACAGGGAGCCTGTGTTTATCGGAGGTGTACCAGGTATGTTTCTGGTATCTTTGTGGTACATTGTTTTTAGATTTCAACCCCGCTTCCAGAGAAAGCATAAAGTTTTCATTCAAAAAGAAAAAAAAAAGGTGAACAACCTCGTAAAATTCAAAGGCTCAAGCTGATCAGAAATGTTCTGCCTCAAGTTCTCAAAGAAAAAAGTGTGCTGCTTCATTGAAATTAAAACATTCATAGCTGCTGGAGGGTAAGGTATGGATTCAGAAGAGAAGTCAGCCAACTACAAACAGAATTTCTTTTTTTTCTATTTTACCTTCCCATGTGGTCTTACTGTTTTTTAAGAAGTAATTTATTTGTGGGATTGAAAACTCGCTTCCACTGTAACTGGAGTCCCAGGGTTTAGTTGCTGGTAGGCTTCTTCCCTCTTCTTCAAGCAATGACATCTTTGAACACAAGACAAAACATGGAGTTTCTTTCACTGACTAGGGATTTCTATTAGACAGATTTCTGCTCCTGTGTATTTGTGACTCACAGACCATCTGTGTAGCATGGGCCAAGATGACTACATTTTCTTCCCTTTTTCAACAGACAGAACTACTCTGTTGGGGTTCATATACAAACTGTAATCAACAATCCATGATTCAATTTTTAAGTCAACTCCAGTATATTTCTCATTGAAAACATGCAGCATTATTTCTCTGAGCCTTGCATGTCACTCATTAACAGTTCTAACTACAAAATTCATTACAATGCTTATCTTGGATTAGTGGCTTGAGTGCATCATGTTCAGATCCATCCCACACTACTAGGAGGCAAAATGAGCCTAAAGGGAATAATAAAATCTATGCATAGAAGCCTGCTCACTGTTTAAATCCAAACTGGAATTTTATTAGGACAGAACTCTTCCCAGAGAGGTAGTATAAAGGGGTAATTGCAAATGCAAATGCTGTTCTGCTTCATAATAGAGCCTTCTGTTTCTTACATTAATTATAGAATACTAAAGCAATGCCATACATTGGCTCAATAATGCTATTATCAGCCCAGCACAGGAAACCCTTACACAGAACTTCACAACAACAAACAAGATACAATACAAAATAATTCCCTGAAGATACAGCAAACCGGATGCAAACTAACAAATCAGACACCGATGACAATACATGTGATGTTAAATTACAAAAACAGACACTGGAACTCATCTACTCTGTTACTTAAAAGAAAATGTAGTTGTCATAAAATGCAAAATTCTGTCTCAATTGAGAGTATGGAGAGTTTTACATAACTGCAGATAACTAACCATACTTTAATGGCATCTAGGACTCTGACACTCTCAAGATTCAGAAGAGCTGCACTTAGTAAGAAAGCTAAAAGATCCTGCTACCAAATTGGTTATTTTGCCCATCATAAGCTCTAATTTTTTATTTATTTATTTTTTTTAATCTCCTTCTTCCAGAGTCTCTGCTAACATCAAGCCTGACTACACGCAATTCCTTCATTGGCTGCATTCGTAACTTCATGATTGATGAAAAGCCAGTGAGTTTTAGTAAAGCAGCTTTAGTTAGTGGTGCTGTAAGCATTAACACCTGCCCAGCAGCCTGATAGCACACTGCATCAGTTTTGAAAAGTTCCTTAGACCACAGAAAGAAAAATAGAACAAAAGAAACTATGTCCAGCAAGACAAGAATGAAAATATCACAGCTACATCTACAGAAAGCAGGAAGGGGGGAAGGGGGGGTGTGTCACTTCCAATATTTACACACAAACCAAAATCACTGAAGAATAAAGGCTGTTGCTTCTGCACTTCTCTCAATATACCACAAGAGTGAGCTTTACCATTTCTTATAGTGGATGTGTGGCGCCAGTCTGTTACATGAAAACATGAGATTATAAAATAAATTAAAATTATATTAAATATGTTACATTCAAAATAGATCCTCTGCATAATTTCATTCCATATCTCAGTCACCCTTCGTTCCACAGAAAAAGATCTGCTGATGCACATTAAAGAATAAAGATAGATAATACATTTACATCACAAATACTGTTCAATGATCTTACTGCATATTTTTAATTTTCCATTCAACTCACTTATATATTCCTCAAATAAAATGGGGGGAAGAGAGTATACTAATTATGTAAGCTTACAAACAATGAAAAATTAAAATTTTTATTCAACTTCTAGACTTTGTGAATATGTTCTAGCACAATATGAACAGAGGATGTATATCTTTTAAGACAGATGCTTTATACATATGCTCATTTACCCAAACTAGGTAATTTTAGAGTAATGCTTGCCTTAGAGACAATTCCAAATTTCAAGTTTTTTTTCCTCTGAATTTTTAAATACGCTCACATACAAACACAGCACTAAATTCACAGTCTCATCGTGATCTTATTTGCACTAGTGTTACATGAGTAAACATGAAGCGTAGAAAGAAGAATCACAGTCACAGCTTCAGGTGAATTATCATACAAAACCCTCACTTCCCCATAAGAATCCTGCAGGATTTCAGTTTACAGCAGTAATCCTCAAACAAGGGACATGTTCCTTTGGAAGATTTGCTGCAGCAGAAGAAACAAGAGTGAAACAAGAAGATATAAACAGAAAGCAAAGGGCTGCAAATCTGAGCTGTGTTATAACCACAGAAGGTAGATGGAAGTTAATGGTAGGCTTCTACTCACAATAGGCTTGCACACAAGATAGAGACAAGTCACTTGCAAAACTTAGTCCCTTCAGACATCACCTGCAAGGAATCAAAGCCATTCAGATTTGTTTTCTTTAAATAATAAAGTAATGTTATAGAAAGTTTCATGGTTGCTGAGCAAATCATTGTTGGAACCAACTCAAAATATGACCAGCTGCAAAGCAGGAAACTCTGAAGTGCAAAAATAAAGGATGACACCCTAAAGACTAAAAATTAATAAGAATTCATCTGGAAAACACAGAAATGAAAACTGGATTCCAAAGATCCTGAAAGCATGGACAGATAGAAGAACCACTAGAATAAGATACATAAGTAAGCGCTAACCAGCAGCTTCCTCTCAGTAGGGTAAAAAAAGGGTTTTGACACACTGCAGCAGATCGCAGCAGACCTGGCTTACTCTGGATAAAGAACAGCAACTTCGGGATACACAGGAACTCTCCAGCAGGTGGGACCCCATCACGGACTCTCCACTTGTCTCTAGAGTTCTGGTGTTGGGTCGTAAGTGACCACAGTGTGGCTCCAGTAACCACTGCCTCTCCTTTCACCAGCCTTGTCAGTTCTGCTCATACGTTCAGCCCCATTCCTTTTTCTGCTTGCCTTCTCCTGAATCGATCTCCCTTTCTCTTCCCTGAAGGTCTCAGGCAATACGCTCCAAGGATTGGATTCCCTTTCCAATTCTAAGCTTATAGACACCCCTTTCACACAGGAGTAATATATAGACCCTTCTTTTCATCACTCCAAAGCCCACTGTTCATACCTGAGAAGCAAGCAGTCGGAGTTCTCCTCTGCAGTCTCTCTGGATCAGGCATGGATCCCTAAATCCATTTGCCTTCAAATGCCATCTTTGTCTCAGACACCAAAACCAGTATGCTTGCTCAGCTTTTTCCTGCTCCCAGCTACTACTTGGAAATGGAGCAGATAATTTAGGGCTTTTGCTTCGGGTGGTTTTTTTTATTGGTGTTGAGGGCGAATGTCCTCAGATCATTGAGCTGGGTTCCCAGTGGTTACAGAGGCCATGGATGGTGTCAGAGCAATACAGCTGAGAACAGGGGTAAAAAAGGAAGTCCTTCCCTCCCAGTTCCAGTGAGTTGTTAGATTGGCTCAGAAAAGCTCATGACACCACAACCTGAGCTAAGCTTCCCCAGGACCTGGTCTCCAGGACCTTATTGCTGGAGAGAAAAGAACAGCAGATTCCCTGCTTAGATAGGTTGGTTACAAGGATTACTGAAATTCCTTTTGAGTTGCCTGCAGCTGTTCAGCAGAGATAGCCAGGAATAGCAAATGCTTGTGCCCTCTAAGAGCATCAGAGTTTAGTGAATGCTGGTATTAAGTGGAACATTGTATGTTAACTGGTACACACATACTCGGAATGCTTTTCTGTCTCACACTTACTTCAAACCAAAGCACATTTTCTCATATACACATCCAAGCTCTGTGAATAAAACATATTTCTCTTAGCCATATTTGCTACAATGTGATTTGGTTTCATTCTGTGGATTTATATTTAAGAATGACTTTTCTGATTTAATCAGTCCTTTGCATATTTTATATATGGAAAACTAAATACACTAAACCAGTATGTGAATAAAAACCAATTAAAATTCATAAACTGCTACAAGTCAATTTATTTCTCTTTACTGTATCACCAGCTAATCAAACACAGAACTATTTTAGAGGATGTCTTCTTCAATTTTCCCTTCTAGGCTTCAGAGGGGTGGGTTTTCCCTCTGCAGAAGAGGGTATCCAAAGAAAAACACTATAAACCAGAGGATAGTTGCAGACTCAGGAGAAAATAATGCAAATTTCCCTGCCCTCAACACCCATATAGACCTTAAAATTACCATTTCATATGCTCCAAAGAAAGCCAGTATGTGATGCATTATATTGTACATTCCTCTACACTCATTTCAAGGCTGCTGGTGTTTAAGAGAAGGCAACTGCCTAAGTGGAAATCTCCCCAGAATTCAATTTGTCTTCTGTATCTATCTTTAAAATTATAGCTTCAAAGTACAAGACCCTTCATCTGCAAAGATTTGTAAAAAACCTTCAGGTTCTGAGCTACATTGTCAGATTTTCCATTTCAAATTTTAACATGAATATAACTATCTAAATGCTGCAGAAAGCCTACAAAAAATGAGCACTGACCCTAAGAACATTATAACTTCTCTCTGGCACCTTCAGGGTTTTAATAAGTGTTGTTACAGCCATTATCTAAATCAGGGCTGCAACTATGCTGTTATTGTATCCCAAAATATTCTGAAATTGGACATTTGCTTGACTATGTAAGAAAGAAATCAATTTCAAGATCAAATGCTCAGGAAACTTCTTCAAAAGACAGGATTTAAATGAGATCTCAGCCCTCTCTATCTCTTGCATCTCAAGATGTGTACAGAACACCCTTCTCCTCAAGAATCCAGAGTATGGACAAGAGCCTGACCAGAAAAATGAAAGATGAAGTGTTATAAGCTTGACAGTAATTTCCAAAATTACAATTCTGAATTAAAAAGAAAAAAACTCAAACAAAAAAATAGAAAACAAATTAAAATTATAAACAAACAGACCTTCACATGTGAACTAAGACCTGATATAAAACAAAGGATAACGTTAGTTCAAATTCCAGTGTAGTCTGGAACAGACTACAGCAGCACGTGGCCTAAATAGTCAAATGACTGTTATTAAAAAGCTGCTGAAAACATAGCACACATATTTAACTTGTGATGTACTTTTGCCTCTTGTTACAGCGTGGGATTTAAAGGTTATTCACAGATTCACTGTGGTCCATGGCAATTCATTTCCACTAAATAACATAATAAGTTATTTATATAATTATTCAATTTGAGTTCCAAAGCTGTGGAACACCATTCCTGTACAACACATCAGCAAAACATTACTGAGAAATTAAGGGTAAGAAACACATATAAGTCTGTTGATTAAATGATTAACATAGACAAAAAGTGTCTCCAAGGGGACCTCTATCAATTCATGTATTTTATACTATAGTAAACAGAAAGTCAAGTGTGTGATTATTTCTTTCACAGAGTTGAGTTGACCGTTTCATTAAACATCTGAGCATATGCATCAAGCCCAACTGGCTACTACACAATCAGCTTTAAATTCCTTCCAACTTTGGACCTCCTTTGGCAGCTAAAAAATATCCCCACATGAACATGAATCTCAGTTGCATCTCCAATTCACAGTGTTTCCATGCTCCAAGAGAATAATCACTTTACATTTGCCTTAAAGAAAATTGGAAGCCAAAGCTGAAAGTGTCTTGTTGCAACATCATGTTCAATACAGTGAATCTCACTAAGCTGACTCTTCATGGGACATAGAACACAAAAAAAACACAACTAACTTAAAAAACAAGTAGAAAGTGGAGCTAATTACACAAGAAAGAAAGTCAGATACAGTAAGATTTTCTGTAGAATTTAAATTAAGCATTAGAATGTTTATAAGCAATGTTGTACTGCTTTTAATCTTAATTAAGACCAAGAAGACATGTGAAGAGAAGACTTTAAGGACATGACAATAGACAAGAAGTATAGAAGCAGTTTGACATCCAATAGCAAGAACAGAGCACTGCCTAGAAGTCTGCACCACTTAAAAAAAACCGCAGGGAACAAAATTAAGTTATAGGTTACATCTAGTCTACAGAGAGAAATCACTGCTTTCCTGATTTCCATGTAGTTTTACACTGGTGATTAATTTGTAGAAAAGACATGTTTGAGGCAGTATTACTCTGTTCATGCTAAACATGACCTAAAGCCAATGGTCCTTTTCACATATTTCATACATGAAACTTGAGTAAGCTTGGGCCACATAGTACTTTTTCTTAAGAACAATATTATTTCAATTAAGTTTTACAAAATTAATCTGTGTATCTATCTATTTATTATATATAACGTGTTCTTATATTGAATTGTACAATATTTTACTTGCTGCAATACATGCAAAATCTTTCCAGGAAAGTTTTTTTCAAATAGTCATTTACTGTAACTTTATTTCCCTGTAAATCTACAATTAATCTCTACAGGGTACCCGGTCATGTCTAGGAACAAATAAAGGATCAAAAAACTTTATTTAACACTTGTATTTTTTTTTTCCGTGCACCAGCATTACAAGAAATCTACTTGGAAAAAGAGTATTTTGTTGGAAGGTTTTAGCCATAAAACCTAATGGACTGGGTTGCATGGAAGTGCCTTTTTCCTCCCACAGGAAGCAGAAATGCCATCTGTGTCACAAGACACAGCTTTCTGCAAGCTTCGCACGCCCCACATTCTTTACTGCTTTAGTCCTGGACTTGGCAGTGCTGGATTAACAGTTGGACTCGATGCTCTTGAAAGTCTTTTCCAGCCTGAACGGGTCTGCGATTTTGCAGCCGAGCTGCGCTGCACACCAGTCCTGCCGTGCCCAGACAACGGCGTCTCTGCACTCCTCGTTTTTTCACCCCGCACAATCGCACGCACAATATGAAACCGAGCTTAATGTGCGAGCCTGGTGGGAGGGCACGTTACAGCATTTCCGAATGGTCGTTTTTTCATTTAATTTTTAGTTTGTATTTTCATACCGTTTCGCACATTTCACACCATCTCCCTGAACTGCGTATTTGGGGGAAATAAAGCACTTCTTTGTCGCACCATTTTTAGCCATAAAGGATAATGAACTGTAGTGTATGGAAATACTTCTGTTCTCCCCTGCAGAGACTTTATTTTAGGATTTTTTTCAGGCCTCCTGTATCTGGGCCTCAGCCGAGACCCGGCAGTCGATCTCAGGTCCCCCTCAGACTCATCGAGTACCTGAAAAACCTCACTACTCCCCCGTGCCGTCCATTCCCCCCCGCTCCCCAATGGCACGTCCCACTCGCGGCGAGCGCCCGCAGCTAAGGCAACGGTTGGGAAGTTCCACCGCAGGAACTCAGGGGGCGCGGCTTCCGGGCGCCGACTTCGAACCCGGACTGCGCCGCCGGTTCTGCCATGACCCAGTCGGTGGTGGTGCAGGGTAAGGGTGTCGTGGCGCCCAGACCTTCCGCCGGCCCCCTCCCCGTGCCTCAGCCGTGTCTCTCCCCTTTGCAGTGGGACAGTGCGGGAACCAGGTGGGATGCCGTTTCTGGGACCTGGCGCTGCGGGAACACGCCGCCGTCAACAAGGTAAGAGCGGCGCTGCCCCGCAGGCCCGGGGCGAGCCTCCCTCGCCGCCTTCCGCATTGGTCGCTGTGGCTGCGGAGCGCTGTGTTTGTTTGGTTAAAGGCGCTTCTCTGCGAGCACAGCCACCCCCAGCTTCCTGTGCCGTTTTACTAATCGTGAAAACAAAACGGAAGGCTGAGTGTCAAGAGGCCTTGTTAAATCAGAGGGTGGGCAGTCACCAGCCGTGTGAAGTTTAACGGGGCAATCCTGGGGAATGAGACGCTGGAAAAGGATCTGGGGGTTCTGGTTGATGGCAAGTGGAACATGAGCCAGCAGTGCCCTGGAGCCAGGAGGGCCAGTGGTGTCCTGGGGGACATCAGGCACAGCATCACCAGCCAGGCAAGTGTAAGGACAATCCCCTGGTTGTCTCACTCTGCTCTGCACTGGGGCGGCCTCACCTCAAGTGTTGGGTGCCACAGTATAAAAAGCCACTTTAAGCTGTTAGAGAACGTCCAGAGAAGGGCCATGAGAATAGTGAAGGGTCTTGAGGTGAAGCTGTATGAGGAGCAGCTGAGGTCACTGGGTCTGTTCAACCTGGAAGAGACTGAGGTTCTCTTTGCAGTCTGCAATATTCTCATGAGGGGAAGAGGAGGGACAGACACCAATCTCTTCTCTGTTGTGACCAGTGACAGAACACGAGGGAATGCCCTGAAGTTGTGTCAGGGAGCATTGAAGTTATGTATTAGAATAAAGTTCTTCACCCAGAGGGTGGTTGGGCACTGGAGCAGACTCCCCAGCACCGAGCCTGTCAGAGCTCAAGAAGCATTTGGACAACACTCCCAGGCACATGGTGTGACTCTTGGACTGTCCTTTGAAGGGCTAAGAGATGGTCTCTATGTTCCTTCTGTGTCCCTTCCAACTCGGAATATTCTGTGATTACTAATTCTGGTCAGCTTTCTCCAGCATTTCCACCCTGAAAAGCTCAGTGTGTGTCCCTACAGCCAGGCATTAGCAGGCCTGAGGGAGTTAACAACATGGCAAGGGCTGTTCAGTGCCAGCACTTTGCCACTGGCAGTAGAGCAAAAGAGGATGCCCCCGAAGCCCACCATTGTTTTCCATGATAGCTCATGCAGTGACTTGCTGTACAGTTTTACTGACCAAAATAGCAACATGAGGAGGCATAGGATTGTGCTGAGTACCCTGAACAAAAACACACTTTTGTTGCTGTGACTATAAAGCCTTTAAGGTGTTTAAACTTGTCAGATCTCTTTAGCTTTATGTTGGGGTAAGTAATTTCCATGCTATCCCTTGGCAGGGAGTTCAAGAATCAGTGTGATTGTGCTGTCCTTTTTCCAGAACTCCATGGGCGTTGGTATCACAGGCATGGAAGTCATGATGAACTGAGAGTTGTGTCAGTGAGGAATTGAGTCAGCTGAAGAGCAGCTCTTCAGTTTAATAGTTGCATTGGGACCTTCAGTAAACTACTACAGTTGCTTGATCTTGTGCTGAAAAATTAATTTCCTGGTTACATTCTCCTCTCAGTTTTTAATGACAAGGTGATGTTTCAATGAAATGTTCTTTTTAGAGCTGACTGGAACTAGCTGGATTCAATAGAGATGTTCACTTGGTTTCAAGTGGTAAAGTTTGACAGGTGTGCTTCAGAGGTCCCTTCCAACTTAAATTATTCCATGAAAAATCACTGAGAATTTTTGACGTTACACATAATTTTGTGTTGTTTCTTTTTAGAAAGGAATGTATGATGAAGCCTTAAGCAGTTTCTTTAGGAACGTAGATACAAGGTAAGGTTTTTTCAAGCAATTCATGAGTTTACATGGTGGTAGATCAGCACATGTAGTATCTTCTTTAACCTAAGTTACAGTTTTCTTTAAGTCATATATAGCTTGTGCTAGAAGAAGAGTCTGCTTTTTTGTATTCTTCTCAAAACCTCATCTTTGCATCCCTATTTTATCTATATATACACTTCAGTTGTTAAATATGTTGAAAGTGTGTGGGTTTGTTTCCATTTTGTTTTGTACTAAATGTAGACAGCTTTTGCCACTGCAGGTAATAATCAGATTGTGTGCCCTCTGAATACCAACTGAGCAGTATTTCTTGAAGAGTTGTAAGAGGAATTGTGTGTAAGATAGTCAGAAAAAACTGACAATTTTTTAAGTCTTAATTGTCTGACATTTTGTTAACCAATGCATACCTTAAAACCATTCAATTATCTCTTATCTATCCAGTTACAGAAATCTTTGTAGTTTGCAAGAAGAAAATACGTACTTGGGATCACCTCTTACATTCTAATTAATAAAAAACATTTGACCAACTTCTATTTCCTTCCATTACATGAAAAGGTTGCAGTATAACAATGTGATTTTAACTAGAACAGCACTGAAATCCAAATTGCTTTGTCTCAAATTTTACCTCTTTGAAAGAATATTGGAAATGTATGTATATATTCTATATGGGCATTTCTGAGAATACTTTTTCTTTTTTAAAATCAAGAAAATTTGATCATAAAAATGTCTGTTTCTGTTCATGTCAAATGGAACCACCAAATTTGTAATTGATGGGTTGGCTGCAATAGAAACATCTGTTTTCTCTCTGAGCAGCCTGGTCTAGTGGAAGTTGTCCCTGCCCATGGCAGGGGGGTTGGAACTGGGTGATCTTTAAGGTCCCTTCCAACCCAAGCCATCCCATGGTTCCAGGAATATTGGGAATTCTTTTCAGCAATTGAATCCAAGTGATTGAAGGTATGATCTGGCATGAAAGACCACAAAGCCAACAGTAAGAAAAAGAAATGTTGTCTTAGGGTTGGTTTTATTTCCTCTTTGAATGTTGTTAGTCCCTGAAGAAAATTCTGTAGGTGGCTTTAGGTGCTATAGTGTACTCCTATGTAGGTGTTGTGTAGGCTGGAGGAATCACATGAGTATTGGAGGCTGCTGTGAGCTGCTCACCTAATGAGAAACGTCTAGAGACCATCTTTGAGTGAGAAGTTGAAAAAGTCTTGAGTAATCCAGTGCAGCCCTGCACTCTGTTCCCCTTGTTCCTGATGTCACTCAGTAGGCTCAGAACATAGGTGCCGTAGTGAATTTTAGCTGACATTTTGTGAATATAATGGTGGTTGAATATAGAATGGTCTAAGACATACTTTAAATTTTGGCTTGGCCAGCTCCCAGATTAGATGATAACGGAAGAGAAAATAAGATCAGTCTTCTAGTATCCCTGCCTTTTTTTTTTTTTCCCTTGTGCTGAATATAGTTTGACCAGACCAGAGTATCTCATCATTTGAGTGGAAAAAAATTTGGTTGTAACATATTTTATAGTCTGCTATGTTGGCTCAGTACAACCAGTCCTGGGAAAGAAGGAAGATTTAGCTATGTCAGCCCAGCAGGATTTCTGAACTGGTAAATAATAGTAAGCAGAATAAGTCAAGCACAGCACTGTGCTGGTGCAGTTACAGAGCTTTCACACCTAGAGCACAAGCACAGTGTTGTAGTACCCCCACTGAAAAGCTCATGGGGAGCTTTTTTCCACTGTTTGATGTGGATACACGTATCATGTGCTGATAAAAGATAATCCTTTCCAGTTTTGACAATGCTTGTAGAATTGCTACAAAGCAGAGGCTGTACCTGAGAGTAAACTTTTATGCTTATCTTTCAGCTTCTTGAAGTAATGTTTAGGATAATTCTGATTGGGATCATGTCCTGTAATGGTATTACTTTCAGGAATTATAAGGTCTTAGCAGCATGTTCAGGGTGTTTCTGTTTGTTTGCATTGTCCTAGTCCTCCAAACACAAAATAAAAGAGCTAGAATTTTATTGTAGTATATATTTTATGCTGCGAATCTGTTCTTAGATTTTTCTGTTACTTTTTTTTTTTCCAGAAGTGATGATAATGGTCCTGATATTTACAAAGGAAAAATCTGCTCTTTAAAAGCACGAGTAAGGCAATCTATAAAGGTCATTCTTTTTCCATTTAATATTTATGTTCAACTGTGGGAATTCTCATGAAGTTCTCAAAATTGCATACAGGTTTAAATACTACTTTGAATAGTAAATTTTCTAATATTAACTTGTATTAATGCAGTAGTGCAGTTTGCTGCTAGTCTTGTTGAGTAATTTATATTGAAATTTTAATAAAATTATTACAGGTATTATTAACTAATGGTTGGTTTCTTTGAGCCACTTTAAATAATTAAGAAGCAAGGAAACTTGAAACAAAAATATTTTAATTTTTTAATTTCTAAGTAGTGAGGCAAAACATTATAAAATTTTAACAAAATTTCATAATCTGAAATGCACTCCTATTATACAACTGGTAGCAAATCAGCTAAGATAAATCTAGTTTGTCTCCTAGTTAACAGCTGGGGGGGAAAGTTTCTCTGGAGCAGAGTAGAAACCAGAATACCTTTTCTATTGTAAGTAATTTCATATTTCTTTGTGTGATTATTTCAAGGGTGGTTTGCTTACTGACTGAATTTAAATTATTTCCATTCTCAAAGGCACTGTTGATTGACATGGAGGAGGGTGTGGTAAATGAAATTCTACAGGGACCATTGAGGGATGTGTTTGATAGCAAGCAGCTTATCACAGATGTTTCTGGTTCGGGAAACAACTGGTGAGAACCCCTTTAGAACACATTTCTTAGCAGCTAATTAGATGGCATTTGAAAGGGGAAATGATAACCAGCCCTTGCTTTCTGTGTCGTTCTGCACCTGGAGAGCTGCAGCCTTTTACCAGCAAACTTGGAGTCACTGTTGCCTGGAGGAGGGCTTTGAAAAGGCTCTTACAGAAGAATAATTCTGCTGATATATCATTTTGTCTCTTTTTCTCCTTCTTTTTTTGATTTTGATTTACAAAAGGACATGCTTTTTATTTTTGTTTCTTTGGCATTCAGCTGCTTTCATCGCTTAGTCAAAGCCGTCATCTAGTTTGAGGCTGTGCTGCTACTGTGGAAATGAGATATATGAACAAATGCACTTCTGATTTCTAAGCACCACAGAGTCTGGCTTTGTGCATATAAACTACATTACCAAAAGAGAAGTTCAGAATAAGATTGATTAACATAATGAATTCCAAATTTTTACAGAGACCTTAAGGTGCTCTAATAATATTCAGTGCACTACAGACTGGAAAGCAAATCACCAGCAAATGTACCAAAAGAGAGTGCAGTATGGGGAGTAAAACAACTTTACCATCTAGCAGACAAGTGTGTTGAAAATGAGCTGTTTGGGTATTTTTTGTTACTAGTAGCAGCTGACTTGCATAGTAATCAAAAGATGATCTGTATGCTTATTACATAGCGATATCTTTCTTGTTAAGGACTGTGTAGCATTCATTTCATTACTACAATTGAATCATCCATTGTGGGAGTTTATTTCCTTTTCAGGACAGAATAATAAGTGCATACTCCAAAGTTGTGAACTTAGAGCTGTTTACATCCTCCAAGTTAAAACCGCATCTTGACTCCCATATGCTCATATGTAGTCACAACTTAGAAACTTTCACAGATGAGGTATTGCTTCCAGATTTGGACTCTGAATTCTAAAATGTCACATAGAAGGAATTAAAATTAAAAAGTTGTGGGGTTTTTTTTGTGGTTTTTTTTTGTGGGGGGAGTTTTAAAGTACTTTTCATATCCTTAGGGCTGTAGGTCATAAGATATACGGCTGTCAGTACCGGGAAAACATAGTGGAAAAGCTGAGAAAAACTGCTGAACATTGTGACTGTCTACAGTGTTTCTTTATAATTCATTCCATGGGAGGTGGTAAGTAATCTTTTTATGGAGAGTATGACTGCAGCAGCCACAGATGAAAAAAAAAGAAAATCAGTATAATATTCTACATCATTCAGAATGTAGATTTTAAAAATTAGCATAGAACAATTAAGTGGATCTGTGATTATTTGTCAGTTGTTTTACTAGAGCATGGAGGAGCTCTAATGTGCTACCCAGAACAAAAATGCAGCTAAAAGTCTAAAGATGAGGCAGTGAGTAGATCAAGACAGGTACCAAAGACGAGCACGGAGGTGTTACTGATCAGAAAGGTCAGTGACCTCTGAATGCTGACAGCATTGTCATAATCAAGTTGGTTTTAATTGTGGAGAAGAAGTTTTCTAAAAGGCTTTGAAGGACACTTCTAATGTTGCTTAACTTTAGAAATAGTTTGTTTTTCTGTTTTCCTTCCACATCATTCTCTTGCATCCAATCTAGTTCCTTTGTTAATAAGCGAAAAGGGAGAATCCTTTGCAGTGACAATTTTGTCATTATTGCATTGCCATTAAGCCTTCCTACCCCAGAAGCCTGAGAGTAGCATGTATTATAACTGTTTATGATGTGGAAAAAGACACAGAAAATAGCTCTAAATGTGAAGCAAGGATTTTGTCAAGGGCCTTTTTTGTGGCCGTTTGCTTAATTTCAGAGACCCTGCAGGTACTGTTACTGTTATTGTGAAAACTGTCTTGTTCATAGATTAAATTGTCTGCCACTGAGAATGTAGCTGAATATTCAGAAAAAGACCACAGTTCAGTTCTCTGTTTTGAACTCAGGACTTCATGTTTAGTGTTAATGAGGAAAAAAGCCTGTGTGCTGGGGGGAAGGGGCAGTTTTTTTTTTACTGAAGAATGAAAATATTTCATTTAAAAAACCCTAAAAGCAAAATAGTATTGTTTGGGGCAGTTCAAGACTGTTAAGCACATATTGTGTTTCATAATTCAAATTACAGAATTGAGAATAAGAAGTAGAAATACTAGGTCAGAAAAATGTTTGTTGTGTAATAGGACTTTTATGGTTTGCAGAAGTTTTTGAGAATGTATACTTCATCCTGACTGACATACTGTGGGAAATCATTTAATTACTTAATTATTTTCCTGTCTGGGAAAAACTTTCCTGCCTTAATTACATTTGAGTAGCCTCTACTGTCAACCAAATGCTTCATAAAATATTCATTAACATATATAATTGAAAAGTTTTATGTTTCCTACATGAGTCTTAGAGCCTAAGATAATGTGGTGAACCTGTCTTCTCTCATTCTGTCTTCATTCATAATTAGGGACAGGATCTGGTCTTGGAACTTTTGTACTAAATTTGCTTGAGGAGGAATTCCCAGAAGTATACAGATTTGTTACTTCAGTTTATCCCTCTGGTGAAGATGATGTAATTACTTCTCCATATAACAGTGTTCTGGCTATGAAGGAACTTAATGAACATGCAGACTGTGTACTACCAATAGAGAATGAAGTAAGTAATAATATTCTATTTCTGTAATTTTTTAAAATTATTATTAAACAGTGGAAGCATCTCTTCCTTTTCAGTAGTGATTTGCTTTCCAAATCTCCAAAAGCATAATTTCACTTTTTAAAGTAGTAATCGAACTTATAAGTCACTTGAAAGCTTTTGAAATTAATGTGGATATCAACTAAAAGTTGCTCTGCTCCTTCAAAGTAAGGTAGAGTGATTTTTTTCATGTCTATTTCAAGGTAAACAGTGAAAAGCCTGTATTTACTGAGATAGAGTGTCTTTTAAGAAATCAATTTGTGCATAGTGTTTTAGGGTCCTGCAAGGGGTTGGACTGCTCCAGATTCCAACAAACTTATCTGTGCTGATTAGTGGTATGGGAATCATGGATAATACCTGACCTTACCAAGTTCTAGACTCATTTGAATCTAGCTTCAGCGTCTGTCTCGCTGTTTGCTTATGAGAAAAGCAAGAGAAAGTAAAATTTAGTTAGGATTATGTTTTCTGCTTTGCAGGTGTTGTCTTCTAAAACTGCATTTTAAATTTTCATAAGGATTTTGAGTAGCTGAATAAAATTTGAACCTCTTAGTCAAGCTTTGTATATATTTGATATGTAAGGCACAGACTTTTAGAAACACTTCAGTCAACTGGAGGTGCTCAAAAGTTGGACTTAGATGTATCGAAGGGATAATCTTTAAGTTAAAAGTACAATGTCTGAGCTTTCAAGATTATTAGAAATTAAAAAGCAGGCTACTGAATTTTAAAGTTCTGTACTCAAGACTACTTCTGTGGGTTTTTTTTTCCTCTCTCTCAAAGTCTCTGTTTGAGATAGTTAATAAAATTCATCAGATGATCAATTCTGGGAAGTTAGGATCAACTGTGAAGCAAAACAGCTTGGTAACATCAAGTGCAGGCAGTGCAAAAGCACTAGGAGTGAAGCCCTTTGATGCAATGAATAACATCGTAGCCAACTTGCTGCTGAACCTGACAAGGTAAAGTTACAGATTATTCCTCTGTTACAAAGTAGGATTGCTGGACTTGGTGCGAGCTGTAAATATTCAGGCCTGTATCCACTTCAGTAATATTAATTGGTTTTCATTCTACATGAGTCTTCTCTTTTTAAGAACTGATTACTAGATGCTCAAGTGTTTGGAAGTATTCAAATTGTAGTGGTGTTGCTTTAGCCGTGATAGTATTAAAACTGAAGTAAGTTTATAGGGAGAAAGATATTGTCTTCCACTAGTGCCTAATGGAACCCACAGAGGTTTGCCTTTCTAGACCAGTTGCATTATTTCATAAATATTGTTAGATTTTTGTTTTTGCTTGTAAACTGTCTATTGCTACAAGAAAAAATACTTCAGGAGTATTGGCCTGGTTTTCTTTTAAACAGCTTGTCAGGAATGCTAAATCACATGTGTTTAGTAAAAGTGGTATTAATTAACTGGTATTAGCCAGCTGGTATTAATTAACCAGTATTAAGTGATATTAAACATTATTAATGATAATAAATCAGTGCTAAAGTCTATAGTTGGGAAACAAGGAATCATTCTTGGTAACTTATTGCTCTTTAATGGGAAGTATAAGTAAATCAGACATAGCATTGTTACTACCAGATGTGAAAGTTTTGTAATTATGTTTGAGCACTTGCTTGAGTGCTGTTTCACAGTTTTATTCTACAGAACAGCTGAAAAATAGATTTCATGGAAGTTTACCTTATACAAGTGATTTACTTAGTTTGTAGCAGTTTCATAACAGTTTGTTAATTTTTTAGCTCTGCTAGATTTGAAGGTTCCCTAAACACGGATCTTAATGAAATCAGCATGAATTTGGTTCCATTTCCTCGACTTCATTATTTGGTTTCAAGCTTGACTCCTCTGTATACACTGGCAGATGTTAATGTTCCTTCTAGAAGGTAGGAAAAAATATAACTGGAGTTTCAAAGCTAAAGCTTAGTTTCTGATTTGTCCATAGTTTTCACTTAAAAGTTCCATTCTGTAGCAAAACTCATGGTGGAAGTTCTAAAACTTGTATGTCTGCCACATTTTCAAATTCATCCTGCTGATTTATGAAACATGTGTTGTCCCTTTCCTCTGTAATCATTCAGCCAATATTCTTGACATCCTTTTAATCTCTGCTGGAAAAGTGTTTCTATTGGGAAAATGTATTACTTAGAGCCCACACCACAAGTTTTTTCGAGTAACAGTTTGCACTTGAGTGACAAAATATTCTAAAGACAAACAAGGGATTAACTAGGTTCTTTGGGGAAATAATGGCATCTTACTTCAGTCTGGAGATGAAGTGAGCCTATTTAACATCTTATTGTAATGATAAGCTGATGTGTCAAACGTTATGAGATATTTATCCCTCTGACACAGCAGAAAAAATACCAGTTAAAAATAGATTTTACTGAGTTTGGTGGATTATGTTCAGTCAGCAAGAGGCCCAAATAGTAATAGAGACAGCTAAGGGTAACTGATGGAAGTGTGCAAACTGGAGAAGAGTGCAGGACCACACTTATTTTCCAATAGCAAGTTGTGACAGTTGGATCTGTTGAAAACATACCTTGAAGAGACAGTACAGGGCTGGGGGGTAGGTAGTAGACTGTGAGGAGATGGTCAGTCAAAGATGTTTCAGAATGAAGTGGGAACAGTAATATTTTTCTCTCCTTTATTTTTTTTGTAATAGGCAGATTGTGGCAGTGGTGATATAAGAAAAAAAATAAATAAGAGATTATAAATATACAACATTTGGAGCAAATGGAAAGAATGGCTTACATGTTGTGGGTCGGCAGAACACCATCTTTGTTATCCCACAGTACAGTGAAACTTGGTTAAGAAAGTGAAGAGAGAATATAATCTGCATTATCATCTTTTAAGGCAGTCGTGTGATAAAATTAGGATAAGTAGACTAGACAATTATGTATAGCCTGTCTTTTCCCAAATCATTAATCAAAATTAATACAGTTCTATGACTCATTGATCCTTTTGAATAATGAAGTGTAACAGGCAGATAATCAGTTCTGTTAGGGTCAATAGCACTTTGATATTCCTTGTCAGATCCTTCCCAGTGAGATTGTCCACTTCAATTGCCACATAATCTGAACCCCAGATTTACATAATTTTAAGACTTTGTAACCATTGGCCTCAAATTGCCTTTATCAAGGCAACTTCCCTCACTTCAACAGTAGCTTGTAACTTGAGCGTGAGGAAAACATGTATCCCAGTGCATTTTTAAAAACTTCTAATGCCAACATATGTACATATAAAGGTTTGAATCTTTCCTATTATTTATAGTCCTGGGTTAAATGTACCTTTATCCAGAATTTTACAAACTTTTAAACCCTGAAGGTGTGTTTTTTATCCTACTTTAGTAAGAGAAGATAACTGTTTTCTTTCTACCCAGGTTGGATCAGATGTTCTCAGATGCATTTAGCAGAGATCATCAACTAATTCAAGCAGATCCAAAGCACAGCCTCTACCTGGCCTGTGCACTTCTTGTTCGAGGAAATGTGCAGGTTTCAGACCTTCGCAGAAATATTGAAAGGTTTGTAATCCCACACAGAGAAGTCATGGGATTTGTACAGAAACTGTCAGTTGTCCAGAGCATTCCAAGTTTTCATTTGAACAGTTTCAATACTAAATCAGTTTACTCCAACCTCCTTCTCTTATTGTTAGAATGGAAGAAAGCATAATTAACTTATGTAATGAGTGAAAATAAGTCATATTTTTCCTGGATTTTTAAGTAAAGGGAAGTGCTACTCCTCTCTTTCTCCAGCTTGCAATAAAAAGCCAAGCTCAGCCTTCCAGGGGTCTCCCAACAGCAGTGGATGTTGGAGTAATAAGTTCTGTAGTAGAAGTTTGTTTCTGCTGAACAGAAGACCCTTTTCTTTCCATGGTTAGTTTCATATAGGTAGGGAATCATCTTTATTTTAATAACTGTGTTGTTAGCACCCATTTTCTCCCCTGAACATTATTGAGCTACATAGATGTAGCAGGAAAGGCAGTTAAAATGGAATTTTTGGGTGGACAGGGGTGCATGGGGAAAATTTCTGGGAATCTAAAGTATACTACTTATTTCAAAACTACAGGTAGGCTGATTGCCCCCACACAGTATTAATCTGCCCCTTTACTAAATCTCAGAGTACTTGCAGTCCCTTTAATAGAAGCAGGTACTTGTAACTTCACTTTTCAAATCCCAATGCATAAAATTAACAAAATACAATTGATATTCACAATTTAAATTTAACATAGAGACACAGTGGTTTAGTCTGAATTCTAAAATATCTTATTCACAGTGTTAGTTATAACTGTCCTCCTTAATCCTGAGTGCTTAAATGTTAACCTTTTCAGACTGTTAGTTGAAACTGTTAGTAGTTAGCCTTTGTGCTCTTTATAGTCCTTAGATAATTAAATTTTTGTATCACAGGTTGAAGCCTTCTCTGCACTTTGCCTCCTGGAATCAAGAGGGCTGGAAAACTGGTTTGTGTTCAGTACCTCCTGTGGGCCATTCCCATTCCCTTCTGGCTTTAGCAAACAGCACCTGTGTAAAACCAACTTTCATTGAACTCAAAGACAGATTTATGAAGCTCTACAAGAAAAAGGTGCAACTCTTATCATTATAACATCCATAGTCACTAATCATTAGCATCTTGCATTATTGAAACGCAGATCTTAGTGTCCTGAGGGGACTGTTCATAATTCATAGCCCAAGGGTTTCATTTGTGTGACCAGGTGGCTCAAAGCTCCATCCAACCTGCCCAAGAACGCTTCCAGGGATGGAGGATCCACAGGTTCTCTAGGCAACCTGTTCCAGTGCACAGTAAAGGATTTCTTCCTAGTATTTAAACCTTGGAGTCCACCAAGCTTTCTCTCACTTTGCTTCCTCAGCAAGACAGGGGAAAAGTACAGTGAGAAACTTGTGGGACGAGATAAAGACAGGAAGAACACCCACCAGTTACTGTCAAGGGCTAAACAGACTTGGCATTTGGAAAAATAATTCAATTTATTGCCAATAATAGCAGAGTAGGATGGCAAGAAATAAAAACAAAACTGAAAACACTTTCACCCCCACTCCACTGCCTTCTTCCCAGCCTCAGAATTCTACTTCTGTTCCTTCTTTGCTGATCTGAGTGTCTGCAGGGCTGTTTCTCTCACATTTTCTTGAGTCTTCTCTCTCACAGCTGTTGTGCAGCATTTTTACCCCTCAATAAATATGTTGTCACAGAGGCATTACCAGCATCACTCATGGGCTCAGCTGTGGCCAGTATTCCATACATACTCCATACATCAGTGGTCCATCCATACTGGAGCTGGCTGGGATGGTTCTGTTCAGCATGGGGGCAGCTCCTGTTGTCTTCTCACGCACGCAACCCCTGCAGCCCTGCCTGTGCTCCCCCTGCTGCCAGAATACTGCCATGTAAACCAAATCCACAGCTGGTCAGGTGTACCCAAAAAAGACAATATGAAAAGACAGCTGTTTTAAGATGTCAGTCATATTGACTGTGATTCACAAGGGGATTGTTACCAAAGTTACCAAGTGTTTAAACAAGGGATGTAATAATAGAAGGCTCTAAGTGCTGTTTCAACAGGGCTTGCTCTCCCCTCTTCAGTGCAGACTAAATGGTATTTACTGAGCCAAAGCAATCAAATACCAAGACAAGGATAACGGTTTTTTTGTTTTGTTGTCTTTTTTGTTTGTTTGTTTGTTTTTGTTGTTGTTGTTGTTTTTATTCTCTTAGGCTCACCTTCACCATTATCTGCAAATAGATGGGATGGAGCAAAGCTGTTTTTCAGAAGCTATATCCTCTTTGTCTGACCTAATACAAGAGTACGATGAACTGGATGCTACAAAAGGTGGGCCTAGAGTAGATCCTTCAAGGCTGAAGATAGCTGTTTAAAGAAGGAAGAACTGATTTTAAAAACAACAACAGCAAAAAAGCACTTTCCCTAAGCATCCAGCCACTTCACTTAACCAGAATGACTTGCAGCATGTCTGACTATTTTAATTCCAATGTCGGGCCAGCACAACAACTTCCTTACCTCAAGAGTTGTCGTTAAGTGGTGAGCCATGCCTGTAAGAAAGATTTGAAGGCACCTAATTGTGGCTGGTATCAGTAAGGCCAGTAATCCTAACTGTGGAGTAAACTGACACGCCATATTCTGTGACGAAAAGGAGGAGAGTTTGTATGTAGCAGCCAAAAATGTAATTCTTTCCTCAGTCTTTCAACCTACAGTAAACTAAAGGTAGGTCTTGCTTCAAAGAAGGATTGCTGTTGCTATATTTAGTTTTGAACAAGCAACTCTGAAGAGAAGAAAAGCCCATGTAGTCTTTTCAAAGATAAAAGCAAGTCTCTAATGAAGCTTTTTTACACTTTGCAGTAGATGTTTCAGAATGCTCTAAGCTATGTTCCTCGTTTTAGTATTTCTGCTTCTATTTTGTACTTAGCTATATTAGAGCATTCTCAGTTGATACCGAAACTGGCAATAACAGAAAATTCTGAAAAATAAATTTTGTTCCAAGTATTATACTTGGAATATTAATTAATCTTTTAATGAGTCATATTAATGAATGCGGAGTTGCACTTGATACACAATACCTCTGAGCGAATCATGCACTTAGGATGAAGTTATTGTGACCATTTGGAGAAAAACACTTATAGCCTTGAAAGAATGCAAGTAAACTAGATTTAATATTTATAATTATCAAGGTAAGCAGCTTTTTATATTACAGTTAAGAACCTTTAGAAAATAGAGCGTACAGCTATTTGCAGTTACTTGCCAGTGAACTGTTACAGATGAGAATGGATTGATACAATGATTTCTTGAAATTTGAAGTCATTCTAGCACAGTTGGAGTGGATATATAAGTAAGTACAATTTTGAATGTATAAGCCCAGAAGTATTCAATAAAGTTTTGTAATAACATTTGTTGACAGCATTTTTTAAGAAAATGTTCTAAAAATAGCAAATTTCTTAAGTCATGCATCTATTATCTGCAGTTGCCCACTTATTTGTTCCTTTGCACATCCAGTGTTTCTATCCATAATTCTAGAGAAAGACCATCTGTTGGAAAAAGCAGTCTATTTTAAAGTTGACAATTTCAGTTTCAAAACAGCATTGATGTGTTTTGCTATTGTGGATGTATAGCAGAAAAGGTTAATTTAAGAATGAAGAATGATAGATGAATTACTACAGGGCAGCTTTTTCCCCTAATAGGTTAGAGCATCACTTTGTCTTTCTGGGCAAAATCTTTTTACAGTGGGGTATGAAGGTCTCTTGCTGTGCCTTTCCTAGTTACCAGAAGTTCTTGTTTGAGCACTGCTGGTGTTAGATATGTTCTTGAGAAGGGTGTATCTCCCCATGAAGAAACAGTTACATTTAAAAAGATGCGCTCTGGCATTTTGCAGGTGCTCTTTAATAAATAAGTGAATATTCATGTGTGGAGTTTTCATTATAAACACTGCTGTGGCAGGGGGTTATGCTGACTCTTCAGGGTGTGAATGTGCTGTTGCATTCAGTGTGTTATAGTCAATGATGTAATTTGTCATAGGAGTTTGAGTTGGGAAAATATATCTCCCGGAGCACTGCAAATCTTCTGACACACACACGATGTTATCTGCATCATCTTCCACCTGAAGAAGCCTTCATTGGGACACTCGAACTGTACAGTGATCATTTTGGACTTACTAGGAATGCAGCACCTCTTGTCCAAGCACACTCCACAGAAAGTTAGTTTGTATCTTTGAGTAGTTGAGCATCCAGAAAAAACTAGCTTTTCTGCTGTTGGAAGCTGGAAAGTTGGTTGACATGTTTTTCCCTTTGGAATCTTTAATATTAAAACAAAGAAAACCCTGAACATTAAAAGCAGATCATGTAAGAAAAAGTTGCAACATTTGCTTAGAAGTATCTTGAAAGTTACTCAATCTGAAAGCTGCCTGATTTTTCCTTTGTCAGTTAACAAATAGAAAATATTTTTGGAGTGACTTTGCATCAGGACAGCATTAGCAGCACTTATGTTTCAGGACATTACATTATTTTGCTTGAAATTGCGCATCTGTAGTTTGCTATTGAAACATGATTGATGGTAGAAAACATAGAAGAGTTATTTATAAACCCATAAAAAAGAAATAAGTAAATGTTTTATTAGTACTTGCTAATACATCCATTTTTCCATTAGTTCAAATATTTTAATTTTCTATTAAGAATTAATTTTATACTATAAAATACCTTTATTTTCTTCAGCATATTGGTCAGACAAGGTTGGATGAAGCATAATCTCTTCTCTTTTTTCATTTCACATTTTCTATTGTCATTGGTCACTCTGCTGGATATGCCTATGCCACAGGTCCTGGAACAGGGTGTCCAGGGAGTTGCCTGTATGAGGCACTTTTTCTTCAAAACTAGTGGTAAGCTTCTGTAAGCTAAGACAGCAATATTTTATTTATGGAGCCCCAAAAGGATGAGTTGAAAATACAAGTATTAGAATTTTATTTCTGCTCATGAAGGTACTTCCGTAGGTAAACCTAAAAATGAGACATAAATAACATTTATACAAAATTCAGCTGAGCTGCAGTTAGACTTGGCTGATACTGGATACTCAGATCCTACTAGGGACTATGAAATTGCATGTATTGTATGACCTTCGAGTTTCATGTGATAGAAATGTTGTGTGAAAAGAATTAATTGTGGAATTTTTATGAAGTGTCCAGGTTTCTCTTGTATTTTAGGCTGAGCATAGTTTGTAAAGGCTGCTGAGAACATTAATATTTGTATCTTTGTAGATATTTATAAGACTTTAGGTTTTGTATTGAGGAATAAAACTATCCAATCACTTTTAGATACCCCTCAAAAACCTGAGGGCTGGATTAGGTGGAGCACACTTAAAAAAAAAGAAACAAAATTGCAATGGAAAAGTTCTATTACACTACAAAGAAACTATTTGTAGTCTGTGCATTTATGTAAGAGCACAGGCAGAATTACCTGGAATTACCAGATCTGCTGTCTACTTGGAAAGTAGACAGCAATTTTAAGATCTCATTGAAGCAAGCAGTTTAAAAGCCTGTCACAGATCTGCAACAAATAAAGGGAAGTTAAACGGTTGTTTATACTTGGTACATTTTTTTAAAGTATGACCTAGTTACATCTCTGTGTATCTGAATTAGGTAAATCAAATTGAAATGGAAAGCCAGAAAACAAAGCAAGAGGAGTAAAATGAAACTTTGCACTTATTATCCACTCTAACAGAAAAGTGACTTTTCAAAACATGTATTAGCCCATTGAGCCATCCATGGAATTCATGGACAAGTTGACAAGATACTTCTGCTGAACTGAGAAATAGGAAAAGGAAGACTTTTCCTGAAAAAAAAAATTTCAAGGTGTTTTTATTCAGAAGATTCCCAAAGAACAGCACCCTACAGCATGCAGAGCCACCACAGGGACAGGGTGTTGGGTCCCTGAACTGAGCCAAACAGCAAGTGTGCTTTGTCAGCTGGGTGTCTGCTCTCAAGACTATGCTGTGCAGCTGATCCAAATTCCAGAATAAATTATGTCCTGTTGCAGTCAGTGAAGGAGTTACTGAAGGCTAGATTTTAGCTTTTGGATCCACTGAAGGACTACAAAGTAAATGGCTTAATGTTATTCTCCAGATAGCTGAAATACATTAATCAGGTTTGGGGTGAGATGTATTTCAGAGGCTCACACGGTTTGATTGCCGTTGTTTTCAATACATTTTGGTCTCTCTTCAATCATATTAGCACTGTTCTCTTGAAGTTAAATCTCTCTTCACTTGAAGTCAGTTGCTTTACTGAGTTTGTGTTTATACAACAGCATTAAGTGTATTTCTGCTAAAAGACTTCGATGCTACATATAGGTATTGTATCATAATTTTGAAGTAAAGATTAACTTTTTTGTTTTGGTTTAATTGCATGACCACTGCTTACATGTGAGAAGTTGTCCAAACTGGACTTCAGATTTTCTGTTTACCTGCAGATTGATTGATGTACATCTACTCAGAAGCCTTTGATAAAGTTTTTCTGATAAGCATTACAGTCCTTTTAGTTTTATTTTATTGATCCATGATGGTGATTCAATCTGCCACCAGATAAATGGCTCTGCTTTTTGGTACCTGCATTAGCTGTAATGAAGATGACTTTCACCATGGAAAATTGCACATGCACAGGGAAGGAGTGACACAAGCGTAGCAGCTGTGGCCAGGGAAGGGCTGGCATAGCTGCTTCTGGAAATGGTGCTTGATTAGAGTGAAAAAGAGAACTAGTGTTAGCAGCAGAGCAAGAATGAGTTAAAGGGTCAGTCCATTGACCCTGGCAGAGTTACATGGACAAGCTTATGAATGCTTTTTATCAGAATGAATAAGTGGGGGGAGTATTGTTATTGCAGTGACCTAAAATTTGTGAATACAGGAAAGCCACTAAGGCAATTCTTACAATTTTCTGCTTTCTATTGAAGGAAGACACATGCATTGTGTTAATGTATGTATGTGAAAACCAAGACTGGCTTACACCACAAAGCAGGAAAAAGTGGGGCAGTTCCCAGGCTGCAAAATGGCTGTCCAGCAGCATCTCTAATTGGGCTGATCTGATGAGTAGCAAACCTCTGCAGAAAGATGCTTTGGCCAATTCCCTGGTGACAGAAGCCAAAAGCCTTTTTGCTTTTCACATTCATTAGAGAAATGAGTCTGTGACCTGAGAATAAGAGGGGTAAGTGGGACACAACAGTCACCCTGGCAAAAGCCGTGAACAAGAATTGGGCAAGTGCCAGTGTGCTGCCTGCCTCACTGCTGGAGCCAGGGACACTAAATGCAGAAAGACTCATGTACAGAAAAGTTTACCAGTGTAGCCAGGCTCACCTGACATCAGTCTGTAGTTGGTTGATTGAAGTTGCTTGTGCTGTCCCAGGCCACAGATGGATTGTCCTGACTTCTTTCTGCCTGGGACCCTGGTGCAGGGACTTCCTGCTAATCTTGGTGTGAATACAGGGCTGCATCCGATTGTACCACTGACACACAGGCACTTATAAAGCTGGTTAGGCTGAAAGGTCTGCCCGTTGGCATAATAAACTCCATTGACCTCACATCCTACAGCTACTAGATCTGAAAATGGTGAACAAGTTACTGACATTGGAGGAACACGTGGGTCTTGCTAAAATGTGGTCAGTCTTTACGACATCCACAGCTTTGTAAATCACACATCAGCGTATCTGCCAATAAGCAGTGCAATGCACTGGTTTCACTAACGCAGGTAAATTTAAATACAGTCCCAGCTCAAGTCTCAGATTCTCTGACTGAGCAGTTGGAGGACTAAATTCAGATAAATTATTTAGCACAGAGCTGTGCAGCACGTGCAATCAGAATTTTCCTCCAAAACCATTCACTTGGTGGTCCCCACTCTCTTGGATTTCCAGAAGGGAACGTGAAAGAACAACTTACATGCACACACTCCTGTTTCATACCTAGGCTCATCTCCCGAGTAGTCACAGTAGAGCCCTTTGTGGGGATCACAGACATCTGCTTCATTGCAGGGCTCTCCTGCCTGCTTGGCACAGACCTTACAGCAGCCACAGCCATCCTTCACCAGGCTGACTCCAGGGGTGCAGACTGGCACAGGCAGGCATCGGCATGGCCAGTGGCAAACTTCCTTGCGCTGGACTTCACCAGTTTCTGTAGGTTTATCTCCAGGCTGCTCTGGTCGGCTGTGGAAAAACTTACACATGGTGGGCTATTTTGAGCACTGAATGCATTATGTGTAGCTGGAACAGCATAAAAATTAAGTCAATATGGAAAAAACTGACAAGTTGCATGAAGATATGCAACATTTCTCATTTCACAAGATCAAAAAGTGAGAGAGGCTGTGAGGATTAGATAGAAGGCAGAGGACCACCTTTATCAATCAGTATCATACACTCATACGTTCCACCAGTGGGCCTGGCTTACTGTTTGTAAAAAACACAATTCAGTGGTCTTTCCTTTGCCTTCTATAGAACAAAACTGAAGTTTAAAAATAGTGTTTTAAAGTAGATAGTGGTTTTATTGCAAGTATTCCTTCCTAGAAACCTTCTATCAAATTAATTAGCATTTGATTCCTCACATTGTTTTATAGCCAGCCACAGTCCTGTGTGCCAGTGCTGATGGCAAGATACTTTTAAAATAGGCAACCTCTTTTGAATGTTACTTTTGCTCCAAAATTTGAGTAGATGCTTGGGAAGGAGCATTGTAATATTTACAAATGGTCTTGTGCTAGATGTAAAAAATGAGTCCTAATAAGGGAGGCTAGTAGCTGTACTGAGTTTAATAGGTCCCTTTCTAAGAGTTCATTTATTTGCATGACGAAACTTTCATTGAATCCAGGGCTTACTGAGCAAAGACACATCTCCTTAAAGAGGTTTGTGTCAGCTGTAGGAAGTCAAGATATAGCCAGAATTAACTGGTTTACACATTCTGTCTCAGAATTCACGTATTTTTCTTTAATTTTTTTCTTTTTTCTGCTTTTTTTTAAGTAAAGGAAGACAGAACTAATTCTTGATGGACTTATTTTTCTGAAGCATGGGGGCAGATTAAGTTAGCACAGTGTGAAAGGATCTATTTGAGATAGCTGTAGTCTATCTGCATTTTTTAAGAACTACAACTAAAACTTAAATCTTAAATCTTTTCATGCTGCTGATTTCAGCAGAAACACAGATCATGGTATAGTTCTTTTCCATGGTTGACTGGTTCTGTAGTCAAGTGGGGGCATGCAGAGCACTTGGCCACTATACAACACAGGACCTGGGAGCTACTGTCATCACACAGCTCTGACTGACCAAAGAGCAAAAGGGAAAGAAGACCCAGCCCCTCATCAGGTGCCAATATCACCATCAAGCTTGCAGAAAAAAAAACCAAAACATCTATTTTTTTTTTCCAGGGCATGTGAGACCCAGCCTATCATTTTCTGTCTGTTCCTCCAAACTGCAAGGCTCTAATGGTGTAGAAATCACCTCCAGCAGAGATGCTGAGGGAAAGGGGTTATTCAGATGGGGTTCCTTGCTGCTCAGTTTTCAAACTGGAAGTAGCTGCAGTATTCAGCATTTCATATGCCATAGCCCAGGAAAGCTCTTGCAGCATAATTAAGCTGGTGTAATTGAGTGCAGTAGTAAATGACCTCTTAAAAGCCTTTTTTTCTACCCCTAATTTCCATTTTTCATGGTAATTTACAACTATACTTATGATATCTTAATCTGCAGCTACTAATGAAGCTAGCTTTCAAGTTCCTTTGGCTGAATGATTTTTAAGCTAGATATTAATTTACATACATACGCAATTCATAGTAAATGGATGTTAAACAATGTCATGTGGTATGAAGAAGATAGTTTCATAAATGTGTCATTTGTTACAGGATTTCTTCTAATCCTTTTTCCCTAAATGCAGCAATAATACAGAAACAGCTAACTCGAATATACTTTTTAAGGCAGCTAAGCCTTTCCTATAAACCATTATGTTAATTTTATGAATATGTGCATTGGAATATAAAGGTTCTTAAAGGATTGTTCTGGCAACAAGACAAGCAGGTGTTCCTATACACTTAGCAGTGTTTAAGACTATTATTATTATTATTATTATTAATAATAATAATAATTTGGCCATATGCCATCAATAGGCGGTTATGTGGCTTGAATCAGGTATCATGTTTCAAAATGGGTATGTGTAGCAGGAAGTAATCTTAGGTGCTTCAACCAGTATGTTTAATTCGTATTACAAATTGAAACATGCTTTAAACCTACAGACTTCTACTTAGGGGACTTTTCTCTCCTTTTCTCAGTGAAAGATGTCAGCTGAAAGGTGTGAGACTAAAAAGTTCTTACAAAGTAAGAAAAACACCATCAGGTGAATTAGCTTTAACTGTAGAATTACTGAGAACTTCAGTTTACATGAAAAATCTTCACATATCTGTTAATTTTAAATGAAAATTTAAAGTTTGCTTTTACAGTTTACAGGTAAATGTTTTTCTAATTTGTCCTTCCCCAGGTTGCTACACCAAAGTTATTCACATCACAGATACTTGCATCATTACATACTTTTCCTGACCCTATGGGCAGATCAGAAAATGAGACCATTGTGTAAGAACCCTTCATGTGTTGTTTGTTTTTCTATGTTTTAAAGATTGAACAAGGTCAGTATGGCATAAATCAGCAAATAACAAAATAGGAAATGTATTATCACTAACGTTTGGTTATCTTAGTCTGGCTTTAAATATGCAGAATGCGGAGTGAGACAGCCATTTGAAAATTCTGTTGACATCCATCTTGATTGTAAAGGAAAAATACACTGTGTACACATAAAGTGGATTTTCAAAATTAGGTAAATGAATAATGAAAATGGCCTTTGACACAAATACCTTCAAAAAAGCTATCACTTAAAATTGTCTCATAAGAGACAAAGTATAACACTGCCCATGTGCCTTTCTTATTTGTAAAACTAGCCTGAAGTCAGACTGCTGTGTGTATATACATGTATTTGCAAGCACATGTGTACATATACATATGGAATATGAGCATGGATAAGATGTTTACTTTCTTACTGCATCAGATAGTAATTTGTGCTTACATTAAATAATAATAATAATAATAATAATAATAATAATAATAGTAAAAACCAAGGTCAGTGACAATTTAAGATTCCCTAACACTTTTTTTCTTCCCACCAAGTAATATTAATGTACAGAGAGAAAAAAATACCAAAACATGACTGATGCAGTAAATAAGCTGCAAATGAAATTTACTCAGGAGTAGGGAATGGCTCCTTATTCTTTATGAGGAATTTACTTCTCTAAAATTTAATTAGTCATAAAGCAAATAAAAACTTTTAACCAGGACAAGGTGAGGAAGGGGGAAATATTTTTCTTCTTTGTAATGAACTTACCTGTTGAGTATAAGGGATGATGAAGATGGTGGGAACAAGGAGCCACCGCATGTTCCTGCACATTCAGAAATGAAACTGGGAGATAGGGAACAGGCTGAGCTGTGTCAGAGGAAGCACTGAACACAAAGCTCTCCTCTGTCTCCCTTGCCAACCCTGCTTTCCCCAGCACATGCACGAACACATACACGCATTCACACTTGAAATTCTCCTCTTCATACTGTACCAGCTTCACACTGAAATTTCCAACTGGTCTTCTTTTCTCTGCCCACTGCTAGAATACAGATTTTCACACCCTGCTTGATCCAGTCCAGCTGATTCAGCCACCCTGCTTGATCCAGTCCAGCTGATTCAGCCAGACTTAATTGAGGTCAGGTAGGGTGACATCTGATTCTTAAAATCTTGCTGTTGGAAATGCAGTGCTATTTTTAACTTGTCTTTAAATCTATATTGCAGGAATTTCTGAAATCTGAAGGGCAGAGCCCCAAATACATGTTTTTTTGTGGTGGAGAAAGCAGAGTTCTTCAAAAATTTTAATGTACTGTGCCTAGCAAATCATTGCATAAAAATTCACAATTATTACATTCTCTCTAAAGAGGGAAGGAGATACTATAAAGTGTTAAAGTGCTGCTACATATTCTGCACTGTTTCTTCCCATAGAATCCTAATGGGGAAGCCCACACTATAATGTACTTTTCCCTGAAGTATGCACCTTATCTTATTGCTGTGCGACCACATTTAAGCACAAGATTGTTCAAATCTCCAAATTCCTGCCCCCTTAATACTGTCAAGGTGATGTGTTTGATTTTTACGCTAACAAGTGAGGGTCTCCAGGGTAAGATGGTTCAGCCCTGCAGTAGGAATGTTGGTGGTGCCCTGGTAAATGTTCCTCCCTCACATTTGTCCTTGCTCAGGCACCTCCTGAAAACCAAGAGATACTAGGGGAGGCTGCCAAAGACCACACTCACACAGCAGCCACGTGTGGACAAAGGCAGTAGTGGGTGTAAGGAATCAAATCCAGTCCAAGCAATTCTGTTTGGCACCCAGACTTGGACCACCACATGCTAAGTCTAGGCAGTATGTGGGTGACAAGTGGATGCAGCACATCAGTTTATTTAATTATGTTACTCTGGCATGTGGCAGTGTAGATTCAAGCCATCCTTGTGTTTCCCCTTGAAAGCTTATGAACATAGCAGGCAGGTTTCTCAGAAGTCTCTTCTGTATACTATCAAAACATAGCTTCTTTCACAGAATCGGAAGATAGATGAGGCTGGAAGAGGGTGCAGGGGGTCTCCAGTCCAACCCCAGATCAAGCAGGGTTCATTCTGAGACCAGACTGGGTTACTCGGCTCTGTCTATTTGGATCTGGAAAACGTCCAAGGGTGGAGGCTGCTAAACCTCTCCTGGCAGGCTTTCAGATGGGTAATAATGAGCAATGCCAGCTCTCTGATGAGATTCCAGGTTCAATTTTTCCTTGTAGACCCAAAGACAGCCCTTTTACTCTCCAGCCTGTAAGAAGTGAGGAAGGCCAGAGGACTAGCACATCCACTCTTGTAGTACTGCAAGGAGAGCACACAGCATTCATTTGAAACCTGTCTTTCCTTTTTGCATTGCAGAGGTAAAGCATGTGACCAGTGCAGGACTGGGAATGCTCTGTGTGAGCTGTCAAAGACTGGTCTGACATGAATAATGGTCCCCAGTCTTGGGAAACAGGCAAGAGATATTTCTGTAGGATTACCCATTGGTTTTATATGGTGTGCTTTGCTCGAATCACCTGGAGAACATGGTATCTGAGCTTTAGAGAGTGAGACTTTGAAATTGTGGCTGGAGTGTAATTAGGCTGATTGATAGAAAATGTTGGGTTTGGAAGGAATGCTCCTGCTCGAGGAAGATATTCTGGTGTTACAACACATTAAAATGTCATTTTAGGTGGCTGGATGAATGCTCACGTGTGCAAATCTATTAGTATACCTCTTCAGCCTGAGAAGGGCCTGCTGTGGGAGCACCACTCCTGCTATAGTAGGACTTAGCTCTCCAAAACAACGTCTTGGCTGCCTTTCCCTAACAAATGCACTTAAACGAGGTTGCCTGAATCTTGCAGTACCTGCAATACTGATCCTTGCATGTACCAGTAGCCATAAGACCACAAAGACAGCAGCACTAACTCCCATGCACAAATAGTGCACCAGTGCTTTGACTACTGAGTATTGGAGTCTGTGTCTCTGCTAGTACTGGCTCTGATTTAAATAAATGGAGGTGATTTGCCCTTTTCCTCTCCTTCCGGTCTTTAGTGATCCCCCATAACTTAAAAACTAATGTTTTTAATGCCATGTCCAGACTCAGCAATAGCTTGAATCTGTATGCATCCTCCTTGCCAAATCTCCCTTGCAGATTTGATTACGTAAAGCATCATTCATTTCCTGAACTAAACCTGCTCTTCTATCTGGTGCCATTTTAATACCATCCTGAATGGAAATGTAATTTAGTTGTATATTCAGTGACCTCTACATACTGCACACATATCTCTTTGGTGCAAAAATATCATCTTCCTGTCTGTGAAATATGCCATGTAAATCCATCGTCTTAAGAGATGGAAAAGTATGAGTTATAAACCCATAAATTGATATAACCATGCATTCTAACTGGATACAAGGTCTTAGACAAAATGCCAGAGGTATTTGTTACTGGTACTTGTCGTGGGTCAGGATTTCCAATACTCCCTACTGGGTTTGGTGGAGTTACTGCAATAAAATCCATTAAAGCCTGGCTTGGGTTTGGTCATTGCTAATAACTGGGAGTTAGCTGCAGACACACACCAGAGATGGGGGTTCACCTTTTGGCAGGAAGGTTTTTCCACATTGTCCTGTTTTGTTCTTCTTTGGGCAGGGATGTTACAAAGAGCCTCCTCTCTTTCAGTCAAACCTACTGTTTGTGTCTCTTTGTTCAAAGAAATAAACAGATGGGTTAAAAGGAACAGGAACTTTATACAGCCACATATTGCCCTTGGCTCGCCCTGTCTCCCACGTTCACTTGGGCTTCGGAAGGAAGCTGCCTTCTTCAGTGTTCCAAAAGCACTGATGGATTGTGCTAGGAGGTCTGCTTGCTACTGCTGGCAACTTGGGCACACCGAGGCACAGACATCTCTCTGCTGGGAGAGGCAGGGTTTGTTGCCAGGCAGCGTGGCATGCACCAGGTCCTGGAATTAGCCATGTTCAAGGGTATGGTGAAGTTCCCAGCTGGAAGCCTGAGGCCAGGTGCTCTGACCATCATTGCAGAGGAATCACCTGCCCACCACTGATGCATTGTTGTGAGGTTCCTCTCTTCACTGCTGGTCAACTGCTCACCTTTTGTAAATTTGGGCCATTTTCACTTCTCTTCAAATTGAGTTTCAGACAAAAGTTGCTGTCAGAAGGATTCCACTTCTCCTCCTGGATCACCACCCACAACAGCGCATTCTCAACAAGCTGACTAAGGAACTTCTCCCACAGTGATGGGGGTATTTCCAATGGGACAGAAATTCAGCTTGTCCTGCATACCCTCTTCAGCTATAGCATGTGCAGCACTGAGGTCACTGCTGGAGGGGTAGAAATGCTTTGTACAAGGGCAGCTATGTCATGTTCCCCACAGTGTGCCACTGTTTCTGTTTCAGCTGTGGTCTGCTTCCAAAGTACTTCATAAAGCTTCTCTGAGCTATAACAGCTGACCTCATATATGAAGATATTTACATGCAGGTTTAAGACTAAGTCCCATTTTCAAAACTGATTTATGCAGGTAGTTGTCTGCATCCTATTTTCTTCTAACAGGCCTTAAACACAGAAGAGGTGCCATAAAGTTCTTGTATTCCAAAGCAGACATCTCTGAAATATTCCATCTTCCTGTGACTATCAACAATGTGAAACTAGAAATTCTCAGAATTTTTAAAGTTGAATATTTGTCATCAAAGCCTGAATTTTCATGTTTCTGGTTAACAGATAATTTTAAAATATCTGTACACACTGAACAGGCTCAGTCTGTACTCTGCCTAGCTTAGTGGGGCAGGCTCTGTGCAATCAATCCAGAAAGGCACAGGCTGCAAAAAGCAGACCAAAGTGAGGATAGAGACAGGAATAAAAATGAAGACAAATTGGGGGCCCACCGAACAAAGCAAAGAAGCACAACTGCACTGAGCTAAGCTATTACACGCTGGAATTGGCTGATTCTGCACACAGTGCAGCATCTCTGTTTTTTTTCAGTTTGATGCTGAATTCACTGTGACAGAATAAACTCAGATCAGTCCAAACAGTATTTGCAAATCAGTTTTTCTCCTCACAACCCAGCTCTGTGTGCACCCCAATGCTGGTAGCTCCAGCCCCCCCTGCCTTTCTCCCCCACAGCTGGGCTGCTTTGCAGAGCAGGCAGACAGCTGCTCCTCAGGGAGAAGCGCCGTCAGGATAAATATTTGAGCAGGGCAGCTAATCCTGCATGTCAGGAGACATGTGAATGTCTGCTGAGGCTTGTACGGTTCTCAAAGGGCTTCCATTGTTAGTTATAGAAGGAAATAGTAAAGCAGCTTCCCAAACTCCTGAACTATTTACACATGTAGCTTGTGTGCCAGCTAAAAAACATTCCTGATGGAAAGGAAAATAAGATCCTAGCCAATGTCCTACCCAAACCTTCCTTGAGGGTAAGGCATGGGAGAGATACAAAAAAGAGTTGTCTTTTTTCCCAAGCCACCAGTAGGGGATTTTTTTAAATTTTATTTTATTCTCAGTACAAACTTTATTAACCTTTAAAAAAAAATCCCAGATAAACACTGGTGCATTCACATTGCTATATCTGGATTTATTTGGGGACCTGAAGACAAACTCTTCCCTTTGGTCTACAGGAAAAGTATTTGATGCTCTCTACAGACCCAGACACACATGTAAATTGTAGAGCACTGGTGCCCATTTTTCATGCAAAGTGTCTCAGGAAGTGAAACAGCTTAGAGAGGGGAAGGAAGCTGTGCCTGCTCCTCTCCTTCCTGCTGGTAGCATTATCTCCACTTCTTTCTCCTCGTGAATGAAGAAGGTCATCACCACATCCCTCCTCCTGTGTACAAACAATCTGCTCCAAGTTTCAAGGCTGAAAGGATTTATTCCTTCATTGGACAGGTACATTAAAAATAGGCAGAAGTTGGGGAGCTAGTGGTGAAAAATCCAAAGAGCAAATGCTGGGTGGGAGCAGCAGATCTGGTCAAGGTCTGGGGTTCACAAAGATGGTAACAGCCCATGTTCAGATGCTTGAATGGGAATGTTTTGGAAAGGGCATAAAAAAGTTCTTGTCCCAGCCCTCAGGCTATATCTCTCAGGGTCTACAAAGCAATGAACTATTCAAAAAAAAAAAAAAAAAAAAAAAACTAAAAACTCATACCTCTTTATGACAAGTGTATGGAGAATAGTGTGAAATTTCTTTATTTTTCTGCTCAAGAATCCCACCTCAGCCTATTTGAGCTTTCATATTTGAGTATGAAAATGCAAAACCTATGGGAAACACAGTTTAAACATTCATACTTGGTTTCTTTTCATTTTAGTTTAGAGAAAAGGCATCAAAATCTACAAACATCCAATCAAAACCCACATCAACTCAAAATCACCAGAAGGATTGCAAGGTTGCTCAGCTTGCAGGAAAATTCAGCTGAGCTGTGTTGGGTTGACCCCCTCAACAATTCAGTTATCCTTCTTCTTGCATGCCTCTTGCAGAATTCCCTGTAAGTCATCAGGGGAAAAGTAAACACACACCTCTGTTGCACAGCTATGTCCATTTATTTTATCCCAGTGCTTCAGTCCACATAACATGTTCACCATTGCCACCAGGATGAAACAGGCAGGAAGGAATCAGCAGATGACATTTGCCATGTGGGTAGAAGGGGAAAGACAGAAAAAAACAAAACAAAACAAAACAGGAAGGGGTTAAGGCAGAAATCTCCTGGTGAATGACTGCACCTGAATCAGGCATCTCCAATCCAGAAAAGCCCACAGGACTGTTCAAACAAGTGAATAATGTGTCTGGGATCCAAGGTTTTCGGTGCTGTTTTGCCTAAAGGATTCTTCCATTTGCATTTTCTATAAATGAGTCATGACCTATTGATAGTTACAAAACTCTCCATATTTATTCTGCAAAAGTTGCACCTCAGAGATAACACCTTGTGGTTTTTTTGCCTCATTAAAATTCTGGCTCCCCACGTGGCGGGAGACATGTTGCTGACTCCAAAGGGAACAATACAGTAGCAGAAAGCAAAACGAGGGAAATCTAAACAAGAGAGAGAAACAGAAGGTTTAGTGCTGCTGGAGCCAGATCATTCATGAGGCTGGTGTCCCCTCCTCACTGCTCTGGTGTCCTGCCTAGGGAACCTCAGCTATGGCTGGGGGGTGCAGGCACTGCCCCTAATATCTCATCCTGCCTTTCCTGCTCACCAGTTACCAGAGGAAGGGTACCCTGGAGTATCTGGGCAGACACCCAGGAGGCATCTGAATAAACCAGACATGGCTCTGCACTGCAAAGCTAATTAGGAAAAAGGAAGAAAACCTTCCCAATGTAATGCAAAGCAGGGAAGATATTAGGGTATCCTTTTATATATTCTTAATAATGCATCTATCCCTCCACTCCTTGCTTTTTTAAATCTCTTTCAGACCACCTTAAATTCACTGGAAAAATGTTTAGTCTTGCATTAGGTACAGCCTTGCCATCTGTCAGATTGTGTTTTTTTAATTAAACACTTGTTTAATATCAGGGGGGAAAATTGCAGCAGTGGCTTGGTTTTTTATTTCAGTCAAATACACGTTTGCTCTCCTAAATGAGTTCAGAAACTAGCAGTAACCCTAATATTTCCTGGGGAATCCAGTTCATCTGGGATGTTCATCTGGGACCCCATCCAGACACCCCAAGGTTGGACTCCTGCCTCAGAACCTGTCTCACCAAAACTGTAAACCAGTTTCAGTGATAGCAACATCCTGCTTCTGTGGGCATCTTCATGCATGAAAAGGGAAAGGTTCATTTTAAGGGGAAAAAGGTTGTTGTTTTTTTTTTTCTCCTAAGACTAACAGGCCATGTATGTTTATCTACACTCCAGAGAGACTCTCTGAGGGAAGACTAGGTACCAAAAGACCCTTTAACCAAAAAAAATAGGGATAAGGAGACACAACAAATGGAACCTCAAGCTAGACAAATTCTTGTAGTTAACAGAATGAACTATAACACAATATATGGAGAGATGTGGAAATTCTCTACCTTTGTTTTAGGTGAGATTCCCCTAGGTGTCCTCCAATGGGGACAGGTACATATCAGCTAGGAACCTTTTCTGTTTCTGGAGAAACACGGGTGCTTTCATGGTGCAGTTCATTTCTTCAAATGGACACTTCATCTTCAGGCTGAAATTAATAGTATCTGTTTGAGTATCTCTGTACCTTTTTGTCTCTGGTGACCATGCTGGGATCTTGGGGTAACATCTGATGAGACAAGTGTTGTTTTCTGTCTAGGCATCTCTCTGGCACAACTACTTGAATGAAACAAGTAATTGTCCCCAAAGCTTAGGTGACTATGTACAGTATAAACCTTGGTGCACAGACATGTTCAGATGACCCCACAGTCACTTCTGGTCTTCTCTCTGAGTTTCTGGGGCTGGTACCACAGCAGAGCCATAGGCATGGCACAGGCAGTCAGGACCAGCTCATCATGCAGATGACTTTGAAAAGTGCTTTGGTTCCCTGCATCATTTGAAGGGCAATGAGAGGAGATGCCCCTTTGGCAGTGCCCATGGTGAAGTCACAGGAGAAATCAGCCACCACCAGCACTGACTTGGCAGCTCTGCCCAGCACAGCAGCACCCTCTATCAGCTTCTTCCTTTCAATATGAAGAGGGCTTCAACAAAAAAATTAAAAGACTCCCTAAAGAATCCCTGAGCATGGAGGATTCATTCATTGTCACTGTTTCTGAGTCAAACCTCTGAAGATGTTGAATATACTCACATTTCCCATTCATTCTGAACAGAAGAAATGAGCACTCTGGCTTCTGTTTCCATATACTTAAGCTACATTCAACAGAAAAGAAGCCCCAAGTGGTTTTTGTTGAGAGACCCAGACAAGGTTAGGTAAACTGGCAACTGGATTTTTTTCTTAAGAAATTATGAAAGGTGATATTTAGAAACAGCTTATTTGAGATGCAGTTGCAACTTCTGACAACAGCAGATGCTCCCTGAAATATGCTGTTTGGAAGTGGGATATTTAGAACAGTTGCTGTATTCATGGTGGGGAGCTTGCATTGTTCCTCCAAGTCTCGTCCAATTTCACACAGTAACTCTTACTGCTGTGTCGAAACACAGGCAAATTTCCTCTCTGAAAGCCAGCAGGCAGATAAAGGAAACAACTGCAAATTATGCTGTGGGGTTTCTATACTGACACAGAAACAACAGGAGAAAGCTCATGTCTAATCTGTACTTGTGAGGTTTCCCCACCCTCCAGAAGTTCTTCCCCACAATGGACTCAGACTTCAAAACCTTCCAGGGGACATAGTCCTGTGCTGGCTGAAGCTGGATCCTGACAAAAATAATGGAGAACCAAGACAAAAATGCTTCCCTGAGTTATGCATCCAATTCAAGGCAAGGTCACAGGGTGCTGGGAGACAGCCCGGGGTGCACACGCATGGATGAGTGACAGTGCCTGACACCCAGCCTGTGTTGTGACAGCAGCGAGAAGGTGACATGAAGTGAACTGCAGAACACCAGCTCCAGACCTTTGCCGTGGGCTAGTGCACTCTCACAGACATAGCCCAGAGGATTCAATTGCAGTGTTACAGAAGGGTAAAGCTCAGCTGCTAATTAAAATCTCAGCAAAGTCTCACTTAGCACCCACGTTGCTCATACACATGTATGGGCAGCCTGAACTTTGTCCAGACAGAGAGGAGGCTGGAGGGGAGGGCAAACTGAACACCAGTTCAGGCAGGATGGTCACAGCATCTAAATTAAGCAGCTCATGTACGGATTTAAACACCTCAGCCCCATGCACAGCCCACAGTCTTCAGGCATCTTCAAAGCAATGAACCAAGCTCAACTTTTCCTCAGTGATGCTGGACCTCCAGCTGCTCATGATCTCCCAGACACAGTCAGGACTCAGCATGGGTCTGGCAGTAGTTAGGGCAGAGACACTGATCAAGTTTTGGGGCAAAGTGAATTTACTAGTACAGATATGAGCAGTTCTGCGCCTGCAGCACTCAGGGCCAGGTAATGATCTCTGCTCTGTTTTATTATAGTGGAGAGACAGCCTCTGGGTCTAAAATGTACCTGGTCACTTTTCCATGTACCTTCTGCTAACAGGATCCAGAGTGCAGTTGCCTACAATGCATTAAATCAGGAAATTACTATCATTAAAAATTACTTCATTCAATCAGTTTTATAGTCATCTGGCAGTTGCAACTTTTGTCTTCAACTGCACACTGAGACTGTGTCTACATGACTGTCAGCCCTTTGTAGGTGTCTTGAAAATATCAAGTACACCTTTAAAATGTCTAGCTGGGGTCCTGAAAACAGAGTTGCCATGGCACCATGGAAATCTGGCCCAGCAGAATATCTTTGCTTGCCTTTCCAAAGGCAAACTATTCAGAGTATCCAATGCATGCTTCTTTAAGACAAACTGGGCTTAAAGAAAACCTGGCTTGTCTCTCTCTCTCTTAAAACATCAACCTGAAACCTAAAATCAGTAGTCACATATGAAAAGGGGCCGGCCAGTGGCACGACATGCCTGATAGGATCAAAAGGCTGTGTAAACCTGTTCTGAAATCAGAGCAAATGGCCAGCAATGAGAAGACTGATGTGTTGCTGTTGGTGGCTGGAGCAGCCCTCAGTACAGCAGTACCACAGTTCTCCCTTTGACTTCTGCAGACGTCTGTCACAGTAGTGGTTACTGCTATCAAAAATGCCTGCCTTTATTCTCCTTCCTCCCATTCCTTCTGACAGGATAAATTACTGCACTTGGAAAGTAAACAGCTTTTGTAGTTCTCCTGAATATCAGTGCTGCTATAAAATGTTTAGAAAAAATGCATACAATGCAGAAAATAATACTGAACACCAGTTGTATTTTCATCATGCCATAGGGGGGCCTAATATTTAACTGGTATTTCCAGCTGAGAGTACCTTCCCTTCAGGACCCCAGGCCTCAGTTCTCCGAAGACTTCAGGATGTACTTTCATCTGACCAATACAGTTGCACAGAGGGACTATTTGATGTGCATAAAGGTTTGTGCCTAAGTATTTCTAGGGCTGGAGCCTAACCTGATGAGCCCAGAAAATTGGAGAAAACTACGAGGTGTAGCAGATCAGTTCAACCTTGGTTGGACAAAATCAAAGCTGAGGCACTCAGTAGTGCCAAAAGCCATTTAGGACTGGTGACTTCTGTCCCTTTGAGAGAGGAATTCAGGAGTTGTTCTTAAATTCTCAGACTAATTGAGTCCCATCAAGGCCTGAGGCATACAAACATCCTCAGCTCCATCAAGTTGCTCACATTATGTGTCCAGCTGTACAGTGATGAACACACGGAGGTAACAAAGGGAATCCCTCTCAATTTATGACCTGTCACCTGACCTATAATTTAAAATCTATGGGATCCCTACATCTTTATATTCAACATCACTCAACACAGCTTTATTTTGAGCCAGATAGCTCCAGAACTGAGGGCAGAAGCTTCCTGTTGACCTACAGCATTTCTGACTGCAGACTGTCCAGTCTGTGTAAACAAGACTTCTCCTGTGTAAACAAGTCCAGTGCATATCCCCAGCCTGCCTGAACCTAAAGTTCAACTGCTTGACTATCTTGCTCCTTTTAAATAATGACACTTTAAGCCTTCTCTGAATGTACCCCAGATATTTACTTGTAGGCTTAGAAGGAACTCTCACATTCTTCTCTTGTGCAGGCTACAGGACTTGTATCTTCTTCTATATTTGTCTTCTCCTTTTCTCCATCAGCTTTTTTATCTCCTTTTTGTACTTTGGCTCACACCCAATCTCTGATGGAGCTCCTGCTACTGCCAGTTCCAGGGAACAATGTTGTGCAGGGTAAGGAGCTCCCTTTTGTCCAGGCCTCAGCCACCAATTCTCACAAGTGACTCCTTTTTCCCAACATGGACCATGCACATCAGCAGCACAACAAAATAAGGGAATAGAAATATATCTGGGTCATATCTTCTTTGTTTGGGTTTTTATTACCCCTCCTTTTACTTAGAACATGTCAGTAATCTAGAAGCCCTCTAGTGAAATGATCTTGTTGACAGTCAGGGGCAGAGCAACATGTATTGGAAAAGCCATAACAGAGCAAAACCTTATACAGGATTTCTACAAACTCAACTGCCATCCCCAGCCAAGACTAGCTGCTATCCAGCAGCCCAAAGCAGATGTACCCCATGGGATGGCCTGAGTGCCTCTGTCCCCATCATCAACCCCTGCCACCCTCAGCATAAACTGGCCTTGGCCAGAGATGGTACTTACAAAGGAGCTGGTCACTGCTTCATGAGTTGGGGTTTTTCAGACTTACTGTTGATTAGGTAAGCTAGTCTTTCTTGAAATTGAAGAAGGAATTGCAAGGTTAATAAAAGAAAAAGAAGGAGAAGCAATGAACCAACCCAACATGGGTACCTGCATGCCCCACAGCCACAAGGAAAGCTGTTCAGGGGTGTCTCTCCACTGGCCATGGCCACTTGGAGATCAGGGCTTTGACTTGACTGTCACTTGCACTGTCTCCTGGTATTGCCAAGGCTCTTGTAGACAGCTGCCTCGGTGAGGCTGACAGGAGACTAAAAGCCCTTGTTCCTGAGGCTGTTTTGTCCAAGTGTGGATGGCAGCACACACAGTTTCACAATCATTATTCTCCTGTACAGAGAAATTTGGGAATTTGGGCTGAATTTTGTAGTGGGGAAAGACTGAATGCTTCACAGCCCTCTTTGTGTCCTGCCAAGGTCTTAAACATCGAAGAAATCCTTATTTCTGCAGAAAGCAGAATATCTGCTGGGAGATAGGAGAGACTAACTGCCCCAAATCCAGCAGCAAGTCCAGCAGATCCTACATTTCTCTCCATCTGGGTTATTAATGCTACTTTAGAAGTGTCAAGCAGAGCACTGTGGAGAAGCTTATATACTGATAATTGGGCAAAAACCCAAATGTGAAAGTGGTTTTGCTGTGATATTCCTGGATGGCCACAGCTCTGAGAGGCAGCCACTGAAGATTTCTTTTTATAGCAACAACAGCTCTAGTGTCACCTAATGAGGGCTGAGAATTTGGGTCATGAGCTGGAGATTTTAAAAAGGGACTTTTCCAAATGTGGCTCTGCTCTGTGCAGTGCTGCATGCTGAGCATTGGCAGGTGGAAGAGGAAAAGGTAGTGCTGGGGCCTCCAGGTGAACACTGCCCTTCCCACCTTCCCATTCTGAAGCATTGTGTCTCAGTAACCAAAACTCCAAGATGGACAATTTTCCCATGGCACTGCAAGGAGGCATCACACAGGGAGTAGCAACACCACTGAGCCAGGAAGGTTGGCAGCAGGATTTGCAGGGAGGGCACTGCTTGCCTCATCTGATGAAGAAGGACAGGGCAGCTGACACGGAGCTCCTGCTCTCCCTGAGGTGGAGGAAGCCTTGTTTGGAACACTTTCTTCCTGGGAAAAAGCTGTCTGGCTGCTGCCTGAGCAACTGTTGGTTCACACTGTGAATGACAGAGGGTGAGAATTCGCTTTTTTCAAGGGTAATGGTGGGAGTGTGCCAGCTCACAGGCTATCACTGCCGGGCAATGGGCTGCCCTTCCTCTGCCCACCTCCAGGCAGCCAACAGCAACGTGTTAATTTGGCTAAGAATAGAAATAAATTTAATTTAAACATAGCTGTAATGTGCTACAGAAGCTACCGATGGTCTCTACAGTGACCATCACTGTGGTTTCGAAAGAAAAAGGTTTTGAAACTTAGGAGATGTTTTGTGATACAACACTCCTGGTTATCCTCTTTGGAGGAGGGTCCTCTGCCCTCCTTATTCCCAACAGCAGCACAGAAAAAGTTCAAGTTTTGCAGCAATGGCTGCATTTTGGGAATCACATCAAACAGCACAATGTTGCAGAAAAATGCACAGTTAAAAAAAAAATAATTTAAAAAGAAAAAAATTCTTTCATCTGAAAAACTATCTAAATTTCACTCCATGACAGTGCTGGGCCAAGGCATGAGCTCTGATCGCAATGAAGGGGCAGCAGCTGGGTTAGATATCCCAATCCACCTTTTCATCCAGGGTTGCAGGACAACATCTCTCTGCCACAAAAGAACAACAAAACTCCACAGTTTGCCTGGAAAAACTACAGATTTGGCCCTGGGACTATAATTCCTTGGACCATCAGCTGAGTATCCATAACTGACCCCAGCACAAAGAGTGGTGCCATGTTGACACACAGGGAAGAAAGAGCTTATCCTCCCAAATATGAACTGATACTCCTATATTAACACACTCAACAACCACACCACAAACCTCAAAACTCATAAAGTTGTTTTGAAAAGCACACGGTTTTTAAAAATGGACATTTTTTTTTTATTTTTCTGTTTACTCAGACTCTAGACTTCTGGTCCCTGAGGTTAGTTCTGCAGTCAAAGGGCTACAGACTTTTTCCAAAACTGAAAGCCAAGTTTGCCAAGGAATTGTTTAGTCACACAAATTGAGACTGTAAGGAAAAAACATCGAAGATCACAAGACTCCTGATAATTTTCTGGACTTGTCATCACACATGATTTGTCATGTAAACTTGTGGACAACGATGGTTTCAAAATCCTCTGAAATGCTTTGTAGTTTTATGGAAACTCCTGAAGAACTAAATACTCGATTTTCTTTTTAACTTTTTCTTTTATTTTTCCTTTTTTCTTTTTTTTTTTCACTAGTGTAGTACCTGAAATACTTAGAGGGTTTTACACTTAATATTTCAGAATCTATGTAAGGGAGTATTCAGAAAGAAGCAGTTTTCTGTCCATCCAGCTGGATTCAGCTGGGAAACTTTCACTCCTCTCTTCAGCATGTTCCCTAGTTCAGATTTTCTAATAACAGAAGAGAGAAGTAAATAGGTTTTCTTTATTGAGTAACTGGACAGACAGAAATGGAAATAAATATACATATGCATAGTACATTAAAAGTGAGTTTGTAAAATAGGTAGAAAGAATTCTGTCAGATTTTCTAATTTGTAATCCCATACAGAGTTCTGTTAACCTGCCACTGGGTTAACATTTACTTTAATAAATAAAAAATGGGAAGCAGCAAAACATTCTATTACTTTGTCTTTCATCTGTTTGTACTGTCAGTAGGACAGCAGAGAGGAGTAGCTAGCTATCAGAATTAAACACCCTCTTTTCCAAAGTCTGATCATGTACAAATATATGGTACCAGTCATTAGAAGTGACCCTACTGAGGGATTTTTACAGCTGTGGAGTTTCCGTGTATGTCACCACAAGGTCTTTCATGTTGGGGTGTGCTGAGAGAAAGGCAAAAGGCTCAATGATCCCAATTCCTTTACTTGTCCTGAAATTTCTGCCTGCAACCAGTACCATTGCACTGTAACTTCAATAAAGCCACAACCACACCATGTCTCTCCCCTTCTGCTTTCTCCCAAGCTTAGTAAATAAACTTCCTGCAGCATTTGCTAAAGTACAGACAAACACACTTTTCAGCAACATGACTGTGAAAGCTGCTGTCCCTCTTCTACTCTCCCACATGTGTGTGAGGACACTCAATTAATGTACCTAGACCTAGCACTAAAATGAAATTCTGACTTTATCATAACACACAAGCTTGAAAATCTCTCACCGAAAGAATTAAAAGCTCCACAATACCTTCTTTCCAACCTCACATGCCACTTCCTCAAGGTTAAATAGCTCACACTGCACTGCTGTCTCCACTACTTGCATATAATTACATTTTCTGCGTAAGTTTGTGCATGTGTTCCTCATCTCACAGCAATTCATATGGACATACTCAGGTGGCATACTCTTTTGCCAGCCTTTGGAAATTGTCTGTTTTCTGTGAGATTAAGTTCTTCTCTCCTAATTAAAAGAATTGCTCAAATTTGTCAAAATTAATTGAATATACTATTAGCTAATTTATTTTTAGTTAGACCTAAGGGAAAATCCAATTATAGATGACAAAGTTCTACAGTGGATCTCCATCTTCTATTTTCCCCTCAAGAAACTATTTCTGATGAGCCAAATCCTCCTAATATTTCCTACCTCCAATACACCACTACCACCACAGGCTGACTGGAGAGCTACATCTGACCAGTCTGCAAACCAGGATGACCCCAAGGACCTGAAGTCTGCATGCTGGAGGTGGCTCTGAGTGATGGCAGCTCCCTCCACCACCTTGCATTTTGTAGAGAACCAAGCAGAACCCGCTTCCTGTAGTTGCAGTGTCTGCCTCCACTGGAGCCCATATATGAATTTAAAATAATTCCATGATGGTTTAATTGAATATTTGCTTAGGAAAAATGTCTTTGAGGGTAAATCCTTCCTTGAAGACTGAAGTGTATTGCAGGAAGGAAGGAAGGAAGGAAGGAAGGAAGGAAGGAAGGAAGGAAGGAAGGAAATGTTGCACAGTATAGCTAAACTGTTAGTAGCTATTATATAGCTATAATAATAATAGTAGCTATTATTGAAAAGAACAAAGAGGAGGGAAAAAAAGGAAAAGAAAACAGTGAAAAGAAGAAATCAGGTTACTCTCCCAAATGCACATAATAATTACACTGGCTGTTTGTTGTGTGCCCCTCCACAGCCTCAAGGGCAACTTCACTGCCTTTCCAGAGGCAGAAAACACCAGTGACTATCAGGAGGGTTGCCATTCTGCTGTGAGAAGTTTCTCTGTCCAGATAGAAAACGTTGCCTTTGGTAGTCTGCACAAAAACTGGATGCTGCTGGTTTTATCTGTTTTCAGACTACATTTGCACTTCCTTCACTGTAGGGTAAACCAGACACTGCCACCACTTCAGCATGATAGCAAGTGACCTCAGGACTTTATAAACCCCTCAGGGCTGGTGAGAGCAGCCCACTTGCCCCGAGGGTGGCACCAGCATCTGCCTCCACCTGCAGTCTGTCCCTCTTGCTGATGCTGTGCAGCGGGAAGCCAGAGGCTTCAGGGAGTGTCACCATCTGTCCTTGACACCCCTGTGAGGAGGCTGCCTAGAGTAGCTCTTGACACTGCTCCTTCAACAGGCCATGCTCCTCTCAGAGAGCCAGCAATGGTGCTGAGTGTCCGTCACCTGGGTGCAGGTACCTGTGGCATCAGCAGCCAAATCACTCGCGCCAGGCAGAAAGAGGGTTTGGGGGTTGTGCTTCAGTGGAAGTGGCCCCACAAAGCATGTTAGGGTGAGGTTAATTGCCTTTTGAAGGGTCACCTGCAGTTCTGGAGGAGCATGGGCTGTTGCAGGCACAGCCTTTGCCTACCAGCTTCTCACAGCCAGCTCCCAACTGAGTGCACCAGCCACTGCCCCGAGGCCTGGAAACGAAATTCCTCAAAGACTTAGTGATGCTCTCATCAACATTGCACAGCTGCTGAGTGCCTGGCCCTGGGGAGAGATGGTTCACAGCTAAATGCTCTGCTGGTGCCTGCAGGGCAGTGGTGACCCACTGGAGCTGCTGCTGAACCATTTCCTCTGACCCTCCTGTAGGGTTTTATCTTCGTGTACCACTGCAGTGACCAACAGATCTTGCCTGATGGAACTTGGCTCTTCCACTGGGAAGGCTCCGGGCTGTAATTTGTCAGACCAGATGCAGCTGTCTGTAGGGGGTTTTAGGGGGTTTTTGCAGATCTTCAAGTGCAAACAAGGCAGATGTCTGTTCCAAGTAAACATCTAAAGATATCCACCCTTCATTTTCCTCAGTGGATAAAAAATATTCTTTGGGTGCAATTTGTCTTCTAAGAAAAGGGGTCTAAACAAGTCAAATGACTCATATGCAAGAAGGATTCACTCCTGTCCTTCAGCTGGAAGGGGCACATAGAATGCCCAGGGCAGCAGTGGGCACCAGCAGTGTGTGGTCCCATGCAAGCAGCAGAGGTGCTCCCCAGTACCCCTCCTGGCTTCCAGGGAACCCCACCTTGGAACCGCACAGAGATCTGTTTTCAACACCAGCAGCTTTTCCTCCTGTGAGCACCCTCACAAAGCACAGAGCACAGAGAATCCTGACTGTAGAAACAAAAATGTGTATTTTTTTTATAAACTCGGTGGGTATAGTAACTACATGCATCACCTTTTTATGCATATGTCTCTCCTGGCATTTCTTCATCAAGTACAATATCTGTCTTGGTGAGAAGCTGTCGCTTCTCTACTACAAAGGGATGCATCTCTCACCATCTGAGCTCTCATTTTCCCTGCATGCCCAGAAGATCTCGCCTAGCATGGAGAATAGCCAGACATCTGTGCTGTGTGCAGGGTAACAAGTGTCCTTTGCTTTCTCCCATAAGAATGATAAGGTTTTCACTGGATGTACTCAGAAAGAACAGACCTCTTGCTCTGCTATCAGATGTTCTCCCTTATGGAAAATGCAAGCTCCAGGAAATAGTTATGGCTCTACATCATTTCAGACAGGGCCTGGCCCCAGTCAGATTTTCAAAGCCCTGTTAAAAATAGATTTTCACTCCCCAGTTTCATTTTCTATCCAATTTTCTCTCAGTGCTGCACCACACCCACGCTATTTCTCCTTAAACTGAAATGCTTCCCACCACTGCTTCCTTTCAACACCCCTTGCCAGCTTTGTCATTTACTGTACATCTGCATTTTGCAAGCCACAGCCAGCAACTGAAACGACCGAGCCTTTCATGTTCTGCTTAGCAAAATCAGAGGGGGAGAAAGTAGCATGTTAAAAGGAGGCACCAGCAGCTGATAAGGCACCCCAAAATGGGATGGGTGAGAGGCTGAAGGGGTGGTGTGAGAATGCTCTGGTGGCTTTACAGTACTTAAGCATGGAAGACATTGGGGCAGTCTGACACATGAAAGCTATTTAGGGCTAAGAGCCTTCTTTAGGTAAAGGGTCCTCTGCAGTCACCAAAGAGAGAGAGCAAGGTTCATAGTCAAGTCAGTCTTGCAGTTTGGAGAAGAGCCTCAAAATAGTGTGATCTAGATAAGCTGCAGAAATAGAGTGCACGAAACTGAGATTTAAGAAGGCAGATGTGAAATGCTTCCTATCTAAGGGAAACAGTTGCATAAACACAGAAAGTAGGGATGTTGCTTTTGCACAGCACAACCCAGCCTAAGACGAGAGTGAATCCTGAGCCATACAGGAGCACTGCATATGCATCCCAAGCAGGAACATTACCCATACATAAAACTACCAGGGACTTTACCTAAGGTAGACTGACACAGGTAAGTCTTGGTGTGAGCACGGCATTTATCTGTGGGGCAACCTTCTATCACAACTGACAAAATGCTGGAGGAAATCCTGAGAGAGAAATGAAAAAAAGAAGTTTGAAATAATCTGACAATTGAAGAAGATGAAACTAAATGTGTTCAAAAGAGGTAGCAAGATGCCCAAAGAAATCAGTGAGGTGTATAATATTATTTCTACAATTGCACAGACAACACCCCCATCCATTTATTAAGGACAAAATAACAAGCAGAGCACAAATAGAGAAAGCAAAGATGAAATTACATGCATTTTTAAGAAACCATGCAGAATTTCTGCAATTGATGGAAATAGATGGGACATGCTTTGTAGTCCAAGAAGGCTGGTGCTCCTGGCTGCAGCTACTCTGGGCACACAATGGTTTCATGCAGCAGCACAGCCTTGACAGCTCATCCAGCTGTAGGGTGCTGCTGCACCAACTTGTGTTTACCAGGCTCCCTCCTCCTCCCACCCACAGGAACCTTGCCCCATTGCCCCTCTGATAACACTTCCCACACTTAATTCAGTGTAATTATCTTAATGAGTACTTTCATCACCGGTATCCTCAGAGGGATTTTCTTGCACAGAACTATAGGCACTTTAAAATATTACTCATGTTGCTCATAGAAACTTTATTTTTTCCTTTATTCTGTTGTAAATCATGTGAATTTATTTTGTGTGGCTATCCAAAGTAATACATCAGCCAGCAAAGAGAGGTGCAGAGGGACCTTCCTACAATGTTACACTTCAGTGAGCCCCCTGTCGATCCCCCAGTCCTCTGCTGGAGCTGGACACTGCCTGCTGCAGAAATGGTAAGTTATTGCTTTGAAATGCCGAGGAGAAATTGAAAGCCCTTTTCCTAGCTTCAGGGCTTCATTTTTTTTCCCCCAAATGGTGAACTGTGGATGTTCTGAAAGATTTATTTTGTTCTTCAGGGGCACAGCTATGCTACGCAGTAGCCTCCTCCCACAGCTCTCTTCTGTAGAGGCTGGGGAAGAGGAAGCCCCTTGGAACTCCCCAGTGCTCCACAGCTCCCCAAAGCCACTGGGCTTACATGGAAGAAGCAGATGGATTCCTTCACTGGAGCAAGAGATCTGCAGGGAGGCAGACCTCTCATGGGCTCAGTGAGCATGGACATGGGAGGACTAAATTGTTTATAGCTTCAGCTGTCAAATTTTATGTCTGCTTCTCTGTAGTGAGGGTCACACTGCTCTTGTCTTTCATCAGGCATTTTGCTGTTTAGTTTAGCCAGCATCCTCCATATTAGAAACCCCTGGGCACATGTACAGGGCTAGGCTGTCTCACCTGGAGGCAGGGGACACCGTGGCAAGGCGTGGCAGATGCCCATCAGATTTTATATATTTGGCTACACCAACGCACAAAAGACCCTTCTTCTCTACAGCAATAATGAGAAGACTGCATACACAGCGTGGCAGCAGGAAGTGTCCCAGAATCCCAATGGATTCCCTACAACATCTGCTCAAGAATAGATTTTTCTATTGCTTTTAATATGTTTTTTCAGTTTGAAAAGAAGAAAACAAGCAAAACCACAGGGTACAGTAAACTGCTCAGAAGGGCAATGATCTGAAGTTGTAGAAATCACCACAGTGCTGTTAGGACACTGGGAATTCAAAATGTTCAACAATAAAAGGACGGCTCGCATTCAAAGGTGACATTCAAAGCAATTCAAAGCATATTAAAGCAGTATGTAATGAGGTACATAGTTTATCTCAAAGGTCCCCTTATTAAAGAGCTGCTGAGTGTGCTATGCAAAAGGATTTAAAATAGACATTGCTGGTTAAACAAGGTCTCATTTCTAACATATCTTCCATTTTGACTGTTCCTGAAGTCAGGGAGGTCATACCATAAGGCTAAATTTGTGACGACATAGCTGTTTCCATGGTAGCAAACTATTGTCATAAACAGTGAGCTTTATGGTTTCACAGCTGGATTAAAAAAAAAAAAAGAGAATCAGGCTGGAAAGGGAGGAAGTTTTTTATTCCAATGAGAGTTAGGGGAATACAGAAGATTGCAGGCAAAGAAAATTGCTTTTTGTGTAAATGTTCTTTTTTAAGTTTACCCCAGTGTGAAAGTCCTTTTTAAGGGATATAATTTGGGTAACGATCCCTCTCCTATTTAAATGCTCACAAGGCTAATGAGCAAGCTTGTCTATTTTTGGAGCACTTCAGCAGTCAGGCTGGATGTTTTGCAGCAGGAAGCCAACAGTATTAAAGTGTGTTTTCCTCACTTTCCTGAAAGCTCCTAACCCCTTCCTCTATGATTTTCTCTAACTTCACCATCTAGAAAGCAATGTACAGGTGAGGTTAGGTTATTTATTATGGTGAATAAACCCCTCCAGCCACCCTTCACCTCCTCATTACTTGAATTATGGCTTCTTTTTATCAATTATATTGAAATATCCATGACTACTGAATAGAAATGCCTGTCAAGGTAGACAGATTGAAATACATTGTTTTTTTTAGGGAGAGTTGTTTTCCTGGCATGGTGATTTATGACCTTAAATAAAATTAGTATTGATAATTATCTGTAGCCCTTTAACATGAAAATGCAGTCAATGAGATTTGGTTGTGTAGGCCAGAAGTGGCCTGTGATGCCAGACCACCAGAAGGTGAAATATCCCATCACACCTTGGATGACAGGACTCATTTTGCCAGGGCCAAATCCCAGGACAGCTTTGCGGGCATGAAAATCCATTCCTGCATCCCCAGCCCCATATCCCAGCCCCTGTATGGGCAAGAGTGAGAGATCCCTGGTGCCCATCACTTGCCATGGGGAAGCTCCTCTCCAAGCAGCATCCAGTTCTGCCTCCAGGGGAAATAAGGCTGGGGTCTGTAGGTCTCTCCAGGGACAGGGGTATGAGATTCAGTACTCTGACAGCACTCAGTGGTCCCTGGCAGGTAACTGGCTTGTGTGAGAGGGCTCCCTTCATGCAGCTACAGTGGAACAGGGCAACCTCCATCCCACTATCTGGGAAGAAGCAGCAGGATGAAATGCGCAGTATTCCTATAGGAATACAAGTGGTGAAATATCCTGCATTGGCCTCCATCAAAGACAGAGCTCTAAGCTAGAGGAATATTATTACTGTGGATCCTAGTGATTCCCCTGGAATTTCTTCAGCAGAAACAAATTAAACGTAATTCATCTTACAAATAATTAGCACATTTCATTTCAAGAAATCCCAGCTGACTTTACCTACTAGGCACTAGATTAGTGTGTCCTGCCTTAAAATGCTTCTGACATTTAGCTTTCTAACAAAGAAGATTAATGTGCAGGTAATCTGCCTTGTCAAAATACAAAATAACAGCACAGGCAGTGTTACAAGCTGCAGGATTTCTTCCTGAGCCACTCCAAAATGAAAGCATTTTAGAGCATGAAGGCTGGGCAGCCACAGATCCAGCATGCCGATGTAGCCTGACTTTATTGACTATTAAAGTCTCAAGGGAATTTTTTTTCCTTTGAAAGAAATCTAAAATAAACAGAAAGGTCACTTTGTAAGGCTGCTTCCTTCCCATGAGATGGAAAATGGCCTCGGTCTGCTAGCTGGAACTGCTAGGTCTGGATACTGAGTGCTGTACACTAGAGGTCACTGCTATAATAAAGGAAAGAGTTATCTAGCAGCTAAGGCACCCTATTTATTGTAAGGTGACTCACAATGAAAAGTAACAGCTAACTGAATTATACTTTATCAAGTGTAAAGAATCACTGAACAATGCCTATTCAGCTACAGATGAAAACTGACAGATACTGAGATTTTTGGAGAAAGCAGATAAAGTCACATATAAGACCCTTTATTTTGAAACACCAGTTCACTTTCACTGGTTTCTATCGCTTTAATTGGAACTGGATAATTATGTCAGCCTGTGGGATTTCTGTCACACTGGTCCTCTTCCTTGTACTTTTTTTTCTCTGAAATGGGTACTATTGGGTTGACTTATCTTGACCAAGAGCCCAATGCTGCCATTTTATCACCAACTTTCAAGTTCTGCTAAACTATACTAGTAGAAAAAGGACACAAGGAATTCTAATATAAATCAGAGATGCAAGGCAGTGGGTAATTAGCTGAGGATTACAGATGGGATGCCAGTGAAATAGTTTCCTGTAGAGAGATTGTCACTGCTTACTGTGCACAAGTCAACTTATCCCGAAGCTTCCCAAGTCTCCAAGCATGCTCACCTCCTTGTATCTGTTTCTGTATACTCTTAATTAGTTTCTGGGGCTGTTTGTTTAATGAGGCATCCCACACTGTGGCAGTGTAGCTTCTCTCTGGCAAGCATCTTGTGGCTGGGCAGGGATGATCAGCCTCAATTTTCAGCCTGCACTTTCTGATGTTATGTAAGTCTCTTTTTTTCCTAAGATTGCTGAATTATTAATTTCATTCAGGATCAAGCCATGTAACCTGTCCACAGCCTGTATGCTGATGATTCATGACATTTCCTGTTTTGTTTCCTTTATAGGAACCGTGGTTCCTGATGATTTTGCACATCTTCATGTGGCACATCCTGTGCAGGGAACTTCTTATCACAGTAGACAACAACATATTTTGTCAGCTGTTTCTCCTTATTCAGTCTTAGTTCCAGCATTTCACATCCTTCTGGCATTATTTTATCCCATGCACTTAATTTTCACAATTTCATTTTTCTCTTGAAGCACATGGCATGTCAAGCAGGACCATGACAGCAAAAGGCATTTTTGTAGTGGGCAGCTGTGATGCAAGATCGACTCATCTCACAGTTCTGACCCATGCCCATGCTCACCTCTCGTTAGACCTCTCCTGTTTCATCTTGGTCAGATGTCAGACACCAGGAGGCAGACTCATCATGGCTGCAGAAGCCACCTAAGGCCTAATCAGTTTCTGCACTCCATCTCTATAAACAGTTTCTGCCAAAACATTCTTCATTAATGTTTCAGTTTATATATTTCTTTAGTAGCTATCATCTTTCTTATCCCTGAATAATCTTCCTTTTTCCTTGCTTGTTTTCTGTAGCTAAGGAATAGTCAAAGAATTACTTCTCAGTTCATCTGACAATACTATTTAAATATCTGCAAATTAATTTTTTTCCTTCTGAAATCTGATCTTCTGTTATGCTTTTTAGGCTTCACATCTGCAACTGAAACTTAGAGTAAACTTTGTAAAAATGCTTTATACTACAGGTCCAGGTCCAGTCCAATGTTTGCCTGTCTGTTATTTCTCTTATGCCTTTTTCAGCATGACCAATCCTCAGGTTTTCTACATCTTCTTGAGAATCCGTTTTCACTTTGTATACACCAGAAACTGTTTTCAACATTCACCTCATTGCTGTGAGTCTCCCCACCCAAGAAAAAGGTATTGGAAAAAATTATTAGGGTTTATTTTGGTATAATCATTTTCATTTAAAGTATTATGTGTTATATAAAGTATGCAGTGTGCTAGAGCAAATTTTGGGAAGAAGCAGTCTGGACCTATGAGTACTGGTAGTGTTTTACATGCGTGTTAAGACTGCTTTCTACCAAAATATCTCTAGTCATATCTATTACCTTCCTATACTTCTTTGTAATTGAAAACAACCTTGCTGTGAAGCTGTTGAAATGCAGACAGGATAGTGAGAGGAAAAAAAAAAAAGACCAAATCTTTCAGACCAATTCCTGTCACGGCATAATTCCCCCAGTATTGCTCAATAATTGCAAAGTTCCTCTAGTAAATACATATATTTTTTCCTGCCCTGCCATAGATCTTCTGTGAAAGGAAGTCCCCACAACAGCCCTGTGAGCAACCCAGGATGTCCTTCTCTGCTGTTCCCTCGAGCACCCTTTGCCACAGTGCCTGTCCCCCAAGCCTCAGGAGCCTGAGCCTCCTGGTCCTGCTGCAGCCACTGAGCCACTTCCTCCCCTCTTTGTCATCGACTGCCAGCACCCTGCTGGCACCCAGTCCTGCAGCATCTCTCCAGGACTCCCTGCACTACAAATAAATAATAAGCGAGAGGATTGCCTCAGAGCTGCTGGCCAGACGGTGTTTCCAGGTCAGCAGTTCCCTCTCTTGGAGCCCTGAGCTTAGAAGCACTCATGCCAGTGACACTGACACTTGAGACCACCACAGAACAAGGTCATGAGAGGAAAAGTTTAAAAATCAGTGCTTCAGACTGTTCATTTTTCTCAAATGGGGCTTTCTTTCAAATGCCTTTATAGAGTATTGCTCACACTGACCTTTCCAATGTGTCATAAGAAACAGGGGAGACTTCATTAAGGTTGGGTGTATTTCAATGTTGTTACATGAAATAAATCCAGAAGGTGACTCCATTTCTAGGCTGGGCTGCTGTGCATGCTCTGAATCTACTCTACATTCTTTCTCCTGGGGTCTAAATATGTGTGCACACACTGTCTATTCAGCTTATACCCCTACTCCTTTATTGGAAGGTACTTGGGACCACGAGATCTCCATCAGATTTTGCACATGAGCATCAGCATTGTCTGAAAAGCTTTTTGTTCTGCTCTGGGGAGGGCAGAACGTTTGTCAGAAGACCACAACAGGAATGATTCTGAAATTTAGTCCTAAAACAGAAGCAGGCTATGTAGCTGGCACCTTCATTCATTTTTCTAATTCATGCAGATTCATCCTTCAAAGGAGTGGTTTGGAAGACTCTGGTAAACCCAGATTATAACCTAACCTACATTAAATTCCAACTCCATATTTTATATAATACTTTTGTACAGTGCCTATTTCCCTTTTGCAATTAAAAAAATTCTAAGCCTGTTTATAAAGAGAAGAGTAAGTGAGTAATAAGGTTGGTTGCTTCATCACTTATTTACCTGGAATGCATGAAAATATGTTGTTGCAAATATAAGAAGCAATTTTAATGTCAGATTTAATGTTTCCAAAACAGGCATGGAAGAAGGACAAAAGTCCTAGAAGATGGAGCTGGGATGAGATTTGGGACACAACTCCCTGCAAGCACAAGGACCTGACCTTAGTGACCTCCCAAGTCCTTTCCAGGAGGGGATTTCCACATCTGCTTTATCCAAGTTCCCCAGCGGGTCAGTCTGATCACAGTGTGCTTCTCCCAGAGCAAGTTCATGCTCTCACATGGAATTTGTATGGATGAAGCTTTTCATTGTTTTCAAGTGTTGTCAAGGAGTAGGATTGCAACTGTACACACGAAATTTCATCATGTCACTTGGCTGAATGCTCCTTGGGGCTGGGATGGAAGCATATGATGAATTTTTTGGATGCTAAACAAATCACTATTAATATTGAGCATGTTGTACTGCTGAGTCATGGAAATTTGTGTGTAGAATTTAATTGTTTGAATGGTTTTGGCTTTATTTTTTTTCACGGGTAGAATTTTAAAGTGCTAAAGTCCTGGCATCAGCCTCTTGCTGTTTTCCAAGGATGTTTTTGGAAAGCTCTTGAAGACTATTACCAGACTGTGCAGACACAGAAACCACAGAGCTCAGCCATTTGAGACATTCTCAAGCTTTTGGGACAGGAAGCTCTAAAACACTTTGATTCCCCCATAACCTGGGTTTTTTTAGGGGAGCAATATGAGTCTATTTTATAAAAATAGACACGTAGACACATACAGAGGCCCTCAAAAGGGCCTCTGTGCCCCCAGAGGCCCTTTTGAGTAGCACATGCTGGCCACTACTCTACAAGACACCTTTACTGGGAAAGGCAAGCATGGCTAGTGTGGAGCCCTTGGAAAGGTCTGAGATTACTGGAGAGGTCCTCTGAGCAGTAAGCCTTCTCAGAGGGACTTTTACAAACCATTTTCAAAACTCTTTATATTCACAGACTGGTAGCTAACATAGGGTTAAGCTGTGGAGGCTCCTGAGTCTCTGTGACTGTGGAGGGAAGGCTCCCCCTGGTTTGCAAAGGATCAGTGGTAGGCAGGTTGCTGTTCAGCCAAGCCATGCAGATGCCCAGCATTATAAAGGAAAAATCATGTCTCCTCATCAAGACTTTTGTTTGGCACTTGTCTGCTATTCCTCCTTTCCCATCCCATTTTTTCCCTGACCAAAATAAGAGTGCATTGATGGTGAGCATTTTGCCATTCTTCGTGTGTGGAAAACATGTCAAAACAACAGCAAGATATCTGCAAAGGGTAATTTTAACAGTGTCTCTCTGCCTCAAAGGGTTCTGAAGAAATTCATTGATTTATTTGCAAGATGTTCTGACTGGAGTAAGGATCCTGTAATTAAATTCCACTTACTCATTGTCAATGCCTTTATATGCTCTTAGTAAGAAAACAAAGGAAAACATGCGCATGTGAAGAGACTCAATTTCAAATAAGACACAAAAGAGACTCTTGTACTCACAGAGATTATTCTTTTTTCTCAGGCTTTCATTGCCCAGATCACTTTCCACAGACATGTGGCATTTCATAAACTGCATTTCCGTGGCTACAGGGATGGGGGTTTCCTGCAGACAGCACAAGGTGACATGTGCCATCCTGTCCTCCATGCCTGTGTAACTCCTCCTTAATGGATGACAGCATGCCACCATGCCACGCTGGCAGGACACTGACTCATCCCCCAGCTGCAGCTAGACAACCTTGTTGCAGGAGACTGCCACTGTGCCCTGCCTCACTTTGGCAGACCCTTAGCTCAGAAAGGCTCTGATAATTAATTACTAGAGTATCACCAAGAAGTTTACAGAGACAAAGGAGAGAGGGGGAGTGCATCCCCCATCTCAAGGCTAGGAAGAAGCATTACACAAGCAAAGGGGAAGGAAAGTCTGACAACAAGACCCTGGGACTCCCTGCCTGAAGCAGGGGATGTGCTTCTGGGGCCACGAATATATGTGTGCAACCAGAGAACTGGTTAATCAAGTAATTTAAGAGATGCACAGGATAGAAGATGCAACATCTTGGTCACTAATCTGAAGGACTTCCATTTTATCAGAACTGCTGAGACAAAGTCTTAAGAAGTCTGTTAATTAAAATCATAACCTACAATTATCCTCTCCATTGACCCCTGTGTGAATCTGCCTATCTGTGAAGTCTGGATCAAAATGATGATTTTTTTTTTACCAGAAGAAAGAAATGTTTACTACTGCTTTCACACAGAACAGTGCAAGGTTACCTGCAGACTTTAAGTGGGAAGCATTGTAGAAAAATGAGTTCAGTGGAAGGTGCTAATGGGGCTGATCTTTACAGCGTCTCAAGAAGATAAACAGTCTGAAATCTAAAACCAAAGTAGGGGTTTTTTATATATATTTCAGGGAAAAAGATGAAGGAACACACGACAAAGCACAGCTCTCTCATGGCAAGTCCAGGGAAGCACAGGACTTGAACTTCCTAGATTCGTTTGCTTCTAAGAAATACATGTCTACACAAAACTTATTTCTTAGTGGTTCTATACTGGACATTACTGTACCCACTGCTGCTGTTCAGACTGAACAAGGAGCTAGCAGATGACTATTTTCCAGTTTGATTTGAAAGAAGTCACCTCAGAAGAATACTCTTTGTCCTAACAGCCATGCAAGAAAAATATATATGTCAACATAGAGGAACAGAGAGAGTCAGATCATCAGCTCTAATAAAATTAGAAAGAAACATAATGGAATCTATTAATGCTACTCACAAGCAATAGGGACTGGAACATAAAACTGAAGAAACATGATCATCCACAAAAATTATAACAAATTAATCAGAAATAACAGCAGCAGGGAACTTACTATGCCAAGAACAGACTTCACTTTATTGAGTATCATACTTACAATGAACTATTCTGGACAATAAACTGCAACATGACCATGAGGAAACTGGAAGGTTAGAGAGCAGTCCCATTATAGTTTTTTAGTTTGTTTTGCTTCAGAAAAAAAGATAACAGAAAGGAATACACCCCTCAGTTTGTGTTCATATGGATGCCCACCAACAAGCAACTCTGTAGGTCCTGCGGATTGCTCTTGCTAGCACAGGGCAACACTGAAGGCACTGCCTGTGATCCTGCCATCAAGAAAAGTAATGGTCCTCACATCCATGGAGAAAAACTGACACAGACCTACAGCCAGAAAGCACAGTCAGCAGTAGGTACTTCTTGAGAGGACACCAGTGGTACTTTGACCAAACACAAGAAAAGATTCAAGCTCAGAGGCTAGAGGGGTCATCTGGTGGTGCTGCTTGACAAGAACATCAGTGACTGCATCCTGTCATGGTTCCACCCCATCCAGCAGCCAAGCCCCACACAGCCACTCGCTCACTGTCCCACCAGCAGGATCAGGGAGAGAATCAGAAGAGTAAAAGCTGGAAAACTCACGGGTTGAGATGAAATCAGTTTAGTAGGGAAAGCAAAAGCTGTGCACACCAGCAGAGCAAATCAAGGAATTCATTCACTGCTTCCCATGGGCAGGCAGGTGTTCAGCCATCTCCAGGAGAGCAGGGCCCCATCACACACAATGGTAATGTGGGAAGACTTCATCATCACTTCAAGTGTCCCCCTCTTCTTCCTTATTCCCTTCATTTTATATAATTATTATTTATATAATGAACATGATGTCAGATGATCTGGAAAATCACTTTGGTCAGTTGGGGTCACCTGTCCCAGCTGTGTCTCCTTCCAACTTCCCATGCCCTCCCAAATTCCTTGCCAACATGGCAGCAAGAAAAGCAGAAAAGGCCTTGGGTCTGTGTAAGCCCTGCTCAGCAATAATAAAACCATCTCTGTTTTATCAACCCTGTGTTCACCACAAATCCAAAACACAGCCTCATGCTAGCCACTCTGAAGAAAGTTAACTCTACCCCAGCCAAAATCAGCACACATCCCCAGTCTTCTGCTTTGTAAAGTAAGAAAGAAGTCATGAGGATTTGGGAATTTAAAAAAATAAATAAATAAAAATTGGGTATTCTCCCTTCAAAACAGCACAAACTTAAAACTTCATGGCTGCTCTGCATATGTGTGTGTGCATTCTGGGCCATGGGAAGCAAAATGTGCTTGGAAACCAGAACAGTAAATTTTAATTTAATTTACCCTACCCAATGTAGAAAAGGGACCTAGCTGTTTCCTCACTGTTTATGCAATCTTTCCCACTGAACACTACCTCATGGGTCATACACCTCCTTTCCAAATATAACACTGCCTCATAATAAAACTTAGGAAAACATATTGAAAGGTCAAAATAACAGTAACAAGTTATAGAACTATTTTACTTATTCGAGGTTTCTATTTCAAATATCCTCCCTTTAATCTTCCACTTTCAATATTTACATACACTTTTACAAACTTTATTAGGGTGGTATTTTGAGTTTGGGTGGACAGTGTTAAAGTGTTAATCCCTGAATGCATTTAAACACCCCAACCAGACTGTGTAACTAAAATATTTAATGTCTCTATGGCTCTCTCTCTCCACTTTCTTGTGTGCAGTTTTCCTTAAATTAATCCTGACTGCCCTAGCAGAAGCTCACTTTTCTGTTGAGATGTTTTGCCAGCAGCAGTAGGTATTTTAGCCTCATCACAGATGGGCTAAGCTGGGGCTGATCTAGATAATGGAAAGCTCAGTGGAGCAAGCAGTCTCATTCTCCCAACATGAAGTAGTCCTTCTGATGGAAACCAGATCATGGAGAGCAAAAAGGAAATTACCTGTGTTCAGGCATTGTCCTCACTAATTTGAGAGATTCTCCAGTGTCCTGCCATCAAACACAAGTTAAAATGCCTTCTCATGATCCAGCTTCTGGGGGGTAATCACTCATGGAAGTTGCATCAAAGGAAGTTTCCAATTAATTATTTTGAAAAATGTGCCTTTAAGCAATTTTCCCAAAAGTATAGAAGAGGCCGATGCATAGCTAGAAATGGGATTTTGGTCTTGCAAAGAAAGGCATAAAACCCACCCCAGACTTCAGTTTCATCAGCATCACTCACTGTCCTGAGACTCTGAGCATGAGCTCATGGTTGAGTGTGAATCCCACAGCTCTGGCTTTAGGAGTTGCTGCTGATTTGTGGGGATGCTGCATTTGTTGTGTGCAATATTCAAAGAGCACATGCTCTTCTCAAACTGCTTATCATCTGTTTCCACGCTGTTTGTCACCACCTCTCTGTCCCTGGCTACTTCCCACCATAACAGAGCAAGCAGAGTAGAACACACAGCCTCACATCTTTCAGTCCCCTGCAGCAGTTCAGGCTTTATCACAGGATGTTGCATCAAGAGAGGTCAGGATTGTCCCAGAGCTCCCTAACTTGTCCCCCTATCAGGCAAATTGCTCCCAAAAAAACAGGTGGTAGAACACAACTGGGGTTGGAATGTAGGAGGAAAATTACAGCAGACTCTTATACTTCCATATGTTTTTACTATGGCAGTATTTGAGGGGAGGGGGCCGATTACAACCTCAGATTTGCCCAAAGGCAGAGTAATCCTGCTTTTGGTTAATCCTTACTGAAGCTTGGTACAACGTTACCTTCTGCTGGGGAAGGTTGTGAATGGCACATTGACAGCTTGGCAAACAGACAGGTATAAAATGAATTTTGCTAACATGATTGTGTGCTGTCTCTTCCTTCACATCTGAACAATATTTCTTGTGGTATCACATGAAATGATGGTGTCTTAATTGAACCTAAAAGCTCTGACTCCTTGACGGATCCCGAGGCTTCTGTGACAACAAAATTGGCTAATGATTCCAATATGAATGAAAATTTTTGAATGCTAAAGCTTCCACTACAATTTGTCTGCTCTTAGCTGTCTCTCTTATCTCAGTTTTAAAGGTTTTCTGACTCTGATGAGGAATGAAAAGCCCTACAGGATTTTTGCTGCAGTCTCCAAACTTGCATGTCTATTGTAAATTGAGAAGGTGGATAAGAAGGACAGTTTATTTCCTGAGCACTACACCAGCTGCTGCATACCCTGTCCTATATCCTACTGCTCTGCCTGAGCTACAAGTGGAGTTGCACATATGCTTAGGCTGTGGCTTCTGCATCTTCAGTGAAATAATTAACACTTTCAATTGTGGACCTTGGGGTTGCAAACCGAACTTCGGTAGCTTCAGCTTACTCTCTTGGACTACAGGCTTAACCGCAGCGATGTTACTGCAGGAAACCTTTGCACCTTTGCGTACAGGACGCTGCTTTTATCTGCAGGAGTAAAGGAAGTCTCAGTTTCCCCCTGCTCATCCGCCGCGCTTCGTCTGCTCTCGTCAGCACTTCACACAACGCCTTGTTTTGGTCAAAGGGGAGCAGCGGGTCCGGGCTGAGTCATTCCTGGGGGCATCCACGTTGTCCCGTGGCACTGGCAGCGCAAGGCAGAGGAGGATGAAGGCGCTGAGGAGGATGAAAGCGCTGAGGAGGACGAAGGTGCTGAGGGGCAGCCCGGGAGGCACCGGCACCGTGGGGGAAGCTCACACCGGCAGCGCCTCCGGTCACTCCCACAGCCCAAAACTTCCCTCCCCCCCCACCATGTCTCCTTAGCACGAACAAGGTCCTGTCACCTGTGTTTAGGAAGGGAGAGAGACCGGGAAGAGACGGAGCCTCGCAGACTGCTCCCCGGAGACTCCGCCTCGCCTCGGCTTCCGCCACACGCTTGGGACGTGATGGATGGAGGGCTCGGTGCTCGGAGACCGGATGAATCATATTTTCCGTGTTCGGCTGTAATCTGTGTAATTCCTTTATCACAGGGCAAAATGCATTAAAGCCCGAGCTGCTGCAGCGCTCTGTGGGCTGCTTTCTGGTTTCCTCTGCCCAGGACACGGTGCCACCCGGCTGCCCCTCCTTGCGCAATCCCCGGCGTTCTCCAGGGCACTCGCCTCTTGACAGCTGTCTTTCCTCTTTCCCCCTGGTGCAACAGGGTTCAGGGGTGCTGAGAGATGATAGCTCCTTCTCAGTTGCTTACCTTTGTGCACCGCTAACACGAATCAGCTTGGGAATGTGCGCAGAGAGCAACAGCAAAGTGGTTCTCTCATCTGCAGCCCTGAAGCACATTTGGCTTCTCCTCACCTTGCCATTCCTTTAGGAGATTTTGGTTCCTCCTGCTGAATGTCGCTGCAGAAGGACATGGACCCTGCAGACAGGGAGCTGCAGTTGTGTGATGTTCCCTGCTCAGCTACTCCTACCTGCTTTGGCTGTGGAGGCAAGAAGTGGCTCTACCTCTGAGCTGAGCATGAAGCTTCCGCTCCTGAGCATATTGCCAGGAAATGCTGTGTGCGTCTGTCAGCCTCACCAGGGCCCAGAATAGCTGTGCTCTCTGCCTGCCCCAGATCTTCACCACCCGTGTGGATTTGCTTTTTGAAGTATGTCACAGCCCTCCCATGAGCTGCCCAACTTAAAGCTAATTTATTAATCTCTCTATCTACCAGACATAATGTCACACCGATCACTGTGCCTTTCCATGTTGTGGGGTCCTGGTTTTGACTCTCTAGCTACACCTCCACTAGTAAGCAATGCTGTGTCACAGCTCCTCTGCTGGGGTTTTTCCACACTGTCAAACTATAACTGTGGTTATGTTGCATGATTCAGGCCAACACCCCACTGAACGCTGTCTCAGATGGTGCCCAGGACCAGCCTAGGGTTAGCAGGGGCAGATGCCATTCTTAACAGATTGGGTGCAATTACCCTGATCTGGAGGGTGAAATGTACCACTCTGAGAACAAAGCCCCTGCTGTCCCCCAGTGATGACAAACAGTCCATTTTGTGGATGGGGATAAGAGCTAGAGAGCCAAACTTCTTTCTCTGTACAGTTACTACCCTTTGACCATCACTGGATGCACACCTCTAGGTGGGCTTCACCTCACCAGCCTTTGGCTGTTTAAATCTAATCATCCACTACTTTTCCCTCCTTGTAAAGGAACAGAAACAGGAACGTCTAATGGGCAACCTAAAATAGATGGGGTGAGTCACCAGCAGGAGACATCTGTTACTATCCACTAATTAAAGACGGTGCCAAGAGAACTAGCTCGGACAACTTTCTTCACCCAGCTAAACTTGGGTGACATGAACCTTCCTTTATGTGGTTTTGCCTCTACCAAGCCTACCAAGTCCTAGGACAAGGCATTGCCATATGCATGTTTAACAGGTACACTTGTACAAATGTCTAAATGCCAAGTTTCCTATGGCTTTTTGAACTGGTCATTCCTGACTTCTGAATTATTATTTCTGCAGAATTAACATTCTGAACATTTGCTTTCCAGAGGAATATATGTTATGCCATACAATCTGTGATGTGCAAGATTCTAGGTTCACATAATAAATTAATTTCAGATATATTTTTAACCAATATGTTGGTTCCCTGAGTTATACCACATAGCTAAAGGAAATTATATGCTTCTGTTCATCAGATCCCACAGCTCAAGCAACAATGTATCAGTAGTAGTGACTCTGACCAGCATATGTAAGAAGTACCATCATTTTATACCCACTGAAGGTGGCATTTATGACAGCATGAATGAGTGAGTGAGTGAGAAGCTAAAAAGTTGTTCTGCCCGAGTCCTGTTCTTTTCCACTTTTCCATTGTTGAGCAGGGATGAGGCAGGAGTATCAAAAGAATGCATGTTTGCTTCTCGAAAATACTCATATGACAATACTCTTTGAAATGGGGAATAAAACTCTTTTTCCTCTTGTCTCCATGTGCTCACAAGTGTGTGAATAAATATAAGCCGACACAGGACTTGCATGAGTGCAATACTGTGAAGCACCATTTTATTTTGCACCACCAAGCTTCTGGCACATCTCATGAGGAAGGGAACAGTTCACAAACCATACAAGTCTCCCTAAAACACATATCATAAAACCTGTGGTGTGTTCCTAGCCACTGTACACACTGTTTTTTTCACTTACTCAGTTCTAGTGTTAGTCTTTGCCTTTCAAAATCTTCTGATTTTCCCCCTCTCATTGAATGACATTAGTTGCTATGGAAACTGATCTGTGGATAAGGAACTTGGTGATAACCACATGGAAGGGATGCTTCCCAGGAACCTAAATATCGACTGGATGGTTATATGCCAACACTGCATATGGCTTAGATTTTGTAAAAGCCCACAGAAGGTCACTGAGGGAAAAGAGGTATCAGCTGAGGTTATGATGAAAGAAACCCCAAATCCACCCACTGGTATGTTTGGCAGTCCCATGACCTTCCTGGTGACACAGCCCGGTGACTCAGAGGGAGAAGAACCAGAGAACCAGGCTGTGCTGAACCTCAGGACTGTGCATTCCTCCCAGGAGCTGCTCCATACTGAGAAAAACACACAGGGTTACTACAGCTTTTGTGGTGAGCTTTAATGATGCTTACCAGAGAACTGTTAGCTGAAGTTAAAACTAATTAAAGAAAAAAATGCCATACACAACACACCAAAAACCTCTGTGACCGAGCTGTTTCAGAGAGGTCCTTTCTCATAACACAGAAATTCACCTATTGTGAAAAAACCCCTTTGTGAAGATACAGTTGGCTGGGTGGTCCTTTCTGTGTCACTAACTTCTTAGAGGTATTAGATCCACCAAAAAACAACTGCAACAAAGAGAAGATGGTCCTGCTCTCAAGTAGGCAGCACCCAGCAGAGGAGTAGGACCAGGTGGTAGCAGGTACCACCAGCCCCTTTGTGCATGTAATCCTGAACTTCACTGGAAATGTCCAGACCCACCTGGCCATGTGGGGATGCCTCTTGGTCTCGTTGCTCATTAAATGCTATTTTCTGTTCTTGTTAATAAATTTACAAGATACCACCTCCCTCAGTGCAGGCTGGAGGCCAGGCAGAGGCATGTGGGGAGGACAACCCCCTTTCCTTCTGGGCAGAGGGAAACCTGTGGGGCAGGCAGGAGGGAAGTGGCACTGCAGGTAACAGGGCAGAAGACTGGGGTGAGGGGATGGAACACAGCGTGATCTCAGCCCAGATTTACTGACTCTCAGCCCTTGTTTTTGATAAAAATGTGGATCCTTTTCTGGAACAGAGGCACACAGGCTGAGTTGGGGCATCATGCTGCAACCAAAGGTGGATGTTTTGGAGCAGAAGTTGTTCATACAGATTTACTTTTTTTTTCCTAAATGTGTTTCCAGAGGAGTAGGAGACATCTCCAAGCATCTCCCAGTGCTTATTAGTACAAGTCACTGCCTTGTGCTGATAAACACTGGGAGATGCTTCAAGATGGCAAATGCTGCCAAATGAGTATTGTAGGGTGATAAAATCCTCAGAGTGGAGGGATCATTTGACTTGCTTTGGGTTGGGTTGGTTTTTTATTTAATATGAAATGCCAGTGGTATTTCCATTCATCTACAGACCAGGTCAGCTGGCTGCCCTAAAGTAAAAATCCTGTTTATTTACCTGGATGCATAAGGAGCAGGTCAGCGGTATGGGTTCCCTCCTCATCCTTTACTTCTTACCCCACAGCCCTGAGTGTGGATCACTCCCTTTGCCTTTCCTCCCCTTGAGTAGCTCAAGAGAAAAAACACTACAGTAGATTTAGTGATCAATGGTCAAGAATAAAATCTGACCCAATTTCAGGTTCCTCTTGCAAGATTAAAAATAAAAAAAAGGCATTCAGTATTTTTTGGAGGTTCTTGCCATTGCAGCAGTAGCTAAGCTAGTATGGGCAGTAGGGTAAAGAGGTACAGACTGCATATTTAAAGTGGAACTATCATCAAAAACAACCAAGTAATTTAACACCTGGCACTGTGCTGTCACATTTTTGTTTATAATCCATGCGAAAAGTCATCATGTCCCATTTTTAGATGGCCACCTCCCTGTTCACACTGATCTTTATAACAAGCACACAAATGCCCATCTATAGTCAAAGGGGAATTTTTGCAGAACCCTAGAAATTTCAGTGTGACAGAGAGTTTAGGCTGAATACAAGGACAAGTACATAAAATGATGAGCTTTGCACAGTTCACCTAAACTTTCAGGACCTGTTCTCTCTCACCAGGCTACCCCCTGGCACTGTCCCCATCCTCCACTTCTCTACTCTGTCAGGGCATTAGCAGAACACAGGCTACCCTAGTGATGGGAGTGCCTCTTACACACTCCCCTGTCATTTCCCAGTGCATCAATGGTAGGAATTTTCCAGAGGGCTTTTTAGATCCACCTGTTGTTTGTTCAGCTAGCCCCACAGAAACATACAAACCTGTTTTACTTGAAAAGGGAAAGCAGGCAAACCTCCCTGTGCAATTAGATTGAGCTGTCTGTCTGCTTTCAGCCAAGAAAGAGCTGCCAACCATGTTGAAGGAGCAATTTACCTGACTGACATCTGACGGGGAGCAGTGTGAGTCCCCTAAATGAAACTTTCTCTTCAGCCTCAGGAAAAAAAAAAAAATATCTATTCTATTCCCATAGTTTTGACTGATCCCCTCTGAGTCTGTGTGAGGTATGATGGCTCTGAACTGTTCTTACTTGAAATAAACTGGCTGGCCCATCCCTAATCAAAACCAGTATTTAAAAAGTGACAGAGCAGCAGCTGTACAAAAATTAACAACAAGCTGATGACCCAGGTGTAGAAATTAACTGCCAAAAACTCGGGTTCTAAAATACATGTATTCAAAATTAACATTAAATAAATATTGCTAGATACCAATAATTAAGCTATAGCCTGCTACTAATTTTGTAGGACTCTTGCATGCTACATACACTCAAAAAAAGAAATAGAAGTGAAGCAATAGCAAAAAAAATTGCAAAAATTGCACTTGATGGGAAATCAGCTGGCTAAAACCCATGCTGGTCAGAAAGAGAATGACTTCATGTTATGATAAGTTGTGTTGAGGAATAATTGAGTGGAGAAATGGAAAGAAAATTAAGCAGCAACCTCTCCCTCTCTTTTCTAACAAGATGTCTCAAAAGTTAGTGACACTTTTGAGATGGTAAAAAGCAGCTTCAAAGCAATCAGCAGGAGAGCTGACACCCCAAAGCAGCATAGCTCCAGACAGAGTGGAAAAAACTATGCTGAATCTGATTGCTAACATACTCTGTCCTTTTACAAGTAATGCTACAGGAAAAGGCGGTGGAGATTCCAGAGCCAAGACTTGCAATAAGGTCAAAAATGAAAACCAAGACAGGAAAAAGATGAATAGAAGGGCAGCACCATCCTCTGCTCACCTGCATCAACCAGCAAGACCTCTCTCTTATTTGCATTTGTTTCTGCATACTGATGTGAGCTCTAGACTTGGAGCCAAGGGACTGAATTTTTATTAGGCACAGGCTGTCAGAGCACAGACAGTGGCAGCGTAGCAAGGCTTGAACAGCCTCAGTTTAGCTAAGAGGGACCGTGGCTGCTCTCTATAAATACACCGGGGGGAGGTGGGTGAGCACCAGGAGGGGAGGGGAGGGAACAGCTATTTCTGATGAGAGAGATTTCCCAAGAAGAGCAAATGGTTGTAAAGGGAGCGGAAAAGCCCTGCCTGCAGAGGGAACAGGCTCTGCCCCTCTGCTGGGCATCGCCAGGGCTCAGACCTGTCCATTGGGAGCAGCAGGTGGGCTGGTATGTGCCCTGATGCAGAGGATGGGCATGACAAGCAGCTCAAAGCCCATGGGTTTGTCAAGGCGTGCTCGGGCAGCTGTGTGCTCACAGGACTCAGGACAGCATCCCTCTGCATGCCAGGGACACCAAGGCTCCCAGCATGGGGGCATTGTCATACACTGGCACCCTGGTTTCATGTGCCTCTCCAGCAGCATCCATGCCTCAGGTCCGTGGGGGACAGCCACACGACCAGTAGAACTTTCCTGAAGACTTCATCTGGAAAGCCCAGATTTCAAAACAGGGGATGGGGTGTCTCTATGCTGCCAGCAGTAGTAACTGTGAAATTAATACTAAAAATTAAATAAAGAGTAAAAAATACTCAGTGAAGTACTGCAGTGTACTTCTTCACTGCTGGTGTTCAGAAACACTCAGAACACAGCTGGACAAAGGTTCTGCTTGAACAGTGAATTATCAGATTTCAATAATCTCCCATGTTTCTCTTTCCAGGACAGACACAGAGCAGAACAGGAAAAGAAGGAAAACTCCACCATAAAAAGTGGCAAAGAAAGTAATAAATGGGACACATGACAGGGAAGATCCTAATGTGCCTTTAGCCCAGGGCTCTGGAGAGACAGAATGGTGCAAGATGGGGCCTTGACAGGGAACCATGCATCCCTTCTGCTCCACCAGCTCGTCCCTGGGCTGCAGGGAGTGCTGGGCCCAGGTGCAGCTGGCTGGTCATGCTCTCAGCCCTGCTGCTGGACCCCAACAGGAGGGCAAATCGGTGGCCACAGACCCACAGTCCCCATGCAGAGCAGTCCCTAAGTATCTATCTGCAGCACAGGTTTTTCTTCCACCAGTGCTAGGTGGTTATCATTGCATTTAAAAGGTTGCTGGCACCTTACAGACAGCCTGCTTCTTCTTTTCTCTTTTCATTATTTTTTTTTTTGCCAGAATTTGAAGTAAATAGAAAAGGTTTGAAAGGTTTGCTGGGGAGGGGCGTTCTGTTCCAGTTAAAACATCTGGTTCAAATAAATAACTACTATGTTACTGTGCAGTAGCCACACCACAAGCAAGGCAGCACTGGGAACCTACAGCAAAACTACCCAAATTAAAAACTGAGTTTCATTCCTCAAACTAAGAAGCAAACATGAAATGTAAAGGAAGATATTATTTTTACTCATCTCAAATTTCTTAAGTACTGGTATTTCTGGTAACAATAGTGAAGAAATATGTATTTAAAATATGAGTTTTCAATACTGAAAATAAGGTTGTAGGCTGTAGGGTATAAAAGTTTTCCAAGACAAAATTCCTCCTTTTCAAAAATTAAAATATATCACAAGATATCTGATAAACACTGGACTCTTGAGGCCTAGTATGAAGCATTTGTGAAGAACAGGGAAACAATTCAATAAGAAACAGTGATCTCTATGTTGAATCCTTATGTTGGTTTCTACCCAGATTCACTTAATTCTTAATTGTCAAGATCACATCAGAAGGCAGGTCTGTGGCTTGCAATCATGGCTTAGGAGCATCAGGATTGCAAGGTGTAAAATTAAGCTGCCACCAGACCTATCTCAACTACTATTACAGCTATGGAAGTTCACTGTAATGGTTTAATCATATTCTAATGCACAATCCTATCACTGTAGGACTTAAAGCCCCCTCAGAATGGTGATTTGGAGACCTCCAGTGCTGAAGGTGTTCAAACAAGCAAATAAATGGCCCTTGTTTATTGTGGATTTGTCTATATTTGGTACCCATATGCTTTCCTGACAAAACCATCAATTTGCAAATTTTAATTTAATTTAATTTAATTTAATTTTAATTTAATTTGCAAAATGCATAGTTTTATAATACCTACCTGGAAATTAACTCACCTTAAAAGTCTGTTTCAGCTGATTGGTTTGAAATACAGTACACTGCAAAATGCTCTTCTTCAACCATGTAATCTAGAGCAAGTCCAGAGGTTATCAGCCTCCTTATCTGACTTCTACAACCCATATCAAAGCCCTGCACTTCTCTGGTGATACTTTCAAGTAAAGGTAAGAGGCTTTTCCTAAATGTGGGACTTACTCAGCAGGTCACGCTGGGATCTCATTCATAAGTTAAATCATGCTGTAAGAGAGATGGCAAAGAGACAAGGGCCAAACAGCTTTCCAGGTGGGGGTATGAGATGATACAACTTTAGAAGATGCTGCTGGACTGAAGAAAAGCTTGATAAACACCAGCCCAGTTCACCCGGACAACACATCTGTGTAAATGAGGTCTACAACTGGCTGGGAGGTGTTCTGCTGTAACTCACAGCAGAAACCAGCTGTTCCCCTCAAATTTTGGCAATCTCACCCATTCCTTCTCAACATACTGCTCTGTCTAGCAGAGTTTTGAGGAAAAGCCTCAGGATAACTGAACATTTTCCCTTTTTATCTGGAGCAGGTCCCTTGATAAGTCCACCCAGAATCAGCCTTGGCCAGGGTAATTTGAAAAGCTGTCCCAAGTTGTCAGCTTCCTGTGGCTTCTAAGCTACCTCCCTCCTCTCTCTCCCCTCAGGACAGTGGTGTTTATTGTCACAGCTGATTTTGATGGCAGACTAGGGAATGTTTTCTTTCTTTCTGTTGATGCTCCGCAGAGGTCCTGCTGGGAGCAATAAACATCCCCATCCATTCACAGGGACCAAAACCCACCCTGAGGTGACATTTTGGGAGTGCAAACAATCAACTTTGATGAAAAATTGATCAGGAAAGCCATTTCTGAGCAGCACAGCTGATTCCACATATGTAGAGAGAAGTTTAGCTGTGTTAAAATGATCCCAAGAAAACAGCATAATAAATTGTCCAAAGGGAAGAATAGCCCCTATATCCCTCATATTTGCCTTGCAGTGGAGAGCTTGGCGTTGATGTGCCTCCTGCCTCCCTGTCTCCAAACTGATCCAGAGTTATCAATGATTGTGAGGGGATTTTTAGATCTGCAACAAGCATGTATTCAAGGGCGACCTTGGCTCCATCACCCCCCAGCAGAGACATCATGCATGATCCTTGGGACTGCACCACATGTGGGCTCCTTGTCCCCAGCAGCCCAGGCAGCAAGGGTGAACTGAGCTGTCACACCCACCTGTGTTGAGAAATAAAACACCTCTCTAACACAGATCTGCACCCACATGACCCACTCCAGGGCTGGGGCCACTCAGCACTCTCCCAGGGGAGTGTGGATGCTAAAGAGTACTTCCCCAACATGCTTTAGATGGGGTCACTCACATTTGGATAGCAGGGAAATTTACACACCCCCACCAGTCAGCCCCAGCATCATCCAATGCTGCTTTGTTTTCCCTGTTTGCAAGTAAGGCCAAAGAGCAACTAGAGGTCAATCCTGCCTTCTAGACACTTCTTCAAAACTTGCACAAAGAGGTATGGAGTTATGGTAGGAAATAATTTTATAAATATATTATTGTATCTTAATTTTAAGATTTTCTTGTCCCTCTGATAGGAGAGTGACAGTCCTTCATTTTAATAAGAGGGAGTTATTCACACTGACCTCTCCCAGTGACTGTTCCTACCATGTGATCTAAAATTCCTGTTTTCCTTTCCCCAAGCTTGCAGCAAACAAAAGCATTTGTTTAGGGGGAAGCTCTAGAATCATGCAGTTGTAAATAGAGTCCCACGGAGAAGGGAGGGGAGGAAAACATGGCTTAGGTAGGAGAGGTGGAAAGCTAAAAGGTTTACTCCAGACTTTCACAAGAGGCTATGAATATGAAGAGATGTACACAGCCTGCAAGAAGTTTAGCAGCTCCTGTCAGTTCTATCCATCATGAAAGGTCTTCTTCTAGCTTATCTCTTGCCTCATGGGCAACCATAATCTAAATATAAATCCCAGGTACAGCTGCATGAGGAATACACTGCCCATTTTTTAGCAACACCACTCCTGTGCCAGTGTATGCAAACCTAGAGAGGGAGTAAAAGGCAGTGGAAGTCATGTCTGTGTGTGACAGAGTGGAATAGCAAGATGAGCAATGATGGAAAGAGATGGGACTCCACTGAGGTCACAAGGGCTTCTAACTGCCCCCAGCTGGCTCCAGCTTCAGACCTGGGAGGATCTGGGCATATGTAAAAATAGGGTGTGGAAACAACCTTATCTTCTTAGTTGCTTTCCTGTTCTACATTCGCTGCCTGATTTAAGCCACATCCCAGGGGCTGGGTAGGGTTAGTGCAGAGCTGTTATGCCAACTCATTCTTGACTCCCTGGTGAGAGAATCCCCTCCCTTGCTTTTTGTAGCGCCCAAGTGCTGCCAAGGGATCATCACAGGGCTTAGCACAGAGATCATGTTGCTGTCTCACTGTATATTGCACTGTGCTGTTATTCCTTCCCTTTCCTGCCTAAGCAACAGTTGCAGTAACTTTCCATCCCCAGGCTAATTCACTAATTAATCCCAACTGGGATTTCCATGAGGTCGCATACACCTGTATCTAGTCATATTTTCTTTGCCTCATTTAGTGCAGGCAAAGGATGGGAAAGTCTGACCAGTGAGTAAATGTACCCCAGCCTTTTCCTATCAGCTGGCAATCAGCAGACAGACCCTGGGCACAGGGTCCAGATATGTCACTGCCAAACTTCCTGGTGCCAGAGAAACATCCCTTGTCAGATGAGGCTTTTTTAAACTTCTCTCCACAGATCCAGACCCCTGTAGCCAAACTAATGTTGTTTGCTTCATAACTGTTTCCGTCAGAGGAAAGAAGAGTGGGCCTGCTTGGGGACATCTGCTGTACACAGCCACTTCAGGCTGAACAAAGGGAACTGCAAATAGAGGAGCCTGCATCCCGAGATGGCTGCCAGAGTAACAAGCCATATTTTTCCAAGACATTTTAACCTTCCTCTCCTTCCAGGAGGCCTCTTTGGCCTCAAATGTCCACATAACCATACAGAGAAAGGAAAGGAAAACTTGGATTTTACACTGTTCGGTACTAACCCTGGGAGAGATCCCCATACAATTCTTCCTCATCATCAGCTAAAGAGACTCATCAGATTTACACTGAGCTTTTATGAAGTCTCACTGTCACTGCCCCAGCTACAGTTGTCTTTTCTGTTTAACGGTGCCATGGGATTCACATAAGGCTGAATTGCCTTGCAGCCCATATAGTTAATGGGGGGAAACAAGCAAAGCCCACCTGAAGCCCACAAGAAGGTAACAGGCACTGTAAAACACAAGCTGATGGAAAAAAGAAGGATAGGGACCAGTATCATTGAGTAGCTCTGCTTTTTTGTGTGTGTGCGATCCAGCTACAGCATGAGCCTGGGATGATTCCCCTGAGGAAGGAGGGATCTCCCTGAGGAAGGGTTTCTAACAGAAGCTTGGTTTCTGCAGCCAGTTACCCCAAAACTCAGCAACATGCAGCACAAACTCTTTTGAGGGCTTTTTCCTCCCCTCCTTTCCCTGCCCCTTTCACAGAATGCATACCATGCCCAGGACCCCAGAGAGCAATCAGGGCAGGAAAACAGTTTGACTAGGAAATCTTTCCAATGCCAACATCCTCTATCCTGGGGCCTTGCTTTCCGTGAAAAAACGGGACTTTGTGTACACATTTGTGTAGACTGGGCTTAAAGGCAAAGACCCATCCTGAGGCTTAAAAAAAAAGTTAAAAGATATCCTACATGCTAAAGAGATTGTGTTCCCTGAGTACTCCAGTGATGTATTTAGCAACATTTAGCAACAGATTTATTTAGACTGAGCAAAAAACTTGGGCATTTCAATGCAAAGAGGCCCTGGGGCTACAGGGTTCTATACCAGACCTCATATCCATCAAGACTGTAAAGTGTTGCTCCAGTCCTCAGCAAAATTGTGGAGTGATTTAGGGACTCCTAAAGACTATTCAGACTTCCAGGATCTGGGCTAGAACATCCATGGCCAAACAGAACCCTAAGGCTTTTATGTAATCACCTTTAATTTCTGGAGCAGGAAAGCCCTGGCTTGATCAGTGCTGGGACTTCTCCATGTAGCCAGCCCAGCTAGGGCAGAGATAAGGAGCTGAACCAGTGCATTAAGGCTGAAAGTCAGACTGGTGGTGGCTGGTCCTGAAGAGTGACCAAGCAGGATCTGCTGAGCTGCACCAGTCAGTTGAACCACTGCGTAGGAATTGCTGCAGCATCATTGTCTCTCTTCCATATCTCATCCCTCCTCAGTCTCAAGACTGATGAAAGCTACCTTGATGCAAAGCTACCCAACTAGGCTTCCCTTGGGGACACATATCCCTGACAAGACAATCCATAAAACAGGGACGTTCACGAATACCATGCTGAAATATTGCCATTTCAATGGAAATACTATTCATTCTGCAAGGCAGGAAGACATGAGCATTTTGAGAATGCACAACACCAAGAAGCCGCTTACTTCACAAGACTGACATGAGTATTTTTTGAAGGAAGTCGTATCCATGACTAAAAATATTCTTATGCCATTTCCCTGCTTGAATTTCCTGTAGACCTTTAAAGAGTACAGAGACCTAACCAAGTCATTCTCTTTGAAGGAAACATTTGGGATCATTAGCAACTTGCCTGCTGGGAGGTTCTCAAATCCAGATGTCTTTGTGGTAAATTTGCACAGGGCGTTTGATACCTATTTATGCCCTCACTTACAAACCACATACAACTCGTAAAGTCAGCACTACACTAAGAGAGGCATGACTGGTGATTGCTATGCTTGAAGTAGACAGACCTTGGATTAAAATGAGGGTTTTTTGTTAAGTGAAAAGTTAACTTCCAGGCACAGTTCTTAATTTAAAACATCTGAAAAATTAACATTCTTATTTGGGCATTTTTCCAGGTCAGATGGTGGGGCCTGGATATTCTCTGGACAAACTATCTCATCCACAGTAAATGTCTAAATATTTGGCTCACTTCTCTAATGTATGTAAGTGAAGAATGATGTTTTATTAATCACCCCAGAATAAGTTCATCACCCCTCATCACAGGTTTTGTTTCACTGCTGTGTCTGGCTCACTGAAAGCAGAGCACTTGTGTTACACCCTCTGACAGTGCACACACACTTTGGCTGTTTCATATTTAGATGACCCCAGTTGTTTTCGTTTTGGATAATTTCTTGAATCCCTTCAGCACCTGTCAGCTCTAGAGTTTAAGTATGTTATCCTTTTAGGGGTTTTGGTAGTTTTTTTTGTTTGGTTTGGTTTCTTGATTTTGGGGAGTATTGGTTGTTTTGTTTTGTTTGGTTTGGTGTTGTTGTAATGTTTTCGTTTTGTTTTGTGGGTTTTTTTGTTTTGGTTTGGGATTTTTTTATGTTGTTGTTTTTTTCCTAGAAGTTAAAAATCTCTTAACTCATTTATATTCAATGATTCCAAGCAGATTTAAAACACAAAGGAACTGTCCACACAGTGCATCGTGCAGTGGGCTCCCAATCCTTTGGTTTGCTTTCCACTCTCTTCTTATTACATCTTGAAATAGCACCTCTGCTCATGGTCACTGTAAGCTTGAGCAGATCTTTGAAGGAAGTGGCTTGCACCTCAGCTTGGTGGAAACTTGGGCTTACAAGACTGAAGAAGGCTACATGGGGTCTAATTTACTCCAGTAAGACATGCAGAGCTATTAAAGCACGTAAAATAATTCTCTTGTTCTATTTGGTGCTTGCTTCTAATGTCTCTGGTGGAAAACATCAACCAGTTTGGGGCACCATCCTTCAAAAAAGATAGAAATAAAAAATGAGGGTGTAGGAAAAATGGCCTTGCTAGGAAGGGTTGAAGTTGATTGGTCTAGCAGGAAAAAAAAACCTAAGGAGATACATTAGGAGCCTTTAAGGACAAGACACATGAAAAAAGGGAGAAAAGAAATTATTCATATGTTCTTTGGAGATAGGACAAGTGTAATGTATTTTGATTGCACCAAGAGAGACTAAGGATTGGTGCTAGAGACAGCTTCCTCTAGTGATAAGGACAGTAAACAGTGGAAAAGATTGCCTATGGAGGTTGTGGAATATTCATCACTCTTGATTTCTAAAAGCAAATGTGACAGATGTGAGTTGGAATCATTCTGGTATAGCTGGACCTGCTTTGGGCAAGGACTGTGGACAAGTTTATTCCTCAAGGCAGTCTACCAGAGCTATTTTTTTATTACTTGGTGATAACATGCCTCATAGGCAGAGAAGATTAAATATGTAATGCAATAAGAAAAACTGTCTTAAGAAAAGAAGGAAGATAAAAAGGCCTTGGACATCACCAAATTTCAGGCAGCTAGAGGTGTGCTTTAGTCTTCAAAGGGTCCTCTGATTTTTTTTGTTTGTTTGTTTGTTTTTTTGTTTGTTTTTCATAAAGTTAATATAAAAGATCGCTTTGTAGGCAGCATTAATAAGCTTGTTGGCTTCAGAAAGGTCACTTAAGGGGGATAAGGTGGGTGGGTACTGGAGTCATTTCAGATATCTCATTGAGTTTCTTGTATCTATCCCAGTGGTGGGCCTCATGAGAGGAAGCACACATATTGTGGGCCCAAGCAAAGATGGAGGGGACACACAAAAATTCCTGTTCCAGGAAACTGAACAGAAGCTTAACAACCATATACAGAAAGGAAGAGATAATTAAATTGGCCATAAATGTTTATGATGAAAATATAAGAGATCTGCTCACAGTGCATATCATGGAGTCTCGGCAGGTGGGGGAAGAGGTTGCTGGGTTGTCCATCTTCCCATGGAAGAAACAAGAGTATGTGTTTCACAAAGCCAACAGGGCCATCTTTCAGAATTTCAGTTAACTTCCTCTTCTCCTTAAATCTTCCAGTACTCTTATATAATCCTCCTAAATCTTCTTCACAGTTACTTCAGTAAGATCCAAAACCACATCCATCATATTAAGGTGCCTTCCCCAACAGCAATTCATTAACAGATCTTCCAAATTCTGATTTCACTGACATAGTATTTAATGAACTGTTGAGACTCAAAGCAGAATTTAAATGAGGGGAAATTGAGGTCTAAAACAGCAAAGACATAAGATGACATATTTCCAAGAGCTTCACAGCCTTTATTTCTGTGAATATTCTCATCTGTGCTGGTATAAACTGGGAGCAACTCAACTAAAGTGGCAAAAATCCCCAATTATTGCACATCAGCATAGTCCCACTGTGACATCATGATCAGTCCTGAAAATGCTCTCATGTATTACCATTTGGATCGTACCTTTTTTGAAAGCCTTTAACAATAATTGAGAAGAAAACAACCCAAATAAAAGTACCTTGCAATTCTTCTCACTGCATAATGACATGTGATAAAAAGACAAAATATATACTATTTTTTATTTATAAAGCTGATGTGCTTTCCAAACGCATGCAGCAAAGTCAAAATACTTAAAATAATAAAGCATTTCCAAGATAAAAGTTGCTACTTTCAGGACATTATATGAAAAGTGGCTAAGTAGATGAAAAATTCGAATTTGAGAGGTTATGAGTACATTAAAGACAAAGAAGAAAAAAACTGCTTTAATGACATACAGGCTGTTTTGATAGTCAAGGTTTTCAAGCTATGGGAAGTGGACTTGTAACACCAATTAATGCTTCCCTTTCCTTTCCAAAACACTCAGATCTGTGACAAATACCGAGGGTCATTCAGAAGCAAAAAAATTTGGAGAACTCCCCCTGTATCCTGATACAAGTATAAGCTTTAAACCCACCTCTGACTAACTGTAATGGTCTGTAATTCTTTAAATAACTTTAAATTAGGAGACTTTTGATCAGGATTTATGGACCACTTAAGTCTCTCAGTATGTTTATGTGTATATAAACAGTATGCAACTTAGTAATTTTTTTTTTTCAGCTGGTAAGCTGTAGAGGATGGAGCTTCCAATAAGTGTTAATTTCTTAGATTTTTTTTCCCTTGTAACAGATGACTACATTTTTTTCCTTTCAGTACAAAGTAAAAACATAATCCTCAACCATACTTAATACACAGCCTAAATCTGCCAAGTTTGTATAAAACAAACAAAAAAAAACCAAACAAACAAAAAAAAACCAAAAAAACCCAAAAAAACAAAAAAGGGAGGGTGTCAGGGAAAGTGTGAGAAAGAGAGTGACTGTGCAGCTAAATGACAGCAGTTGGTGAAAATGAATGAAGAAAATTCTGTGTGATTGTATTGTGTGGATTAATTTATGGAGCTTGAATGTCTTTGAATGCTCTTACTCTGGATATATGAATACTTTTGATCAGGAAAACACCCTTGGTGAAGAATAAAGAAATTACTAGATTTTAATACTCCTAAACTCTGTATGAAAACCCCATGCTAAGCAAGAACAAAAATCCCAGATTTTTAGAAACAAGTACAATTAGTCACAGTTATGTTAACATGAGTATATATTCAATTTGTAAGCACATATTGAAAGGAAATACGTTAAAAAACATTTTCAGAATAAGACATAATATAGTGAACAAAATCATAGCATAAATAGAGAATTTCTTCCCCAGGAAAAAGTCATTACAATAGAGGACCCTGGGGCTGCCAGAATGGACTGTATCAGACTGAGGGCTCACCACAGAGCCACATTTCTCTTTTTTGGCCACCAGTGAGGATGCTAACACTGACATCCTTTTCTCTGGCAGCAGTCCCACATGTGTAGAAGTGTGGATATCTAATTCCATATATGCTTACTCTTGGGGTTTTGGTTTGGTTTTTTTCTTTATTTGGCCATGTGAAGCACAGCTCAGGTGGCCAGGACAGCTCACTCATATGTATTTTAACACTGAACAGAGGATGTTCAGATAATGAGAAAAGTCTCTGTAAGGCAAGGGACTCCTCGACCCCTTACTTCTTTTAATTGCTATCCATCATGTTTCCTGGGGTCCTCTAAAAATTTGTACCTAAGCCTTGTATTACTGTTCTGGGTCATGAATTGGTCAAGTTCCTCACAACTACTTTCTCCACGCCCTTTGCTCATATGTGAATGTTCCAATAAAAAAATGTAAATGTTATTGTTTCTAGATATGATACAACCTCAAGTGGTACTTATCAGACATTTTTGATCATTTCATCTAACTTTTGACTGGCCAAACACTCTTGAAAAGGGTTTCCAGCATTTCATTTGTAACTTCATGCAGCTATTAATTAAAAAGAAAATCCATACTTTCACTTCGTTCCTTGCAAATTTGACGCTGTTCTGCAATTGTCCTAGCACAGATCATATCACTGTCAATAGCTGATCCTTAGACTGGAAAACGCAACATTAAATATGCAATCTAATGCCAGCCACCATATTTGTTGACTGCAGTTGCAAGATAACTTTGCTCTTTGGTGTGTGAGTTGGTGTGACTGCCAGTAAGGCTAGAAGGGTTTGTGATTCTGCAAAGGCTCCTCGGTGTCAGCAGTGTGAGCATGGAGTAAGCCCAGTGAGCATGCTGGAGGGACGGCTACCACAGGATTACTGACTGGCTCTGGAGGCACAAGAGAGCTGATGGAAGAATGGTAGGTACCTCTTCTTCTCTGCTTCTTCCCCTTTTAGTTTTACCTAGGCCAGCCATCCAGTCTTAGTGTCTGCCTTTCCTTCTCAAGAGGATCTTGTTTAGCAGCTCTACTTGATTTACAGGTGAATCTACTGAATCCACTCTGAAAACCATACAGCTAAAATGCCTGAACTCACCAGATGCCAAAACTCTTGTTCAGAATTGCATGACATGAGGCATACAAAGCACCTAGCACAAATCTTTGCCTTGGTTCCCAAAGCAGGCATGAAATTAGCAAATTTGTTGGGAAAACAGGCAGCACAATGATGTCTTCCTGTTCCAAAAGAGCTCATGTGATACTAACTGGTGGGGTTCTGCAGTGTGCTGCACTGCACAGTGCTAAGTGATAATGCCACTAGTTTCATAGGGTCATTAATGCTGACTAGATCTTGAGTGTCTACACTTAAAAAATATTTGGGACAGGACAAAAGTACTGTGCCAGCAACAGCTCAAAACAGTAGCCCAAACCAGAGCAAAGGGGAGAAGCCATAGATTGCTGATTTTCTGGGCATTTTGGGTTGTTTACAGAGCATTTTCCAGCTCTAGGTTTTTCAGTGATAGAATTCAACAATACTGGTTTTGCAGAGATAACCATCCACAGCAACCATCACAGTCTTGATAAGTAAACTACACACCATACATGTTCTGTTATAAAATACTAGTTTATATCAGTATCAGCCAACTGATACTTTTCTTTATATCCATGAAAGATGCTCATAGTGAAGTCCACTGCTTTTCCCACTGTGATGACCTAAGAATTCCCTTAAAATTCCCTGGGTAATTACAATGAGTTTTCGCAGAGGTGAGAATCAGGCCCATCTGACTCCAAGCATCTGTGAAGTGTGAAGCACAAGCCTCTGAAAATTAGATTTTTTTTGTAAAAAAAAATCTTAAACTTTGAATATTCCAGAAGCAAGAGATGTCAAAGTAAATTTTGCACACCTCAAAGCAGAACAAACTAACAGGCCCCAAAGAGTAAAAGGAGATTCCTGCCTTGTGATTTAAGTGCTCCCTTCTCTAAATTTAAATAACAAAAATATTTTTCAAAGCATGAATCTCTTGGGCACTGTCATATTATGCCACCAAATAATTCATTAAGAAATGTTAGCTCTACCTCTGCTGTTTGAAGTGCCACAGGTTTCTTTGCCTGAAATGGCCTGTTACTCCCAAGGACAGAGGAAAGAAAAGGGTTCTCTTCATTTTTTTTTTTTCAGAGCACAATGGATTAAAATCAAAAACAAAAACAAATCCTAAATAATGAGATAGTGAGGAAACTCATTCTAAAAGATTCTAGAGTGCTGTAATAGTATGTCACCATCCATAGTAGGACAAGTATCTGTTCTCTCCCTGTGCACAAATTGCTTGATTGCATTCACTGCCAGTTTTTTTCCTAATATTTGGCATGACATTTCCTGTTTCTAGCCTTGGGCTTCTATGAGTTTGATCCAGCCTGCCCTGAAATTAATGGAAAGACTACTGTGTACTTCAATGTCCCCTTTTCCTCTTGCTGGAGCCTGTTGGCTGCTCCGACGATTTCTCTCACTTTCATTTTGGCTGGCCTTCAAGTCCTTCCAAAACATCATGCCTCTTGTTCTGTACGCACACACAGACACAAAGAGGGAGAAACAAGATAAAAATCCCTTTGCCCTGTGCGGTGGCCAAGGGGCATGGAAAGGTTCGTGTGACAGTAGCATAGGGAACAAACTGGGCTCCCTGTCCCAGGCAGCCCTCGGCAGAAACCCCAGCCTTCCCCAGCTGCTTCCACTCTACTGCACCTGCCAGTGCCAGCAGAACCAAGAGTTGTTGCAACTCTCTACCTTTGTCAAACACTACATGTTGAGTTTTTGAGGTCCCTAGGCACAACCCCATACCTAATCCTGGTATAAAGCCTCCCACTTTGGTGATTTGTCTCGCAACATTTAAATTCATCTCAAAAAATGAGTGTGAATACTACTCCTTGTTTACATGTTAAGATAGCACTTAATTATCTCTAGATATAATCTCTCTTTGAGTGATCTGCTTCTTTAACTGCAAACACCCTGGGTGTGTGAGGCATTGTAAAAAGTCAGGTGTATACTTTCTAGGTGTTCAATACCAGTATATGTATCAGGCAATTCTGACACTGACAACCAGCAGCCTTGCACTGCTGGTGGTGAGGCATTTAGTAATTGTGGGCTGATACTTACTTGTCTTGCTTTATCAATTTAATGTTAAGTTCTTGGAGGACTGTAGTTTGCCCATAGTGGCAGGCTTTGGCCCATAGGTATTTCCCTTTCATCCTCTTTCTTGCTGTTAGTACCACTTCTGTTTGATGGGGTAAAGTACCAAAAGTATATATTCATCTTGACAGCAAGCATTTTCACTAGGTTGCTGTGAACACTTTCTGCAGGGAATGTTACTATATTCAGGGATGGTTTGGCATATATTTTCTTTTTAGCAGCTTGCTTTTATAGGTCTGTGACACCTTTAAGCAGTGATTAAGCTTTGTCATTGTAACATGATGGTGACGTAGGACTCCTCTTGCGAGGTAAGTCATCTGAACAGAGTGGCCTAAGTCAGGGCTGTTGTCTGAAAGCACAAGGGTACCAGGCCTGCTGAAATGATTCCTGCTGTGGTCAGTGCAGTATCTGACAGTCATCTGCTTCCTGTCAGACTGAAAGACAGTCCACAGTGTGTGCACAGACAGGGAGGGATGGGCAGCCAAGGCAATTCCAGGGTCTCAGGCAGGTCAGCTCAGTTAGGTAGCAGCAAAAAATATCTGTGGTGTGGATGGGAGGGCACAACCAAGATTTAACTTTTTCTGAGGTGCCTGCAACTATCTGTGTCTACCCCACTGAATAAGGGAGAATCAGGGACTGATTCCTCATCCTGATTTTCAAATGGAACACATTAGACCATGCCTACTAATCTGCAGGGTAGCTGCTTGAAGAAATCTGAGTTTGAATTGCCCAAGAGAAGCCAGGAATGACAATTAAACAGCGTGGACAATGTGCTACCAATACTCAAGTTCATTCCCACACTCTCCCTTATTTAGAGCACAGACAAACTAAATGCTATGTACATTTCACCGTCTTTGGGTTGGTTTGGCACATACCCACATGAAATCCGACTGTTTACCAGGTCTTTGATACCCATGGCCATGTCTGGCAAACAGTGACATCTCCAGGTTTTTGGAGACACACTTCAGTTTCAGAAGATGCTCTGAGGAAGTGGCTATGATCTGAATCTGTCAGCCGAATGCCTTTATTTATGATGCTCTATCTTGTATGCCCAGACTGCCTCAAAAATTCAAGTACTCTGTGCATGTGGGTGGGAGTTCTCCTTTGGCATATGCCCAGTTCCACAAAATTATAGATATGAGCTCTTGTTTCACATGTTTTTTTGTCAGCTTCCTTTCAGATGCTTCCTTGACAATGGTAAATAATTATCTTGATTGCTTTCTGTGCCTTTCTCTTACCCATTTTTCTAGCAATTTGAGGATCTCATATCTTGGTTCATCTGCTGTACTTTCATGACCAGAAAATGAAGTCAGCTATGTATATCTAATTCTCTCTTTTTGTTGCGTACCTCAAAATTGTAGCACTGCAGTTTCAGCATCATGGAGAGTCACACACAATAACTCTTTTAAAATGCTCTCTAGTGATTTACTGTCATTTTCCACTTCAGTTGCTTTACACCCTCAAACTTAATGGTGAAGCAACTCACATCAAACATGATTGCTTGACATTTCTTCTTCCTTTGGGTGTCTTTTGGTTCTGTGATGACAATGAACTCAGTCAAAAAGCTACCAGCTGTCTTCTTCTGTAGGAATTGGTACTCCAGACTACAACTCACTAACATCGCATAGTGTTGTTGCCTTTTCAGAGCCTTGTTTGGGGACAGGATAAATGTTTATCTTTTTTCTAGTAGTATGTAATGGTTATATGTGGTAACTATGTCTGTGCCATTTTTTCTGCTTTTTTTCATAATTCAGTGGCTGTTTGATGATGGAAAAATAGTATAAATAATGTCTGTTTGTTTAAAAAACTATTATTAATGTCTTTTAGAAATTATCTTTAGATGCAGCTTTGCTGCTTTTACCTCTGCACATAATCCTAAGGAGGTCAGCAAATGCATTTGGATGTCATGGTAGAAAAGCACATTTCACTGTGGTTACAATCAAATTTTATTCCACTTACTGAACTCTATCAAACCAGGTTGTGGCCAGCAAAATGTTGTAAAATACATGATGCTCCCATGAGATTCAACTAATCCCACTTCTCTTGTTGACAGGGATTACTCACCTCTTCTGCAGATATGAGCCTAAATGCCATTGCCAATTTCCTTTATCTAGATGAGGTCCATAATCTTGCTGAGGAGCCTATTGACTTACCTGGGTGCTTTGAACATTACCACTATTGGCCATGAAGCACTGGGAATCATCCTGCTTCTCCAAAGCAAGTAATCCTCATCCAGGAAAGTATTCTGTCATGAACTCCAGCCTGAACTCTTTGTCATGTACTCTTATCCTGGCTGCAGTGCTTGCTGAGCTTTTCCTCATCCAGTCACAGCACAGGGAAAGTGGAAGCACAGTTACATACATGCTTCAGGGACACTCAATAGGCACTTCTGGGAAAGGGGAGCTTGATTACCAGCTATCCTTTCTCAGTTCTCAAATGAAATAAACACTGAAGTGAAGTGAAGCATAGGTATCTGAAAAGAAAGAATATCCAGCTGTTCCTGGTAGGTAAAGTGTGTAAGAGAAGGGTGTGGGAAAACACTCAGGCACAGAGTCATTGTGATCTGTGTAACAGAAGATGCTTATCCCACCTGAGTTGGTACAGACATCCACACAGCAACACCCTTGACAGCCCTGAGGACCTCACCTTCAAGGGACTCAGAGTAATGCTGGCAGCTTGAATTTTATGCCATCCTACCACCATTGCAATACTTTGTTTTTTCTCTCAAACAAGACTGAAATCTTATTCGCTTCACGTATTTCCTACTACCCTACTGTTTATTTTGCATTTTATTTCCTGAGGGATTTTTTTAGTTTGCATCATGGGGTTTTATTTCAGAACAGATTGTTTGATGCTACCTTGTATTCATATCATTAGGTTTTCTGAGGTTTACAGTATCATTTCTCTTTCCATGCCTTTGCACCACATAAATACCACGTGTCTGCAAAATCTGACTCTTGGTCTCACTTCCTGCCTGCTTGACAATATTATTTTTTATTATTTCTTTTATCAGCACATTTAATCTCAATAACTTCTCTTTCCACGAATAGTGTATACAAAGTCCTTGTGCAGGGAGACCTTTATTATTCCTCAGATTATTAATTTTTCCCTTTTAATTTTGTTTGTCTAGGTTTTACCTCTGTGCATTTGGGTTTTGCATTCATATAGGTACCTTTCTGTGTTTTCTCTCTTCTACTAGTGGATTAACAGTTTTGGGTCTGGTTTATCTTAAATCTTGCATTTACATGGGAAATTACTCCTCACCCTTGCATGCAGCTCCCGCTTTTGGAGGCTTGTGAAGGAGCAATCTCATATTTAGGTACTTTAAGATTTGAGAATCACAGGAGATTTGAACAATTCAGCAAAATGGTCATCTGTTCCGGACTGAGCAGATACTCTTTTTTGGGTGGAAAGAGTCTTAGAAAGTTTTTAGTTCTGCACTTGGGTGAAGACAACTCAGTGCTGACGCATCTGTCCAGCATGTGGCCGCATGTCTCAGAGAGCAGTGCAGCTGCACTCATTTTGTTCCTCCTGCCTGCCTTCACTACATCCTATATCTGTTTTCGAGGGCAGCTAGGGAATGTCCAGATTATGAGCATGGTCATCTGTATACAGGGAGCTATTGCACAGTGCCATGGTTGTTGGTTTTTCTTTAGCTGAAGGATCCAGGATTCATCCCTAATGACAGATGCAATTGCAATTGCCAAGCAATAAAGACTCCCAGCTAAAAAATAAGCCAATGAGGGCACAGGTTCACTTTGACATTGTTAACAAAATAGTCTGTTCAAAATACCACAAGAGGTGAGAATGATGCAAAAGGAGGACAAGTGTTGTTCAAACCTGAAGCTCCACAACAGCATTCCATGGTGCTGCCGATGTGATGACAGCAAGGTGAAGGCTGCTTTCTGGGAGGTTTGCACTGAATCACATCCATTTGCAGGTGTCAGCAGATACAATGTGGGTAAAGAGCATGATGAGCACACTGCTGGCTTGGATGTGTTTTCCTAGGAGAGAGCACCAGTGGAAGAGGCTTTGATTGATAAACTGAAAACAAATGCAAATCTTATTAATGCTTACTTGGAATCTGGTCCACAAGTGTGCATCTCCTTAGGAAGAGGGTTACTGTCAGTAAAACAGTGCATCGAGGCTGTTGTGTGTGATAGGGACAAACAGATGTGGCACTAGAGAATCTACAGCCTCTATGAGCATGAGTAGAAAGGGGCAGATTTGAGAAATAAGGCACATGAGACAATTTATGAGAAGCTTGACCCCTACTCCAAACTGTGGGAACACCCACCAGCACTCCACTGTCAGATAGCTGGAAACTCACTGCTAAGATATGTACTCCATACCTTCCTAAAAATTGTCCCAGGACTCAGAAGCCAACTGCTTCTGAGTGGCAATTTCAGCTTCCAGGAGGAGGAGTGCAGGCAAAAAAAGGACTCTCCCAACCCTCTAATAAGCTCATTAGCATATGTATTTGCAAATGATACACATGGAACCAGTCTACTTCCAGCTCACAGACCTCTGGGTTATTTTACCATTAGGGAAAAAAAAAGCCAACAAACCAAGCAAACTGGGAAATCACATCCAAAAATAGATTAAAAGAACATGAGAAGTAGAAGGTCAAGAGTTCAACAGTTGGGTAGTGCCAGAACTGGGACAGTTTACATAACCTTGCTGTAGCCTCCCTGAGTGCATGCAGCAGTTAGTCACAGGAACATGAATCGTTTTTTTTGAGAGGATCCTGACTCATTTGGTGATGTAATGGCCAAAAGGATTAGAGAGAAAAATAGAAATATGCCTCTCCTCACACTCAGAAGATGGCACTGTGCAAAAATTCAGCCCCACAATGGAAAGAGTATTACTAATTTTCTTCACACTTCTGCCATACAGCCTGCCCAGAATATTTATAATTCTTCACAAATAGTAATTAATCTTCAGGCTGCCCAAGTAAGAAGACATTTTCATCCCTATTTTGTATGTTGGGGATGGAAGCACTATAGCCAAAGTACTCCCTCAGATAATCCGAGTATCCTCATGGAGTCAATTAGCTCTTAGTGCCTGCTGACATTTTAGACCTGAAGATTGCTATGTTAGTTCCGTTGCACGCTGTGGCTTTGAGACAGTGACAGACAATAAACTTTTTTTACTTCTATGGTTTTGACATTTGGAGGTAGTTCTTTGAAAAGTGTATACTTCTGGGAATCACAAAGCCCTGTGTGGGCCTATTTCCTGGAAATATGTCTGCAATTTACCAGAGCATCTACTATGGGGTTAGTGTCTACAAGTAAATGAAGAAAGTGGTATTTAAGAATAAACTTGGGCTTCATTTTACTGTAGGAAGCCAGCCTTCCCAGCATTCCTCTGATGCTCAACAGAGGGCTAATGCTGACAGCAGAAGGAGGACAATGACACATCTTTAAGTATATTATATGTTCTTCTTCTCTGCAAAATTATGTGATGTAATATACACACTGCCTCCTGTATCTTTGAAAATATACTATCCCAAGAAGAGAACTGTTATGCTCCTTGGCTGGATTATAAACACAACAAATTCTTATCCCACAGGCTCCTCACTGTCATTAAAAAATATTGTTACTGAAAGTCAATACCTTTTACTAACTTGCACAGAGAATTTTAAATGTTTATTTTAGTACGTAAAGTAAGAGTAAGAAATTTTTTCTGACTTGAGTAGGATGTGACTTCTAATAAATCTGGAAATTATGAAAAATGGCTTTAATATTTTCATGCTACTTATGGATTTCCTAAGGTTGTCCCACATCTGTTTTTTCCCCTGTGTCCATGTGTAGCCACAGAGTGTGCAAACACATCTGGAGCTTATAAACACAGAAATTTAACTTTAAGAAAATGTGTGATGCCATTTATATTCTTATAGTTTAACACCTGCTTTGCTGGTTTTTGAAAACCTCTTCATAATGTCTGAGGAAACACCTCTTCCATTTTTTTTTGGCATATTCTAAGATAGTTAGAAAAGCAGGCTTGTATGAATGTAAATGTTTGAGATTAGAATCTCTACAGCAATAAGGAAGGCCTCTTCTGTTTACTCCTTAAAGATATAAGGTGATGATGTTTCTTCCATCTACTTGCTCCCACAGATGATCTACCTAATACACAAATGCCAAAGTGCTCTTTTCCTATCCCTGCCAATGCCCTTCTTTCAGCTTCTGTGTATTAGTGTGACTATTGCTGGTGAGCATGATGAAGAGCTGAGTTCAAACCTTCCCTTCTGCTTCCAGGTTGCTGTTCACACCTCAAAGATGTCCCCAGGGAGGCAGACCTGCCACCTCAGCATTCCCTGGCAGTAATCACCTGTGAGTCAGCAAGACCCATTTAGCACTCCCCAGTTGAAGCACCTCCTGAAAATATAGTGGGATGTTTGAGGCAAATACTGTCAGCCTCCTAAAATACTGTCGGCAAGTTCAGATCCCTTCCCCTCCCCACTACTCTGTAATTATTTATAACATGCTATACATGACAGGCTGGTAAAATACACCCAGCCAAAACCAAAATGAATGGAAGTGTTGCCAAGTTAGCAATGTAAAAAGGGAGGAAGTGTAAGACAGAAGATAAAATGGTGGAGCAGATTAGTGACCTGTTGGTTTGTGAGTAGTGTATTGGTTTGAGTGAAGAATTTGAGCATGAGGTTTGTTTATCCCTAGGAAAGGTAATCTCAATCACAACATTTGTTGTTTAAGAAAGAAAGAAAGAAAGAAAGAAAGATAAAAACACTTTAACATTTAATACTTTGTGGATCTTTTAAAATACAAGTTCCTTAGGATCTGACTTCTACAAATTATGGCTCAGAAGAATCCTGGCTCAGCACATAATTCTGATGGCTATTTTGAGAGTCAGCCTAGTTTTACCACGAGTGGCTTGACACAACAAGGGAAACTGAACTGATGTCCTGCCCTGTTCCACAAAAGAGCTGATTTTACATCTCCTTGCTATTACAGCCATGAGCATGTTTTTCTTCTCAAAATATTACCTTTCATTGAAAACTGTGGGTATTATTTATTCAGCATACATTCATGATAGCTGTCACTGACTTCTTGCCCACTGACAAGTCTAAAAGACACTTGTGTGTCATTTTGTGTCTGCTACCCCATATTGCCAGGTGCTAAATTATTAATGCTAATAAAACCTAATCAGACTGTAATTTTCATATTGCTGTGAGAAGCCATGTATCTCTATAGGAAGATAGGAGCAGGGAATAGGAAAGAGAGGAGAAAATCTTGACACCACATCGTTTAGCACATGTGACTGCAAATGTAAGGTTTTGAAAGTATTTCCTTGAAAATGACTGACAGGGAAGCAGCATTTCAATGGACATTATTTCAAGATTTTAATGAGTGTTTTAAAGTGATGATGGAGAAAGGAGAAAACAGTTTGGCATGAGGAGGAAGGCTACACAGATGAAGGTGAGAGAAAGTAGTGTCATGAACTTAAGGCTAAGGTATTTAGAAAAGTTGAGAGAATAAGAGGAGATTATAAAGAAAAGTTTCTGTGTTATGTGGGTAAATTTAATTATTTCTGCTCTTTAACTGGGAGAATGTCTGCCAGTTTTTCTGGGTGATTCCTGAAGGAACGTATCAATACAGTCAAGCCATGGTGGTAAGCAGTAAAGAACAAGACTTGTGTGAGGAGGAGCTGCTGCGGGGACATGTGGGCTTGACTCAGCAGAGGGAACACTCCAGCACCTCTCACCTCTGCCACTGGGGCTACAAGAACTCGCAACAGCCTCGTGATCCTAAGGGGAGTACAGGTACCCTCAAGGGGAAACCCAAGGCTTCTTCCCGTGCTTCCCATGCAACTACCAGCACTTGATTCCTGGCTCCACACCTTCCTCCTCTTCAGTTATACTAGCTCAGAATCAGACTTTCAATGACATGCTGCTGAGCCAGTTTGTCTGCCCGGGTTTACAGCAGTTTTGTGGCTGCTGCATGATATTGTTTTGGTCTGCTTTCATTGATTAGTTGGTTACTTTCTAGTTTGGCTCAAAAAAAAATGAGCGTCAAGTAGTTTTTATCTGCATTTCTTCTTCTTTTTGCCATTCTGGTTTTCTTTCAGAGCAGTAGCATTCAAATTTTTGACAAAGATTCTTTAATCCCACTTTTTTGATTATAAAATTAAGTGCATTTCTTTCCTGTAGCTTTTGCAGAAAGAATATCTGGTTGTTTGATTAATTTCCAAGGTGCTTAAGGTCCCCAGGAAAACTCTATTGACTTGTAGGAAGGTAAGATTATGTAAAAACCCATAAAAAAAGGCAGATACAGCATGCAAAAATTTCCCTTTCCCTAGAGCCACATGCTGACTTTTTGCTAAGGAGCCCGGAGTATTAAGACACCATTTGATGACAATCTCCAAGCTGGAAGTCCATAAAACTGCTCTGCCTCCAAACTCTGGGCCAGCTAAAACTCTGTCCTGCATGAGCTGCTGCCTGCTGCTGTCCCAATGGCTGCAGCCTGAGCTCCTCAAAGTCTACAGCATCAGGATCACAACCAGTGTTTCTTGAAAGGCATCATCAGACCTCTCCAGCGAGCTGCAGTTTTCATCCAACAGGAGGAAAATCAAAAGTTAGTTTTTCAATTGATTAATACATCTCTACTCTTGTGTTGATTATGCCTTTTACATGGTTAAATAAATTATTTTAAAAATCAAACTGTGTAGAAGGATTAGGATGGAAACTGAAAATGAGTTACCTAGGAGCCTGAAAAACTTGTTTCTTTGTATATCTACATTCAGGTTTAAAATGAGAAGTGACACGACATTTTATTTTGGAATTCCCCATCTTCTCCAAATTCTTTATGTGAATTTGTGGAACAAACTCTGTTTGGTCCTGAAATGTAATGATCAAGAGTCACCAATACACAACCTACCGTCTCCCAGAGAAGTTAAACCTTTTTTTTGTTCTGAACACTCAGCTGTAGACATCTTGGTGAGAAACAAGTTTATGTTTGAACTTGTAAAACTGTACTTTCATCAGAAAATCAAATTGTCAAGATGACATAATTCTCTAGTTAAATACCAGCATACAAAAATAAAATCCAGGGTGAAATGGGAGAGAAATGTAAACCTCATTTATTGAAAACTTGTGCTATAATTCTCTTTGCTGTTTCAACATATTTAATTAAGTTTCCCTCCTCCCTCTGCATTTATATTTTGTATGTCTCTCATGTTCTTGTTGGAGCCTAAACTGCAATTTCTTCAGTCCTAAGGCAAAAGAGCTTTCCAAGCCTAGGAGGCGAGTGACAGTGAGATGTGCCAATCTGTCAGTATGGGAGCACCCAAGGTCACAGACGGGGCGGTGCTGGGGAGAGGACCTGGAGCTGGAGCATGTGGTGCTTTCAATGGGCGTTGGAGGTGGATGCAACACCTTGAGAAATGCTGGGAGAGTTTATGGCGTTGCTGAGAACCTGAAGGGAGCAAAGTGTACGGGGAACCTTTCCAGTCACTGGCTGTGGAGCAGGGTGCCCCGTGACCGGAGTTCAGGGCAGTCCGCACATCTTTGACTACAGTGCAAGATCGATGTCCCAGCAAAGGTGATCGGCTGTGGGGACAGCAGGTACACCCCTGAAAGACAAACATCGTGGGGTTGACGCTCCTCCCAAAACGGCTGGCTGAATATTCCGCGGTTAAATGTGGAGAATAGAATAAAACCAGAACTCTGGAAAACCTCCGCATAGTTCATTACCGCCGTTGCCGTCACCCACTATTGCCAATTTCAAGAATTACGGGTAAAAAAAATCGTAATAGTAAAACAAGCCGTCGTCTTTCACAAAGGCGCATAATCTGCTCAAGATTGTTCTCCCATTCATCGGGGATGTTGAGACGTTCAGCTCACTCCGCCCTTCTCCTCCCGAGGCGCCCCAGCGGAGCGCGGAGCATCGCGGAGCATCGCGAACCGCTCCAGCGCCGGCAGTCGCCGGTCGCGAACCCCGACACGAAGCGACCACCCCCGCTCTCCTTCCTTCTCCCTCCTCTTCGCGCCCGGTTCCCTTCCCTGCCCGGGTCCGCCTCCGTCACGGCAGCGCCGGGCGCCGGGACCGGCGGCCGCTGCCCGGGGGCGTCGGTGGGCGCTGCCCGCCCGCGGCCGCGCGCCCCGCCTCCCCCGCCGCCCGCCAATCAGGATAGCGGCTGCAGCGGGCCGCGCCTCGCCATTGGCCGCCGCCGCTGTCAGTCAGGGGCCGCCCCCGCGGAGGGGCGAGGCGGGCGGGGGGCGCTGCCAGCTCCGGGCGGGCGAGCGGGGCCGGGCGGCGGCGGCGGCGGCGGCGCTGCTGCTGCTGCGGTTGCGCCATCTGTCAGGAGCCCCGGTGGGAGGGAGCGCTCGAGCCGCGCTCGCCCGGGCGGAGCGGAGACTAGGCGGCGGCGGAGGCAGAGGCACGGACGGCCCGTGCGAGCTCACCCCTGCCCAGGCTGCGGCTGTGCCGCCGCACGGAGTCGCCGCCTCCGCGCCCGGCCGCGGCTCGGCGCAGCGCGTCTGCCCCGCGGAGAGGCAGCGGCGCCCGGAGCGGCGCCCATCGCTGCGGGCGGGCGGGCGGGGGCAGCCGGCGGAGGAGCGGAGCCAGGAGGATGCGAGTGCGGCGGCGCCGCCCCGGCCCCGCGCTGAGCTGAGCTGAGCCGAACCGAGCCGAACCGAGCCACGCCGCCTCAGGTAACGGAGGGGCCGGAGCCCGCCCGGGGGAGCGGGGGCGGGGGGATGCACGCATGGATGGATGGATGGATGGATGGAGGCTGCGGCGGGTCTGTTTCCTTTGTGCGCCCCAGCGGTGATGGGGTGCGAGGGCTCCCGGCGAGGGGAGGCGGCCGCGCTGCTGCGGGTCTCCCCCACGCACGCACACGCGGACCCCGCGCCCGCCTCCCTCTCCGGGAGCCGCGGCCGCAGCGCGGGCAGGGCCGGGGCAGCGCCGGTGACCGCCCGTGCGCGGCCCCTGCGTGCTCGGGGGTCGCCCGTGTCGGTGTCCCCCGCCCCCGCGGACCCCGGCCGGGGAGAGGGGAGGGGGCGCAGCACAGGGACGTATTTGTTGTCGCCGAACTGCGAAAAAGAGGAGCGGGGGGGAATAAATAAAAAGACCTTCTCTCCCTCTGAAATAAATCGTATAGGATTTGCGCGTCTGTGACAAAGGCCCCTTTCAGGGAAGAAAGAAGGGACGCACAAAATGCTCAAGGGTGGTAGGATGTGAAAAGAGGCTTCTTTCTTGTCTCTCCCCTAGAGCCTCTCTGTTCCTTCCCAGACGAGGCCGCTGATCTGGTGCCAGATCCTTTTCAGCTACATTTTAGATTAGAGAGAGATACCAAACGCCCCACCATGGGTGCCAGCGTTTTGCTGCGTCTGCAGAGCCACAGTGTACGTGTCGCCCGACCTCCTTAATAATGCTCACTTTGGCCTCTGCTTCCTCGGGATCTCGCCTGATTTCTGCGCTGTGTGGATGCTGCGTGTGCGTGAGCTCTGGGAGAGGGCTGGCCAGGGAAGGGGGTCACTTTGTGGAAACAGGACCATGATACCTTAGTCCGTTCAGCAGTGACGGGGAGGACAGGGCTGAGTAGGTGCTGGAGGAGAAGGTTTGGGCTGAGTGGAAAGCAACCTTCTGCAGTTGCTCATCAACCACTCTGATATGGTCTGATTCTTAAAATGCTAAATAACGAGTGACCAGGGCGGATCGGGCTTTTGAAATGCACGCACAAGACTGGGAACGCCTTTGAGACCTTGTCATTTTCCTCCTTGTATACAACTCCCACGTCCTTCCTTCCACCATCCCTGCAGCTGTAACACTTTCCAGTATCTCCTTCCCACACCCCTTTTTTTTCTTTTTTCTTTTTTTTTCTTTATTTCTTTTTTTCTTTTTTTTTTCTTTTTGATGTCTTTTTAACTAGCGTTCTGAAAGCTGAGAACAGTTGCAGATGAAGATCTGTTTGTTTATATGCTGCTGGAGGAAGTGTATTCATTAGGGTTGACTGGTCTGATCTCCCATGAGGAGGAACAGTAAGCTAAAGGGACACTGTCAACTTGAAATCCAGAGAATGTGAATGATGAATGGAGAGCTGTGTCCAATATTACACCCACCGTTGAGCTCCCTGCTGGAGATCTGTGGTTTTTATAAGCCTGTCTTCTGACTGTGTGGGTTGGTCATGCAGCGAAGGAGTAAAAACATACTTCAAACAAAGTTCTGTTAAGTGAACAAAGGAGTGCACAAGGAGAAGAAAAATACCAGAGTGGGAAGGGAGAGAAGGCAACATCCCCAACTTCTCAGTTACATTCGTTGTAGCCACTGCTTGACCCAGCGGGAAGCTGGAGTGGCTGTAGTTCATTTTTAAGTTGCACATTTATTTAGTATCAGTAAAGTGGAAAGGTTGTTACCTTTCCTCCAGTGTCTCAGGAGTTTTCAGCGCCTTGATGTGTGCGCTCAGAATACTGGTGGCATTTGATGGATGTCAGTAATTCAGTGTCTTTCCACAACATAGAAACAATTTTAAGAATGGTATCTCTTGTGAAAAAGGCATTGGGTTCCTTCTTGAGCCCTTTTTACCCCATAAAGATATAATTTTGATGATAAAGATAAAGATTGCCTAATTAATGCTTTAGAAACATGTATTTTGTTGATAGTAGGCTTCAGAGTTATTGAAATGTTCAGATGCTTCTTAGAAGGTGCCTGTAAGCATCCTTATTCTCCACCTCCAACAAGTTACTGCCTCATCTGCATGGCTTGTCTTTGGCAAAAGAAACCATTTTCAGTATGAAGTTGTCTGATGGTAGGCCACTGGCTGTGGTGTTTTGTGGTTTATGCTTCAGGCATGCTGTTTCAGAAATTCTGTGTTGCCTGCTGGTGAAAGATATAGTGGCATAAAACACCAGTTAAGTATAAAACTCCGAACAGCCATCTCTGGAAACTATTTTGATATTGAGTAAATACATGAGGGACAAATTACTTTGGCATGTGGGCATGGCAGTGTAAGCCAGAAATTAATAAAGTGGTATAAAGAAGTTGGTTATTAATAATTTTAACAAGTGTCCTTAAAAGTTAAGACCCAGTGATAAATTTCTAATTCTTATGAGTAAGAAAAACATTGCTGAGGATCTAGTTATTTCTGACAGACTACAACAAATTCCACAGTATCTTTATGTGAAATACCTAAATGGTGTCATCTGAAATTCATGAGTGGAGTCTGATATGGTGAGGGCCTCTGTGACCGCTGGTCCTATGGCTTGGCTGAATTAAACTGAATATACTAATCTGGACATGGCTTCATCTGCACCGATTTAGAGTGTAATAAAATTGTGGCTCAGGTGAGTGAAAACTGTCCAGCACATTTGTGATGATTTCACATCACAGTATGATACATCTACAATATCATATGTTTAATTGTGTTAAGGAAAGTTTAGTGGTGTTTGCCATCTTATGCCAAATTACTTTTATTTAACCTGCATCTTCACTTTTCTGTCTTGCTGCATCACTGTGCTTTTACTTCAGGAAGAAAAAGAGTTGGAGGCATGTGTTTTCCCTTCATCCTTCTCTCTGGGGTGCACATTAATATTTGATTCAAACTTGTTCTGTAAAGTTCTGCTTAATTCAGTTTGGGCACTACTTTGAATGTATAATAATGGTGTTTGTTTGTGTCATGGACAGTGCTTTGTAATTTGCTTTATGGGCAAGTCTGCTGCTGGCAGTGTGTATTGTAGAAGTGACCTTCCTTTCAGAGGGGGAAAACCAGGAATTCCTGGTTCTCTCCCACCCCTGCAGCTCCCACAGAAGTGTCTTCACAAGTCATTTTGACCCATTACTCCAAAAACAGGACTTGAACCGAGAGATCTAGTTCACCCAAGCAGCCTCATTGAAATCCAGCAATTAAGGATTCCTTTGGTGACAAAAGCCCTCCAGATCCATATTGTGCAAGTCAGCCATTTACTCCAAGCGAAACCTACAAAAGGGTTTGCGTGCCTCGGTGTGGAGCACCCGGAGTTGTGATCCCCTGTATATCTTGCTGCCCTGAGCCAGGGATGCAGCTGCTTGCTGAATGCACTCTGCACCTCAGAGCTGCATTCCCAGTGGCCTGTGTGGCAGGGGAAATGCTGCCAGGGCCACCCAATGCAAAGTGCCTCAGAAGGAGGTGAAACTTCAGGGCTGCATCTACCTGCCTGCTGGGTGTCTCACTTGGTGACTTAAGATTAGCTATGAGAGGTTAAAAACACTAACATGCTTTTGGTAAGGTAGTAGTCATTAATATATATATTTTTAAAAAAGCAAGAAAACATACCAAAACCACAAACAAACTTAAAACTTCCCCACGAAAATAATAAAAAAATTATATATGTAACAACCAACTTTGCATTTCAGTAAATGATAAACATGCAGGTGGTAGAGGAATTGGGATTTCTAGCATTTACATCTTGTCATGGGTTTCGCCCTTAGTGCCTGACTTCCAGACAGAGAAATGACAGGTGCAGATGAAACATGAAAGGCTGAAGCTGTTTCAGAACATCCGAGGAGCGTTCAAGGAGAGAGCGCGTGAGCCCCGTTAGCGCTGTGCTCTAGGGCAGTCTCACTTGTCAGCTCAAGCCGGGCTTTGGTTTCAGGCAGGTAATCTGCCTCCTGGTCTGAGAGGGGTCAAGTTAAACCTGTCTATGGGAGATGTCCTTGAGCCCTGAAACTAGAAACAGGCCTGACCTTACTGGGGGTTACAGCCAAGGAGAAGTAGTACTCTGTTGCTGTCCTTACCACTGGCTGAAGGAAAACAATCACATTTTGTGGAGCTTTTTTGGATCTTTAGTTCACTCGGAACAGAAATGAAATTGAACAGTATCACTACTTTTACTGGGGGAGGTGAAAAATCATATTATTTCAAGTCAGTCAAAACATGATGCCTCATCTTGCTTCTGACTGTTTTAAATGGTAACTTGATGTGAAATCATGGATTTTGACTCAAAATACTGCCACCTGTTTAGAGCAAAGTAGAAACTTTGACACCTTGACTTTTTACTGGAGTATAAAATCTGCAGAAGTTTTGCAGAGCTTTAAGGTGTGGATAGAACTAAATAATATTGCAAAAAAAAAATGACTGTGGGATTTTCCCTGACCAGCTCAATTCCTTGTATACCATGATTTTGAATGATTTTTTTTTTCATCTGAAAAAGCTATCAAAAAAGATAGCCTGGCAGGGTCAACTGATATGAATTAGATGGTCTGGCTTAAATCTTTTTTTTCAAGAGGGAAGAGGACAGCAAATTTTAAACCTGCCCTTCCTAAAATGCAGCTCCTTTTTTTTGCATCAGAGACATCCCAGTTTGAATGGCTTTACTGATGTTGGTTGTGACAAGGTGCTATGGGGAGAGGTTACCCCAAATTTTCCTGCCCAGCTTCTCCTGATTCAGAGAAGTCTTGCGCCTCTGAAAGTTGCCCCTTCCACACTATGATTTTCTCAAGTATCTGTGAGTAATAAGTCCTTGTTGCTTAAGGCAAAACCCTAAATTTTTAGAACAAGTCCGTTGATGTTCATCATACTGGGATGTGGTTTAAAGTGATGAACTCTACAAGGCAGCTGCAATGTGAGAATTGATGAGAACTGGGAAGGTGACCCTTCTGTGCTTATTTGTTTTACTCTATTTTGATGGATTTTTTAGGAGGCAACAATGACTGGAGACCTTTTCTAGCCTAGGGAAATTGTTTGCTCCATCCTGCTGTAGGTTCCCTGCGGCTACAGCCAGAAAGGAGGGACATTGAGAAGCAGCTGTGAGTGATGGGTTCAGTGCATTAAAGTACAAAGTATCCCAGTCAGAGCCCCTCAGAGGAGCCAGAGATACTTTTAATAGTATCGAATCCTGTGCTGTGAGAGCAGCCAGCCTTCTCTCCCCAAAACGAAGGCGCAGTGGCCAACCAGCCCTGAACAAAAAGACTCTACCTCACGTCGATCCCACACTCTGCCTCACTGCTCTTGGCATGATCTCTCGAAGATCATCTGCACATCCCCCGAGATCCCTTGCAGCGGCCCTGGGACATCTAAAAGACAGATTAACATCTAAAGCTTGGCTCTGTAAGGATGATTAAAACCTGAAATTGAGACCTCACATTTCAGAGAAAATGTACCATCAATACTGAAGCTCCCAAAAATGCTTGGAAAATGCTGGTTTATTCACCAAAATGTTGTTGCTCACGCAGCGGTGAATTTGGAAAGTGTTTTGAAGCTGATAGTGATGGAAATGGCACCAGGACAATGTATGAAGAAGGGGAGAGGTAGCTGGGGTGGAGGGACATGGAACAGACCAAGGGAAGAGGTGGCTGGAGCAGGCAGAGGAAGCTGCCCTTGTGTGCGTGTGCGATTGAGGACATTCACTTCAAGAGAAAAGAAGTGTTTGGCACCACTTTAACATGAAAATAACTCTTGTTTTAGTGATTTTGGGAGGAGTAAGGAGGAAACCTCAAATGATTGGCTTGGCTTGCATGAAATATCTTCTCTGTTTAAAATTGTCCTTTTCCTCTTGGCTCCACTTTTCCTCTGTTAACAGAATTGACCAAAATAGTTCTTGATCCTTTTTGGTATAGTCCAAGTTGAAAATATTTTTGCCAGATAATCGTGGCAGGTCTAAGTTTGCTATGTGAAGCTATACAGAGAAGTTAAACAGGCTGTAAGAATGAAGATTGATATGAAATGGCCATTCAGGTTTGTGCTTTTTTAAAGAAAAACTTTATCATTCCATGAGAGTTCTCCAATGACCTGTCTGGTGATTCCTAACGTCCTTTTTCTTTATAATTTCTATTATTTTACTTTTTGGGGGTGGGGTTTTTTGTTTTGCTGGTTCTTAATGAATAAACTTTGACATTCATTTGAAGGCTTTTTATTGTATTAATAAAGACCTTTCAACCTTCTTTGTTTTTGAACAACCTGTGTGTGAAAAAGCACTTTGCGTAACATTGATCTTTGACTTGCAGCTGTACCACTTACAAAAAAAGACAGCTCTGAAAGTTTTCCTGGCATAACTTTGGAATATCATGTATTTCCTATCTAGGCTCCTGATGATAATGTACAGATAATTGTGTTGAGGGTTTTTTTTTTTTGTTTGTTTCTTTTAAACAAGTATATTTTCCCCTTCTGTACCTGACCTTAAAACCACAGAATTGCTCTGGGGCTTATAGTTGAAGTTGATGCTCCTGCCCAGAATAATTGAGTAGAATTATTGTTGGTTAGTTCTTAAGTTCTCCAAGCCAGAAGCCACCACAGTGGATGATGAAAGTGCTGGGCACTTTTTATCCCATGTCTGGTCCTTTCTTAGGACTTGGTGGAGAAGGCCAGCTCATCACCCTGTTTGGAAGACAGTGATGATTGTGTCCTCCAGCCAGTTGCTTTCACCCCAGGGACAGGGTAGGAGAACAGGTGTAAGCAAAAGCAACTCTCACACCCTTAAACAAAAAAGGATATTTTTCTGGGACTGTGTTTTTCTTTATGGGCAGCCCCTCACTAGGCAGCTATGATGTGTTTTTTTCCAAGAAAAAAAGAACACCTCTAAGACTCAGTGTGAAAACCTCTGTTGCCTGAGTAGGCAATTAGACTGTTTCTAGTCTTCAATTATATGTAAATGCTCAGTGTTTTTCTTGGTGGTGAGGGTAGTGGTGGTGGGAGTTTATTATGGTGAAGTTAATGATCTCTTGCATGTTTTTAGGACTTCCTACGAACAGGTCCTCTTGCATGATGTCACTGTATGCTAATAAATTTTGAATTACAGAGAGGGAGCCCGTATTCAGCAAAAGTTTTGTCTTAAGACCAACAAAAATGCCAGTTCTGTTGCCTATCTTCTTCCCCAAGAAGTAATTGAAAACACCTAAATTTCCTTCTGGAGTTGATCCGCAAGATAGCCAACAGATTATGAAATTTTTGGATGTTATCACTCTGCAACATTTAAATTGGTGATTTCATCAAGAAACACTCTCAGTCCCATTTCCAAATTAATTGAAAATGTTTTGCTGGTTTTTCTCTCTTCAAGGAGTAAAACTATTTAAAACTAATCTTTTGAATAGCACAGTTTCTGAGGTTATTCATAATATTAATTTACAGTCTATAGTTAAATATGCTGGCCTTTCCTTCCAAATATTAAATTCTCCAGGTATCTTTGAATGGTCAGTGATTTTTATATTCATAAGACCTCACACTTTGGACTTGTGAAGAGAAATAGCTGTTGGATTTTTATTTTATTTTTATTTTTTTAATATCTCTTCTATTTTATTCAGAAAGGCCAAGGCAAACCGCCTTTAAAAGGAGAAAAAAGTGTTTAATGAATCCCATTGTATTAGCTACATTCACTGCTGAAAAGCTTTGTAAGCCCATCAGCCTACAACTAGGATAAGATCAGTGTGCAGGAGCTGACAAGCTGAAGAGACAGATTTAACTCTCAGTATAGCAGGTTGTATGCTCTCAAAAAACTCCACACATAACATTGGCTTCAATTTCTTTTGAACGCCTCTCTAAGAGTTTCTCTTTTGTAGGAAAAGTAGTGAGCCCAAAAATTTGACTGAGAAGAGAGCTTCAAAATGTTGTGACCTTGTGGAAGAAACATCCCTTCCATTTGAAGGTCGGAAGTGACCTTTTGTGCACTAGAGGAGGTAGAAGACAAGCATTGACTGTCTTTCTTGCTTAGGGCAGCATTACTGGCATGTCTAAAAACTGCAGAACTCCTTGTCCTAATGTTCAAGTGGGGCTGCCAAAAAGGAACAAATAGGGCTGCAGATAAAAGTGTGCAGGGAAGACTGTGTCCTTTCTCCTCCTCCTCCTCCTCAGTCATGGCAGGCAGGGTGGGGAGAGCATCACTTTGCACTGCTTGATGACTCACACCAATTTGCTGCTGGTCCTGTAAAAGGTTAAAGAAATTTCTTTCATTTATAGATTTTTTTTTAACCACTGACCATCAATGTGATTCAGTGACTTCTTTAAGGATGAGGTAACCTTGTCTCTGCTCTTGCTTACATTTTCAGCAAATCTTAATTCAAAATCAGAAGGTTACATTGTTTGGAGTTGGGGGATTTTTGTTCCTCCCCATGCAATAGAGTGAGTAGTTAGTTCTGCTTTATGAAGTTGAGTATATAGACGTAGGTGTTAAACGAGTCAGCTTAATCTTGCTTTTGTGGTCAACTCCTCCGTGATTTGCCATGCAAGTTTGTGCCTTGCAGAAGATATCTATTATTCTTTAGAGCTAGTGTGGCACAGCAGGACTGTGCTGAGAACAGTCTGGGCCTGCATGTAGATTGCATTGCTTTGGTTTTATTTCCTTGGGTAGAGCAAGGCTGGGACCAAAGATACACCTGCACAGCACTATGGGTGGGCAGAGGGGCTCAGGTGTGAGATTCAGGAGAGCCCTGGCAGCCCAGAGGATTACTGTGCTCATGTGCCTGCACTGCTTCCAGGACCACTGTGATGTGTCTGTGGCTGCTGTGAGTGTATCTGCATGGCAATGTGTGGTGTTGTAGAGGCTGTACTTCACTTCTTGATACAAAAAAAGAAACAAGAGAGCAATGACCAGACAGAGTGGATTAACTAGAAGAATTCATTTTCATAGCCTCATACTACTCATTTTTTTTAAGTTGTTACTAAACTTAATATATTTTTACTATTATTATTGTTTTTTTCTCTTTTTTTTTACATTATCTGCCCCACAGTGTTGTATAGGAACTTAATCTAGAACAGCTACCCACAAACTTTAAGGTGGCACAGTGCTACGATAGTATACAATGGTGCTGTGATTGTATGTGATGTTTATTTTTAATCTACCTTGTTTAAAGAAGAATGCATTCAAATTATATCACCATAGCATTGGAGAGTAATTCTTGACAAGTGAGGTCTTACCAAAATAAATTAGTGCAGAGAGCTTGTGGCTCAAGTTTAATTCTGAAGTTTTAGTACGTATCTGTGGATTTCTTAATGCCACTGGACTGTTGTTGACACTCTCTTGCAAAAGTGAAATATCACAGAAATATTCAGAAAATGCAGGGGTAAGCAACTCTGCAAGGGGAATAAAATCTCTTTGCCAATAATGTGGGTGCCCAAAATGGCGATAAGAACTTCTTCCATAATCAGCAGCATGTTGCCACTGTGAGGTATGATTTCTGAGAAAACACTTTGAAAATGGCAGTCAAACCACATGTAGATTTACTTCATGATTGTTGGCATTGGAACTTGCTAAACATTTTTTAAATTATGACAAGTACGTATCTTTGAGCTCTTTCACATCATACTTTAAGAATGCAGTGGGGGACAATGGGGAGAAATTCCTAATATTGTTTAAAGGAATGATCACCTATAGGTTTTTTACCCAATCATACTATAAAAATTTATTTTCTGTAAGTGATCTGTCTCTAGAGCTTACAGATTTCTTTATAGAAGTACTTTTTTATTAGTTTTCCCATTAAACTACTTTTTTAATAGTTCTTCTAACAGCTCTGAGGTGAGCTGTAGGTTGAAGGAAATCTCCCTGAACAAATAGGGTTAAATTCAAAGCCTGGGCCTCATCCAGGGAGGTTTTGAGTATCTCCCAGGACAGACTGAACAAACCCAGCTCTCAATCTCGCCTTCATTTGTCAAATGCTGCAGCAACTTTGTGGACATCCACTGGACCCACTCCAGTATGTCAGTCTTTCTTTTCCCAGGACTCCCAAACCAGACCAAGTACTCCAGATGTGGTCTCACAAATGCTGCATAGAGAGGAATAATTACTTCACTCCACCTGTCAGCTAATTAAATTGCTTATTTGGTGCCAGATCTTCAGTTGCTGCCAGTTATCTTAATTTCCCTCAAGCTGGAGCTGGTGGAAACTCTCCCCTACTCACAGCCGAGTACTTGTAGGCTCTGTCACCTCAAAAAGAGCTGGAACAGTGATGTTCCTTTGCTTATGTCACACGAAGGAGGTGACCAAACCAATGTTTGTGTACAGAAAACAGCTAAGGTTTTCAATTTCCCTCTAGTGAATTTTTTGCACCAGTCCTTCACTCTTCATACTGCAATATAACCTGAAGCAGTAAGGTTGCATCATGTTTTGGTAAAACTGAAGAAAATGCATAGTAAACAACATATGCAAAGAGATGCAAAGAGATCCTGGAAATACTTTGGCTATTAGCTAAGTTACCAGCACTAAAGTTAGTGTTTGGTAGCAAATACAAGGGTTGAAATAAGAGTTGTGCCATCCATGTGAGCCTCATGGGAGCTGTGGGATAAAAACTTGTGCTTAAAATTTTATACCCAGAAGGCGTTTTCCTCTCCTCTAGATTTCGGAGGCTCTGTCATTGTGAGTGGGCTGTTATAGGTGAGTGACGTACTACATGTGATTTGCTGTAGTTTGTTTCTTTTAAGGTCTAATCTTCCTACACTATTTGATTATTTTTTTCCAAACACACACAAAATGAAAATTTCATGATTAATGGTTTAAGTACTGAAATTAATATTTGCCTGGGAAAACACAGAACAATTGGAGTACAAGATAAACCCCCAGCCATCAGCAAATCTGTGCATGTGGGACTTATCCTGCAATTGTTGCTGCTTCTAAGAGTGTGTTGCTCCCATCACCTAGATCAGAGGTCCAGCGTGGGAGATCAGCTGAAGGTGTAGATTTTATAACTGCATGTACTTGCTTTAATGTGTAATTCATTAATGTTTAGTTTAGGAAATTCTGGCTCACAAGTACTTGTGGCAAGGTGTCTGGGGTGTTGAGTGCATGCTGAGTGCTGCCTGACTGACTGGTGGTCAGGGAGATGGCTGGGCTGAGCGCTTGCTGTGCCTGGAGGAGCTCCTGGGTATCTATTCCATCAAAGAAAAGGAAGCCTTAACAGCCCACTGGTGTTAAAGGAAGTGGTTGAGAGGTTTGAGCTGGGGAAGGTCACCATGGGAGTGGAAATGTCAGGCTGCTCTTTTTTATTTTCTTTCCTTCTTTCCTTCTTTCTTTCATTTTTTTTTTTTTTATTTAACCTTTAACATTTATTCTCACCAGCGAAGTTCCTCTCTTCCTACTCTGGCTGTTGCTTCCAATGTTTTCCTCCTCTGTTTTTTCTTTGGGTGTTTGTTCTAGCTCTGTGACACTGGCTCTGGCCAGGAGCTCTTTCAGTGGCCTTCTTTCATCTGTTCAGTTCCAATAACTCTGCTTACAGCAATCCTGTCTTCATGTTTGCTTACCTTGGTCTTCTCCACTGCTCACCTTCTTTGCCTTGCCTGCAAATCCTCTCATCTCCCAACACAAATGAGCTGTTTATCCTTGAGCTAATGGGTGGTCACAATGCTCTGATCATAATGTTGCAGAACTGCTTATATTCACGGTGATTAAAAATTAAAAAGACGGATTACTTTTTTGCCCAGCTCCAGAAAATTAGTTGTAATTTTTCACTCAGTACAGTTACTACTGTAGGTTGTTTGCAGCTCAGAGTAAGCAAGAAGCCCCTCCTGGTGTGGAAGTGACCCTTGGGTTACACAACTTATTCAGGTTACCAAGGCATTGTTACATAGCAGAAGGACTTTGTGCAATAGATATTTCAAAGGGGAGGCTTGCTACTAGTCTGATCACTGGTTGTGTGGACAAATGGGGAGTTATGCCTGTTCCCAGTGATTTATGGGCACACACCCACCTCCCCTGACCCCTCAGGGACACAGACCTTCTCAGGTACTATTGGTGGTTCTGCTGAACAGCTCTCGGCTGTCAACTCAGGTGGGATTCACCAGCTCAGGAGGGTGCATGCTTTCATTTATTTCCTTTTATTTAATCAGAATCTGGGGTCACCCGGTCCAGTATTTAAGCTCTTTTTGGGGAGAGAGTGAGAGTTGAAAGCATTCAGAATTTTTATTTCAGTTTTGTTTTAAGGCATGTGAACAGCTCACAAGCTTTCTGGTATTTGGTTACAGCTTGAGTAAAATAGTTCTAATGGGAAGATGAGATGGATGTGTTTCAATTCACATTTAATATTTGTTTACATGGACTATGCAAAATTAAACCTAGGCTGTTGTCAACAAGATAGGGAAGTCAAAAAATCTCCTTTTCTGAAGAGTGTGATGTGTATTATCTTGGTAGAAACTTTATGACATGAGGCAACAAACAGCACTGAGTGCAGGAGATCAGTACCTACTCCAGACAATGCCAGCACCTTTAGCCTTCTGCATCCTGACCCTGCGTAAAATTTTGGATGGCAAGACTGGAAGCCAGTGTTACCAATCTCAAATATTTAAATACTTGAGTGGTTTTGGAGGAGAGGTAGAAGGCGTGGGAGTTTAGAGCTAGAGATATTGCATGTTCATTTTGCCGCTGAGGTCCAAGGTAGTGTGGTGGTTGCTGAAGATCTCAAAGGTCTTTTTCTTATGGTGTGTGTACTTGTCAACACCTTCTAATTAAATCTAACACATTCAAATTTGGAGGTCGGCTCCACCAGTGTGACTCAGGTATTTTTAATATACATACTTTGATTGCTCTGTCTGGAAGACTAGTTGGTAGAGTTGATTTGTGGCTGATCTCTGCTGTTTTGAAATTGCTAATGCATAAATGGGTGTAGTAGAGGCTGATCCTAAAAATATTCTCAGTTTTCATATGTTAATGTTGGCAGATGTTTCTAAGCAATACACTGACTTCTTTGTATATTGTTTTTAATCTCTTTGAAGAAAAAAAAAAGAAATTAAACAAGAGAAGTCCTCTATAAAAGGAGTGGTAAGAGCCGGAGTATTGCTCAGTATGAGGCATTTCACACTATTTTCTCTTCCCTGTTTTGCAATAGTTAAAGCATTATCAATGCTGTCTAAACAGACAAGCTCACTGACTCCCTGTGCCCTCACCCCTTCCACCCCGACGAAATCTCAAACCTTCCTGAAGATACAGATGCCCTCCAGGATAACTGACCTTGGCTGTTGAAGCACACTGGCTGCCTGTATGCAATATGTGTATGAACCAAAAGTGTCAAAAATGGTTCTTTCATTTTGTAGATGTGAGTCAGATTCTTTTTCTTATCTTCTTGTGACTTTATTCTCTGATAAGTATATGGTGCTTACCACTCAAAAAGTGGTGTCTTGGGGTTTGACCCAGAGCACATCATGTATTGGCTGCTGTTTTAAGATGGCTTCTTATTCCCTCTGGTTCTTTGGTGTAGGAATTTCCAATGTCATTTTGTCAATAAATACTTTTCAGGAACTTAAAAGAACAATTGCCACATATGCTAAAGAGGCAAAGTAAGGCGTACAGTGTATTAAAACATGAGGTTAGGGAGGATCTCAAGTAACTCTATATCTGAATCATAATTTTGCAGATTACCTTTGCTGATGTGCTTAAATCTGAGTACGTGCCATGTGCTTGGACTAGAGGTATAGTGCATGTATACATTGCCTGTATATAAAACTAACTGGTTTTGAGCACTTTTTTCTTTTGATTTTGGGGGAGTGGGAGAGTGTGTTCAAGAAGACATTGCACCCTCTTTTGACTCAAAGAGAGAGAGACCTGGATGATGATTTTTATTAATTAGCAATGGCCAAGCTCTGAAGAAAGCAGGATAAGCTGTCTTGGCAGTAGTTTTGTTGTGTTTTCAGGGCATTCTTTTCTTTACCTGATGTTCACAAGAAACTGCTAACCTAATTTTGGTATTCCTATGAGAGCTCATTTGTGATGAGTTGCCAGAATTCTTCAAATAAATTTTAAGTTCCTTGTTGGCACCTGTGGTTCAGGTTTGTTTCAGTTTTTAATATCAGGTTTTTTTTTCTTGGGTTTTTTTTTTGGGGGGGGGGGTGTACAAATTTGAATTCTTTCGGAGAATTATTTATCAAGCAAACTAAGAATAATATGAAATATGAGAAATTATTCGGGTTTATGCAATGAATATTTGAAGATTCATGCCACTTTTATGGTTTTCTGAAACTGTACCTTCAGTCTCCTGTCCCTGTAGTGTGAGGGACCACACAGTCGATGAATTGCAAAATTTAAAAAGTATTAAGGAACACAGTGAGGTTTTTAATACAGAAAAGAAACAAATGTTAAAATCATGACTTGTATATATTCTGTTTCCTGTAAGCATAATTCCATTGTCCCTCAAACTTGGAGTCTTTTGATGTCATAGAGTGAATTCGAAGATGATTGTGAATGATATTCATGACCAGTGTTTTTCAGAAGAGGCGGGTGTGTAGAGGAGACACTGCTTTTAACCCTCCTGAAGGGACTCTTGAACTCAGTGCTTGTGGATGTCGAACACCTGGATGCTGCCAAACCAAGCCAGCGTGTGTGTTTTGCTTGATTTGCCATAGTTCTTCTCTCACCTTTTTAGGGTGGCTGGAGACATGGAGCGAAAGGGAAGGTGAAAGGAAAGGTTCAACATTACAACTGAGTAGGAAGTAAAGGGGAGAACAGGAGGATGCATTAGTAAGAAACAGAGCTTTGTTGGCCCAGTGATTACAAGCTGATACTTAAATTCAGTGACCCTTATTACTAGGAAATTCAAACTGTAGCTGCTGGTTACCCAAAGTAACGATTTTTTTTCTTTTTTTAATGAGGAATCTTTATCAGTAGACTTATTTATCAGGATTTATAGAGCAAAAGTAACCCAAGCCACTTGAACTCACAATGCTCAATAGAGGCCTTGAAAGCCTGATAGCCAGTTTGCCTTCCAGGTATAACTAGCAATCTCCCAGACTTGCTCTACCAGCCATCATGGTGTTTTAGTGACATGACTTGGCTGCATCTCCATCTCAGTAATGTTCCCCCTCAAGTTTGTTGGAAAAAAGGTTGACTGGTGTGTAACCAGAAATAATGCCTTACTGTATTTAAAATCACATGGGTAGTACCCAGAATGTCTAATTTTCAGTCTCTTTTTCCTAAGAATAGGGATTTTTAATGTCCCAAAAGAGATGTTTCATTTGTATCCCTTTTATTCTCCAGAGGTTCAGGAACTGTCTGCTTGACCTCTTACAGGTCCTGCTGGTTCAATTTCAGAGACAGTTATGGAAGTGATTTGGCATAAGAAAATTTTGGGGATGAATTGAGCAGAAAGGGAAGCAGAAAAAATTTTTAATTCTGTTTGCAGGCTGAGGTTTCCATGTCTTTGCTTTAGTCTAGAAGTTTTCGCTAGGGCCAGCCCTTTCCTCTGGGAGTATCATGCTCTGACATTTCATATTTGTTCTACATTTCCAACAGCAACAAAGGTACCAGTCTTTGAAAAAAAAAAAAAATAAAAGCTTTACTTTTTCATTAAAGCTTTCATTACTTCTTCTGCTTTTACTGGAATTGAGATAAATTCACCCTCTAGAGAAAAAAAAAGAAAGAGGGGTGGGGAGAGGAAGAAATATATTGATGCAATATTGGGTGCTGAGAAACTTGGTGTTACTTGAGACTTCCTGTTAAGCACTGAATGGTTTGTCAGTTTTGTTAACCACCTCTTACTCTTTTTGTAAGCATTCTGCATTAGTTCTCATTGAGTAGAACTGGACAAATTGAGTCACCTTGGCTTAAACTGATATTATCTTCTATTAAACTGAAACAGTGAAAAGATTTATCTGCATGGGCATGAGCTCTAGTAGATTTATTCAAGGTTGGACAGAGTTTTGGGTTTGTTTTTTGTTGTTTTGTTTTGGTTTGGTTTGGTTTTTTTTTGCTTGGTTTGGGTTTGGTTTGGCTTTTTATGTGTTTTTGGGACTTGCCCTTCTGCCAGATACTGCTTCCTCATAGGCATGATGAGGTCTAAGTTGGACATTTATTAGTTACTCTGGATTACATGGTTTGTGTTGGGTTTGCCCTCCTGCAGGCTGCTCACACCTAGGCAGCTTGCTCGGGCTGGGGTGTTGGCCTTGCTCTTGGTGAAAAGGGTAAAATGGATTGTAGGTGTCTGTCCATCTGTCCACACTGCTGTCAGCAGAATACTGACAGGTTAGTGCAAAAGCATCCTAGGGCTGTAGGCTGGCTGAGCTGCAGACACTTAGTGTGGATCTTTACCACGGAGTCACTGACAGCCTGAACCTCCAGAACCTTTAACAGGCTACTCACATCCACTAGAATGCCTTCTTTTTTATCCCGGGGATCTTCCCCCTAAGCTGCTATGCAGACGTGTCTAGAAGAAAAATATAATGAACATAGCAATTTGTTTTTATTATCTTCTCTGTGTTATGTATTTGAGGGGTGTGCTGATAGATCTCCAGAACAGATATTTTCACAGCTACTTCAGAGAGTTAAAAGTTTACAGTTGCAATAGCTCTGCTGCCTTTTGAAAGGGACTTTCTGTGGTCCTCAGAGGGGAGAGTGGAGTGTTTGGAATGTGTGGTTCCTAAGGTATTGCCAGTACTTCTATACCAACAACCTTCTGCTTCTCTGAGGGAAATTGGTTTTCTTAAGCACAGAATAATAGCCTTGAGTTGCCAGCTCAATTGCAAATAATTGCCCAGATCTTTCCAGCTGCTGTTAGAGCATGTACATCAGCAGTGTTCAGTAATGGGTGCTAAGTGGGAGGGGTGCCCACCCATAATCTCTGCCAAGTACCTCTCAAGGATTTTTGCAATGTCTGTATCCAGAACTGACATGATATGTATGTATTTACATCAGCATTGACTCAGGCTGCGTCTTAAACCACAAAGCACACAGGCATGTTGAAATAAGGGCGGGCAGAGGCCAGCTGAGGTTTTGTGAATCTTGCTTTTCTGAGAACAGCTTCTGAGAGTGACACAAAACTGTGCATGGTAGAAATTTAGGATATGCAAGGGTCTTAAAACTTTCCAGTCCTAATGGCATGAGTTAGGATACAGTGAACATAGGTCACTACTGATTTCCAGGGGGTTCAAGGGAAGAGCATCTCCAACTGCTCTCTCCACCTTTTGGTTTTTGGAGAGTTTTAAATATTTATCTGTCATCAGTATTTGCACAAAGCATCTCTGTTATCTTCAGTTTACTCAGAGAAACAGTGGACCAAAAGGAAACAGGTCCTGGTAGCTTGTCTGTTCCTGCCTGCCTGTGCAAGTTAAAATGCACTGTCACTTTGTAAAAGCCTTCTTCATCTTTCTAGGCTCTCATGTGCTCTTTTCCCATTCTCTCTCCTTTTTAATCCTTCTGACCAATTTCTCTAGCCTCTCTGCATCTGTTTTCCAGCAGAGAAAAGACTTTAAAGCAAGTTGAGCAAGAAGCCTTGGTTTACAGAGTCTGCTTTGTCTAATCTGGAGGTAATTGAACTGAAGATTTGAGGGCTTGGGCTCTTCCTTCTGCAGGTAGCAACAACCCATGAAACCTGTTGATAAAGGAAGTGGTGTGTGCCCCTTGTCCTCCCCCTTGATTGTGGTTAATCAGCAGTAAAAACAGCATGAAGTTTCCCATTTCTCCCTGAACTTAAAAAGGAGAGACTGTGCATCAGCCTGCTGATTAATCACACTCACTCATGTGATGAGAACTTCTCAAGGGATGGGAAACATTTGCTTGTAACAATCTTAAAAAAGTCTCATTTCAAAGAAGGCTTCCTTGATTTCCAGCCCCCCCCCCCTTCCCCCAATGTCAAGGATGTTAAAGTGCTTGCGGTATCAGTGTTTGTGTGTTACGGTTTGGGTTTTAGTTGCCTGATGCAATCCTGGGCTTTTCAGCTGAGAAGATCCCTGTTTGCATTAGTGCCCCATGGAGCAGACCAAGGCAGTAGCAGGAGCCATTGTCTCCTGCTGAATCACAGCTTCACCTGTTGCAGGAGCTGGGAGGTGCTGTGTGAAAGCTGGGGAAGTTTGTAGGAAGGAAAAGGCAACAACCTGCTAGGAATCTGGGAAAGAGGCTCCACTTAAGCACACTTTGTTAAGAGAAGTGACTTATTTTGCTGTGTAACAATCTAATGAACACTGGGATGACTGGAGAAGTGTCAAGTTAGTGCAACTGCTAAGGAAGTCAATGGACTCATTGCTGTGGATGTACTGAATAATAAGGCCTTGGTTCTCTCAAACTGGGCACCAAAATAAAGAACTTTGGCGTTTAGCTTGTCTTTGTCAACAAGTAGCAATAAAACTCCTGGTGTCTTAGGATGCTATAAAAAATGCATTCATTGTGAGGGAGAACTCATGTGCTGAGCAGTGCAGGGACACATAAGTGAGCTGGTTGTGTTTCTGGAGCAAGCTGAGATCATTCTGTAAAATGACAGTGAATGTCAAAAGGAAAAGAAGTATTAAATGTCCACATTGAATCAGCACCAGCCATTTTAGGCAATGAAGGGAAGACTCTGCTCTTATGGAAAGCTTTCTGTGTGACCATATAATTAAGAGCTTCATCACAGTGAAGTCATGGGCAAACTGAGGGAGGGCAGGCAAATGCAAGTGGCACAACCAGTAACAGCTCTGGGAGGTCTGGGGTTTGGGTGCATAGCTTCATACATAGCCTTAATATTTTTGTCATGCAAATGTGTGTAATTGGTCTTTCCACACAAATCTGCATAGAGAAGGGGGAGAGGGAAAGCTGAGGCATGAGGTTTTCTGCTGTTTGGGTGTGAAGCAGCACACTCAATAACCAGAGAGGTCTCACTAACAACTGGTGTTGCAAGTCAGCACATGTGAACCACACTAATTTGCTGTTGCCTGCAGTGCTTGTGGCAAAGATGACAAACCAGCCTTTGTGCGAGTGAGAAACCAGTAAGACACAATGCAGAATGGAAATTTGGTGCTGTTGGGACAGTAGGTGTTCCCAGGCTCCTCTCTCCCTTCCTGTGAGTGGGAGGGTGCTGTACACGTGTGTGTGTGTGTGTGTGTGTGTGTGTGTGTGTGTGTGTGGGGAATGCTTTGGCATGAAAGGCTGGCTTTCTGAGCACCCCAGTGGGGCAGGGACAGCATGGCTCATACTACAAGGAAGCCTGGCACCCTGCAAAAGCTTACAAATGGGGCTCATGTTTTTCTAATAACCTGGCTCTAATTTGGAGTGACCAGAGTGGTTTTGTTTCTTTTTGGTTTTGGTTGGGTTTTTTTTTGTTTGGTTACGGTTTTGTTAACACTAATATTTAGGAGTTCAGTCTGTACCATGCTAAGAGCTCTTCAGTCAAAGAATGTGAAGCAGCTCTTTAATGCATATGTATAAAATCTTACTGTCCTTTACAGGTAACACAAAGCAGAGCCAGAACATAAACAAGCGATCCCGTGTCTGTCAGCACTGTTTCTCTGTTTTATTTTAAACCTAATTATACTTGAAAGGTGTGGGGGAAATAGAGAACTTGATTTTTGGCACTTATCAACACAACCTTAATTAACCATCAGCACTTCTTTTCATACATTTCTACAAAGAACTCAGTCCTATGATATCACTTTCCTCATCTCATTTGACAGTTGTTAATACTCTCTGGTTAATTTCTCTTAACTCTATAACATAGTTCATCTTCTGTTTAAAAATAAGCGGTAAAAAACTTCTGAAAGCAGTTTGGGCTTCTTGCATGTCAAAGGACAAACTCATCAAGCTGTCCTTTTCTGACTCTTAGCAAGAGACTTCAAGGCTATATATAAATCTCTCTACTGTGGAAGTGGATAGATGCCACAGTATCTATCTATAGGGATAGATAGGATATTGTGAAATTCACTTGTGCTGGTGAGTGAGATTACAGGATGAACAGAAGACATTCAAGGATGAAACTACGTACAAATTCTACTTGCTAAGTGGGGTGCTTGTAAATGAGTCCCTTGTTAAATGTGAACTGAAATTTCTTGTTGTTTTTACTGACAGAGTGGAAGTAGAAGGTATTAAAACAGTCATTGAACATCTGGCATGTGTCAATCAGAAAAAAAAATAGAATAGATCGAGAAGGTTATGTTCTTTGTGTTTTTCAAAAATTTCCAGTTTTCAGTATTATAATGACTTTTACCTTGAACATGGCAGGTTTGACAAACTGTCAGAGATATTGAAAGTTGTTGGGGTTTTCCGCTTTTTTTTTTTTCCGTTTTTGTTGGGGGTTTGTTGTTGTTTGCTTTGTTTTGGTTTTTTACTGCTAGCTTGGTTTTTAGAAGGAGAAGGGAGAGAATTGTTAGAGGAGGTCAGGGGTGAGGACATCTTTTTTGGCAATTGACTTTTATTTGAAGTAAAGGTATTTTAAAACCACAAAATAGCATTTGAGCCAGATAATCCCTGGTGTGCTTATATAAGATACTTAGAAATTATAATAAAAAAGAAAATCCTGAAAAGCCCATGGTCAGTAGTATTTGGACACTTGATGAAACACTTTAAGGAGTCTAAAGAAAAGATAAAAATGCAATCACATCCTTTGCCCATTAACATTATTGTATGAGTAAATGCTGGTTCAGTGCCCACAGTGCATGCCCCCAACACAATGTTGATGACATTTTGAGAGAAGCGGGTAAATATTTATATTGCACTCTGAGAAAAGGTTACCTGAAAGCCTTTTGATGGAATTTGGATTTGCAATTTCAGTTTTGTTTCTTTAAACACAAAAAGCTTCAACCCCAGGTCAGTTGTGCCTGCGAGAGGTTTTCTTCCTTGGTCTTAACTGAGCAGATTGTGAGATATATATAAGAGGTGTTGCATCATTGCTTCTAGACTTAAATATATACATATTTATTTTAGAGTATATTCATATTCACCAACATACTAATAGTAAGAGATTTTGGAAAATGTGATGCTGCTTGTGGTTGTAACTTTAACAAAAATCCATTTGTGTTTAATGACACAACTTGCCAGAGTGTACTCTTACTGAACTGAAAGGGACACATATCCTGTCACTGGTTTCCTGTGAACCCCAGAGGGCAGAAGTCTTTTCCACTGTCATTTTTTCTGTTGGTGTAAAATAGAGATTATCTGCTGTCTGCCATTTCCTCTACTCCCTCCATCTCTTACTTCTTTCTGGGGAGAGGGGGAAATCAATTTTCTGTCTTGTGCAGATGTTAGCTCTGCAGGGAGCCTCTCTCTCTCCAGCTTCAGGAAGCATTTCCCAAATGGACTGTATGGTCCTTTATCTTTTATTTCTTTCTGTTTGATTTTGTTTAAGATCGTTAGTGTTTTGTGCTGACAAATTTTGCTACATACCAGTAGCATGTGTTTGTGGAAGAATAATCATGTTGTGATTCATTTTGGAGGCACTCATGTTAAAATAGCATATGAAGGAAAAATTATTCAATTAAAAAAATCTGAAATACAGCTCTAGTGCATTTGCCTCAGAGTCCAGGAAAGGTGTTTTTAATCAAGTTTACAGTAGTACACATTGTACTTCTGTGTGACCAAAGCATCTGTGTCACAAAAACACTGTGAAAACATGTTTATGTCCATGGTTTTGAGGGTTTCACTTCTTCTGAGGAGAACTGAAATTTTCTACCATCTATTCATTAAAACTGCTTTCATTCCACCTGTGGAGCGGGATGAAAACCGGACTTCAAATCTTCTTGTGTCTCAGTACAATGAAAATCATGCTTGTAAAACTGCCCTGAAGCCTATGAGAAGGAAACGCCATGTCTATATGATTGTCAAACACTTTTAAGGAACAGAAAGCCTTTTAAAAGGGATTTTAAATTATCTCTAAATGTTTTTCCTTGCCCTGTCCCCCACCAATCCAGTGATCTGCAATACCAATGTACTGCTTCCACTTCCAGATAGAGCTGCAGCCTAGGCTGGTTGAAGGGGTTAGGGAATGAAACAGAGTGAAAACCACATTGACTTACTTTGTGTTAAGGAAAAAAGTGGTGTCAGTGGAACATTAAGGAGAGACACTGTTTGTACTGCTTAATCTTTGAAGAAAAAGTAGTATCTATCTACAAAGTGAGAGATCTTTGTGCCAGTCACAAGTAGTGAAATAATCAGTACTTGCAAGTTCTTAGTTCCACTTTATTCTTTTGGTGCTTACTTGCAATCAAATTGCATTTCAGTAGTATCCTGATTTTTAGAGCTCATGGAAAGCTCAAATAGTAAATGAAAACCTTCATGCTTGTTAATAAAGTGTACAATAAAGGGATTGTGAACCCTCCTGTGAACCTGCTGAAGTCAGGAAATCAGTAGTGAGAAAGAAGGTGCTGTTTCTTGCAAACAAAATGAGCTTTGAGTGGTTTGGTATTATAAACCTTTGCAAGGAGCAAAGAAATGATGATCCACTGACAAAACCTTACTAGAAATTGTGTGTTTGCAATATTTGCAATAATTCCTTTTCTGTGCTGCTTTCCTCCCTTCCTCAGTGGAGGCTGTTTATTTATATGGAATATATGGAAATAAAACCTGTTTGCCTGTTTGGAACAATGTTTTCTGCCAGAGCACAGCTGCAGCCAGCCCTCTTTTTTATTGTTTTTGATTTTGTTTTTAAATAAACAACTCTAGTGAAGTGCTTCTATTCCAAGGTAATGGAGAAACAGCAGCAGGGTCCAGGTGGGGCTGGCCTTTTTGTTTGGGTATTTTTTGATCCTCCAGTATGTGTTACAGGGGCAGAGCTGCCCAGAAGGGCTCTGAGGCAGAGCGTGCAGGTAGCAGATCACAAAAGACCCTGGGAGTTGGAGTTGGCATCTGCTGGAATGTGGGCGAGGTGAGAAAGAGAATTTGGGTGGGATTATCTTGGACTTTTGTTTTTTAGGTTTTTCTTAATAAAGGTTGAGGAAAGCCTCATGAGTGGAGGTAGTGGATGTAGAAAATACAGCCAGGAGAGGAGAGCATCTACAGAAGGCAGAAACAGTAACACTAAAGCAAACAACATAGCTGTGAAATGAGCAAAAACCCACAGTCCTTATAATTAATAAGAGTGGGTTGAATCCAAGAAGTTAAATGAAGGGGTTTTTTTAAAAAGAATGGTAGAAGTGCTTTATATTCATTGACCAGAAAACTTCTTGATTGTGTTATTATAAATTGTAGGCATATGTATTTTGGTACTTCAGAAAGTGCTTTTGCTCAGAATGTGGTAGGATGGAACTTTTTTTGTTTAACTTGGGTTATTACTAAAGAGCAGCATAATAGTTTTTGCATTGTCCCAGTCTAAGCATAAGGCTGGTGAGACAATAAATATGCTGAAATACAGAAATGCTGAGTCAAGCTGAGGGCAGAACAGCTCAGAACAGCAGGCATGGAAGTGGCTGCAGACAGAAGGAGGATACGATGCCTTGGAGAGGGATTGAGCTGGGGAGAGGGAACCAAGAGCTGTGTTAATGTCTTGTTTAATTCGTGAAAGTGTTTGGCAGTTTGTTTCTACACATATCTTTGCTTTATCAAGCACATACATTGTAATTGCAAGTTCATTGACAAGTATGTGTGATTAAGAGAGCTAAGAGAGTTGGCAGCAGAAGTCTCAACTGGTGGGAGAAAAGATGAGAATTTTTATTTGGAAGATGCAAATTTAATGTGGTACTGAGAGGAAAAGTTGCTGTACATGGGAATTTTTTTGTGTCTGCCTGGGAGAGTAAAGTTTAAAACTAAAAATAAAAAGGAAGAAGAAAGAGAAAGGTGCTTTGTTGAAGTGTGACAGAAGAGATTTGGACAGTGAACAAATATCGAAGTTTAGACCCACAAGTCAGATGAGACTTGCTCAAGTTATTGTAGTTTTCCAAGACAAGTTATTGAAGAGAATGACAGGCAGGTGAAGTGCTTTCTCCAGCAGAGGGATGGAAATGTCTGCATGCAAAGCAGCAGACAGTCTCCTTTCTTCTGCCATCCACAAGACAGCAGGTCTCCAGGGAATGGGAGAGAAGCTGGATTTTCTGGGGCTGTGGCTTGTAGGGGCAGGGAATCTGATTAAACTAATAGGAGACACACTTAGTGTTTCACAAGCTTAGTTTCATGAACTAATGGATGAGCTATTTTTGAAAAGTCAGACCCCACTGCAGAAGGTAGGATCATCTCTCACATCTGTCTGAAGTAGAGTGGAGGCTTTGGCTTCCAAGGAAATTTTCTTACCACAGTGATGGTGGAACTGTTCTGTAAGTCACCCTTCGTGACAGGGACAAAGTTACCCAAAGCTAATAAGGTGAAGAGCAAGTTCATCTTCCCTGAACCAGTGCTGTGGGCCAGTGCTGTGGCATTTTACACAATATTTGGGATAGGAAAACATGGCAACTCCTCTGCCTGCTGGTCCCTGTACACACATGCCAAAATGTCAAAACAGTGTTCCATAGTTTTAGCTGTCTTGGAGTGGGGGATGCACTGGGGTAGGGCTCTCGTGTTTGTTCTCAGTTGCTTCACAGTCTTCTCCTTTCTTGGATTAACACATGGAGGTATTAGAGTTTTTTTGCATTTTGGTGGCTTTTTTTCAGAAGGCTGTCGTCTGCAGCAGAGGGGAAGGGGCAGTGAATCATGTCAGGGAATGGGAGCCAACCAGAGATGGATTTAGCTGTACCAACACCCATCTGTCCTTCTCCAGTAGGAAACCAGTATAATGGCTGTAAAACATACTTTCCTTTAATCTGCTTCTCTACACCTACATCTCAAGATAAACTGTAAAATTCAAAGTATCAAATAAAGGCATTGCATAAAGGTTTTGCTGTACCCTCGAGCATGATGTGCAGCACAATAGGAAACTCTTTAACAAACCTGGAAATAACAGTGGGGAAATAGGACAAACGTTCAAAAATGCTCTTAATTAACTTGCATTATCAGTAACTGCACTGAGTTGGTTTCTCATTTAAAATTTCAATCTAGAGGTCCTTCTGACTGGAGTATTTCATCATTATTGCTGCAATTTAGCTTTTGCAATTGGGACACTTCAAAAGTGATGGCCTTTACTATCTGAGAAAAAGCTGTTCCAAGTTCTGGCTTTTAAAGCTTAAAACTTACTCTGATATAAATGAGGAAAGCATAGCTTTGCTTTGAATCTTACTTTTTTTGTTTGAGGAAGTTTGAAGGTTTTCATATTTATTTAGATACTGATGTTTTAAAATTTGCATGCAGTACTTTGAAATGCCAGCTTTTGTTGCCACAAATGCAATTTTTGGTTTGAAATTAAGAATGATGAATACTTTTCCAGGAGTCTGGAGCTCAAGGATTAATGTGGTTGAACAGTTAAACGTTAAATCTATTCAAAGTAAAACTGCACACAGACTACAAATGTTCTTGCATGCAAGTAAATCCTTTTTTTGCTCTGCCAGCTTGTTCTGTACAGATAAGTAATGTATGTTATAGGACCTCTATCTTAGGGTACAGTATTTGCTGTTCCTATTAATGCTGAGCTGAGATTGCAGTTTAATTCTGCTTTTTTAAAATGGGAATCAGCCCTTTTGAATGGAAAAGGAGTTACTGTAGCACACAGTATATTTTAATCATAGACTTCATATCTCTGATGGCTAGAAATAAAAGTTTCTCAAGAAAATTATATGGACCTTAATAAAAGTTGAAATATTCTCTCATCTCCTGCAAGTAAATATCTCTTCAGCCTCCATCTGATAAGAGTCTTCATGGGCTTTGGCTGAACTGACTTAGATCTGTGAAATGTAAGTATCAAACATCCCAACACCACCATTTTGTACAAGTAAGCACTGTTAAAACTTGTGCTTAATCAAATGAGTGGGAGGTGTTAAATCCTTGATTTAGCAGACTGGCTATCCTTTCCCTTATATCTAATTTCAAACAGGAAGATTTTTGTATTTCACCTGACTTGTACAAACCCACAGATAAAGCACTGTGGAAGAGCTGCTGTGGAATTCCAAGTTCAAGTAGTAGGGAGTGAAAAGAATTTATGCTGGGACAAGTTTCAATGCCCTGTGTTTTGAGAATAAAAGTTCCCTTTTTTGCCCAGCTACATTCTTGGAAGTGGCTGGGTTGTTTTGGCTGCAGCTCCTCAGAACACTCAGCCTGAACTCAGGGCATACAGCTTCAGCACAAAAGGCCCACAGACGCAAAGGTTTCCTAAGCAATGAAGTGCAATGTGTTGGGAAGTAACAGGTACCCCCAAAAGTAAATTGCTGCTTTTTTTCCATTAAGATTTGGGATTTAAAATTTGCATGTCGGAGTTACGCTTGATCAATTTCTTCCTGTTCTGCTGGAATCATCACACAGGTTTTTGGTTTTTTTCCTTTGTCTTCATTAGACAAAACACAGACTTGCTACACCTAGGTCATACCTGTGACCCAGCAAGTCTAGTAGCTCATTGTGACATAACCAGATTGTGTTGCTTTGGGAAATGTTTGTAATACCACATGAGACACAGAGTAGACAATGAATCTTCTCTTACCTCCTTTGTAATTAGACTGTAATAAAATCTTACTCATGACATTTAATAGCCCTTCTAACACTATTGGCAGCAATGCAGCAAAGCTAGGTGCTGTTGTGTGTGTAGCAGATGTGGAGAAATGGCCCTACATCCCTAGCCCAGTGACTTCTCCCAGAACCACAGAATAGTCTGTGTTGGAAGGGTCCTTTAAATGTCATCTAGTCCAACCCCTGCAGTGAGTGGGCACTTCTTCACCTAGATCAGGTTGTTCAGAGTCCTATCCAGTCTGACTGTGCAGATAACTAATTTAGGGTAAAACTTGCTCCTTGTGGTTTGGCTTCATTTCTATAATGGTCTTCTTCCTGAGTTTGAGTTCCTTAAGGGACTGCAATATTCAGAGATGCCCACCTTGACTTCAGCAGCAGCAAAGCTGCCCAGATGGTTCTGTAGATGTTATCAAGCACCATCTCTTCACACAAACTTTTCAACAGGGGATGTTAACCTGGGCCTCAATGTTTCTTCAGGATTGCTGCGGTCCTGAAATAAAATTTTTCAGAAAAAAAAAAACAAACCCTGCAGGATATATGTGCAGCTAGTGAAGTCTCTGATGGCAAAGATGGGACTTAAGATGAAAGTTTAGTGTTAGTTTTTCAGAGTAGGGACCTAAGGGTAATCTAAAGGCTTAAGATAAGAGTATATCTATGAAATCAGGAGAATAGAACTCATGTAATTTGTAGCTGTTTCTAATTGCTTCTGCCATGTGATATTGAAAAGAAGAGAATGATTTCTGTCACTCCTGGTGGTAAGATCACCAAACTGCAGGCCAGCCATCTATAAACAGAAATATCTGTAATTTTCTTTGTTTGCCTGACTAATTCTAAATATTATGAGAGCTGTAGAATTACTGTGATTGAATCAAATATAAAACCATCCAAGAAGTACACAGAGTGTTTCCAAAAAGTATCCTGGTTGGGATATAATAAGTTTTAAATCAGTGCTTTTATATATAAAATCTGTGGCCAAAAACTCAGTAAAACCTTCAAAAAACCTTCGTTTCCACTTCAAAGAGAAGATTTATTTAGCTTTCAAGTAATCACAAGGCAAACATGGCTGTGGTCTGTAATTTTTCTGGATGTAGTTAAGAAGTATTTTTGGAGGTTTAAGAGCTGTTGATAAAATGACAAACTACTTGCTCTTCATGAGCATTTCCCTCACTTTGGAAACTGCAAATGCTCTAGACTGTAGTGGTGATAAGTTATGTATTTCATCCATGAATTATACATGTTTATGTTAATATATGTATTCATTAGCGTGGTGTATTTGCAAGAATTATTCTGGCTCCAGCCTAACTACCACTGTAGCCTCTAGTAGTCTGTCACTACTGAAGTGCTCCAGAAGTAACTGTGCTTTGAGGGAGAGGGCTGGAAGGTGGTGACAGTCATCTGTCATACTCCTCTCAGCTTTCTTACAGGAAATACAGGTAAATCCTGTAAGAAATGGGTTTTTTTTTTTTCTTCCATGGGGGAAAGAAGACTGTTTGTGGGTTTCCCCTTCAGTGTTTCCTTTGAAATACCATTACCTGGCTGCAGCTCTCCAGGACCTGGGTAACAAGGAACATGCAGAGGTCCTGGAGCTCACCTCCTTGCAGAGAGCTAGGGCACTGAGGGAGAAGCAACCTCAGCCTCAAAATCGGATGCATTTGTTGGCCATGGAATTCAGAAAGGCATGACAAGGGAGCTACAGTGGGCTTCACTTGAAGGATACTTCATTTCCATGCCTGTGACTGTTCCCCCAACACATCTGTGTCTATCAGGTTGAGGGCATTTCCTACCCTTCCATTGGGATGGCTGGCTGGGTGAGACCTCTCCTCCTGAGCCCTTTTTGGCTCCTGCACAGGGAGCACAGGTGCTTTTAGAAGACACAGCAGCCCCTCCTACAGTGAAGTAATCTGCTTTCCCTTCCTTTTTTATCTGGTTAGGTTTGCTGCTGCTGTTTTTTTGATTGGTAGCATTTTCCCTAATGTAACTCTGAGAAGCTTCTGATCTGCCACTAATCACAAACAGCAAAACAGTGGTTGTGGACTTAAGCCTGTCAAATATGCATCCACTTTCAGGAAAGACACAGTTGTTGTTTTTAATTAAATCAGACGTTATCTCTGCCACAATTATAAAAAAGCATAGGAAGATGTTAAATTCTGGGAGTATACTGAAATGTAGAAAATTTGTAACAAGATGAATAAACTTCAGCCACCTTGCTTTTTTGGAATAAAAATGCTCTCAGGTAATTCCATCAAATTAGCCTGGTAGAAAAGATAGCATAGCACACAGAAAAAGGTACAACTTTTAACAGACTTGCATGTGCATGTATTTGTTTGCAAGAGGCTTGTGTTACTTCCTTCACATTTTTCTCTCTTCCATCCTTCCTTTGTTGTCTTGTGCCTTTAATTACTTTTGAAATCCCAAGAAGCAGCTGTATCTGTACTGTGTCTCATAGGGTAGAGACACAGTGATGTTTTGGAACTCTCTGAAGTGCTGCAGAATAAACTCTAAGAAGAAATGAGAGAGTATAAGGATCAGCAGAGATTCCTTTCATCAGGATATTCAGTGTTGCAGCCATTACATAAACTGCAAAATCAGGTCAGAACTGCCAGGCTTCCCCTTTCTGAAAGAAAAATTTGTGTAAAGCTACCACTTAAAACTTTTGAAACAGAAGACTTTATAAACAAGTATCATGGTTTATAATACAGAAAACATTATTACAATAACTATGTTGCCTCAGGCAGCTTACTTCAGAATTTTTCTTCACTCAGTTTTGTAATATGTGTGGTGCATAAATTACATCTGTGTTCTGACACTTCTAATTGTTAGGGAGATTCTAGTGATGTGCTTGCTAATGCACTCCTCAGTGCCCAAAGGCTTTTGCCTTGGGCTTAACTCGTTGATTTTCACCCTGTTAAAATGAGGCGAGTGGTTATGGCTTGGCTCAGGGCACGCTGGGGCGTGTGGCCAGAGCCACAGAAGAGGTTTCTTCTCGCCTTTGTCCTCTGCAGAAGGTATGACGAGCTGGAATGGAGGAGAAAGCCTGTGGTCCTCTGACGTGACAGCCCTGAGTGAAGCTTGGGCAGCCAGGTTAAAACAGATGGGTGAATGAGCCCCCACTGCTTCTCTTCTGTCAGTAGCCTTAAATCTCAACTTGCAAAGCCAGCAGGGCAGAAGAGCCAACATTTGTGGTTCTATAGTGGATATGCTTGGATTGGCATGGTGATGCAGAGGGGAAGCTCACCTTGCTATGTGCTGGTGGAGCTCAGAGTAGCAGGGCGGGTCCAGAGATAAAACTCTGTAGTTGTGAAGGAAAGTGCTTGTGCAACACCACCAAGTTTGTAAGCAGGAGATGTGGCTCTCCACTGTGGAGCCAGATGTTGGAGAAAGTGCTCCCCAATCCTTGCCCCAGTTTTCTTGTAAGGCTTTGCTCACCATTCTGGTCTCATCAGTTTGTATTTTTTTGAGATTCCCCAGGACTCTAAAGTCTTGGGATACAAAATGAAAGTGTCCAATAAGTCGGCCTCTTTGTTGGGATTGGCTCCTTTTATCCAGTGGTTCACATTAAGACACTGGGCAGCAAGATGGAGACCTCAGCTTCCAGTATTCTTTCCAGTCAGCACCTCTGTGTCAGCATCAGCTTCTTCTGTCCTCCTGTGAATCTCTTCAGACCAAATTTGTGTGGCTCTGATAGAAGGGAAACAATGTTTTTCCACCAAACTCAAGTATTTGCTGAAGGTCTCTGCTTTTACTACATCTGTCACTGGCAGCTGTAAGAAAGCCAGAGTCATCTTGGCTACTGAAGCTATTTGGCAATTTATTGTGTGTGTTTCCACAGCACTAATCAGAGCTAGATTTCACTAAACTGAATTTAAGTTTTGTTCACTTCTTCACCAGTCAATGGAGGTGTAATAACATCTTCTGGGGGGTTGATGAGATTTCACTGCACAGGCCAGAAGGGTTTCTCTTAATTGAGTCTGATCTCCAGTAGTTCACTGTTTTGGTTTGCTTTTCTAGTCTTCTCTCTAAGCCTGAGAACACAACCTTGACCTTCTGCAACCTAAGCTGGGGCTGCTCTCCTGTGAAATGCCACAACTTAAACACGATGATCCTTGTGGGTCCTTTCCAACTCAGCATATTCTGTGATTCTGTGCACTTCAGAGATGTTTCCTTTGACAAAATGACTCCTAGATTGCCCCATTTTTGTAGGACATAAGCAGTTGTGGTTTTTTAAGTACAAGAAATGTTGTGTAGAGCAGGTTTTTAGTGGATGGATTTGATTTGTTTCTTTCAGGAGAACTGCACTGGAGGTTGCCTTTATGTTGTTGACATGTAAATTTTAATTTAGTACTATGTTTATTAATGCTTCCAGCTGTTTTTCGGTTTTATTCTAGAAATTAACACTTCAGCCATTTAATTAAAACCTTTGGGATTTTTATCTTTTTTTAATTTCACTTTCCCTTTTTAGTTTGAGTATCTTCTGTATGACTCTTAAACCACATTTTTAAAGTGCTTTTAAATGGTTCATTTGTGATCTGAGTTATAATGAGTCAATATAATTTTCTTTCTAAATTTGACCAGTGAGATGAAGAGCAATTCAAAGTTTTCTGATAAGCATGCATGGAGCTTTGGATTATTGCTTTCTTTCTGTGTATTCTAATGAGTACAGTTTCATCCTTTTGGTTGCTTGCAATGGGGAAATTAACTTAGAATATATTTGCCATCAGTTCATGCATGCAAGAAAAAAAATTGTTCGCAAAAACTTTTTAAAGGTAATTTCAGCATGATCTTTATTTGGTATTGCACCCATTAAATGAGTGTGGGGAGCAGTAGCTACTTCAGAGAAATGAGGTGTTAAGAGAAAACAAGAAGTGTTGAATAAGTTGAGGTGTATACTTGCAGGTTGTGGGTGTCTGAGCAGCAACTGCTGTATAAATTCTCAGCCCTTTGTCTGGAGTAACTTTGGGCTCTCCTGCAGTCATAACACAGGATAAAAGTATGCTTGTGGACAGATAAAACTCAGTACACCTTCTACTAGAAGCTCACAAGCTGCCACAAGCTATTATATAGCTTTTGGGACCAGAACACGGGACTTCTGGCCCAAGGTTCATGAAATTTGAGCTACACAGATTATGTCTCCATCTACACAGAAGTTTGTATTCAACACTTACCTTGTAGTCATGTTAGTGCAATCTGTATTTTAGCATGGAGGGTTGCTTCGAAGGAGGCCATTTTCTTATCTCATAGTAATCAATGTTTCCTGATTCATCTGTGTAAAGACTATAGTTGTCTTTGTATATGTGTTCAGTCCCATTCCGAATGGCCATGACATTTGAAGTTCCTAGATAAACCTTCATATGCCATCATTTGCAACATGCAGATTCAGGATTTAATCATTCACTTGAGCTGCAGTTGTTTTCTGGTGATGTGTATCTTCCAGACTACTTTAAAATAACCCAGAAGTAACTAGATACTTGGCTTGGTTTAGCTTTTCACAGTTTCACAGTATCAATAATCCAAAATCAAACCTGATTTTTAAAATTATTTTTTAAAATTACTTTTCTCTATACAAACAGATAACACAAATTTAATTCCTTGTTAATGTGTCAAGCTGACATGTATCTTGGTGAAAGCATAGAGGAGTCCCAGCTTTGTTGTGGTAAAGAAGCCAAAAACTAAACAGCACTTAGTTCTGGAGTGATAAAGCAAGGATGGAAGCAAGAATTAACTTCCTCTTTTTTAACTTCCCCAAATTATTCTGATGCCCTGTTAAATGATTGCAAATGGAAAATAATTTTGCTATTTATTTTTAAATTATTTTTCACTTTCATGATTTGGCCAAAATATATTTTTCTTGTGTAATATGTGATGCTTGCTTATATGCAAGCATAAATAAAAATACTATGAAGAGCTGCCTCATATGTAATGGCCATAAACTAAAATGCAAGAAGCTCCACTTCTACATGAAGAAGAGCTTCTCTACACTGGTGGTGGCAGAGCTGCCTAGCAAGGTTCATGGGGTCTCTCTCTGGAGATATTCAAAACCCTCCTGGACACATTCCCATGTCACCTGCTCCAGGTGACCCTGCCTTGGTATGGTGGGTGGACTAAAGAATACCCAGAAGCCCCTTCCAAATCTTAACTTTTCTGTGATTCTATATCCAATTCAGAAGCGGTGATAATCCCCTCCTACATGGAGCTTTCCTCACAGCACTGAGGGCTGTAAAACTTCCTGTGATAATTTGGTGCAGTGATAAACTGCCAGCCACAGCTGTAAGCTGAGCCTAGATTGTCTGTCAGCCTATTTTAATAACAAAAATCTGGAAATGGATAGGGAACTTGCTGAAGTTAATGGAAAGACCCTAATCAGTGGGATGAACCAGTCATTGGCAGTGGAATTCTTTGTCAAAAAGGCCCTTCTGTGGTATGCTTTCAAAGTACTTCTCTAAAAACAGGATGCCATTGGCTGCATGGAACCATTTTCAGTCCCTTTCATGCGCTAGCTTCTCTTTCTCATGACTAGCTAGCAGCTCTTTGTGTTTGCTGGTCGCACGGCTACATGTGCAGTGCTAGTGCTGGCTGCCTGAGAGCAGATTTTGAATGAAGCCTTTGGGTGTGCACCGAGAGCTCAGCTGCAGATGGGAAGTGCCTTTCCTGTGGAATTTAGATTAAAATTGCCACGTGTAACATATTCTGCAGTCAAAAAATGTAGATTAGGCTGTAATTCATAAAACAGATATTGAAATTTTAAATATATAATCTTGAAGGATTATATCTTTCTTCCCCAAGCTCAGTGTTGTCTGTTTGTAATAAAGCAACTTCATGAAATTATACATGAGAGAAGAAAGTGCACCATTAGATGGGAGCCTAAGGTTGAAATATTTCTACATATTATTTCCTGTAAATTCTCTGTTCATGTATGGGGATGGAAGTTTGGGGTTTTCTTTTTAAAGTGCAGATGTATCTGTAGGTATCAATCATACTTCAATTGAACAGGCTTTTCAAATATACCTATCACACAATGTGGTTTTGTGTTTAATTAAAAATATATCTAATCCTACTGTTGTTAATCTGTCAAACTACCCTTGGAATCTATAGCCATCTGATTGAGTAGAAGAGGGCTGGATAAAATCCCATATAAAGTTTTGAGGAAGCACATGTCTAAGAGAAATCTTTACTCCTAATTTTAAATAGTATTCTAGTAACTAAATAATTAAATGTAAGCATTTAGTTATTTAGCATTTAAAGTATTTCCTCCCATTTTGATGGTGAATTGCTGCATCTGTATAATTTCTCTTGGATCTTTTCCTGTCTACAAAAGACTTCATCTTAATACTGAGCCTTTCTAGTAAACACTCAATAGATAGGAAGTTATAGCTTCATAATAGACCACATCTCTGTGGAAATCTGTAAACATCCTTTTACCTCCCTTTTTTTTTTTTTTTGAGATTTATTTGTTAGTCATTCCTGCTAAGCTGTTTGATTTGTGTGAGAGCTTGGCAAGGCAGTGCATGTCAAATAGGAACATTTTCACTTTGTCAATGCACCAAACTAAAACTGTACTGAGGTGTATCAGTTTGAATGTTAAGGTATTTTATGTAGCCTCAAAAGCGAAGTTAATAACCTGACAGGCATCTTCGATGGCCAAAGGACGAGCTTTGCACAAGCACAAAAGTTGCATAATACCCTGGGAGTATTTTTTTCCCCTTCAGCAATATTAGCTGATGACCACTGATTGAATACCACTAGTAGGCAACCTGAAACAGTAATTTTTGTGCTGAGCTGGTGGTCCTGCCCATAAGGTGATCAGAATTTTCACCAGGTTTACAGCTTGTTCTCTGCACACCAAAGAATATCGGTGTTAACCGGTTAAGTCTCTGGCTCACCAGTTTCCATTCCTGAGGCTCTTTCCACAGCAGGACCCTTGTCCTGGTGCACATCATGAGCTCCAGGAACCTCAGCAGAGCAGCAAGCACATCTGGGACTGAGACCTCCATGCCTGGCTAGCCTGGCTGCCTGCTGAACCTGCCACACCAGGTCCTGGTCCAGCAGGAGAATGCAGCACCACAAAGAAGCTGTGGGGCTTGTGCTTCTTTCAGCCATATAATGAAACCATGTAATGGGTTTGCCCCATTATATTATTTATATATTCTATATTTATATATTCTATATTCTATATTCTATATTAGATATTACATATTAGGTATTAGATATATTTTTGTCCTCACATTCCAGTGAGGAATTCTGTCAAAAGCATCTGCTCCATTGAACCTCTCTTTTTTTTCTTATAGATCAAGACAAATAGAAATTACCTCAGGTGAGATCAACTTCTTCTGCACCTTTTAGCATAATTTCTCATACTTTTTGCTTTGAAATTCGGGATTTATTTCCAAGAAGTTCTTCTGTGTGTGCATACATAACACATAAAGATTTCATCATCTGCTTTCATATAGTCACTGACTTAATTATAATGACTCCTAGGAGAGATGCACAAAACATTCTGCCTGAAGTTGTTTGAATTAAGACTTCACGGCCTGAGAACAGAACCAGGCAAGTCTTGATTTCCAGTTCCAGAAACTGCACTGCTGATGTTTGTGTTTTTAATTCCTTTTATGATTAATTCGGAAAAGTGATGGTGAGGAGATTTTCACTAAGAAACCTCCAAATCATGTCAGTTTTGAAAAGTATCTATTTCCTTTCCCCTATGACTTCTATTCTAACTTAAGAGCCCACAAATAAGTTGCATCACCTAAGGTAACCTAAGTTTCATCAGAGGTGGCTGATGTAACTTTTCTGAAGCCCAAAGCATCACTCTTGAGGCAGCCGCCCGAGTCCCCTCAATTCTGCTTGGTGTGACCCTTGCTTCTGCATCTCCCTTTTCTCATGTGAGACGTGAGCCACGGAGCAAAGGGATGTGCTGCCTTCACCATGACTGAATGGAGGTTGTGAATTCAGTGTCTGAGCCCTGGGGAGTACTGCCTCCCCTTCACCTGCTGAATTCATCTGATTTTTTAAATGATTATTTTTAATATCTATGTGTTATCTAAGAAAACTGACAAGGACATCATCTCAGGTCAGGCTTTACTGTGCTGCTCTAATGCAAACCAAAGGAGGGAGATAACTTCTTCTATATGCCATAAAAACTAGCTTTACTGGCTTTCTTGTGAGAGCTCTCTCGAATCTGAAATTTGTCTACTTACATCCTCTTACCTTCCTGTTTCTCTCTCATGCTTGCACCCTGTACAAAATACCTATATTCCTGCATGTCTGCTCTATATTATTGGATGTTTTTGGAAAAAGTGAGTATCCCTTTCACAAAAACTTTTGGACAGCTGGTATAAAGAAGGAAATGGCCTGATTTGTGTATTTAAATTACTGACACACTCTCCAAATACCTTGAATTGCCAAGTCAGGAAGGTCTTTTCAATGGAAACAATACTTCAGAGACCTAATTCTTTCAATTAGATAAACCGTGCAGATTCACAGCTCTATACTTCTTTCTGACAGATCAAATGTTATTGGTGAATAATGAGCTGTGGTGGGTTGATCCTGGCTGGATGCCACGTACCCACCAAGCTGCTTTATCCTTCCTCAACTGGACAGGGTACAAAGACTGTAAAAAAACATCCAAGGGGCAATATAAGGACAGGGCAAGATCCCTTGTGATAGGTACTACCACAACCAAAACAGGGAAAGTTAGTTTAATATTACCAATCAAATGAGAGTAGTATAATGAGCAATAAAAACTAAATCATATAAAATGCCTTCCCCCCACCCGTCCTTCTTTCTGGGCTTAACTTTACCCCCAATTTTCTCTATCTCCTCACCCCAGTGGTGCAAGGGGGATGGAGAATGGGGACTGCAGTCAGTTCATCACACACTGTTTTTCCACTCCTTTCTCCTCAGAGGAAGGACTCTTCACCTGCTCCCGTGTGGGGTCCCTCCCACAGGAGACAGTCCTTTCTCCACAAACTTGTCCTTCCTAGGAGCTGCAGTTCTTCACTCCCTGCTCCAGTGTGGGTCTCTCCCAATAGGCTGCAGCCCCTCAGGAGCAGGCTGCTCCAGCATGGATCTCCCACACGGTCACAAGTCCTGCCAGTAAAGCTTCCACAGCTCCACAGCCTCCCTTGGGTTTCCACCTGCCCTGGTGTGGGGCCCTCCAGGGGCCCCGAGTGGATCTCTGCTGCACCATGGACCTCCATGGGCTGCAGGGGAGAGCCTGGCTCTCCTTCTCTGCATCAGGGGCTGCGGGGGACTAAGGTTCTCTGTAAGGCTGAGTGTCGCATTGTTTGTTTATCAAGAATTAGCATTTTTCTCATGTTTTGTGCCTTCCATAATCCAAGAGAAGTACAGCTGGTCAGGTGTTTTTTCCTCGGATAGTGTTCCATTTTTGTTCCTGCATGTATTAGTAGCCAAAGAAGATTCTGCAGGTATCCTGTTTCCTAGCCTCATTTGGACCTAGCAAAAGGAAGCCAGTCCAGATTTGCCACTGTTCTTTGCTCTGATATTGACACATTCTAACACATTCTTTCCTTTAAACACACAGTCATGATACCCTTTTCCATTTACTCATCTGCTATTAAGTACAATGAAAGTTTCATAGAAACTCAGAGATTAGTATCTGATAATCAGAGTAAGTTTAAAAAAGTCAGCAACAAACAAAAACATCAAAAATTATTTATAAGATGATTCCTTGTGTATTTTCCAACTTGGAAAGAAATGACTGGCGCTTGTATTACATCAGTCTCTTAATAATTAAACAACTTCTGGTGAATGTATAGTTGCTTAGTATCCTGTGGTACTTTCTAGGCTAATGCTGGACCCAGAGATGCTACAGGTCTTGCATCTATCTGAAAAATAGTAATATGTCACCACATAATTTAGTAGAACTGGTAGCAAACATGCTTTTTCATGGGCCTATATTAACTGATAAGTTGAAGCTGCAATTGGTGTGTTTGGTCCTGTGAAATCCAGCTGGTGTGTAGAAATAGTAATGTTCTGGGTAGTACTGCCTCGTGCTTAAAGATACTCCTTCCTGTATGGTGGCATTTGCTGTAACTGTCCTGAGGGACTGGTCTCTGAGGTGTCACTCTGTCGCTGCTTCTGAGCACTAACCTTTCTCCTTCCCCAGCAGTGTTGCTTGTGCAGAATTGCCTCTTGGCTACCCATTGGCACAACTAGCTCTCTTTCAGATGTAGGCATGTGACTTTCCAGTTGCAGATCGCTTACTTCCTGCAGAAAGCCCTAAAGCAGACTTGTGTTGTAATGTCCACTGTTCAAACCATGTGCAGATGTCCCACTGCGATTGCTGGTGTTCACTGAAGAGAAGGAGAAGCGCGTCATAGTTCATTTTGTAGAGCTGCCATCCTGCACATCCTGAACTGCTGGCTGCTCGGCAAGTTGCAGCAGCTCCAGGTCCTGCTGGGGGTGGAGAGGAAGCACTGGAATGAAATCTCTGATCTCATGGCACATGGTCAATATCTGAATTAATTCTATATCTGGCTTCTGGAATGACTGCAGAGCAAGAGATGATGGAAGTGAGAGCGGTTTCATAATTTCCTACTAGAAAATAATTTAATTGCCGAAGAGATTGAGGTGACTCTTTAGAGACAGGGCTATACGAAGACAGATCTGCAGGTAGGAGTTAATACTGCCTACTGATTTTCCAACTGTAAAAGGAAACTGATGAATAAATAATAAAGATTATCTGTTTCTGTGGAATGGTTCTCACTAGTAAGCGTGAAGGAAGGTAGCTGCCATTAACCTCTTGTGTAGGAGCTTAGAACTGGTGGTGCAATAACAGTAGCTATCCTGAGAATCATGTGGTCTTGAGGAAAAAGGAGTAATTGCTTCATATCTCTAGCTTTCCTTCTTCATAGTTGTGCTTTTCATGGTGCTGTTCAAAAATCTTCTGCTCAGGTGTGAAGGAAGAGGGTTGTTTGGTGTGAAATACCCTGCATCACTGTCCCATCCTGGAGATCTGCATGGCAAGGCTTGCCAGCTTGGACATTGATAGGGGCGCAGATTGTGTGATTAATCTGAGAGCTAATTAGGTTTTAACCCTGACTGTACTAGTGTGTATCTCGTGGGATGTTCAGATGGGCATTTAAGATTTCATTCTTCTCCAACTACCTCTCCCTGTCCAGGCTCTCGAAGAAAAAAGGATGTGTATGATTTTAATCTTTGGGACACCTAAAAGGTAGTGTTGTCACAAAGTGACTTGTGGGTTTTGGTTCTATTTGAGGATACCGCCTGGAAAAATCCAGCCTCGTTCAAATGCCAAGTTGTATGCCTGAGATAATTAATCACTTTTTAAAATAGTGATTGTCATTTAGAAAGCCTACTTCTTTTTAGTCTTTTAGAACCGTTTTGTGTAATGTTCAGTTCCTTATTTGCATAGATTCTAGCTTGGAGTAGAGTCCTACTTTTTATGTGGGATTTTATTAGGAGATACTCAAAATTTTTCTATTGGAGGTTTTGAAGAAGCATTAGACCAGCAATTTTGAATTTTGCAAGTGCAGTTTCCCCAGGTTATATAGAGTGAATAGTTTTGGGGTTGTTGTATTTTTAATTCTGCACACTGAAGCCTTGAGCTTTTATTATCTCATGTACAGATGAGGAAAAGAACATGTGTGAAATCCTTAATTGTTTACCTCTTTCCAGTCTTGGTTTTTGGAGCTGCACCAGTTTAGATTCTTTGGGTACTCAGTGAAGTATTTTTCTTTTTGGGACACTTTTCTGTTAGGAACAATAAGATGCTTAGGTGCTTTCAGGAGTATTTTGGTGTCAATGCAACTCTCCTTTGGAACAGCACTACAGTAAAGCTTTTGAAACTGGAAGGTCTTTTCTTTCAGGAGCTATCTGGCCCAACTTACTGAATTACAGGTAAGAAAGCATTCTCTTGCTGAAGTTGCTAGTGTCCTTGGTGAGTCCTGGGTTATTCTCCCTCTTTCTCCACTACGAACACACTGCTGGGGAAATTGGCAGTAGGCATCTCAGATACCACATAGCCTCTGTGAAGGGACAGAATTTTGTTCCTCACTGCTCCCTTTTTCTCCTGGAGAAATGTTGGTCAGTTTGTCAAGGTCTTTACACTTGCCAGGAAGGAAATTTACCTTTTTTCTTTCTCAGAAAGGTCACTGATACCTGCAGTTCCTGTCTCTGGCACCTAAATTCCCCAACCTAAAATAGGGGATTTTTTAATGAGTTGCCATCCACACTGTTGCAGAAGCCTATTCAAGCATAACCTGACTTTGCTTTGTATGCTCTGCTGACCAGGTTGAAGACAGAGAATGTTCTTTTTGGGTGCATTGAGGAACATGGAGAGTGACCACAGAGACAATAAATGCATCCACTGACCTTGCTGCTACATTGCGGTTACCAAGTTATCTTCCTCTCCCAAGCACACATGACTAATCACAGTTACAGAGAGCTGCAAGGAGATAAGCTTAAAAGGAAAGAGAAATCAGACTGACACAGATGTTTCACAATCTTGAGAGCTGTGTGTGGTCACTCATGTAAATCAGGTTACAGTTAAAGAAAGCTTTTATTTTACAAGTATGTATATATCTAATGGCTGCTTGCAGTTAGTGTTTAGCTGTTTGGGTGGGTGTTTCTAATGCAGATTGCACTCAGAAATATCAGTGCAAAATACTTTACAAACTTCAGGCTCAGTTGCTTGTGCACACCGCTGACTTTATCTTATTCTATTTAAATAAGAAGCACGTTCTAGTTATTTTGCCACATTCTTCTTCACAGAAGTAAAAACACAAAGTTGAAGGAACAGGTGATTAATAAAAATGTCGTTAGCTACCTGTTTAAAGTTGTAAAGCTAAAGTCAAGGTGACCCTTAAGGATTTAAACTTATATTTAATAGAATTTAGAAGGCAGTTTCCTAAATACCATTTTTGGGATTTTCCCCTAAATCTCTTAACAACAGTCACCACGATCATCTTCACAATCTGTCGCAGCTGAGAAAGTTACTAACCATCTTTACATGTGAAAGGAGATGAGAGAGAATACACAAGTTAAAGGGAAGCAACAAAATTGTTAGACTGCTTTTAACTACCCCGATGTGAAGTTCCCCCAGTTATTGCCCAGATGCCTGGAGAACAGAAGAGAAAGTGAAACCAGGGTCTGCCTCCATAACAACATAGGCTTCCTCTCAAACACTTGTGCAGTCACCTACTTCTGCAGAGAAATAAGGTGAGACACCACTAGCCAGCACTGGTCACTCATGTTTGCACATGGGACTTGCAGCTGACACAGCCTGAATCAGCATTCACTCCTCCAGAGGGATGTAATCCAGAGGGATTTGCCAGATGCTTCCTCCTCAGAAATCACTTACTCTTCTGAAGAAGGAATGAGGTGAGGAATAAGGACCTAGCTGGAAGAAAATGGAGGCATGAAGCAGATGACACTTTATCTTCAGACAATTTCTTGTCACAGTTCTTATACAAGCCCGTGGGTCTCTGTCTCCCCATACTGCCTGACCAGAGTCTGGGTGAGGTTCTGCCTTGTGACTGTTCAAGGCATGTGCACATAGACATCCTGAGACACAGCTGTTGGAGTCTTGGCTACGAGGTGTGCAGCAGTGGAGGGGTTCTGTAGAACATCCCCCCCATCTCCCGAAGTAGAGACACGCTTTGGTGTTTCCAGAACTTGCACTCATGTTTGTTTTTGACTTTTTGGTTTCCACCTGCTGCCACCCTGCCCTCCTCCCCACCAGGAAAGGGTTGTGCAGATTGTAGAGCAGATACTAATAGTGCCAAGCTGCTTGTGTCACTGTGAGAGAGAGGAGTGTTGGTGGGGGATTTTTTTTGTGGGGGTGGTTTCTTCCACAAACCCACTCCTGATCAGTCCTGAAAATTTCCTCCAGTAACTGGACAGCATCGCCTGGCATTGAGGTACATTGAAATTACATTTCTTTCACCTTCTGTAAAGAACTTCTTTCCACCACTATTAGGCAGAAAGAAGTAGGTTTTTACCCCACACCACTTTCTCAGTTTAAGATTTCTTCTGAGGTTCCTACACAGGGATGAATATTTGATCTGCTATCAACCTGCCTTCCCACAGTTTGGGGTTTTGTAACTAGACAAAGATGATGCTTTGCATACTTTTTCTAAGCACCCTCTAGTAATGAGTCTCTGCCCTCTGAAGGGAGCTCTCAGGTGGGCATAAGAGGCTGAGGCTGGGCTACCTGTCTGCAGTCCCTGCTGAAAGCTTTGGGACTTGCCCCAGGGGTGTGTGCATGGGGCCACAGGTTCTGCCTTCATCTCATACATCAGACATGCTCTGAGCAATGTTGCTGATGTTCAAGGGGCATTCCCCAGCTGGGCCTGGACCTGCTAGGGGTGCTCTCCAGCTTCAGAGCTGGAGAGCAGCTCCCTGGCAGAGAGGGAATGAAGGGGTTCATCTGGAACCCTTTTACTCAGTTCACTCAGGACTCGGTTTACTTTTCCAATATATTCAGGGGGTTGATTCTGTTCAGAGTTTTGGGCTCTTTTTCTTTCTCTCCCAGGTGTTTGCTTTGCCTTGGGATTCAGGCCACTATGGTAGTGTAAAGTTTAAATAAAAGGTTTCAGTTCCTATCTGAGGCTTTTTCAAACAAAAAGGTTCAATGGTTTATTTGTCCCTTTTATCTTACCAAAGTCCTGCAATATATTTTCACTAAGGTGTCATACTTTACATTAGGGGAGAATACTTGTGATTTTGTGAATGCAACATTTGTGATGGATCCTGCTGCTCCCTGAAAAGGAACTTACATTTTACTGACAGTAGGAAGCAGTTGTACATGCTATCTGTTTTTCTTCCCTGTCTGAAGGAGCATGCTCCTATAGAAATCAGTGGGAATTTTCCCACTGGAAATTAGAAGGATGAGAAGAACAATGGAAAGCTACACCAGGAGTCCTTAGTGGTATTGATCCTTTTGATGTAAAGCATCTCACTTTGCCCTTGTGAAGATCCTACTCCAAATAAAATCCCTGTCAGTGAGAATGGTGAGTTCTGGATGAAGAATGATGACAAAAACCACATTTCTTCTCCGTGGCTACACCTTTGAAATTGTTGGCCCAGAGAGATGATCATTAGAAATTCTATAGGAGACAGAGGGTATAAAAACCTGCAGAGGGGAAAGCCACACAAAGCTGATGACTGTACACAGTCATGTATACGCTTAATGGCATAGACTGGGCTTTGCAAAAGCAAAAAACATCAGAAGCACTGAAGGTGTGGCTGAAAGTGGGCATGGCACTCTGGCATTCCAGAGATTTAGTACCTGTGATTTAACTTCCTCAACTCATCCAAGTCTAGAGTTACAGCTTTCTAATGCAACATGGAAGATCAGCTTTCCGGATTAAAAGAAAAAATATATAAAAGCTATCTTTTTTTTTTTCTTGCTAGTGTCCTAGTAGTGTGTGTTTAATAAAAAAATTGCATCTGATAGAGGAAAAATAGAACTAGCAAAAGTTCATTTGTGAAGTCATTTCACTGGCAAAGGGTTAATAAGATAAATTCAGAGTCTCAAGAAGCTAATACTTCCATTTGCCCAGAAATGTTGGTCTTTTAAATGCAAAGCTTCAAGCAAGGTTTCTGCTATGTATTGTATATAAGGATAAGTGCAAGAGACCTGATAGGACTGTCTGTGGAAGATGTGTCAGCTGGAGCTTTGCTGTATTCATCTTCAGTGCCAAGCAACTCCAATTCCTCTTTGGTCAAACAAACTTTATATTCATCGAGGTGCAGTTGTTTGCCAGAGCTATTTGCAGTCATGTGTCAGAGGGGGTACAATTAATACATTGTAAAAAAATATTTCTTTTTTTTAACAGTGTGTGCTGTGCAGATTTAATAGAGCCCTGCTGGCAGTGCTCTGAGGACCAGCACAGGGTAAGGATTTGCCAGATCATAGCTGAGCACTTGAAATTCTTCAACCAGCAGGAATGAAAAAGTGTGTGAGAGAGCTCGTGGGAACTGTATTTTAGTTCAGAAGCGTCCGCTAACATTGTCAAACTGCCTGTCTCAAGCTGTTAAGGCTGATAAACTGCCAGTAATTATCATTTAGAAAATTAGCGGCTGCCAAAACCATCACACACATCACATGTGTTAGTTGGACTGGTTTGAAATTACTTCGCCTAGGAAAAAAAAAAAGAAAAATTCCCAAGCCTGCATCTGCTCCAAGAATAGCGTTGAGTTTTGACACATGACAGTTGGTGCTGGCAGAAGTTATTTTTGTTGTTCGGAGCAGGCTTGGGGGATACTTTCTTGGAGTGCGTCACTACTGCTATTTACCGTCCGTGTAACAGGACAATTGAGACCTTTGAATATTTGCAGCAATTCTAAATAAATAACTGAAGTATGTGGGCTCTCCTTTCCCTTCCCTTCTCTTTCCTTCCTTGTCCATGGCACTGGGCAGAGAGAATTAAAAATATTGGTTGCCAGAAGGAAAACTTTTTTATTTTGCAGTTGATTTCCAGCCACTGCAAAGAAACTGAATCATAATGGAAGGACTGAGCAGGGCAGAGCAAAAGTTTAAAAGCAGCTTTGGCTGCACACCACCATCACTTCACGTCCTCACAATCCTCCCAAACAGCCAATATGTAAAAAACACGGCTTGAGACAGAGCAAATGTCATTCATTTCCTCCCAAAGGAAGCTGAGTGCCACCATGACCAAGAGCTAGGGATGATATGAACACAACCATATCACAGATGTTACTGCGCAGGAAGATGGGGGTGGTGAAATGACCATGTAGAAGCTTGCACGATGTTTTTCACTCAGAGATTTGTGACTTGGTTAGTCGTCAATTAATAAGTTGGTGCATAGTCTCTGAATCAGTGATCTGCAAGTCTGAAGGACTCTGAGTTGTTGGCACAAGAAGATATCACTTGCATTTAGCTTACATTTTAGTGGGTGTACCTTTCTACTTCTATGGAGTGCAAGGGTGTAAAAACTTCGTGTGCGCTCTGCTTTTCCCTCCAGGCTGTGGTTCAAGACAGGACTTCTGCGGTGACACAGCCAGCCTCTGAAGTTTCTGCTCACACGTGCTGTCCTGTGTTGCTCACCCATCACTGTTTCATAATTTAAACCAAAACATTTTGGTTTTGGAGTGATTGATATTAAACCCCCGTGTCTCAGAGATTCAGTGGTCAGTGCAATGACACCAGCATGAAAATCAGATGAACTGAGGTAAATGGAGAATTGCAGCAGAGCAGCCTCTGCATCTAAATGATAGGTCAGGGTTTATCTTCATCAGCACTTCTGATTTGTTTTGGAAGTGTGCCTTTTCAATAACTGATGTCATGTATCAGCTTAATCAAACTCCTCGTGAAATACATGTTTCTGGTACTGTGAAGCAAGTACTCAGAGAGTACTGAATGGGAATGGAAATGAAAGCAAAATGTATTGCATTTCATTATTTCATCTGTGTGAACACTTTACTGTGTCTAATTCTGTTAATTAAAACTATAAACAAACTTAGCCTGATATAATCTAATTTTCATTATAGACACCAAATGCTATTATGTTGGGCAACAAATTGGCTTAAGATAATTCTGTCTTTACAAAATAAGATTGTAATCAGCAGATTTATAGTTTATTAAAGTCTCATGATATATGTATACCCTATAGCTTTTAGAGCTTTATTTTCAGTTCAGAGTTCCCATTAGTCTAATTTGAGATTATTGGTACAATCATTTGATTTAAGATATGCCTTTTTATAAAACTCCAAAGAGTGTCAGTGTGAAATACTGGAAGGAAGCAGTGTGAGGGAACCATCTATGAGATGGTTTATGTCAGAGTTGTTGATGGATGAGACTTAGTGACAAAAGTACACTGCGAGAGCCTGTGTTCTCTCTAAAGTTTGTGAAGGACAGAGCACAGTGAGGATATGTAGGGTCCCAACTGGGAAAAGTGAGGTTATTTTAGTCTGAAATAATGTTTTTTTCCAAAAATATAAAATTTTTTTGTAGGTCAAAAATATTTTTTTCGTTATTTGCTTTTTTTTAAGTCAGTCTCAACTGTAATCTCTGGATACCATGGTCTGGTTTATTGGCCAGATAGCACTGATCATGAGATATAGAAGTCCAAAAACAGAACCCTTACTAATAAGGATATAGAAATCAATTGCATCTTATATATGTAAGTACTTAAAAGAAATTAGGTGTTTGTGTGTGCATGTTTTAGTTTCTGATTTATTAATCTACTATTTTTGTACTTTGAAATAGCAAATCTGCTCTATTTTGCATTTTTTTTTTCCGAAATGGGTTTTTGTTTTTATAGAATCATAGAATGGTTTGTGTTGGAAAGGACCTTAAAGATTTAGTTCCAACCAGCCTATCAAGGGCAAGGACACCTTCCACAAGGCCAGATTTCTCAGAGCCACATCCAACCTGACCTTCAACACTTCCTGAGATGTGGCATCCATAGCTTCTCTGGGCAGCCTGTTCCAGTGCCTCACCACCTCTGAGTAAAGAATTTCTTCCTTATATGTCATTTAAACCTACTCTCAGTTTAAAGCCATTCCCACTTGTCCTATCACTGCATTCCTTTGTAGAAGGTCTCTACAGCTCTCTTGCAGCTCCATTTTGGTATTGGAAGGTGCTGTAAGGTCTCCGTGGAGCCTTTTCTTCAGGCTAAACAACCCCATATTTCTCAGCCTATGTACGTTGGAGAGATGCTCCAGCCCTCTGATCATCTTCATGGCCTCCTCTGGGCTCACTCCAGAAGGTCTGCATCCTTCTCATGTATGGGGCCCCACAGCTGGATGCAGCATTCCAGGGGTCTCACAAGAGCAGAGCAGAAGGACGGAATCTCCTCCCTGGCCACATTGCTCTGGATGCAGCCCAGGACAGAGTTTGCTTTCTGAGCTGTGCGTTTACAGTACAAGGTCATGCTGAGCTTCTCCTCAACCAACACCCCCAGACCCTTCTCCTCAGAGCTGCTCTCCATCCATTTTCCATCCAGCCCATATTTGTGTTTGGGATTGCCCTGACCTGATGGCACTTGGCCTTGTAGAATGTCATGAGGTTTGCAGAGTCCCACCTCTCAAACCTCCTATGGAACCTCTGGATGACAATTCTTCCCTCCAGCATGTCGACTGCGCCACACAGCCTGGGGTCAGCAAACTTGCTGAGGGTGCAGTCATGTGCCTGCAGTTTGCTCAGCTTCTTGTCTGAGCAAACTGGCAGAAATAATTAATTAAGCTTGCATATTAAACAGGCTGTGGATCTGGGTCATTTGTAATAAATAGGTGAGACTTTGTGTAGTGATTTTCCTACCGTGATGAGGTGTATACTGATATGTGAGTTTCTAGCTGGCTGGCTGTGTGTGGTCAGAATTAAAGTATGTAAGCCTTTATTTCAGATAGTGTTTGAAATGTGAGGATATGCACACGTTGTTCTAGTTTGGGATGGTCTGAATGGCTGACTAGGGACAGACTGGGTTCTCTCCCTCCTGGTTTGTCCCTGGGCTCTTTTAAGGAACTGTAATCTTACCTAGGTATACTTGGATTAATGTTGCCTAAGAGCCCGTAATTAAACATGCAGGGCTTGAGGGACCTGGGAAAGAGCAGTCCTTGATCCTGTGTGCCCATGAGCAAGGGCAGCAGAGCTCAGAGCTGTGAGCTGTAGGCCATGGCACAGCAGCTCTCTCACCACTGCTCTGTGGCTGAGGGGGCTGGAGAAGGGCTCTGCGACTGCACTGGGCTCAGCCCATCAGTCCCCTTTTGTGCCGCAGCACAGGCAGACCTTATCTCCAGTATAACTGGAACCATCACGGTGTATGTCAGAGAGTAGCTTCCCTTTCCCCGTGCCCCCCTTCACCCACGCTTTTGGAGTAAAGAGAGGGTTTCTCTGGCTGAAAAGCTGCATTTCATGAGGACAGGAACCAAGAGACAGTTCATTTCTATGGAGAGTTGCTATAAATAGCTTGCTCTGTTAACATAAATTCTTTCTGTGGATCCTACAAACAGGGTTTTATTCCAAGCCTACAAAATGCTTTGTATACCCTTGTTACTTTGTACGTGCTGCTGCTGGTGTTTCCCCCACAAAATGAGAGGTAAGCCTGATGCTTGCAGGCAGCACTGTTCTGTTGGTGGAGTAAAGGAGTCAGCCTTCCAAAACAGGGCTGTTACAGTGATAATTTTTTACACCACTAATACCAAAAGGACCAGTGGACATTTTTAAGGCAAATAAGGCAGGACTTGTTGAAGTCCACATGCATCAATTTTTAAATCTTCAGCAAGGCTGCAATGTTTTCTACTGCTCTGCTCTCTACTAATGCTTGCAGTGAGTCCGGGTCAGAATCTGTAGCTACTGCAAGCCTTGAAAGCTTTGCAGGGCTTTTAGGAAGCTTGTAATTGCTCCTCTGTGAATCCTAGAGTGAGAAAGAACTTGCCCAGGAGGAAAATGTCTTCTCTTACTGCTCATGTAGTGAAAACTCTATGGATATAAATTATCCCAGCTGTATGATAAGCATCTGTCACTCTGCACCTTTTTATTTTCTTCCTTTTACACAGTCCTAGTACTGGAAGCCCTCTCTCTGGGAGAAGATTTTCAGTTTCCATTAAATTCTTTTCTGCATTTGACTATCTGATGCTCAGTCCACATCCCTTCCCCCTCTTCACATGAAATGGAAGACAATGAGCTGTTGAAATTTTCATAGAGCTGAAAAATATGACCCAGAGGTGTCTGGAAAAGGGAAGTGCTTTGGTGTTCAGGCAGTTGATAAAACACACGTGTTTATGAGGAACCATGCGCTCTCTTACTTTTTGTCCTCTTTTTTTAAAATGAGTCTATCTGCTTGTGGAGACTGCTGTTTTCACTCCCCATACACGTGTATGACAAGGTCAAATGCAGATCCCTTTCTTGATACCCTTCCATGCCTGAGGTCTTTGAAGTACTGGTAGCTCTCTGTCTGTGTGGGTGGGTTGGAAGTGCAGCAAGCAATGGATGGGTACGTGTGTAGCATGGGGAGGGGAAGCAGACCAAACACACTGGTTGTTATCCAAGGTGAAAACTTCAGTGCGTGGTGAGCAGGGCATCTTGACATGCCAGGTAAAATTTCTGCACAGACTGTCCAGCTGCACTGCCAATGGCTTTGTGGGTCTGTTGTGGTCCCAACTTCTATTGACAGTTTGTCATTTGATGTAAAATATACACAAGGGAAAGGAGCCTGAAGTTTTTATCATGTACAGTTTGGGTTTAAAATATGATTATTGATTAGCTGCTGGTGATGGTATTTACTGTTGAAGTCTTCACAACTGGCCCTTGTAGTAGCTCCCAGATTGTGCAAATGGTTCTTTGGAGGGGAAATTAATTAGCTGGCTTGCATATTCAAAAGAAAGAGGAAAAAAGTCTCATCTCTTTGTGGCTCTCAGGCGTGTATCCCTCTTTTTTCCATAGGATTGTTATGGATATGTACTTCCAGGGATTGTACCATCAGCCTGTACCATTCATACATTTTGTAGAGTTCATAATGAAATGCGTTCAGGGCTGAAAGTGGCACACGTGCTGCTCTGAATGCTCCTTCTCAGATGTCTCCTGCTCCTGGTAACCCACATTCTGCAGCTGGAGGCTGTGCTCCAGGCACCACATGAATGGTGTGTCTTGTGTTTCAGCGCGGCAGAGTGAACTTGATTCTAGGTCAAAATCAAATGTGACATTTCCTAAATGCACGAGTGCAAACTAGTTACAGCACTAAAAAGAGGAGCCTGTGAGTACTTTCTGTGTATTATTTCTCAGTGATTTGCAGTCAATTTTACTCAGAGTGGGAGGGACTTTGAATGTTGGCTTATAATTCTGCTTACACCTGCAAAACTGAGAGCAGAAAGAAAATAAACCAGTGTCGCCTCATCATATAGGGGTGCAAACGACTTACCCTTACAGTACCAAAACTACACTTCTGTTGTTCCAGGGTGAGGGTATCCCATTTACACACAATGACCTAGATAATACCTGCCAGCACAGCTCCTTGAATCTTCAGCCTGCTTCTCCCTGCACCACTGTTCTTCCCCACAGTCCTCACAGGCACAGCAAGAGCAGGCAGTGACCCAGATGCGCTGCTCTGAAAGTGCCATTTGTTTCCAGCACTCAGCCTGCTGGCAGATTTGACACATGGCTACACACACATCCATCACTGGACCAAAATACGCCTCTCCCGTGCTGCAAGGGGTGTTGTGTCAGATAAGACACTGCTGACAGGGCCAGTAGCTGTTCACACATCCTCTGAGGTGTGTGACAGTGTGGGTGCATGGGACACCTGCCCTCCCAGTGTGGAAGGATTTGTTGGGCTGCATGATGCAGTCCTGGTGTTAAGTTTTTTTAACTGCTTAAACTTTCCAGGGGGTTAACAGACAAGAATTTTGCTACTAAATGCTTTGTTACCAATGCTACCAAAAAAAAAAAAAAAAAAAAAAGGCCTTTTTCCACTTCAGTTTTTTTTTTGTCAGGGAGAACAGAGCTGTGTCCTTTCTCTTCTCCTATTCTGACTACAGCTTTATCTCTGATTCCTTTGCATGCAGAGCTATTTAGAGCTATTACATGTATATATGCAAATGTGTGTTTGTACAAATATGCATTTACACACATACACATAATCACCAGAGTTACAGATACAGAGATATATAAGGTTGTTAAGACTGGAACATAAAACTAGTTCTCTCTCCCCTCATTTGAGCTATAACCTCCATCAGTCTTTCTTCACTTCTTTGTGGATACCAAGCCATCAAGTCTCATTCAGCATGACTTAACAGATACCCATTGATACCTCCCTTCCTCCCTCCACCTGCAGCTCTCCCCATTATCTCACACTGCTGTTGCCAAGGACAACATCAGTGTCCCTCAGCCAGGCCAAAATCTGTCCATCTCTCAATTCCCTCTGTCTTTACTCTGAGATCAACAGATTCCTCTTGCATATGGTCTCTTAAGAAATGTCCTGTGCTATCCACACCACACCATTGAAATTCACATCAAAGCACTCATTTGTTGTCTTGAATTACTGCAACATCCTTTTCTCTGGCATTATAATTCCATTTGTCCAGAAGGTCTTTAGAAAAGGAATGCATCCCATTTCCTCATGTTAGAAATGTAACCTTCCCTACACACTCCCCTACTGATTTAATCATTCAGCACAAGGTGCCTGTCTTTATCACCAAAGGCCCTCCCTTCCTCTCTACTTCCCATCCGTCAGCCAGCTCCAAGAGGACATCTTTCTGCTCCAGCCTCCTGTGATGCCTGCCTCCTCCAGTGCACAAGTTGCTTTCTGATGTGTTGTTACAGATTTTCTGCTGACCTAACCCACCCAGTTAATATCACCAGGACCACTTTCTTCTTGTCCTTTAGGTCTCTCCTCTAAAATGTTCTCTTTTTGTCTGGGGTGCAGGCAATGCAGAGCAGCTCATCTTTGGCTTTCAGAGTGCAACACTTGCACAAGTAGTAAGCACTCATTGTAATTTTAGACCTTATTCAGATTAAGGCCTTAACCAGCATCTTCTGTCATTGCAGGCTTATAAAAATAGGCTCAACATGCACGGTAATAGCAGCATTGTAACCATGGCAATGCAAGGAAGGCAGGGCTGGCAGGAAGGGATCTTACCAGACCAAGTGGAGTGTCGGAGGGCTGGAGCAGAGTGACACAGGGGAGAGGTTGCAGGCTCAGAAAGGGACTGTGAGCCCTGAAGCACACCTCTTTTTCCCCAGCTAGGTCAGGTGGCCTTATAAAAAGAATACATAAGCATAGTTGTTCCTGCCTTGATCAGGGAAGCCACCTGGATGGTCATTTGAGGTCCTTTTTAATCTTGTTTTAATAGGCAGAGCTGACTTCTCCTCCATGTGCTGTGTTTGAGCATATGCTGATCTTCTGCTGATACCAACAGAAGGTCTCTGAATATCAGGAAACCAGAATACCCTCATTAAGGATCCTCTTGGAGCATAGGAGAGTAATATATCGCTCTTTGAGCAGAGGCTGGCTTTGTGCAGCAATAAAACATGAATATTAAACAGGAAATCAATGACACTTCTGAAACATGTCTGAGACAGAAATCCAGATGTTGCATAGGGATATAGGCCCTTAAGCCCTATGTCTATGTTACTGTCTTTTGTTTTTTTTTAAAGCTGCATCTGCATAGTTGGTGGTGTATGAGGGGGACATAGCAAGAGAAAAACCAGATTTTTTAGCCTAGTTTCCTGAGGAAGTGGGGGGTTAGGTTGTTAATTCAGTGTGTTTATATACCAGTCCTCCTCTTTAGAAGTTTGCAGTCTGTCTCCAGCCAGGGAGGGGCCTTCAGGGGCAGCATTTGACTTCCCAGTTCTTCCTCCAGTGCATTAGCTGCTGCAGGGAGATGGGCTGGACGTGCTGGCAGCAGGAGCAGGGTGCTGCAGACACCTCTGGAGCAGCTGACCAGTGCTGCAGCAGGGCTTGTGCAGTAAATGTAACTGGGTACCAGGCATCTGGGGCTATGGGAGAGCCAAGAGCACCAGGCTGCTATGTAGGAAGGACCCTCATTGTAAAGGTAGCATCACGAGCCCAGATGAGCTGAAAATTCACTTTCATTAATTCCACTGATCAGGCATTTGCTTAATCTTGGAAAACAAAAGACATTAAAAAAAAAAAAAAGCAGGGAGGTTATACTGAATAGTAATGACATTTTAAATCCTTAAAATATTTCAGCAAAACAAATGCTTTTCTGTGGCTTCTGTGCTGCAAAGAGGTTTATATTAATGTAGCACAATCCTGGAATTACATGAACCTTTTATTTTTCTGGTTCACATTGGGACACTTGCTTTCTGAGGGAAAACCTGCTGTCTTTAAGGGCCATGAAAGAATAAAGTGAATAAAGGCTTGATCTACAGCTTGAGCCTGAAGCATTACATCAGTGCAAAATCTTTTCATTCATAGTTCTAGTGCATTGTCCTGAGGATTTAATTTCCTGTTTGCACTATGGGAGAGTCTTTTTTGGAAGCCACTAGAGAGCAGGTTTGGTTGTTTAGAGTGCTTTTTGAAAGTAAATTGTCAAAATACGGTAATTTTCTGCAGTTGGTCCTTTTATTTAGTTATTTATTTAATTTCCTGAATATAGAACCCAGCAACATGAAGTGTCATCATTAAAGTAAATAAATAAATAATCTGTGAAGTAGCATGAGGGACAGCACTCTTTTTCTATTTAGTTGTTTTGGTTTTTTTCACTTATCCCCATCCTCAGCCCATTGGTGATTTTTGCTAGGTTTTGCAATGTTTCTCAGATTTAAAGGTTATATTCTCTTCCGTTTTGTCTTATGTGACAATGAAGGACCTTATTTATTTTCTTTACTTGCCTCACTATTAAAAAAAACTAAACCAGAAAACCAAGTTTTTTGTTCTTCTATTTCCAGTACTCTTGTTTATTTTTAAACTTCCAGAAAGATATAAAAACAGCTTAAGAAAAATGCTCTCCAGAGTAATCCCTTAAAGAGCAGCAAACAAACACTGCAGATTGGTCCTAAAGGCTGTGCTTCCTTTCTGGGGAGGGAGGGAGGGAGGGAGGTGGGGAGAGAGGATGTTTTCTTTTTAGCTGTGCTCTAATCATCCGATCTGGGATTTGATAAGCTCCACGAGTCTGAAACTGCTGCCTCCTCCTGTCTTCCCCCTTCCTGCCTCTCAGAAGATTAAAGTGAACATGGCAAAAGGAAACAGTTTATTTTCAGCTTGTTGTAGTTAATAATTAGTTTACAGTGCAGCGTTCTCCTTGTTTGTATTCTAATCGTGTTGCTATATTCTTTTCTTAAACTGTTTACTTTTCACATCACGGGCCTTCTTTGATGCAGAAATAGGTTTACAAATAGCCCATTCTTGCAAAATTTCAGCCTCTTTTCAACATTTTTATATTGCACATCAGGAAGCATGACATATGTAGGTGGAGCAGCTTCTGCAAAGACTCGCCTTGCCTTCCCCTCCCAGCAGACTGGGCCATGCTTTCTTTTCACTCTCTGAAAATTTGGAATTACAGCAGTGGTGAAACTGCAATAAAAAGTGATCAAGACATTAAAATATTACGTGTACAAGATAGAAGTATTATTTGGCTCACTCAAAATTAGCTAAATCCATGTATTGACTAAACTACTAGAAGTCGCTAGTCAACACCCCAAATTTGTCCTAAGAGATACTTGTGTTGAATTCTTTCAAACTTTAAAGCCTCAAAATAAATTTACCAGGACTTTGAGACTGTGTGTTCCCATGTGTGTATTTTTAATGATTTCTTCACAATGGGAATGGCTGACATTAGGGGCACTGTAATATTGCAACAGTATCAAATATATTCTATATTTACTCTCTATGTATGTGTTCATTGTATATCATGGAAATAATGTCCTTAAAACCTTGCACTCTGATCAAAGCACAAAAATATTTATTGTATAACTAAGATTCTCTCTTAAGGGGAAGGGGAAATTTGTTTGCAATAACAATTGCTTATAAAAGCAAATTTTTGTGTATAAAAAAACCCTACATTTGAATTGCAATGTAACTGCACTTCTAAATGGCCTTTACTGTTTCTCCAGAAGGTTTGTAAATACACTGCATAGCCAGTTTCTGCTAAAGGTCCTTCTGGGTCAATCCTGTATCTTCAGAAAGAAAGCATTTTCTTCTTTGAAACAAACTGGAAAATCAATTATTAAAACAAAAGCTTCTGAAACCTTACATTATGTATGGATTTTTTTCCCCCCTTGCTTTTTAAGCTTTCATTATGATGTGAGTACTTATTTCTGGCCATAGAAGTGTTTCACTGATGTCACTGGGATGCTGGACAGGTAAGGATGAGGAGGCTGAGGGTGGGAGAAGGATGCAGCACTGTCTCTAGCTACCCTGTCCCTGCATCACTGTCTGCCTGTGCCTTCCCTCAGCTCCAAAGATGCCAAGCAGCATTCCTAGGAGCCAGCTCAGAGGGATAGAGAGTTCAATCTGTTTTTAGGACTATGGCCTCCATTCATCTACTTATTAAAAAATTGTTTGGGGCATAGTACTTCTCCTTTTTCTGTAAAGATAAATGCAAGTCCTCTTCCCGTAATTAATGAAACAAGTTTTCTACTATTTCAAGAACTGAAGTGTGCTTCTACAATCACATGCCCCTCATGTGTAACACTCTCAGTGTGAGTGCCTACTCAGTATTGAGCTTGTAAATAACTTCCCCTATGGATTGCTCAGCCCCGTAGCTGCCCACGGCCTCCTGACCCAGGGACAGGCAGTTCCAGGGGGAAGCCGAGCTCTGCATGGCACCCGCTGGCTCTTGGCTTACACAGAGATGCACACTTGCTTCTCTTCCCAGCAGTGCAGATGCCCAAAGGTGCCACAGGGTTTGGGTTCTCCTCAGAACACTTTCAAAAGGTAGGATTTATGAATGGGCCATGGGTTCCAGCCATTACGATCACCTTTCTGTCATCAGTGGCTTCACTGTGTCCTTCACTTGCTCACCATAACCACCGCCTGTCCCACTGCAGGTCTCCTAAAGCTGTTGGCATCTTTTGATTCTCTGCATCTGCCTCTGCTGGGTCTCTGTACGCAGCCACACTCTGTGCCTGTGCTAGTGCTTTCCATGCAGGAGCTGCTGGTTGCATGGTGCCATGTTTCCAGATCCCAGCTTTCAGCTCTGCCATGTTACAAAGCCAAGCTGATGCTTGGAAAAGGAGTTATGAATGGAGATTTTTTTTTAGTTTATCCAATTTGAAAGTAGAGAAAAGGGGAAGGTACTGATATCAGTGATACTGAGCTGACAATATCAAGGGGGGTGAGGGGCACAGTGCAGGGTAAAGGAGAGCAAGCAACCTGCTTTGGCAGGGCTGGGAGCCACAGAACATGGGGACCAGCTGACAGCAGCATATCTGCTAAAGGCAAGTCAAAATACCACTTCAGCTTTTGATCTTTAACACAGTTTGGGGGTTTCTTCTCTTCACAGCTCCATTCTATTAAATCAGAAAAAGATTGAGCAAAGCCTCTGTGTTTTCCCAGTGTTTTCCTCCCATGTTTCCTGTTTCTTAAGAGTTGTTGCCACTGCAATGGTGACTTTGCATCTGAGTTCCTTCTTCTCCAAGTGGAAAGGACAGACATTTTTGTAGACAGGAACAATAGCGCAGACTAACATTCTTGTTTTGAAACTACTAGACTACTTTTGGACTCCTTTAATGGAGGGACCTAATTATCCTTATGTACATCCTACATGTGCAGAAGATTTCCAGTAACTGTTTTAGAAATCCAGTGACTTTCATGTGAAAAAATGCAGAGTGCCTGTCCCATAGCCACCATCCTCTTTCCAAGTTTTGTCACTGTTGCATGAGAGGACAAACCACTAGAAGAGTAGTGTATTAGTATAAGTCTTCTAACGGTGGTGGTGGTGGTTGGAATTTTTTTCCCTTTTGCTGTTGTCCAGGGTTGTGTCGGGACTTGTTGCAAGAGCAGATTTTGTTGGGAGATCCCTCTTTCTGCCCTCAGCTTTCTCCCCCAAGCCTGTTGATGACCAGCCTTTTTCACATCATGTGCCAGCTATCCGGGACCTCACTTAGAAAAGGGATAGTTTCAGGCTAACAGGGAGGCTTTTGTCTCTGTGCAAGAATAAACATATAAGCTTCTCTTAAATTTTAAATGTTTTATTGTTGGAAAGCTTTCAGATGTTCACAGGATAAGGGCTCTTTATATGTAATCTGGCATTGCACAGTAGAGGACTGCTTTACGTAAGTTGTGCTGTTCTTTTATAAACTGGCTGTATAAATTCAGCATGTAGGAGATTGTTTTTTCTCCTGTTCAATGTTGCTTCTAGAAAGGGTTTCTTGGTTTTAGTTAGTTGGAAGTTTGGTTGGTTGGTTGGTTGGTTGGTTGATTTTAGTAGGGTTATAAATCTTAGGTGGTGGGAATAGATAGAAAATTCTGCATGCTTTCTATTAAAAACTGAACAAGTATGCTTCCATAGTTTTCTTCAAACAGCAGTGTCAGCAGAGTCCTCCTGGGTGACAGAATTCTCAACCAGTCTGAAAAGGGTAACTTGAGATTGTTAGAGCAGAGTCCTAGTAACCTACTACTGAAAAGTACTTTCTGGACCAATTCATTACTCAAAATCTGTGTGGTATGATGTATTGTAATATAACATTGAAACAGATGAAGAAGGCAGGCTGCTACTCTGAAGAGACTAACCAACACTTTCTTTACAAAGTGGATCCAGCTCATTTACTGGTTACACATCCTGATCCAGACGTGTTCCTTTGTAAACTGTTCAGCATGAAAAACTTAATCCTCCCAGTTTTTGCCAAGTAAAATAGCAACCCAGGCACCAGGAATGCCTGCTTCTACTTGAGTTTTGAAAAAATAGCAGCAGAAGCATGTTGCTAATAGAAAACTGACAGATGTTTATAATTATGTAGATTTCCTTCTGTGTTTGAGTACCATAAACTCAATTGCATCTACTAGCATTTGAAAAGTATGTCAGACCACTTATGACTTCAACCAGCCACTTCCTCCAGCTGGGGGAAACTCATATGAACTGCAACATATACCAGACCAGCACCTTCTGTGTGGCTGTTTTTATGCTTTCAGTTATGTTATTATCTGTTTTCTATGGTGGGCAAATTGTCACTGAACAGTTTTTGCTTCAATGAACAATCAGGGGTTTTGTGGGTTCCCATCTAGGATTATTCATAATGTACTTGATCTGAAGATCCTTGAAGTTGTTTAGTGCTGATGGATTTGGGAGTGCAGGTTTGAGAAAAAAAGTACTTATCATGTCTGTTTTCTGTGATTTCTCTTTTACCAGTAGTAATAAACATAATTCTGATCCCAGTATGAACTGACAAAAAAACATCTGAAAGCTGATGAGGAAAAATAGAGGTTGTCTCACGAAACAGAAAATGTCATGAAATCGAACATGCAAATGATGTCTAGTTATGCTACTTGCCACATTCTGTTTCACAAAATACTTCTTTCTTTATAAAAATAAAGCAATTTTTCCACAAAGCTACATAAATACACTGCTGATATATATGTAACACTAGGAGGGAGCTATGGGGTTTTGGTAAAAGGTGGCAGTTTGTTGAAGCTCGGGCTGCCTACAGGAAAAGGCTGTTCCTGGCAGATAATAATTCTGATTATCCCCCAGAAGTGTTTTGCTTTTCTTTAGTCTTTTAAATCATGTTGCTCTGAGACTCGGAACAGCTTTTTGTGTCTGTTGGTGTGCTAAGGATTTTCTGTATCTTACCGTGTAGGAGGAGATGCTTGGACAGCTTTCATCTGGATACTGGTTGGACAAACCACTTGTTTCCTCTTGTATTTGTTATATTAACTGTAAAAGAAGCCTAAATAGGTGTACCTTGAGGCCTGTATTAGTTTGTTTTGAATCTCCTATGCTGTACTCTCCAAAGTGAGCAGAGCTTTTCTGAAAAGTACTCATCAAAATTTGAAGTTATGTATCATGATCCAAAGCCTTTAAGAAAAGAGAATATTGCCCCTACATTCTTTTATAGAATGAAAATCATTAAGACTAAAATTGAATTCTATATGGGCCCCCAGACTGAACACAAAGGAAGAGTGAATAATCTTTGGTTTACTCTGCAAGCTGTGTCCAGCCCTTATCCTCAATCATGCAGCAAAATACTTCCCTTCCCTTTTCCCTCCCTGTTCCACCTCCAAGCCTCTCTTTTCCTTGTAGCCTAAGAGACAAAGCACATTTTTCACCATCATCTAAAATCAGGCAAAAGGCTTCCCCAGGCTTGCTGTCCCTACAGTTCTGAAGATCTTACAAGGCTAGAGATGTGGCAAATTGTGTGTCTGCCTCAGATTTAACAAGACACCCCTTTCCCTAGCCCTTTTTGTCATACATGGTCTCAGTGAAGGGCTTGGATTAGACCCCCCTGGCATGTATTAAAGCAGCTGCCTGCATTCCCGTTCTGTGACATGGGAATGTTATATGTAACAAGTGGAGATGTACTCTTGGTCCTTGCTTTCCATCTTTTCCTCCCTTTTACCCTAGAGTCAGCACAGGCCTTTTTATGTCTTCTTTTTAAATTTAATTTAATTTAATTTAATTTTATTTTATTTTATTTTATTTTATTTTATTTTATTTTATTTTTAGTCACTTTGCAAACTTGTCTGAAGAATTTTCTCAATTTGGTTTAATCCTGGTTGCTGCACAGGAATTTGTGCTGGGTTGAAGGAGGAAGGGAGAGAGGAAAGGAATGCTGCCAGGGCTGCATCCAGAAGCTCTACACCAGTGCTGGGGGGAGTTCAGCCCCTCTTGGCTATGGTGCCAACCCCTGTCTTTCAAGCATTGCTGGGACCAGCAGCATGGAGTACAGAGTTTCCTTATTTATCACACCTCTAAGGAAATTATTAAATCAGTCTCATGGTGTAGAAGAAAATAATGAGCTAATGCAGTGCTGAGGTGCTGTTGGATTGTTTTGGACCTGGCTCATTTCTTAAGCTTCTAACTTTTCTGCATGCAGATTTTATCCAATTAGCTCAGAGGCAGAAGTAGAGTTTCTTGACTTGATGTTTTCTTTCCAGGCCAAATGCCTGGAAGCTAGGGAGGGAAATAGATGGCACTGGAATAATAACCACCTTCCCTGAGTTTGAGCAAAGCAGTTAAGACCTTTTTTTTTTTCAGTGTTTTCATAAACTCTGCCAAGCTGTACAAAAGGTGATGGGAGAGGAGGGGGTGTTCATTTTTTTCTTTGTTCCTTAATATACCCACTCTTTTTCTTAATGCTAAACAAAGAAAGAGAGCAGAGAAGATGCTTATATTTGTACGTTTCTGTTAGAAAATCTGTTTCTAAAATCTCTCACAACAGCCTCCTCCAATTTGTAATGATGCTTTTTCTTTTCTCCCCACCCTGAACCCTCCACTCAAATGAAGTCTGAGCTTTATAATATCAAATGTCTGCTTTCTAATGGGGACTTAGAGCAATGTGATTCAATTTTCATATTTTAGAGGAATATTTATTTGGTTACTCCTTAATAGAAATTTTAATTTCATAACTTCTTTTTATGTAATGATGACCAGTAAAAATAATTTCATTTAAGAAGCCATACCCCTTTTGTTTCCTGTTTATGCCTACAGCATCTTTCAGGAGAGGTGCTGGCACAAAAGTTGCTGTTTCTGCAGCTGAGGCAGGTTTTCATGATCAGTAGTGCAGGGCTCCAAGTCATCTGTGTCTACCTGTAAAGTTACTCATCCAGCAGTAATTTTACAGATACCTCTCTGGAGGAAAGTTCAGCCATGTACTTGGGGGCGAATGGAACTTAGAAACAGTTCGAATTTAGTCTGTCTTTGCTGATGTGGACACCTGGGCACAGAAAATTGTACTCTTCTCTGTTTGCTGCACAATTACTGCTCCCAACCCTGAGCACCGGCAGAATCCTTGCCTCCTCCATCTTCTAGGAGTTTACAAACTAAACGTTTTAACATCATTGTTAGTCTGTGCTCCACGAGTTATTCTTTCAAAGATCTTGCCTCAAGGAAAAATAAGGCTTAGTTGTCATTTGAAATTTACTCAGGGTCAGCAAAATGATGGCATTTGTCACTTTCGCTCTCCATCTTCTTCAAATGGGCCCTAGTGTGTGTCAAGCTGGATATTATGTTGGCTTCCTTCTTCTCCCTCTTTGTTCTCCTAGAGAATGCCAAGTAATTAATACAGTCTAGAAATGAAGTGTGGCACAACCCCTTTTTTCCCTTTGTGTAATTTTCAAACAAAGAGGCTGTCATGAACCTACGTGCATCCAATTCCAAAACCAGTTTGTTAAAACAAAATTACTTAGAGATACTGAGTTGGCCAATTTTTTTAGGGTTGGATCTAAAATAATTGGCATGCTTGCTGTGTGCTGCTGCGCGTTTCACGTTGTTGACCTTGTCTCCCTGAAGTCTGAATAGCCATCATGTCAGTGACACTGATGGGTCTGAGCATTCTGAGGGAGTACTGCAATTATTTTAATATTTTGCATAATACCAGTGGAATTCAATAATTAGTTGTGGAGGTTCAGATCCAATTACCTCCTTCCCTAAACCAGGCAAAATGGTGAAAGTTGGTGATAAATGTTAATAGAGAGAGAAGAAAGTGTAACATAATTTGTGGTGTTCCAGTCACTTATTATTTTTCTCCATTTCTCTCTTATTTTACAGGGCATGTTTTCGAGCCATTTGTGAGGAAATGTGGTGAATGTAAACTTGCTCTGTTGGGGGGGAAATTGTGGTAAGTGGTGTTGTCTTGATCAGTTTTAATTTTCAACAAGAATTTCAAAAAGATTCTTTTAGATTTTTTCAGTTTTAATTTTTTTTTTTTTTTTTTTTTTTTTTTTAGCTCTGGAAAATATAGAGATATAGTTGATTACATGTGTTGTTTCTCTGGTACAGAGACTCACAGTATGAGAAGTATTGACAGAGAACAGCATGCTGGGCCTCAGGGCGAGGAATGTGTTTTCATTTGCTCCAGTGGCATCTGCTTATTGTGTTTGTAGCTGTTCCATTCTGCTGAAGAGTGGTTGAGCTAAAACCTGGAATAGAAGAAATAAAAAGGCCTAATTTAAAAACAAGAAGTACAAAAAAAATTACTATGCTAGCTGTATAAAAGATCAGGAGAACAAGTAATGCAGAGGGAGCACGTACTTCCCAAAGTGGTGGGGATGTCCAGTCACTCTACAGTATTTCCATCTCTTCCCAGATTGCCTGACTGACACCCTTGCCATGTGGAATTAGGATGGTTTGCTTATGTCTGAGAGATAAGGAGATAGTTAATGTGTTCTATACCAGTTTTCATGTTCCTCCTTTCCATACCAGATGACAAGCTTTGCTGCTTTTCTGACTGTACTGTATGCAACACTTCCAGAGGCATCAGCTTCCAACAGATTTCTTTGGTCCTCTGTGCTCTGAGAATATGACACATCATGTGTCTATGCTGCTGAGCTGCACCACTCTGAAGTAGAAAGAGAAAGAGAGGAGCAGGAGGTATTTAGTGACATGTCCCAACTTGAGGGAAGTAATTCAGAGAAAGATTTTCCAACCAGCAAAAAATAAAGGCAGCAGATCTGGAGCAGTTTGTGGGCTCATCTTGTTTTTCCCTCTAGGAGACTGTCAATATACACAGTTCTGGATAGGACCAATCAATCACCCTTGGGAAAAGAAATGTGTCAGCAGAAGGCCTGCTTTTCCTTGTGTGTCCCTGCTTTCCCTTGGCCAAGCAGGGTATTGGGCTGGTGCTTTTCCTCTAGGCAAAATGTGCAGATTACAGATGAAAACTGGCTTATTCTCCACTGGCAGAAGACTTAAGAATCAGATAGCCTGCAGGGTAGAAAACTGAAAATTAAAGACTGGCTCTGTGAGAACACTTGAGAACACTTGCTCTTTTCTACCATTTAAAAACCCCCAGATCTTGTTGCATCATATAGAATTATCTGGATTAGTTAGCAAATGTTTAGATGTGGATCACTTACCCTTCTGCAGAACATTTACTTTTAAAGACAGGAAAAATAGGATAGTCAAGCCCAGAATTTCACAAAGAAGTTGGCCGAACACATAAAAAGTCCTGCAAAGTTGTACCTGGGTAAACCCGACTGCAGCTCATTCTTTTAAATTATTTTCTCTCATCTGATCAGCTTTTTTGACAACTGTGCGTGTTACAAATTTGCATATATGTCCCTATGAGAAATATGAACGACAATTTTTTACTAGAATTCGGTTGTAGGGCCACAGATGAGCCACAGATCAGAGCATGAGTTCATTAGTCCATGAGATTCTGTGGTGACTTCCACAAAACTTTGTGACTTCACTACAAAAGAGGGTAGGATCTATATCTAGTTTTCTTTTCGGTGCTAGTACTGATATTTGGATCCGAAAAGTTGTCCAGTGTCCTTCCTTACAGATTGGCTGAACTTTGTATGGGTCTGTGACAAAGTCCACAGGTGAAAAAGAACTATTTGGAAATAATAAAAAAAAAGTTTATTAGCAGACCTGGTAGTAGGATGGTTGTGTTCTAATTTCCTTCAAAGATGCTTCAGCTGAGGCCAGCCTAGTCTCCATGGCTGACCTTAGTAAGAGAGCATAGTTCAAGAGCAGCAAGGGGAAAGAGAGAGAAGAAGCATGCTTCTTAGATTCGTGGAATAATCCTGGTTGGAAAGAACTGCCACAAAACTGCCAAGAAACTTGTTGTCCTGGTTTGAAAGACAGGTGTTTGCTAAGGAAAGCAGAAGCTTCCTTTTGAACTGAAAAATGTGATCCTTCCTTCCTACAGATTATTATGATTTTGAAATTAAGGGAGCTCTCAGGCAAAGATATGGGGGTAGGAATAACAGTTCTTTACTAGTATATCTAACACGACAAACAAGAACAACAACAGCTATGAAATTACCCACAAACAGAACAGTAACTCAGTCCCAGTGTTTTTTGGCTGCAGGCACCTTTTCCCTGAGCTGCAGTTCCCGGTGCTGGGGGCGGGCGGGTCCCGCAGAGCCGCAGGAGGGCTGGGGGTGATGGCAGCGCTGTCCCAGGGGGAGAGAGAGATGGAGAGAGAGCTCTCCGCTCACGGTGTGGGTCCTGGTGCTCAGCAGAGTGCTGGATGGTGGTAGTTCACAGCGAGAAGGCAGCAGGGCAGGGTCTGACAGCAGAGAGGATGGCTCCTGGCGCTGGGATGGCAGGGATGGGGCAGAGGCAGTGATCGTCCTTCTTGTCTGAACTCCACGGGGGAAATGGGCCGAGCAAGAGCCTTCAGTCTGCTCTTCTGGATGTTTGGATATCGAGGGGTTGCCCTCCTCTCTCCCCTCTCCCTTGCCACCAGGGCCCAGTCAACAGGTATCTTAGCATGACAATGGGGAAAATTCCACAGAGGGAAAAGGGAAAGAACCAACCCCCAACACTTGTACAAACTGTTGTCTTGTCCAAACCCCCACGTGAAACAGGTCCTTGCTCAGGGCCTTGATTTTCAAAATTCAGATGGCTGGAAACTTTACAACCCTTCTGGGCATCTGTTATGTTTCACCATCCTCAGAGTGAAAAAAGTGCTTTCTTGTTGCTTCTTGCTGTTGTTCGCTGTCCATCAGTGTGAACTTTACATCTTCTCTGTCTGTGAGAGGGAAGCCTTGAAGAAGACCTCAAAATCAGGAAGGTTGCTTCATGTGGCTCCATGAAAATGTGGTGTCATGCAGATGCACTAAACCTGCTAGTGGGAAAAAAAAAAACAAACCACAATCTGGTTCACAGAGGTTCTACTTGAGCAATGTTTCTCAACCTATAGTTGATGTTCAGACTTAAAGAGCATAGCTGCTTGACTTGGTTGAATTTTGAAATGTGGAAGAGGATTTGCTGACAAACTGATGTACCTGAAAATTGCCAGCTTTCTTTACTTGCTTATAGTGATGTAAGTCAGTGAAAAGAGGCACTTCTCACTGCTGGGTTGTAAACATCCTGGAACTTTTTCAAGGTAGTCTGGAGCTGGGTTTGTGCTCCAGGATTTTGCTCTAAAATTTGTTTTCCTTCAGCCATTAAAATACGTAAACAGAGTGCAAATTTTGGTTGTTTTCACAGCTGTTATTTTCACTCTTACCAGTTCAGACTGTTTGCAACATCTTATTTTGAGGTACAATAATCAGGTACTTTGAGTTTGTCATAGGTAAGGATCTCTGCAATATCTCTGACCCTACTCTATGTTTGCCTATGGCATTACAAATTCCCAGAGAGTTTAAAAGTAATTGTAGAAAATGTAAGACAAGGAAACCATTTTGCCCAGCCTCGGTCCCTAACCTACTGAATCCAAGAAATACTGGACATCAAGAGGATGTTTTGAATTTATCTTGACATAGCTCAGAGGCTCAGCAGTTATTTATTCATCTTGTATCAAAGTCCTAAAAAAGGTCATGCAGCCTCTAGATCAAACATTCATAATGGATTTAAGAGCTGATTAGAGACGTATACTTGAATGCTGGGAGGGGAATCTTGGCTGGATTTAAAACTCCCTCAGTTAAGCTGATGACAGTGTGAGAAGACCATTCATTTGATGAGATTTCTGTAAAGCAGCCTTGTGGGTGTCAGAGCAGATATTCATGTGGCACTGTAGGTTTGCATAGACCACGGCACGTGGAAGACAGTCATGGAACAGACACCCTTCCACATCACAAGGAATCACAAGAAGCCTGACTGATGTAGGACAGAAAACCTTGGGGTAATCTCTGTTGTATTTTTTACCGCAGTCACACTGCTCTTTGCCAGTCCACACTCCCCTTAAAACTCTTGCCTTTCATAAAATTGTTTGTATTTCTAACCATGACTTACACTGTACAGTTTGGGGTTCTGTCCCTGTCCCTGCAGCTGGTTACAGCCATCAAGATCAGGGGAGGATAAAGCTGTGAAGTGAATTGAGGGACTACTGTGCCATAAACCTGACCTGCATATTTCTGGGCCAGGTGTGCAATTGAGCATTCATCCATTTCCTATAGATTTCCTCCTCCCAGAAAAGCTGTGAATGCTTCAAATATTGGTCTTGATGCTGAATGTGTATCTCAGGGCTTGGGAGTCCATGGCTCTATTCCCTCTGAATTTGGGCAGGGATACCTTCCCAAGTTGAGTGTTTTTTGAGGTTTCAGCTGAAATTGGAGATGCTTTGCTCCTATTTGCACACTTGTCCTTAGACTAGAAGCAACTGCACATTTTAAACAATGGATTCAATTATATCAGTAGCTCAGTTATATCAAAGAAAACCATGAATTCTGCTAATACACTCATCTGCTATTTTGGTTTCTTTCCCCATTACAACAGTCAGGTGTTTCCTCTCTCTTTATTTTAAACAACAACAACAACAAAAGTAGCTGTTTTAGTAGTAGGTAATGGCTGTTTTGATATTAAGAAATTATATGAAACCAAATTTTCAGTGTCTTTATGCATAGTAAATTTGTTTGCCTTCAGAAAGACTGTGATGCCCTGTGCATGCCTGGGTGTCCAATTTGTATGGTACAATTATTTATATCCCTGATGTCTACCAAAAATGCTATTGAATTTCTCTTGATAATTCTTCACACCTGTCATGTTTCTGACAGAAAGTGTTACAGAGCAACAATGTATTATCTGTGTTCTCACTACAAAAATAACCTAGTGGGACTTTTATTTTATTACCTGTATTCTGCAATCCCACAAGAGGATTTGCCAGAGTCATTAGCTGTTCTCTGTAATTAGGGCTGACCTGGTGCATTTTGGTCCTATTTCTAGCAGCTTTTAGTTTTCTGAAGTCGTTCATTTGGGCACTGATGTGCCTCATAGTGTTCTTCTGTTGCATGTCTTCTTTATCTCTTCCTATGGGCTGAAGATTATCTTTCTCCTTAGGAAGAAATTGTGGGAAACACTTGAACATTTTGATATATATGGGGCTTACCAAGATTTTCTATGCTATATTTGTAATTCCTTCAATTTTAGTCTGTTTCTTTTCTTCTAGGCTAATCTGTTCAGAAGATGTGAACGTTGATGCTGCTGGGTGTAGTAAATGTTAAATCTGGTCCATGAGATTTTTGAGGAATGTGGTTTGTCCCCTACCCAGAACTGCATGTGTCCAGTCCCAACCAGATTGGATTTAGTCTGCTCTCTGTGAAGCATTGCTCTACTTGTGTTCAGTTTATTAAATCAGATAACCCTACACAGCAAGGTTACATTCTAGTCTCCTGCGGAAGAGATCTTTGTGTCTCAGACTCTGTAATTTTCCTACATTTCTCTGGTAATTAATTTAATACAGCTGTTTTTCCCTTCTCCTCCCCCCCCCCCTCCCCCCCCAAAGTCTGAGGTGATCCAGCTGTTGGAATTACTCAGCAAAGGAGAGTTGTTCTGTAGGCCATCTCTGTGGATGTCTCTCCCACTGTAGCCATTGCAGAAGAAATAGGGAAGGACACTTAAAACAGCATATGGAACAAAGCTCTTCACACAGCTGTATTTCCCAGCTCTCTTGGCTGGCTCAATGGCAAAGATGTTTGTAGTGGATCATGATGTTACAGCAGCTTGAATATCCATGATAGGGTTTAGCAAGTGCTAAATTGGTTGTGGTTTTGGTGTTGTTTTTTTGTTTGTTTGGTTGGTTGTTTTTTTTTTTTTTTTTGCTTTTTGGGGTTTTTTTAAAATCTAGATAATAAGTCTTCCAGTTGTTCTGTTGAAAGAAGAACATTAAATTTTGAAAATTCAGGTGTTGCATTAGGGAATGTTACGTCCATAATGGTCTTTTCTGTATGTGCATTGTTGTGGTTGATACAAAAGCTCTTGTTCCATCACAAGGGCATGTTTCAGACCTTATGTTCCCCTTCCTCCCCTGCAGAGAACTGGATACAAACACGTGCCTGATACAGGACCATCCAGCCCTTTAGGAGCTCAGAATTAGATATGGACCAGCCTTGCAGGTGGTCTCATGGCCAGCTCTGATCACTTACAGTTTAACTGCAGCTTCAAGCAGGCAGGTGCCACCCAACCAGTCGTGGGATCCTGGAGCATTGTAGGTGGGATCTCCAGGGAATTTAGTTGCTAGGAAGCATCACCTCCTTAGTGAGCTCATACAAATTAAGGTTTATTTTTTAAGAGGTTAGTAATTTAGTCATGTTTGGGAGTTTTCTGCAGAGATCAAAACACAAAAGATTTTGCCTTGACGCCTTGCAAGTTTATGGTCCAAATGACAAAACCTCTTGAGCTGTTCAAGGAGTGACCAGAAGCTTTTCACATGAATAAATCACTCCAGTTTCCCATGCCTTGCTTCAGAATTAACTTGAAAAATTTTGGCTGACGTCATGCCAAAAGTCCAAAACAGCAGCAAAACAGGGGGGAAAAAAAGCCTCCCAGCAGAGGCCCAGCATGGAGAATATTGCCAAACTTGGGTCTGTTTGTGCCAAGTTTATTATCAGGCAGCAACAGGGGCTTAGTAGGTAATGCTCTCAACCCACAGCTAATGAGCCCCGCAGCGCAGGGAGTAAGGAACACTGTAGAGAGAGCCTGGTAATGCTGTGTGCAAGGCCCAGATCATATCAGGGAATAAAAAAAAGGAGAGCGTGATCTCTGGGCATTATATAAAGTGATTTCTGTGGATATTAGTCTTTCTAAAGGAATAAGTGTTGCAATGACAAACAGATCTATAGGTAGAGTTTAAGGCATGTGGACAGATGTAGATTTTCCTGACCTAAGTGTACTGTATTTTGCAGTCTGAGCCACAGAGCTGCTTTTCTTTTATAAAGTTTTTTTATGAAATACAGGAGGAGGGAGAGGGTTAAAATAATTTTCTCAACATTAATTCTGCCTCATCAATACTTCATGGCCTTAATAGATTTTAGAGTTACAGTCATTTGGGAGATTATTTTATCAGCCAGATTCAGTGGAGGCTGCTGAAAGTAAATGGAGGGCAGAATGCATGTGTGTGCAATACAGGATGCTGTGGTATCAGGATTTAATTATTACGGGATTTGCTTAGGAGATTTCTCTGTGCTATTTATGAAGCTTTATATTGGGCATTAAATATATTGCTTATAGGCATCTGATCTCTTCAATAAGATTTTGGTATGGATCTCCAGGTACAAGTGTGTCTGTTTCCACCTCATAGCATAAGCACACTGCTATAGTTCTTCAAATCTCATTACACCTGCCTCTTGTTTAAATGCTTATCTAACACAAACTTAATGAAACTGCATATAAAGGATCATGAAGAGGAGGAGAGATCTCATTGCAGATTACCAAAGCTGAATATTTTTGGACATGGAGTTATTTATATTATCATTCTACTGAGCTCAAAGATAAAAGAAAGCCTTGGACGCAATCCAGAAAAATCAGGAACAGAAACTAGTGTAAAGATGATGCATTAATGTGTCTTGAGAATGCCTGCAGTGCTGTATCACAACAACCATTCCGAAATAAAAATTAAGATGGGTGGTTCCTGAAGGCTGGTGCTCGGTGATGTGGGAGGTTGCTGCTGGAGGTGTCATACTCCATTAGCCGAGGTGGAAAGCTCTGTTTTTAGGGAGTGCTCCACATCTTTCTGCAGCTGCCCTGCTAGCAATGGGAAACAACATTCATGGGCTCCAATGGGTCCTCTGCAGCCTCCACTGGTCTGGAATAGTCAGCTCTTCACAAGACATATTATCGGGGAACTCACTGATGGTGTTTTTTCGAAAATACTCAGCAAGCTTAAATTCATGACAAGTTGGTGTTTGTGTTAGCTCTGAAAACCTCAGAGCTAACAGAGGTTTATTCAGCCTTCTTATAAATAGCATTTTGTCCTGGTGACCTTTATACCTGTACAGCACCCACCTATAGGAGTCTACCTAATATAGAAAGTCATGTTGCTGCTATTGTTTTTAAGAAGAGAAAATAATAAAAGATTCAACTGTGTAAATGTCACTCCTGCCCAGATCATTTAGTATTACAAGACAGGGAGAAGTCTGCTTTCAAATTTTCCCTCTGGCAAAAGCTTGAAAAACCTTGAATACTGTATGCATGCTTGATCGTGTCATGCAAAGGTAGTAGTAAAAATACAAAATCTACTATCTAATTCTGCTAGGGTCTTGAATGCTGTGCTGAGTTCTGAGCACTAGTCTTCCTAATCTTACAAGGTGGTGTTGAATCCTATAACAGCCTTCTAGGGAAGCTATGACATAGCCACCATCATGGAAACATGGTAGGATGGTTTGCATGACTGGACTGCTGCAATGGATGGCTACAACCTCTTCAGAAGGGACAGGAAAGGAAGGAGAGGAGGCCTTGCCTAGGGAGCTTTTAGATTGAGTAGAGCTGAGGGTAGTGACAATGAGATGTGGAACACCTGTCATATGAGGCGCAGCTGAGGGAGCTGGGGTTGTTCAGCCTGGACAAAAGGAGGCTCAGAGGGAACATTATGAAGGTTCTGAAACCACCTGAAAGGAAGTTATAGCCAGGTGGGGGTTCTCCTCTTCTCACATGCAACCCGCTGTACAATGAGAGGACATAGCCTTGAGCTGCCCCAAGGGAGCTTTAGGTTGGACATAAGGAAGAATTTCTTCACAGAAAGGGTGGTTAGGCATTGGAATGGGCTGAAATCACCATCCCTGGTGGTGTTTAAGGAAAGACTGGATGTGGCACTTAGTGGCGTAGTCTAGTTGACATGGTGGTGCTTGGTCATAGGTTGGGCTCAATGATCTCAGAAATCTTTTCTAACTTAATTAATTCTGTGTGATCCTGTGATCCTATTATTTCAGATAGGACTGATTTACTGACATAAGTTTTGTGTTGTTATTTAATTGAACTGTATTTCTTACTTTGTATTTTGTTTTATGCAAAATCATGATAACTGAAGGTAGTGACATTACAGGCAGAAGGATAAAAATAGCACGAGATATTTTAGATTCTTTGTAAAATTATTAGTTAAAAATAGACATAGATGTTAAATACGATCTGAAATGTTAACTAATTTGATCCCTGGCTAACAAACATTCCCATTCATGCAGTTAAGATGCTACATAGAAAGAAGACTTTATGGGAAACAAACTTCAGTTGTACACTATGGAAACAGAATTTTGAGTCATCTCTTGTCCTCTTTTGCTGCTTATCAAAAGTTAAAAGTTTGTCTTTTGCTTCAGTGGGAACTTACATCAAACTGAAGTACAGTATGCTTTAAGCTAGTGATTGCATCAGTCACCAACATCTGTTACTGAGGGGTGCTGAGTCTGGTCAGCTGTAATTGGACAGAATCATCAGTCTGGGGAAGACCTCATTTTCCATGATATTTGTTGCTTGTGCGTGACACTTAAGAGTTTTTGTCCATTTTTTCCTCCTCTGCTAATTCCTCAATATTAGGGAATTAGTGTCTGTCTGCATGCCATTTACTATCAACCATAATCCCCCTTTCCCCTATTTCCTTCAATTTACATCCTTTGATGAGAAATATTTAGGCCATTACATTCTTGTCAGACAGACGCTGATGAAAGATCTGTTAGAGGAAATTCTGCTGTATCTATAGAGCAGGGTATCTCAAAATACATGTTTAGACATATAGAGAGCAGAGACTGACAGCTGATAGATGCTGTAGACTTCTCATTGTTTCTGACCATGGTCATTATGCCAAATGTGTCAAAATACAGGGAAACAAATTTGTATACAAGTGAAGGGACATATTTTTTGGCAGGGAAGATGTAATATCCACTCTCCTATTTTTAGGGTAGGATACCCCTTATGACCATTTTGGTATCTGCTAAACACCTTTGCAGAAGCTTATGATCATTCAATTTGCTTTATTAAATTCTTTTTTTCTTAAGTTTTGCCTTCTAACTGACTGTAATTAGACAGGGAGGCTTAGTTTGAGTTTAACCACTGGCTTTCCTGCGTGTCATTAGATAGTGTTGGGGGATTATTAGGCACAGCTGTAAACCACAGTATATGTCTTCATTTTCTTTTTTGGATTGGACTGTTCATAAGCCAAGTGTTTCAGATGACAGAAAAAGAGAACATTAATCAAAGCTGACAAAGCAGAAGGAAAGTTTGTGTTAAACTATGAGGCTGTTTGCAGCAGCCTTTTGCTCACCCCAAGGAAGTAAGAGCATGCTGAAGACACAAGCTATATTACTAGTGTAGAACAGAATTCTTATGTGTTGATGCTAGCATATTCACCATTTCTGTGTTAGTGCAACCTGTGCCTTCCAGATGTGTGCCACCCTGTACATGTGGTGTAGGTGTTATCCCAACACCGTTTCTTGTCTGGTTATGTGCATGGAATATGCCATTGGCTACTATCAGCAGTAGTAAATCTTGCACAAACTGCAGCTCCTGCCATGCTCTGAGCACTTGCACGTGGTTTATGCTCAGCAAAAGGTGTAGCACCCTTCATCTAACATCTCTTGCAGCAGTGTGCAAAGGCACTGTGTATTACATAGCAGACAGAAAGCAGCCGAACTTGGAAATGCTTCAGAAGAACGCTGGGAAGAGCTCTCAGGAAGGAGCTCCATTTCCAGGCAGAGGGAGGAAGCACTTGAGCTGCTTGCTGTGCACAGCCAGTGGTCTTTGAGAAGAGCTCACGTTCACATCAGTTTTGTTAGTTTGCTTTTCCATCCAGTTTAGGTCCCCTAACTTGCATCTGCTTTCATCCATACTTTTCTGCGTGTGTGATTTGGGTGAATGCATGTGAGACCTGAATTTTAATTTTGTGGGAAATAGACCTGTTACTCTGGTGTTGCAAGACCCCTTTTACAGCACTTTCAAGTTTCCAGAAATCAAAAGAATATGATGGGGGTTGTTTTGAGGCATATGTTTGAGACAGCACTGAAAATTATTCACATTGCAGGGGTCTTCTAATTGCTCTATGAAGTATTTCTGTTAACATCAATAGTTTCTATTACTATATTAAATATTTCCCTAGTTGTGCTTCTGATTAAAGAAATAAAAAATTCCTAAGCTGTTGCTTTTAACCACCTCTTCTTCTCAAAGAAAACTCTTGCTCAATACTATGAGAGTCCAGTACCATTCCAGGCCACCATCCTGCTTCAGTAGGAGCTGTAAGAGTGCTGCCACTGATCTCCTTCCACTGTAACCAGCAATTCTCAGGGTATTTTTTTTCCCCAAAATATTTCTCCTCTTTTTGATGCTACTCATGATTTTGGTCAATGTCTTGCTATGCTCTTTTGGATCTCTTATGTCTGGGATGAATTCCAGGAGCTTTATGGTGTGGCTTTAGGCCCCACTGGATTGGAGATGCTTCTGCTGGTCACCCAGACAAGAACTCTCCTTAACTATTTAACACCAGAATATAAAAACAAACAAGGAAAGTAAAAGCATGATATAAAACCATTTTCATGTTCCAGGGTGGAGGAAGAAGACACCCTAGGAACAGCTGGAAATCAGTTGTATATTTTGTTCAGGTTTTTAACCGGCTCTCATAGAAATCTGTTTTTTGATGGACAGTTCTCTAATGGCAGTGGACAGTGAGAGCATAAAATTTAATATGCTCTTCAAGTCAGGAATGGTTGAAATACCAGAAAACTGTGAAAGTCTGAGAGAAATGCCCTTGGAGCTTGCTTTGTCTGTTCACAACTTCCCCTTCCTTGTATTTAACCAGTTTGAGTCCAGGTCGTCTGTCCTAGGCTCGTTTGTGTCAGTGAAGTGGGGGAGTGTGAAGGGAGTTGATTTTTAAAATATTTTTCTTTTTTTAATTTTATTTTTAACCCAAGAACACATGAGCAAAACAATAGGCTGTATGCCAGTTGAAATCACTGTGGTGCATGCAAAGTGTCAACATAGCTGTTGGCACTGTCAGAAATCTGCTCTTGGTTAGTTTGGAAAGACATTGACTAGTAAGTGACTCTCCAAAGGTATTTCTGTGATTATGTGGCAGGTAATGACACATTTACTGTGTTAACAAGCTTGACTGTAGCTTGCTTGACATGTCCAGCAACCTCCAATTAAACTTTCTGTAATTTACAGAAATAATTCCTTCTGATATTGCATGCTAGTACCCTGCAAGAGTCTGGAAATATCTAAGTCATCCTAATCCATTTATTAAATTTTATAGGGGTTGCTTATCTCATGATTGAACAAAATCTTGAGAAATAGGATTCTTCAATGGAGCCCAGTCAAATCTTTTGCAAGGGCTGCTAAAGCTTGCAAGTAGAAGAAACTGACACTGCAGATCATTTAAATCTGTATTATCTTACCAGTGGGTAATTTCCAAACCCCACTTATTATGTAAATGTATTCAGTAACCAGAAGGAGGCTTAAGGATGTGAGAAATCATACTTTTATGTGTTGTAAGTCATCTCACCTGTGTTATGTTTGTTCTGGGTGAAAAATAGTGACTGTTTTTCAGGGACTGGAAGCCTCTCCAGGGATCTCATCCTCAAATCTGCAATGCTGAGATTTACAGGAACAGCCTTGTGATGCCTCTTGAACCTTTTGGAGCTTCCTGTTTCTTTCTTAGTCTTTCCAGGACTGATGTAATTTTAGCTACTTCTTAGCAATTAGATTAGACACAGGCAATTTCCTTGCAAAATTGCCTGAGCAGGTTCTTCCATAAACTGTAATAAACTTGTGTGGCTCAGCAATGTTTGCCAGAATAATTAAACTGGACTTCAGCAGCACAAATAGGTATGTAGTTAAAAACCACAGATCTGCTCAGGTGCTTGTTGGAGTTTCTATGAATATAGTCTCTGTCATGGCCATATGTGTCTTCTATTTATGGTTTCTGCTGCAATCTATGCATCACTCACTCTGGAAGATCATGTTTTAAGTACATTGGACAATAAAGCCCTTGCACCTCTTACACCACAAATGTGCTAACATTAGACAGCTTCAGTTTGTTCCATGTGTGTCTTTGGCGGTTTTGTATTGTTTTTTTTTAATATTATCCTTGGAAAATATCCTTGATTGTGATTATTTTAGAATAATACTATTTTAAAACAATAGCCTTGAATGTTCAGAGATCTTAAGACAGACGAAAGAGAGCAGTTAAAAATTTCATAAAAATCAAGAACCACCTTTGTGAGCATCTTTCCAAATAAGCCTGAGAACTGTACAAACCTGCCAATTTCTTGTTCATGCAAGGGCTGTATTGATTTTGTGCAGCATGACACGTTCTGCTAGGTCTTTGTGCAAAAGAAACTGTGCTAACCTCCTGCCCCTTTCCCTATCAACCTCATCACTTTCTGACTGCATGTGTCTGGTGCCCCTGCAGCTATCCCCATAAACACAAATGCCCCTTTAAACATCATTTCTCAATCATTTTCCTCTTCTTTTCAGAGAGCACAGAGAAAGCAGAGTGTCCCTGTATGGAGACATACCATTACATTTCCATCCAGTAGTCTGATTGCTAAAAAGAAAAAAAAACCCACCCATGGGTAATTAATACTGTGTGTGTAGTTAATCGATTTAGAATTAAATGCCACTGGTGCTGCTGAAAGGTCATACTAGGTTTTGTTATTGCTTTGAAAAAAGACTGTTTTAGTGAAGACTGTCTCTGAGAAGGGATATTGGTTCTTTGTGCACTGCCCGCGACAAAAGAGAAGCTGGGGGTGCAGTTTCCACAAAGGATGCTGTAAATTTTATTGTCACCTAGATTGTGGGGTTCTGTGTTGATTTTAAGAGAGAGGCCCTTCAGTGTAAGGAAGAAGCTGTATCTTCTTACTCGCAGCAAAAGGAGCTTGTGTGCCAGCGGTCTTGTGGGTGAGATAGGAACCTCGTCCCCTGCTTCCTAGTCCATCATCCTCATCATTAGATGATTCTGCCTCCCAGGCAGACTGATTACTTCATATTTTCATTCATTAATGATTTATCAGACAGCTCCTCCCCTGAAGGCTCATCTCCTCCGTTATACTCACAGCCCACACGCAACCAGCAACACGTAGCTGCCAGCTGGCACTCGGGCTTTGGGAGAGTGAGCTGCTGGTAGCCCTTTCCACATCTCCTGCTGCCCCCTCCTCCCCTCCCTAACCAGGTGAGCTGCTCAGCTCACCTGCCTGCTCCTTGGTGGCTTCTTAGATTGCACCAAAGCCATGAAATCCCCATGCATCCTTTCCTTCTATGCCATCTCTCCAATCTGATTGTTAAATTGGCTTTTCACAAATATTTTTTAATAGGAAAAATATAGAAAGAGAGATGAGGTCACACCCACCTGTAATGCGGCCATGCTTGTGTCTTTGTTATGCAAAGAGCGGCCTCTCGTTTTGGTGAGAGGGTTTGCTCAGTGGTGACTTAGATTTTAGCAGAGCAGCAGGAGTGCTGGGGAGAGACTGAGCGAGCAGGAAGGTGTGGGTTGGCAACAGTTTCAGGTTTTGCTATCAGGTGCTTGGCACAACAGCTCTGTTGAAATCCCTCTCCAGTTGTCTGTGTGAGAGAGTGATTTTTATCAAGTTGCTAAATATTAACTCTATTCTTGTTCTCTGTTCTGCTCCCAGGAATCAGGCATGCTCTGCGGTCTGGGAAAGAGAGTCCAAATGAATTCTCATGATGAAAGGGGGGAAAATCCAGAATTGTTTGCTACTGTCCAACTTGTCCACTGCAGGCAGATGGTGACTGAGAGAAGTGGGACCAAGGGCTGCAGGACAGGAAGAAAAAATATAAACTAGGAGAAAATGAATAAATTAAACTCCCTTGAGTCATTTATACATGAATGTATAGCTACTGAGTGCTTAATCTACTCTTGGCAAGTGGTAACTGATAACTAATATCTCTCTTACCTCTCCCACACCCTCCCAGCATCTTCAGAAAGGAGTGTGACAGGAATAATAAATCTCATTATTTTAACAGGCTAAAATGGAAATTATGGATTAAACATGCTATGGATGCCTCAGCAGAGAGAAACTGACTGTTCCTATGATGCCTGAAGTATATTTTCACTTGCACTGTTTTTGAGATCTTTCTGTATTATTCAGGGCCCTCCACTTACCTTTTTGGAAGAACACTTTTAAGTAAACCAGTGTTAAAAACATCAGTGTCCAATTGAGGAGCTCTTTTGCTCCTGCTGTTTGAGGGTAGCTAGAGCCTGACACTGCTCAGGCTTTGGGGGAAGTCTGGATCTAAATCTGGACTGGATTATTTTTTGCTCTAGATCTCTGAGTTGGCGCTTTGTGCTGCTGTTTTAAGGAGGGAGATGGAAGGTGGAGGGGAGTTCAGGCTGACACACATGGTGGTGCTGCATGAGCGATCAGTTCGGATGCCTTTGCCTTTGGAGCAGAGAGGTGTGTGAGAACAGTAGCTGTTTGCATTCTTTGTGCAGCCAGGTGTCTGAAAACCAGTGTCAGCTCTGAGGGTCTAGGAACTCTTGCTGGTCCGTGTCAGAGGAGGCTTCAGGGCTCTCACAGAGAGGGTGGAAGACCATGGCAGGGCTCTGCTCACACAGGCTGAGAGGAAAGTGCAATTGTACGTGACTCAGGTCAGAGCAGGGAGAAAACCAAGAACAACAGCAAGTAACTTATTTCAAGGGGTAGTCTGTGAGCAGAACAAGGACATGGGACATGGGTCTTGCAAGCCTCTAGACCAAGGACACAGTCCATTGCTTGCTGTGAGATTGGTGCATCCCAGAACTGTGGATGAGGATGGTAACTGAGATGTATAAAGCACTTAATGCATTAGCAGGTGTGTCAAAGCTTCTTCCAGGTCTCAGTAAAACTTGTCAAACATGGCACATGACTGTTAACAGAGCTAAGGGCTTGTTGCCTGAGGAGATTTCCATCAGTGAAGCTGGCTGTAAATTTACAGCGCCTGAGTGCTTCATTCTCTGTTCTCATTACATAGGATGTGTTATCTTGTGCACAGGGTGCATTAACTGTGCAAGAAGTTGCTGTAGTTCAAAGAGTATACACTGAATTTCCATCTAGTGCTAACTGTCTGGAGTAAAGCACAGCTCACGAAGCAACTGTTTAGTTTTTCCTTGCATCCCATCTCTTAGCTTTACCACTTAGATTGGAGCACAGGACATAAAAAAGAGGGAATCTGAGCCACACCTTTTCCCTGTAAAATGTGTACTATGCTTTTGTTACCTTACTGAATTGTTGCATTTGTCTCTATCTTGTAAGAGGAGTGAGAGGAGGATTTTTCTAAGTGCACCAGGTCTTTATACGACCTGGCAGAATCACAAACTGCTGCAGTTAGAGAGGGCTTCTGGAAATCACCTACTCCAACCCTCTGTTCAAACCAGGGCCGACTTAAAGGTGATGTCTCAGAGTCATATCCAGATGGGGTTTGGATATCTCCAGCAATGGAGACCCTACAGCCTCTCTGTGTTCAACAGCCTCTCTACAGTGTTCAACACCCTCACAGTGCAGGAGTTTTTTTCTCATGTTTAAACAGCATTTCCTGCACTTTAATTTGTGCCTATCACCAGTCACTGGAAACCACTGCCTTGTCTCATTTACATCCTCCCATGAGTTATTTATACACATTAATAAAATTGTCCTAAGCCTTCTCTTCTCCAGGCTGAAGAGTCCTAGCTCTCTCAGCCTTTCCTTATAGGATGGATGCTCTAAACTCTTAACCATCTTTGCGGCCCTTTTACTGGATCTGCTCAAATAAGTTAATCTCTTTTCTGTACAAGAGAGCCCCAGATTTTCAGCGATCTCTAAACTGAATCCAGCACTTCCATCATGTCTTACCAGTGCTGAATACAGGGGAAGGATCATATTTCTCAACCTGCTGGAAGTGCTTTTTCTGATGCAAGCCAGGAGGCTGATGGTCACCTTTACCATAAGGGAGCACTGCTGGATCATGTTCAACTTATTTTCCACTGGAACAATCAGATTTTCTTCTGCAGTGCTGTTTTCAAGCAGGTCAGCCCTGGATTGCCTGAACCCTGCTGATTCATGTTGGCATTTTTAGCTTTTTCTCATGTTTAATGTGTCTGTGGAAGCTATTTCTTTGTGGAGACAATTTAGTTATTTTACATAATTACACTGCTGAACTAATTGAACTATCATCCTGAAATCATGTCCTGTGGAAAGCAGTTCACAAAACAAGGCTCAGTGAGGCTTGCACCAAGATGGAACATGTAACCCACCTAACATATTGGGGTTTATTTCCTCCCTTTTTCTCACGCTTAAATGTAAAATAAGCATTATATTGAAGGAACCAGGCAAAGGCTAATTTGCCTCATTTGAATGTGAAAAGGAGCCCACATCCTTCCTGTGCCCTGCAAAGAATGCCGAAAGACTTTATAGAGAAAACAGATGTACTAATATGTATCACTTGTTGGGGGCAGGGGGAATTCAGGGTGCTGCATTAAAGCAGTGCTGAACTTGCAAGAAAACAAAAGCACCAGCATACAAAATATAGTTCTGGGAAGCTGACAATGTTGGAACTCTTTTCTTTTGCTTACATTTATGCTCCTGGCATCTGAAAAACTGCTCTGAAAATATAAATACATACAAAAGGAAACAAGGAGCCTAATTTTTCATGTTTCATCTTCAGGGAAGATGGTTAAGTGCCCAAATGCAAACAAAAAGCAGAGGCTCCAGCCCAACTGTAGGGAAATCTCCTGCATTTCAGAGACAATGTTGCCTCACCAGAAGAATACACTACTTACATCATAAACAAAGCAAACCTAACTTTTGGAAGTATTCTTTGATTTTATTTGTGTTTTAAATACCTCTCTAACACTCAGTATGAAAGAGTTTGTCTTGTTAGCTCACCAAAAATGCAGGATACAGTGGGGAGTTTTAATGGTCTGATGGTTTTCAGCATGGGAGATAGAGAACAAATGAACTCAGATGTTATTTCTGCATCTATGCAATCCAAGTCAGATTTTCTGTCCTTTCCTGACCCATCTGTTTATCCCTTTCCAAGAACTTTGGCATTGAGCAGTCAGCACTGACTGGTCAGCTTGTGAATCTGCTGGTATTCATAACTTGCAGATTTGACCCTGTAGCACTATAGAGTCTCTTGCCAGCTTTTAACTTGTAGACAGGAGGTAGTAGTATGTGGCAATTTATAATATATTATATACATGTACTGTCAGTCCCAGTAATAAATAGGAGAATGCTTTAAAATTTTCTCTTAAAAGGTTACCCCAGACTTCCTAAATTAAAACTGGTTTTCTAAAAGCAAAGAAGTGAAGTGTAGCAGTTACTCAGATTTCTTTGTTCAGCAGTGATAGCTGAGTAACATCCATGGGTAGGTGCAGTGCTTAGTGAAGATGTTGTGTTCTTTTCCCTAAATGCAGCATAATGGACATTTTCTTACAGTCTGCAATAGTGAGGTTCACTTCAAAATTGACATTTCCCACTTGATCTGCTGTTTGCACCTTTGGAAAGTGTTCTTTATTCATAGGAGTTTTAAATCTCTAGCATTGACATACAAATATCCAGACGTGGATAAGACAGGCTTGAAAAGAGAAACTTTAAGCCCAATTACCAACAGTTTGAGGTGTTTGAGTTGCAGTGTAAGTGCTGGCTTGTTTTGTACAATCAGGGTAAATAAAATCTTGGCCTTGAAGTGGTGATATCCGTGTATTGGAACAAGCATCTCAAAGAAGCACACTGCAGAAGGAAGGAAGCAGAAGAGAAATTAGATCACTTTCCTGCATTATTTCTTGTAAGTGTGGTCTTCTTATGTATGGAACACACATTTCCTGTTGTAAAAATATTGAAACAGCCTGCAGTAGCCAAACAACAAATTATCTGCTGTCACTGAAAACTGGAGTCAGAGGAGCATGTTTAGAGGGAAGTATTGCAAGACAGGAGATGATCAGATCTCTCATGGTCTGAAAAGACAGTGAACATGAACTACATAACCACTGCTGTGATTGTCCTTGCAACCACAACTTCACAATGTGGAAGAAATTATAGACTGACTCTTCATACAAATTGCAATGTAAAGGTATGAGTGCACTTGGTTCTTGCTTTTTGTTTTGTATCATCTGTGCATTTAGACAGAACCATGTGGGTATCTTAATCCTCTCTTCCTCATGTGCCTTCATCCTGGAGTGTACGTGCTTTCTTTATTTCTGTCTACAGTGATTTGGGTTTGTACCTGTATTCCACACTTTCTCTTACAGTACCATTAAGTCCCAGCTGCATGAACTGCACCATCTGTGTTTTGTGATAGGAATCACAGAAGTGTGAATCCAATTGAGTAACAGAATCACCAATCACAGAAGTGTTTGCATTGGAAGAACTTTTAAAGCTCATCTACTCCAACACTCTTGCCCTAGACAGGGACACCTGCCACTAGACCAGGTTACTCAAAACTCCATCCAACCTGACATTAAACATTTCCACCAATGGGACACCTGCAACTTCTCTAGGCAGTGTGTTCCAGTGTCTCACCACCCTCATTGTAAACCATTTCTTCCCTATCCAGTTTAAATCTACCCTTTTTCAGTTGAAAACTGAATTTTTAAAAAAGTCACTACAGGTCCCAGTAAAGAGTTTCTCTTCATGTTTCTTGTAAGCCTTTTTTAAGAATGCTCTAAGGTCTTCCTGGAGTCTTCTCCATGCTGAACAATCCCAGCTCTCTCAGACTCTCTACATAGCAGAGGTTGTCCTTTCGCCTGGTCATCTTCACGGCCCTCCTTTTGACCTGTTCCAACAGGTCCAAGGTCATGTGCTGCAGATCCCAGAGCTGTATGCAGAATTCCTGGTGGGAATTCTGAGCAAAGTAAAGGGACAGAATCACCTCCCTTGACATGCTGGCCCTGCTGCTTTTGATGCAGCCGAGGACTCAGCTGGCTTTCTGGGCTGGAGTTACATGTTGCCAGCTCATATTCAATTTTTCATCCACCTGTACCCCCAGGTATTTCTCCACAGGGCTTCTTTCAGTTCCTTCATCCCCCAGTCTGTACAGATGTTGGTGATTGTCCTGACCCAGGTGCAGGACCTTGCACTTGGCCTAGTTGAATTTCACAAGGTTTGCACAGTCCCACCTGTCAAACCTGTCAAGGTCCCTCTGGATGACATCCCTTCCCTCCGGCATGTCAATGGCACCCCTCAACTCGGTGTCATCCACAAGCTTGCTAAGGGTGCATTTGATCTCACTGCTTATGCCATTAAATAAACATCTTGGACAAGGTAGGCTTAGATGAGATATGAGGAAGCAGTTCTTTACTGTGAGGGTGGTGACACACTGGAACAGGTTGCCCAGAGAAATTGTGGATGCCCCATCCCTGTTCAAGGCAAGGATGGGTGGGGTTTTGAGTAACCTGGTCTAGTGAAAGGTGTCCCTGCCTGTGGCAAGAGGTTGGAACAAGATGGTCTACAAGGTCCCTTTCAACCCAAACCACTCTATGATTTTATTACTAAATTGTTTACTATTCCTGATGATTGGTGGCCTTAAAATCCTTTTGCCTGAATCTTGTGACGCTTATGCAGGTCCCAACACAGATTAAAAGATTCTGCGGCTTCTGGTGCTCAGCCAAGCTGTGGACCACAACTTGTGGCCACATTCTGGGGGCAGGTCACATAAAGGGCAGTAGACAAAGGACAAAAGTCTGCTTTTACTTTGTATATGGGTGGTTTAATGTTCCACATCAAGTAGCTTCAGTGGCTGTTGCACATGATCACTCTTCTCTCAGACCACACTTCTACGGACATTGAAAATGGTTATCTTTATCTGTCTCTCAGTCATGGTCAGATGCAGGCTTTTATTGTGGTAGAGTGACCCACACAAGTAGCTGCAGAAGAGCAAAGTGGGAATCCTCACAAGACTTTCTCTTCCTGGAAGCACTCCAGGCACAGAAAGGGGAAGCCTTAAGTATCTCATCTGGTTTTTGCATTATAAAATTGCAGACAATCTTTCTGTATGGACTGATGAGGGAGGAGCTGGAGGACTGGGAGAAAATAAAAACTGTAAATAGCAGAGCTGGAAGCCTTTCTTAGGAGAGGAAGTAAAAGAGAGAGGAGGAAATGAGCTTGGGATCTGCCTTTTTGTTTGGTTTTTATTGTATAAAATTGAGGAAGCAGCGATGTTCAACCTTGGTATTTTCCCTGGTGAGTTCTGAAAAACTATCACTGATGTGTGAGTCTTCCTTTTTTTACAGAAGTAATTTCAGGAGCAGCATTACCAGGTGGAGAAGAAAATCTTTAGCTTAGTCTTTTATTCTCAGGACAGACATTGTGACATCCTTGATCTGGTTTCCAACCATAATTCATCTTTCCTGTTGAGAAAAGCATTCCCAGCTTCTCTTCTTGCTGTCCCTGTGCAGGAAAAAAGTCAGTGTTGCCTCAATGTTCTCTGACTTCATACTATGCAGCCTCAGAGCATGCTAGAGCTTGGATATTTAAGTGAGTGCCAAGGCAGGAAGGTATAGTCCTTTCAATTATATTGAAAGCAGGTCCATGCAGCCCCCTAAATTTTAGAAGCATGTGAGAAAGGGAATAAGAGTGGTTTACATTAAGTTGAAGGAACTGTGCTAGGAACTCTTTTGAATGTACTGTGTCCACACAGGACTGCATTAGGCTGTTCCTGGGATTTTAAATTCTTATCTTTTATAGGACACGTTTCGTGCATGTTATGTGCAAAGAGCCAATTATATACAAAAGTTGTGTAAATTTAGCCTATAAATAAAATGCTGTGTATACATACAAATGCTACTTCAGAAACGTTTGTCTTGGTTCTCCATTTCTTAGACAGCATGTATCAGTATTGCTGCTGGGAGGTGGGCATGTGTTTGGCTGGGGTTTGGGTTGTGCTTTGTTTCCTCTCATTGTTTTCTTCAGTGAGGAAAGGAGATTGGATAAAACCCTTTTCTGGTCTCTGTTGACATCAGCACATTCGATCTGCCTGCGTCCAAAAGAATTATGTCAAAGCAATTGCCTGCATTTGTTTCTTAGCGTGTTCTCCAGCAGCACTGTCGCTTGAGGGTCAGACTGGAATACATTAAACTGGAATTGGGGCAGAAACTGCAGCCAGCCTCAGGTCAATGATGCCTCTTGAGATTTGTGAAAGTGACACTTCTGGGGTTCATTGCATTAAATTCCATAGCATTTCTGTGTCTAGTCTGGGTGAATTACAAAGGCAGATGGGATGGTTACTTTCACATTCTCCCATTTAATTCTGTGTCTGTGTGTCTAGAATAAAAGAAAAAGCCTTGCATCTGATTTATTTTGCAGTATTTAAAAAAAAAAAAGAGTTTTTAAATCCATATATTAAAGCTCTTTGTTTCTATGTAGTGTTTATGGTTTATAGTTAGGAAGATTATCATGGTTATTTCATCTGTAAAATTCTATTTCTGGAGTCTTCTGCCCTATTAGTGACTGAAAAGTTGCCACAGTTTTGAGTCCTGAGAACTGTTGATAGGAATGCTGGGTATAGCAGACCTGAAGGGGAGGGGTGTGTGTGAATGCATGTACACATACACACCGCACTTGGACTGGCCTTTTTCCTCCCTAAAATTTTTACAAACCTTCTTGCTGTGATTCACTCTGCAGAAGCTTTGTACTACATGTTTACTGAAGACAGGATGTTTCTTTTATGTTTGTGACATTCGACCAAGATTTCACTATGCTGTGCATGCTGTGTTTTAGCAGGCATCACTTACTTAGCATAACCAAAAGTTTGAAAAACACATTTTTTTCCAACTGTTGAACATAAAAATAACTGTAGAACCATAATTAAATTTAATTAAATGTTTGTATGAAATAACGCCTTCTAAATCTCTGGAGTGGCATATGTGAACTAGTCCTAAACTCAAGTAATTGAGATTATTTTAACTGTTTTATTTGCAGAATTTACACTGCAGAGTTCAGTCATAAATGGGTTGATTCCAGAAGCTTAAAATGAGATGATGCCAGCAACTGGCACAGCCAAACACTTCCAGCCTTCTCACTCCTGCACATTGATAGGATTAATACTTTCTGGCCAAAGGCCCAGGTTAAGACAGACAGCATGCACAAAAGCTTGTGCTGCCTCCTTAAAAGACATCAAATTTAATTATTGGCAGGCTGTGAGATGAAGCAAATCTGATCACCAGGGCCCCACAGCTGAACACATGGTTCTCAGGAACCCAAATGCCTGACCCTAGTCTTGGGACAGATAGCCAGAAGCTTTCTTGGCAGCACCCAGTTCCCTCAGCATGCAGAAAGGGAAGGAGAAGACACGTAGATGTCCTGAGTGACCTGGGACGTTCCTGCAGGACTAGCACTCATATCCATTCATTCTGCTTAAAGGATCTAACTTGTTTTCCTGAAGAAGGTAGCTAGTCCACCAGTTCATCCTAAAAGGATGAATTTGGGAAAGGAAATATCTGTGAGGTATGGAGGACTCTTTTCCACAGCATAATTCTCTGAGGTCACCTTCTGTGGTCGGGGTGTGCCGGGATGAGATCCCAGCCAGATTCCTGGGACAAGGTCCCAGTGGCATGCAGCAGATGAAGTGAATTGCTGAAACAAGGAGTCACCGGTGTTTTTTCAGTGCCAGAGCCATAACAACACCCATCGGTTTCCTAGAAGTGGTTTCCTTGGCATCTCAGTGTGAGAAGCTTTGTACAGTGAGGTTTTGTGTGCAGCCAGGTGCTAGGAATTGAGAGAGGCTGCCTGCAGATCCTGCAAAAGATGGACAGTTGGGTGTCATCCTTACTTAGATGGCACCTCATCCCCAAAAGCCTGGCATTTCCCCGGAGATGTTTTGTAAGCAGGAAGGCTGCCAGGATGAACACACTCCAAGGAGAAGGAGAGTTTCTTGGTGGCAACACAAAGGACAGTGTGACAGGTGACCACTCAGCTCACCTGCAGGAGCTCCTGCTTTGTAACAATTAACCCAAACCCTGTGGGCGTGCATCCTTTCTGAATCAAGCACAGTTACTTTCACAACTTCACAGAGGTGGGCAGTACCACATAACCTGTGGTGCAAAGGGTTAATTACTGGTTAATTGCGGAACAAACTTGCCTGTTCACAGCCTGGATTGGAATAATTTTCAGTCCTGATGCAATTTCTACCTTTGCTAGATCAGAGCCTGCTGTTACAAAATTTATTCAGTGTAAGAATACTGCTATACCATGAACAAAATAACAAAACTCCCTCTAAGATTTTTGTTTATAACAAAGCCTTCTGTAGCCCAGTGTTTTCAGTTATTTAATTTCTCTTTCCTGAACACTCTTCCAGTTTTTCCAACAGTTTTTTTGTAAAATGGAGCAGCAAAACCTGAAACATTATTCACGGAGCTGAGGTACAAGAACCAAATGCAGCACAGCATCACTGTAACCTACCTACTCATCTTTTGATTTTCATTTGTTTGTACAGCTGAGGCTCCCATTAGCCCTTTTGGCCACAGCCTTGCGTGGGGAATTCATGTCAAGCTGATTGCTTCCCAGGACCCCTGGTCTCATATTCAGTCTCTGCTTCAGAGGATAGAGTCCTCTCTCTCCCTCTGATCCTGTAAGTATGGCCTGGATTCTTCATTCTAACAGGGTGATTTTGTACTTGGCCATATTAACACCTAAACTGGTTTCTCCCATCTTTCTACATACCCCAGTTGCTCTGTGTCAGGCTTGCTCTTTTGTGGTTTGTTTTCTGCCATTCCCAGTCTCATGTCTAACCAAAATGACTTAACTTTAATCCAGGTCACTGCTAAGGCTATTAAATAGTAAAGGGATGATCACCAATGCCTGTGGAATCCAGTAAGAACCCATTTGTTTGCTAATAGATAGTTTCCCCTTTACAGTTGCACGTTGGTTTCCTTAATTTATCAGTTTTTTAATACTTCTAATATGACTGTGGACTCAAAAGTGACCTCAGTATAAAATAGGTTTAAGGTTTTAGCCTGATCGTATATGGTGCTCTCCATCAATGGAGTCCTGCTCTCCATGTGCAGATGGAGACACTCCGTATAGGCTTCAAAGTATTCATAAAGATACTCTACAGAACAAGTCAAATGACTTAGATTTGTAATACTGTTAGCGATGCTGCCTTCATTAAGTGAACTTGTAATTTTTGCAAGAAATTACATCAAATTAGTTTGACAGGATCTATTTTCCTTAAAGCCAAGTTAATTGACTTTAATTACAGAGCTTTGAAAAAGTACTAATTGAGACCAATATTAGTTGTTCCATCCTTTGCAAAATACTGGAAACTCATCCAACTGGCCTGTAATTACTTTCTACCCTTCTCAAATAGTAGCCCAGCATGAGCCTTCTTCCTGTCCTTGGTCCTTCCCCAGGGGTCAAGAACTGCTTTAGATGCAGTAGCAGCTCCAAGGCTACCTCTATAAACCTTGTGAGACAAGTTTATTTCTAGTAACTAATCTGAATCACCCAGAATAATTTATCTGCTGCTTAACATTCCCTCTCCAGGGTCTGCTGTGGTGGGAATCTATTTCATTATCATCATCATAAACAGATCATCCAGCCTGTGTTTTTACCTGTGTGCTAATCAGAAACATTTAGGGAATAACTTCTGCTGCTGTCATATTGTTATGAACGATTCTACAATTTTTATTGTTCAAGATTCATCTTTCATAATCTGCTTGGAAAAATTAAAAATGTGATTCCTGAGTTTATGTGCCTTTATTTTTTTTCTAATATCTTCTTGATTCCTCTGTATAATCTTTATTTGAGCTTTTTTTTTTGTTTCTTATCTCTTCCTCTTTCCCCTTTCATGTACCAGTTTTCTATGTAAGATTATATATGTTTTTTCACTTCCCTGGTAAACCCAGCTGTTGGGTGTTTTTCCTTTTGTGTGTTACTTTTATCTAGCCCATTTCCATGGTTGTAACACTGTAGACATTTAGGAAATGTCTTAAACTGTTTGCATATGTCAGCAACTTTCTCTATGTTCTGCCTTCAGCCTGATTTGACTCCCATTTGCTCTAGTTTTGTGAAACAGCTTCTCAGAAAGCATGCCTTAGGATCTTAATTTATGTATCCATAAAGAGCATATGCTCAAATATTGCAAAAAATTCTGCTCTTGATTTGATTGCAGACAATGTTAGCCATTTGCACAGGAAGTGTTTGTCCTTTTCCATCTAAACAACAAGTAACCTTCTGGTCTGTGATTGTTTCTCTCAAGACAAAGTCTTGAGCAGGGATGCTAAACTAGGTACGATTCACAGGCGGTTCAGGCATAGCTACATTACGGAACCAGCGGTGAGCTGTGCTTGTGCCAGCACTGCAGCTCCTGCCGATGGCAGCCCCCGGCTGGGGCTGGAAGTGAGTGGGTCCTGCTAAGTGTTGAAGAAGTTCATCATCCCTGTAACTCTCCAAGATTATTTATTTCCAAGCTGTCAGTCAGTCAGATGTCATTTCTGACACATACGGCCTGGCACCACCCTCTTCTATTTGGAATTTTTAAATTGGCTACAGCTATTTTGGTTAATAATATAATAGTCTAAATACAGCTATTATTTGTCGAGTACTATTTTGCATTGCTACTTTATAGGCAGAGGGTTTATAATTTTTTTTCAGAATCCTGTAATTAGCATATAAGCAACTGAAAAGGGTCATCTTCTCACAGCCTTTGGTTGATGTTCTCCTCAGTATCATGGTTTGTGCTGAATGTGCTTGTGGTTGCTTATTTGACTTGACTCTCCCAGCCAGCCTGGCTTAGAATATCAGTTTGTTCCCTATCAAGAGGTCTTTTTCCCTTTACAACACAATCCACAAATCTGTCATGTGTCCCCTGTGCTGTGGGGACAGCACAGTTGTTAATTTCAGTGGCCTTCAGATTTTTGTCTCTTTGTGCTGGGAAACGGGGAGGAGCTCCAGACAAGATCTCCAGATCACCTGAATTGTCAGGAGTTTTGTATTTCACGAGGTGTATCACAGAACAGTCATTTTCAGTGAAGCCCTCCTGTCTGCTCCAGATTAGTGTCCACTTTTGCCTTTTTGTTTTAAACACACAGAAATAAAGGAACTTCTATGAACTCTTCCTCATGCACTGAGCGTGTAGAATATACCTTTGGGTTCTGCTTTCCTAGCTCTGTCCCTTCTCAAACCTCCCCCTGCCTACTTGCTACAGTGGGAAACAGAGAAAATCTTGATGCTTTGTGAGCACTGCTCAGCAATAACTTAAACATGGGTGAGTTACCAACATTATTTTGGTCACAAAGCTGAAGCAGAGGCAGAAGGTTTGGGATGCTGTGGAGAAACTGAGCCCATCCAGACACAGTACACTTACCTAAGGTGTCATCTAGCAGTAAGCTGCTGTCATACACTGAAACCACATTGTCAGCAGCTGGGTTTGAGAGAACAGGTCTCGCTAGAGAACTTTTCTATGGGTGTGTGACCACAGGCAGGGTTTCTGTGCGTCCCCATTACTGGTGTAGTCAGTACCTTCAGCACTCTGCCTTTATCACAATGTGACTGCCATCCAGTTTGGGGGACCCTGCTTGTCAGCATCTTTGCTGCTGTAGATGAAGGCAGCTACAATGATGGTGAGAAAGCTGGGGGTTTCTTTGTGGGCTGGCCACAGGCAAATATATGCTCATGCTTAGGAAGGAGAGTATTTTTTTTCTCCCAATGTAACTGGACAAATAAGGGATTTAAATAACTCTATTAAAATATTAGCAGTAGCAACCTAGAAGAAATGAAATCTCCTTCAGGAACGGGTGGTGTCTGGAAGGGTTTCAAAGTCTCCTGATTTGAGACTCAGGTTGCTCTCTTTTTCTTGCTGTCACATCCTCTAAGTTCTTCAGTCACAAAACAGAAATCATACAAAACAGAGAAGGGGTTAGTTTGATTCCTGCATGGGCAAAGGGGGTTGGGGAGGGGCAGTGAGGGGGTTTTTTGAGTTTTTTGAGAGAAAATATTTTTTTATGCCTCTTTCATAGTCCACAGTGGCAAACAGGCAGAACTTTTCTACTGTGCCCTTCCCTTTTTCCCCCTTCCTTCCCTGCCCATCCTGATTCACCTTTGGCACTCTGCTCTGTGCCACTCCCATACTGTGGGTCAGATGAACAGCCATTAATCCTGGGTAGAATCTAAAAATAAGAATTGAAAGAAAAAGAACAGTGTGAATCAACCTGCAATCATCTTTCTGTTCTCCTAATGGGAGAGAAGAAAGAGGAAATCAGTGGAGACAGTGTTTTACTTCTTCTCTTTCCAAGACAAAATTATTCTGACATTTGCAGCAGTTGTTCTCTTGCTATAGGTTTTCTAATTTCCAAACTTAAAAGGCACTTTAAAATTTAGGTGCATTAGCTCAAAATGCTTATGCAGACCATCCACCCACTTCTCTCTGCTCATGAATAGAGCTACCACAAGCAGTCTGATGGAGGAGGCATGTAGCTGGAAATCACACCGTTGAATTTACATGGTGTTCTCTCAGAACCAGGGATAGATCCACCCTTTGTGGGCATTAACTACAGAGTAAGCAATGTGTTTACCGTATGTAGCTGCTGCCATTAGTTCTTAGTTTAAAAGATTCTTTTAACACGTTTCAAGCATTTTTAAAAAATCCTATGTGTAGTTTCGAGTCTGACTTGCTCTTCAGTTCATGAGTGTAAAACCTGCGGGCATTCCCTCTGAAGTTAGTTATGCATAAGTCTTTTTCTTTTAGATTACAAGTGAAGTTTGGAGGTTGGTGGGAAAAGAAAAAAAAAAAAAAGAAGACACAGAAGAACCTTTTCTCAGAATTGCTGCGTTTTTCTAGGGCATCTTTTTTCAAAGTAATAAAAGCCCTGAGACAGTACAAGGCATAACTCCGTTACTGTAACTTTAAGAGATTGCAGCGTGAGCCTTTAATTGCTTCTTGTGTTTTGTTCTGGCTTGGTTTTGCTGAAAGGGATGTATCACAGGGAGTGGAAGAGAATTCACTGTTTTTTGAAAAAGACGGGGCCCCGACATTCACAGACTTGGCTGGCAAAGAAGCGGCACAAAACCAAAAGGGTGGAGACGTGTCCTTTCATGGGCAGTTTGGAGGGTTTATCTTCTCTTCTTGCACTGGGGAGCTTCTGATTATAGCTGCTCAAACAGCACTGTGGTAATGCAGATTCCTCTGGCTTTGCCAGGTGACGTCCCCACCAGACAGCTACCAGCCAGTCCCACCAACACAACTGCCCCTCAAAGAACACATGGACGTGGTTATTGCTCCTCACACCCAGCTGGAACACTGACTTCCTTTTTCCTCTCTAACTTGTAATAAAGAGATCATATAGCTGTATGGATAATAAACAGATTGTCTGGGTTGTAGTAAATCTCTTGCCAGAGGGGGACCAAGACATCCATCGCTCTTCCTTCCTTCCTTGCCCTGTCCCATGGACAGCTGTACTCACGGCCTCTGGCAGAACCAAGGCTCTGGTTGTAGCTCAGTGAAATCCTTCAGCATGCACCCTCTCTTCCCTGGTCCTGACCCCCAAGGCTGGCCAAAATTAAATGGGCAAGGTGAAGCCCAAACCTTCATTTTTCATGACGGTCTTTTAGTTCGGGTCTCAAAGGAGGAAAGAGGGAAGGCAAGCACAGGGCCACACTTTGCAGGCATGTGTTAAAAGTTAAACCTTGTCTGTGGTGTCAGGAAGCTGTTGTTTCTAGGGCAGTGTCCCCAGTCACTCAGTAATGGGGAGGAACAGCAGGGCAGAATGTGGCACTTCAAAGCCCCCTCCAGGGTCTGCTCTTCTCACAGCAGCTGGAGCTGCTCCCTTCCCTGAACTCCTTCTGCCACTGTTGTAGAGGACCTCCACAGCAACTGTAAGCTGACAAGAAACAATAGTAAGAGCACTCCAGCGCTGTGAAAGGCATTTGCTTTGAACCAGGACAGTATGGCAGCAGGAGCTCAGCTAAGACTGCTCTTCCTGCTCTTCCAGCCATGGATGTCCATGGACACTGGGCAGCAGCATGACTTCTGACTGCTGCAGATGAACAACTGAACTGCTGGGTTTCTTTCCGCTCAGTCCACTAAAGCAGAATCTGAGAGTGAAGCATTAAAGGCCTCCCTTAAAAATCAAATTATGCAGCCCAGGAATTTTTGAGTGTTGTTTTGAAACATACTTGAAGTTTTGCCCTGGTGTTTCTGGCTTTTTGTTAAGGAATATGACTTTGTCTATGTGAGATTTTCTGCATATCTTTAACAGTCAGAGGACATCCAGTGGTAGTACTGTGTCTTCTCTAAGTTACATTTTTTAAGGCAACATTACAAGTGTAGTGCACATGTAGATTTGGAAGAATTCTACACACATCTCCAGCTTTGTTCAAGGCTGAACCAGATCTATTCACAATGCAGTAAAATTATATTCTTTCTAGATCGGACCTTAGTATAAAAGTTATTGTATATGTAGTAACCTGCAACCCACAAGCCTGGGAAATAATAACACCCAGGAGTTTTAATTTTAAAGTATTTGTTGTATCTCTCTGACCTAAAAATTGTGGAATCACTGGCTAAGCTGGAATGTAGGCAGTCCTCTAAAATGTCTCAGAGTTAACAGATAAAAACAAAAATAATGCAATTAAGTGCTGCTATTTTATTCCATCTGTTTCATTTAAGTTGGCTTGAAACTGACACAGTATTAATTCTGGAAATCAAAAATGCTCCCATCAGCATAGATGTGAGTCAAAGCAAGGTCAGCAAGCAGACAGCATGAGAATTTGTGACCTACATAAGACTGGTTTTAAGTGCCTGTTTGTAGCCCAACTTGGAATGTCTTCCTAGTAACTTGTAATGGTCAAAGGGGGTGGGTGAGACTTCTCTGAAAATTGGGGAATTTAATGTGTCTCTGAGTTGTGTTTCAAAATAGATAATCCATCAGATTCTCTCCAGGGATCTACTAATAGGGCACGGAAAGTAAGATATTTCAACTTCGGGGTAAATTTCTGTGTTGATTATTCCCACTATACAGCCTGCAGGAGGCATTCCACAGTCCTTTTTAAAGTCTCTTCTAAAAATTCTTGGAGTTCCTATTCTTGGAAAGCCTTTTTTGTCCTCCTTGAATCTTCATGGTAACTCAGAATGTGGCATTTTGAATATTAAATCCTACAGTAGCTCATAAAATTTGGTTTATTTGATGTCACAGACTGATAGTTCGGTGGTGCTTTCAGTAAAACATAAAGCACCAAGAAGATGGCCCTTAGAGATTTCATTTTTCACAGCCATGTTGGATGCACTCCTCTAGTTTGATTCATGCCTGTTCACCACAGAGACTGAATAAAAGCCAAGGATTTTGTGCTTCTGATTTCCTTTTAACATAACTATTTCTTAACTCAGCTTCCCTGCTGATGATTTCCAGACAAGATTTGTAAGACTTGGTCAGAAAAAAGGCAGTTGCTAGTTACCAGTCATCCAGCCTATCCCTTTCATGTTTTTTACTGAGAGAAGTTATCTTAAAAATATGCCATCAGATTTCATTCCAGAGAAATCCAGGAGGAAAGAAAATATACCCTGCTGGGTCTGAACTTGTGCTGGGTCTGAACCTGCTCTCCATTTCTTCAGCTGGCTGGAGCCCTCTCCTGTGCCTGTTCCCTTTCATGTGCAAGGGGTTGGAGGACAGAGGCCACAGCATGGATCAAAGGGTGCAGGGTAGACAGGTTTTCCTCTGCATCTCCCAGTACCTCTCTCTCAAACACTCTAAGGACCTATTTTCTCTTGCAGCTCTAAAAAAAGAAGGTTCTGAAGACGTACCATAATTCAGACTTTCTGCTGTGAGTTGCAAAAGCTCTTGAGAAAACTTATGATGCTCAGAAGGACTGATTTTACACCATTCTTCCCCCATCCATATGCTTACTACTGCAGAAGCAAAGGTTAATCAGTACTTTTTGCTTTTCAGATATCACATGCTGGAGCTTTTACTTTTAAAATAGAAGTATAAAAAAAGGAATTTTCCTGCTACTATTGGACTTTTCCTAGGCTTTGATTAGCTAGCAGAGGACGGGTTTTGTTTTTTTTAATGGAGTGGATGTCTGGCTTTGTTAGGTGTTTCAGTTTTGGCTTCCATTTTGTATCAAGAACAAAAGAAAAATTGAAGTAGGATGATTTACAGTACTAATAATAATTTTAATACATCTCCTTAGCCTTCATCTGTATCCTACCTGAAAGTGATTAAGGTACTATGACTATATAAATTATTAATAATGATATAATGAATGTTATATCCTTGTTGACTAATGTTTCCACAATGTGGGTGGAAACGACTCTTCTGGTTAGACACATGTTGGATTGCAATGTAAATGTTGGAGTCCAAGAAATATAATAAGGACAAGAAAGGAGACAAATAGCATAATGTTTGTTTCCATTTGTCTCTAAGGAAGTCTCAAAACCCATGAAAATGGGGGGTTTATGTTTTCATGAAAATACGTTTTACATTGCCCATAAAAACACAACTTCAAAATAAACTAATTCAACTTGCTTGCATTAGTAAAGTTCATTTTAATTAGGCCAGTTACATACTTTTTAACATTACCTGTGTCAGACTATGATAATGTTGTGTGACCCATAACTCACACATCTGAGAAATGCTGCCTTTCCTAGTGGAACTGGACTAAAAACTTGTTCCCTTACTGTAAGATGCACAGGATGTTGGATGAGCAACATTGTGTGCTCATCTCTAGAGAGTTTAGTGTAAAACAACTCCAGATTTTATTTGGTGATCTCAGAGCAGGCTGAATAATTCCAGCCTTCCACAGTTCCAAATGCTGACATGCAGGGAGATTAAACTTTTGGATATTAAAATCCTGCTCTGTGATGCTGAAGGAGATTAGTTTTTGGATTCCATTCATTGACACAAAGGCCAGTGCTGAATGGAAGTGATATTTATTGAAACCCCTGAGTAAGGTGAAGTCACTTTAGGCATGTACATGCATACACGTATTCTCTCGCATTTAGCCAACTCCCCATGTTTCTTTGAGCCAAGAACAGACAACTTTCAGGGACTTGGCTTGAAAAGATATGTGCATGTAACACCCTCTGGCACATTTTACAAGAGGTTGCAATCAAGCAGTCTTTATACTTGGATTGTCTAGATACTGTGACAGTGGGAGGGGACAAGTGAAAGAAAAAGCCCATTTTGTCAGTCGTTCACTTTGTATCAAATTCTCTTTCCCTGTATGCTGCTGTTAACAGCGAAAAAATAAAGCAAGCAAAGCCAAATAAAAATCAAGACATTCATAATTCACTGGTTCTCTATACATATAGTTCCTAGTAATAAAAACCCAAACCATTTTTTAAACTAGTAGTACGTATGTATACCATCCTCTTATTTATTCACTTTTTTTCAGAATAAATACTTTTAGCATTTTTTCTTTTTGCAGCTGATTTTTTATTTCAACTTTTTCCTTATCAATGTGTAAATGAAATATGTAGGGTTGTCTTTGCAGCAGTTGTAAATTTATATGTGAAATATTCTCAGATTTCAGTGGGGTTTTTTTTTCCCTGCTCAGATGAGCATTTGTCAGTGAGCAACAAGAAAACCACTTTCCCTCCCACTGGTCTCCCAGATTTCATGTATCATATCTCTTTTTTCTTTATTTTTCTTGTCTACGTTTTTCATGAAAGCACATGGGGAAAGAAATAAGAGGAGAAACAGAGCTGGGAGGGGAAAGGGAGGAGGTGATAAGAGTTTCACAGGGATGTAAGTCTGCAGGCCAACAAAAAGGCTGTGAAATTCTTCTTCAAACAGTAAATCCTGCATATCACTTAGTTGCTTTGAGGCGAATAAGCCCATGTTGCAGCTTTTAAGCAGGCTGATTTAATAGCTTACTCTTCCCTGCTCAGGTGGTCAGCACCTTTCCACCCTTCCTGTGGAGCTGGGATTTCTCTCCTGGTATCTCCCATGCAGCTCACTGCCCATGTTTTGCTCTCAGCACATCACAGCCACACTTTCACAGAGGTGTAGCAGGGTCCAAGTAGTGAGTCCCAGACTCATCCCTCCCATCCAAAGCCTTCTGGGCTGTGCCCATGCTGAGAGCAGGGAGATGAGCCATCACCCCAAGGGCTCTTCCTTTCCTCGTGTCCTGCTTCACTCCCTGGCAGAGCTCATAGGACTCCCTGGTTCTGAGAGGAGCCAGGAAAACCTCAGTTCTGAGTGACATCTCCAAACAAAGGGTCTCCAGAGCCAGAAATAGTAAAAGCAGTAGTCATGATTCCACAAGCAGTTTTTCACAGCTTGAAAAGCATGAATCTGGCCAGGGCACCTCTGCACCTCTCATGGTCCCTGTGGGCTCACCTGATGTCACTACTGGTCCTGGGGATGCACAATTCTCTGCACCTCCAGCTCCAACTCAGCTTCCAGGGCAAGCAGAGGCAGGAGGTCATCATGGCTACTGCAGCAGTAACTGCAGCAGTGTGTTTTGCAGCCTCCAGGCTGCAAACCCCTTTCCCTCAACCAGTTATTGCTTTAGTTTCTTGAAGGATCCCAGCTCATGCCACCCATGCAGCAAGTGAAGGGTTAGGAGTCCATTTTTCTGTTCTTCACAGAAGACTTAAACATTTTGTTGAGAGACCCTGCTGAGTGGATGTGGTGTCTTGAAGGGAATAATGAAATGGAAAAAGGGCTGTTTTAAGTTGGGCTAAGAGCAAGGGAAGGTGGACCCATGGAACTGCAGGCAGTACAATTCCAGGAAATAAATGAAAATAAAATTACAGCATAACAGAATCATTTAGGTTGGAAAAGACCTCTGAGACCATAGCATCCAACCTTTGACTGATCACTGCCTTGTCGACTAGACCATGGCATTGAGGGCTGTGCCCAGTGCTAAACCCAGTCTGGCTGGGTCTGATCCATTGGCGGTCCTGTGTGTGCCCTGTGATAGCGCTCAAGATGATTTGTTCCATAACCTTCCTGGGCACCAAGGTCAGACTGACAGGCCTAGATTTTTCCAGATCCTCTTTCTGCTCCTTTTTGTGGATGGGTGTCACATTGGGCAAATAAAATGGTGCTTGTTTTTCTGAACAGTCTTGTAGAATAACTGGAAGAATCTGCAAACTGTAGAAAAGCCCTTCAACCGAAGTGTTTTTCTTTTTAATTAGGCAGGTTAGATGTGGGAAGCAGGTATGCAGACTGTGGACTGTCACAGTAAAACAGGGAACTGCTGCATAATTTTTCAAGCATCAGCACTGGTGAAACATTCTTTTTCCGAATCCCATGAGTTTGTCAAAACCAATTTCTTGTGTTGATGTTGGGGTAAGGCATAGAAAATAGCCAGCCTGACAGCTGCAGAAAAATTTAAAAATTTCAAAAAGCGTAGACTTTTTATTTACCCAAAGTAATAGATATTGTCTGAAAATAAATGTGGGGAAAAAAAATACTTCTCTATATATTTTTCTGTTCTCTGCATTTTCTTCCCACTTATATAGTCTGAAAAAAGTATGTCTAGTAAGTAATTTTTTAATATTTTTTTCTGCCACCTCTCCTCCAACCCCACTGTTCAGAGTATGTTGTTTTTTGTGCCAGGTTGCATCTAAGAGTCACTGTTACTGGTTCAGATCAAGGATGCATCCAGGCAAGTACCTGATTCCCTAGGTTCAACACACCCAACTCCAGAAACTCAAGTTTTGTGTCTAGGTCCAATTTGGGTTAATAGGAAGGAGTCCAGTAACACCACCACGTGGATTAAAGAAAGTTACAGCTAGCAGATGAAAGGCAGCACAGGTGACAGGAATAACCTGGCAGGACTGCCTCTGTGATGTGGCAAATCACCCTCTGTCTACCCCCATACAGAGAGAGACAGGCACCTGAAATAAAAAAAAGATTGACCCAGGCCCTGGTTGTGTCCCATGAGGGTGCTGCACAGGAGGTTACAAGAATTTAAAAAAAAAAAAATGTTGGAGCAACCTTTTGAAGCTGTAATTTCTGAAACCCTCTCAGTTTCATCCTGTGCAGAATCTGTACTTGGAGTTGCTCTGCATTTGACGTGTTAATTCTTCTGGGAGTTTCTCTAGTTTCTTAACATGTGTACCTTTGCCAGCCCCACCTTCTGTTACCAGTGGTTTTAGCTCCTTTTTTTTTTTTAGCTGTGCTCTCTGATATCTCCCTCCTACTTTCCTGCTGTAATAATTCTTAGCACACTGTGGCTGCTTTTCTGCCTGCCATGCAGAACTCCAGCAATGGAAGAAGGTTTTTATTGTCTTTAGGTGAAGTCCACTTGTGTGTAGTTAGCAAAGTCAAATATGAACCACAAGCTGCCTCATTCTGTGTCTGAGGGCAGTCTTGAACACCTCTAGCTGCACTTTTTTGGCTGAGTCCTTCACCTGCCCATTGCATCCTCCTGGCAAAGGTGAGCAAGATGGGTTTCATCCTCTTGGTCCCTCCATGCAAAATATTGCCTGTCAGGGCTGGACAAAGATCTGCCACTACCCTAAGAGCAGGCAGGACCCCCTTCCCCAGGCCTCAGGGAAGATTTTGTGTGAGCTTTTTTCCTACATGTTGCTGTTTATATTCAAACCACTGCAGGCTTTTTTCCAAAGTACTTAACTTTTGAGCAGTGAACTTAATTTGAGCCTCATCATATGTGCATTTGGAGGAGACCTGGTGAGCATCAACCTATGAGCACCTATCCTTTCCTTCCTCTCCTAGGATTTTAGATAATGGGCTGTGTGCAATGTAAGGATAAAGAAGCAACAAAACTGACAGATGAGAGGGATGGCAGTTTAACTCAAAGCTCAGGCTACCGCTATGGGACAGATCCTACTCCGCAGCACTATCCTAGCTTTGGTGTGACTTCAATCCCAAACTACAACAACTTCCATGCCACAGGAGGCCAAGGGCTGACCGTTTTTGGTGGAGTCAACTCCTCCTCTCATACAGGGACGCTGCGTACAAGAGGAGGAACAGGTGAGCTTCAAAGTTTTATTTTAGTGCTCATAGTGTCAATCATATGTCTACAGCAGAGTCCTGACTGTCTCAGCATGTTGCTTTTAGGAAGAGTTATTTCATGAAATAATGTGAAGAATTGAAGTAGGGTGGGTGTGGGTCTTTACCCCTACCTTTGCTAATTTGCAGGTTCACTTGGGGCTGAGAAATTATGTGTACATGCCAAATTTGGCTAACTGCCTCATCCCTCTACTAGGGAATGTAAAGTGTGGGCTGAGCCACCTCAAGTAGTTAAACACATGGCATGGCTATGGCTAAACTGTCCTTTAAACCCCCTTTGCCTGCTTGGGATCCTGTGACTGTACAGAACAAAGGAGGTGGAGTGACCACTGGCTGCATAAGATCAGAGAGATGAGAATCGTTCAGGAAGTTGGAGGGCTCAGTTTGGTTTGCTCCTCAGCAGCTGGAGTAGCTTACCTGTGGCTTAGCCACATCATCTCTTGAGGGTCGTTTCCCTCCTGTCTTTTGTGATGGAGTATAACCCACCTGTCTTTTTCTTTAGGTGTAACTCTTTTTGTGGCGCTTTATGACTATGAAGCAAGAACAGAAGATGACTTGAGTTTTCACAAAGGAGAAAAATTCCAGATACTTAACAGCTCGTAAGTTTTAGGCTTGGGAATCTACTTTTTAATAGTTTCAAAGTTAAAATGTTTACAATAATGTTTGCTTATGCCATTAGTAAAATCTGATGTTGGATATTCAAGTTTGGAGGGGATTTACTCTATGCTTACTTACTGGTCCTTGCATTTAGTGCAGTTTTGCAAAGTGCTGTAATGTTGGGGAAAAACCTTCAACCACATGCAGCTTTTCTTTAAAAAAAGGTGTTAGATTGTGTGATTTACTGGTTACATTTTACACTAACCGCACATTCAGAGACTAACAGCTCTGTACCTCATCAGTAGCTACAGAGGTTCTGCAAGGCATGTGCTAACACTTTTTCCAATCTGCTGCAAGTATCCCTACACAGAAATGAGCTAAAAGCTGTTTCACAGAAGAGTCATTATCCAGACTCACGTGCCAGGTTCAAAAGCATTTTTCTCCCTTTAAAGGTAGATCATGTAGTCAGAACTCCCTAAATTCTGTCGCATCTGACATGAAAACCACATTTCCATCCTGGAAATCATCAACTCTAAATTAATTTTATCAACTGCCCACAGAACAAAAAAAATCCCTTAGCGATTTAAAAATAACTTCTAAAACTCACTGTGCTACTGACCTATATCTGAACATCTTGTAACTCTTGGCTAAGAGCATAAAGTGGCAGGCTCTGTGTTATGTTCACTACTGACATCATGTAGAGGTAAAAATGGGTTAACAACCAAGTATGTCACTTTCTAAAGGCTTTGTGATATTGGTCTTCTCTTTTTCTCTTATAATATGTGACAATGAGGCAAATTCACCCTTGGTGCAACTCCTGGTAATTTTAATATAGCAACTGCAAGGTTGGAATTGGCTCAATGTGCATTGAAGTTTAAAAAAAAAAATCAGGTAATTCTGTGGAATATTTCATGAAGCTAAAGAGCTTTGATGTAGATGAAAGCACAGAAACTTCAGTTATGAATTGTAGAGGGAGCAGCAGTTTAAAACCTTTCTGCTTCTAAATTAGCTGTTGGAAACGGGCTCTTTTTAAACCTATGATCCATTTTTGTTCACATTGCCTTCTGCTTTCCTAACCTTGCACAAACTATGCCATAACTTGAAACAAGAAGTTCCACACATTATAAATACCTTGTACATGCCAGTTGGTGAAATCTGGCAGTGCTCACCAGGACTTATGGAGCAATCATCCTCGGAGTTGGTGAGGCAGAGAGATTCCTCTTAATGTCAATGGTTGCAGTACATGCATTTTGATGCAGGTAATTACTGCCTGGAAGAAGGGTTTCTAAGAAAGGAAAAAAGACCAAGCATTAATTGATTTTTCCTGTAGGATTATAGAAACTCAGTTCCCATTGTAGTTAGGTCTCTTTGCTTATAAACATGGCCCTAACCATAGCTCTGGAATAGTGATAGCCAGACTGGGAATCTCCAGAAACCTGTTTTTCTGTAAGAATGCTTCCTCTCTTCGATTATATCAGGAATTACATGAAATAAGACTATTTTTAAGCACCTGCCAATGCTGCTTGCAAATAGAAGGCATATATGTGCAAAAATGTAGTTTGTCTGGAGTTTTTTGAGGGGTTTGGATTTGGGTTTTGCTTTAGCTCTCAACAAATGAAGTTTGATTTGTGCTTTGGAGCAAACATTCAGCACAACATCTGAAATTACATACACGGGGTATCCCTGTTATTTGAACCCAGAAATTTTACTAAAGGCAGTCTGGGTAAAGGAGGTACCTGTAGAGTGGTTCAGAGCAGAACCTGACTTTGGGACTTTGAAACACTGGGCCATCCCCAGCATTCCCACCACCACACCCTGTCTGGCCCCACTGACTAGCTTCCTCCTACCTCAGCTGCAGGTCTAAAATTAAGAGCTGTGAAAAAAGCCTGCATTCCTCCTTTTTGGCAGTGCTTTGAGAGATTTAAGCTTCTCTGTCAAAGAAGAGGGGGTTGTTCCTGATGCTGTGATCAACTACAGGACTACTTTTTTCCTCCCTAGACACGACAAGATATCTCCATCTAGTGGACTCTCTGCACAGTAAGGACAAGAGATGGAGTGGGACAATTTATCAAGCTTAGTGTGGAATAATGCCTCAGAAATATTCTACAAGCCTATGGGAGAAGGGTTAGCACTTCACTGGCAATACCAGAGACACAAACAAAAAGGGCCATTTGCCTGACATACCAATGCACACAGGCTGTATTAAAATACAGTCAACTGCCAGCCTCTGCAAAAGCTATTTGTACTTCATGTTTCTTGAACTGTAAAATTGGAAGCATCTTCTTTTTGACTAATCACAGCTGTTTTCTGGTTGTTTCCCATAGAGTTCGTGCTCCTTAAAACTGTTAAATAAAGTGAAGTTGAAAATTTAAAGGATTCACCTTGACACAACCTTTCCTTCCAGTACTAGCTTAGACAGTGTGTTTTCTATAACTGTTTGCTTCCAGAAGAGGCTGAATTTTTCAGTCATATTTGATAATAGCGTTTTATTTAGTGAGCAAGACTCTGGTTTAGAGAGAGAGAGAAGGGGAGAGAGGGGAACTGAGAAAGAGTTTCTAAGCAGTCCAGAAACAGAAGAGAGAAAGCTTATTAGTAGTGGTAGGAGTTAAACATTAGTGAATCTGATGCTGAGAATGAAATAGGAATTGCTAAATCCCAAATCATTGCATCCTGCAAAAAGCTGAGAAATAAAAAGCTTCTCTTAAAGCTACATATACTGCAGCAATGCGCATTGTCTGAAAGGCAGTACCTTGTCCCACTGTGTGCACCAGTGTAAAGCAAAAATTCATGCTCAGCCTACAGAATGCTGCCTTAAGATGGTCCTGCATTTACCTCTTCACATTTAAATGTTGTAGAAGAGCTTTTTGTCAGTATTTGAAAATGCAGCCTAATCTTGTGCTACCTCCTCCAGGTGGCCAGCAGAGGGAATCTAAACAACGAAGTGTGATTCTTAAGGGCCATCTAAAACGCCATGTTGATAGATGGCTTTTTGATATCATTGGGTTTCAGATTAATTATGCTCATAGAAATTTAAAACTAGCAGTGAATTGTGGTTTAACCTCAGAGAACAAGTCAGCCCCACACAGCCATTCATTCACTTCTCCTGTGGTGGGATCAGGCGGAGAACCAGAAGGGTAGAAGTGAGACAACTCATGGGTTGAGATAAAGGCAGTTTAATAGGTAAAGTAAAAGTCACACACAGAAGCCAAGCAAAACAAGGAATTCAATCACGCCTTCCCATAGGCAGGCAGGTGTTCAGCCATCCCCAGGAAAGCAGGTATCCATCATGCCTAACCATGACTTGGGAAGGTAAACTCCATCACTCCAAACATTCCCCCCATTTTCATTTTTCTTCCCCAGCTTTACATGCTGATCATGATGCCATATGTTATGGAATACCCCTGTGGTCAGCTGGAGTCAGCTCTCCTGGCTGTGTCCCCTCACACAGATCCATGCACACCCTCACCCCCTCTCTGCTCGGGTGTGAGGCTGAAAAGGCCTTGACACTGTGGGAATGCTGCTCAGCAGTAAAGAAAACATCCCTGCCTTATCAACATTGTTTCCAGCACAAATCCAAAACGTAGTCCCAGAGCAGCTACTTTGAGGAAAATTAACTCTATCCCTGCCAAAACCAGAACACAGCATTCATTTTGGCAATTTTCCTATAAGCTCTTTCAAGGGTCTGTATTAGAATAATTGTTATGGACACAGTTTTCAATATTCTAGTCCAAATTCAGCCCTCACTAAACCTGGTTACACTGGGCTGTTCTGCCTCTTCACGCTGTTACACTGCATCTGAAAGGCTACACTATTAATCCCTGCTGCAATAATTCTAGATGCAAAGAAATATGCATATTATTGGAGTTTAGGGGCAAACAGCTGTCTCGGAAGCATGCCAGTGATGAAGAGATGAGTTGCTGTGGCTTCGTACGGCCGCGCAGTTTTGGGTGCTGTTAACAGAGCTGTGTCTTTTTACAGCTGTGTCTTGCTCTCACTTCTCCTCACCTCTGTTTCCACAGGGAAGGAGACTGGTGGGAGGCCCGTTCCTTGACAACAGGCGAAACTGGTTACATTCCCAGTAATTATGTGGCTCCAGTCGATTCCATCCAAGCAGAGGAGTATGTTTTCTTTTTTTGTTCTTAAGACCCATTATTGCTGTATTAGAAGGCGGTGTGAGGAGTTGGCTTTGATTGATTGCAGCGATTTTTCAAATTACTTACATTATATTTATTTCAGTTCTTAACTGCACTGATAAATAATTAGGTAATTAGTAGCAAAAGAAGCACGAGCTCAGTGCTTTTTCAATGTCAAAACGAAAGAGGAAAACCCAAAGGAACACAGGTCTGCTTCCTTTTTTCAGTTGTCAGCTAATTTCAAGCTTTAACCAAAAGGTGCCCTTGCTTTTCCTGAACCAACTTGTAAAAATATTTTGAGTCAATTTGTGTGCAAACTGTCCATTAAAGAGGGCATGTTGTATCAACAGATACAAATCCTAGGATAGGTAGGATGCCCACAATGCATATACAAGGCTGCCCAATGAGGATTTATTTTCTATGCGAAGAAAAGAAGTGATGTGTGCATTCACATTATTTCCAATACAAAAGATACAGTGGAGGAGCTTATAGAGCTGAGCAAGTACAACTGGAGTCTGTACTTCAGGTTGTTCT